>NW_027466071.1:32500-632500 GCF_046127955.1 Nelusetta ayraudi
AAATCTCCCAAGGAGTTTGCACGCACGCCTGCGCGCACACAAGCACACACACACACACACACACACACATACTCTCCCTGTCACTATAGCAACACTGGCTGTGTTGCTGCCCCCTATAAACCCTCCAGTCAGATGTAATTTCAGCCTCCCAGCAGCCAGGGGGCGCCATGGTGATGACAGAGTGAGTCCTCCCTTCTTCCCTCTCTCTCTCTCCCTCCCTCCTTCCCTCTCTCTCTCTCTCTCTCTCTCCTTCCCTCCCTCCCTGCCTCCCTGAGCTCAGCCTGCTGCCGAGAGGCCCAGAACTCCATAAAAATAAACCCGGAGATGAAGCGGGTGACTGAAGGTGGGGAGAAAAGCGAGGCAGCGAGAGGAAGGAGGGAGGGAGGGGGACGAAGGAAGGCGCGGAGAGCGATTAGTGATTTTAAGTCGGCCTCATTATTTGCCCCCAGAGGAGGGAAAGAGTCTCTCAGACGGAAGCCGTGGACGCTGCTCGTGACCCAAACATTAGCGATGATCGAAGGCGTACCAACGGCGGGCGTAGCGTTAAAATAGCTCCTGAACTTCCTGTTTTGTGTTTTGAGGGAACCACCCGGGGGAAACACGGCTCCTCCAACATTATTCTGGGCTGCTCCTGGAAGATCTCTGTCGACCCAGCTCCCTTCAATCGCTGTTAAAATTAGCCACCCAGCGTCACCCGGCAGGCTCTCCATCGCGGCCGCCAGCCCCTCCTCTCGCCGAGGACGCGGCGTCGGAGGCCGCGGACGCGTCCAGCTTTAGCGCCGGAACTTCGCCGCCGCGCTCGGCTTCAGCCGGCAAGACTCGGCGAGGGGCCGTCGGGGTCTCCTGTGCTCCGCTGCTGTTCAGCCTTCAGTTACCAGCTGGCTTTAATAACCTCGACCGGCGAGCATCGTTCCCAGTAGGTGGAACAGTGTGCGGCCATCAAGTCTTGCCTTCAAGTTCGGAAAAAAAGAAAAGAAAATGTGAATAATAAGAAGAAAGGAATGCATCGCGCCCGGCAGGAGAATTCTCTTTGGTTTGTGTGTGTCTCTGCAAGCGATGAAAGTGTTGCAGTTGTTCTTTTCTTCCCCTCTGCAGTGGGGTGGCGGAGGAACCCAGCGTCCTGCAGAAAGGTCACTTCGGCCGAGCAGACGCTTACAAACACGGAGGTTCGC
This sequence comes from Nelusetta ayraudi, assembly GCF_046127955.1. Lineage (NCBI taxonomy): Eukaryota > Metazoa > Chordata > Actinopteri > Tetraodontiformes > Monacanthidae > Nelusetta > Nelusetta ayraudi. The sequence goes on from NW_027466071.1 coordinate 33,673, forward strand.
GCTGGGGCGTCGGCGGCTCCGCCAGGCGGACGCGTTTGAAGCTGCTTTGCAAGAGACGGGCGGGCAAAAAAAAAAAAAAAAAATGCAGTTTCGCTCAAAAACTCGTCAGGTGTTCCAGAAGCCGAGCAGGCCTCAACAAATTGTTTGCCGAGTTTAGGTTACTGCCCGGAGCCTCGAGGTGGACGCTAACCTGACAGTTTGAGCCTGGCCAACGATCGGAGAAGCGGCGATTCTGGTCTCTCTGCCAAATGGACGATCCACACCGTCCACATCCAAACTACCTGGACCGGTGCGTCCTCTCTTCAGAGGCCCGAGCACCTCCTGTCTGTGGTGTGAGCGCCCTGAAAGCCCCGCAGCAGTGAGTTTTACAACCACAGCAACAAAAAACAAAACAAAAAAAATGAGGTTTTGGGAAAATAAATGAATAAAAGTACCTGTGCCTGTGAAACTGTGTGCGTATTTAATGATTCATGAGTTGCAAACGAAAAACAAGCGTCGACGTACAAGCGGCAAAATAGCCCTCTGACTGGCCGCGCTGTGATACCAGAGTCTGACGAACTGGAAAACAGTTGGCACATCTCAAAATGGACGACCTAAACGAGGAGCGATAGGTTTGCTTTGGATGTTTGTTGTACATAGACTTACTTTTTGTAGTTTTTTTTTTTTTAGTGCTGCAACAGTGTAGTTTCCAAATTTGGGATAAAAAAAAGTACATCTATCTATCTATCTATCTGTCATACTATTTATTTCACATTCATACAGGAGAAAAAAACCCAACAACAACAACAACAACAACAACAGCATCAGCTCTGGATGGCTAGCGCCACCCTCGGCTCCAGATTAGCCGCGGCTATTCCTGGAGAAGCTACGTGTCTCGGCTGTGGCAGCGAGTCGCTGCGGCTTTCAGAGCTGCTGTCGGTTCTAAGAATAGGCGATTGGGTCCGAGGGAACATCTCGCCTCTTCAGACTCCCCCCCTCCGCCTTGCCTCTCCTCGTACGCCGGCGAGCTACCCACACAACATTAGCTTGAGCTAATAGCTGTTAGCTGTTAGCTGTTAGATAGCTGTTTAAACGCATTTCCCCTTAACAGAAAAAAAAAAAGGAACAATATTTGATAAAAGATGTGCTTCCACCTTCCCTCCTTCCCACCCTCCCACCCTCCCCTCCGTTCCTCTGCCCTCGTGCGCGCTAACGTGGAGGATGCTGGATGACATGACTTGGCGGCCCGTTCGCCTGCCTGCCTGCCTGCCTGCCTGCCTGCCTGCCGGAGGGACGCTAAAATAAAACACGCGCGGGTGCCGAGAGCTTCTGCGGCTCCTGCTGCAGCGTGACCGACGTGTTCTGGAGGAGCGCGCGGCCTCGCTGAGGGGACAGAGTGTGAGTGGAAAGCACGTGGAAGGATGTCTGAGGTGTGTGTGTGTGTGTGTGTGTGTGTGTGTGTGTGTGTGTGTGTGTGCGTGCGTGCGTGCGTGTGTGTGTGTGTGCGTGCGTGCGTGCGTGTGTGTGTGTGAGGTTGGGAGAGGAGTGGAAAGGGAACAGGCCTCTCCAGCTGTGCCCTGTCAATCATCGCTGACCTCGCTGCGCTCAGGAAAATAAAAAAAACAAAAAAAACACTGTAGCTGTCTTCCCAAATCACACACTTCCCAAATACACACCTCTGTATACTGCAGCGGTGCACCAGGGCTGCTGCAAGTTAGGAGAGAGTGTCACACGTGGCTATTCGCTCGCCAGCACAAAGTCTCAAAGAAGCTGGTTAGCATTTAGCTTTAGCTGCTAGCTTCTTTGGCTAGCTGTTCCCTGCCGCGCTAGCACAAATCGCTAATCTGCCGATTACATGGCAGCGACCCGGTCCGCATTATGAAGGCACGCTGAAGGTCAACCACAGCACGAGAATGGGGGAGGAAGGGGAATTCAAGATTCAAGAACTTTATTTGTCACACGCTAACGCTGGATGTGCAGACGAGATAACCAGAGACAAACGACAAGAAAACAGCAAAGAAAAAAAATGTTAAGAGCAGCAAAAACTATCTGAAGTGAGACTTATTTTTTATAAATACAAATCAAGTGAATTCAAGTGAATTCACTTTCACGTGTACTAGTGGAACTAAAAAATGCAAACGGTGATGTGGGACAACCCCTGTTACATTACAGCCTGATGGAAAATGAGACGAAAGAAGACAAACAAGTGGTGAAAAAGAGCACGCAGAGTATTTCTGTCTGGGCCAGTGTGAGTGAGTGTGCATGCATGTGTGTGTGTCTGTGTGTGTGTGTCTGCACAATAGTGTGAATAACATGCTGCTGCCGAAACCCCACAGCCTGGATTTAGCATCCCTCACCCTGAACAAGTGACAAAAAGATAACCACGTTTCACTCCACTGCTTCGTGCCCGCCGCCCCCTCCCCTCCTCCCACCCCTCCCACCCTCCTCCTCTTCCTTCCTTCCTTTCTTCCTCACCCTCACCCTCGCTCACGCACTCTCCCTCTATCTCCCTCTTTCCACATGGCTGGCCGTCCTCTCCCGCGTCCCGGAGGAAGGGAGGCTGTGCAGCAGCTTGGCAGGCTGTCAGGGGAGCGCCGGAGAGCACGGAACATGTAGTGACTGAAACGGAGGGTCTGGGGGGGGGAGGGGGGAGTGCCGGGGAGCCGGTGCGGGGGTGGGGGGGTGTTGAAGTAGTCACGAAAAAAAAGAAGGCCCTGCTCTTCACCTCAATGTGGCAAAAAAAATAGAGAAAATATAGCGAGCTCGCGCTGCCGCAACCGTTGACGTGGATAAAAAAATGAACTCGGCAAATGAAAAGCAATCAAGCAGCGACGGCTTTTCATGGTCAACATGACACTATACACAATTCCATAAAAAGAATCGTGCATAAAAAGTACTTTGTCGGAGGTATGGGAGAAAAGTTTTTGCATTCGTGGAAAAACATTCTGTACGAGCTGTAGAACTTTGGCAACAGAGCGCTCCATCTCGTCAATAGAGGATCTTTGCTCCGGGCTGCCGGCTCCCTCCCCATTATGCGGGAGGCTCGGCTTGAGTGTGAAGAGGGCTGAGGATGCTCAGGTAGGACCGATGCATTGTTAATGCTCCGCCTGTAGTGGGAACAGCCGGAGAACGCCGGGTCACTTGAAAACGATACGGCGGGAGGGGAGAGAGAGGAAAAATCTTCACGGCTGACACAGCGAGAGGCAAGGTCGTCGCTTTGCTTTTCTGACGCCGCCGCCGCTGCCGCCGCTGCGCGTGAAGTAGAAACGTATGAAACTCACAAGGAGGGTTAACGGAATCAAATATAAAGAGAGGAACCTTGGAAGACGAGAAACGTCAAGCAGTTGCTACTGTTGTCGAGACAAATCCAGCGTGCGAGTTTTCAAAAAAGCGTCTCGGTGGAGTCGGAGGAGTCCGTCTTTGACCGGTTTTGCCTGAGAGACACACGGTTTAAAAAGAAATCTCTGCCCCATGTGATGTCAGAAAGGGCACCGATACCCCATCCAGATTTGTGACAACAGCCCCAGCCAGGTGGTGGCTTCTCTTGGAAACATGCAGAAGCTCCAACAGGCAAACATCATGAGAGCTGAAAAACACCATGTTTCTCAAAAATAAATAAATTCATTAATGAAGTCAAGACAATGTCAACATGCTCCATTGGTGACCTTAAAAATAACAACAACAACAATAATAATAATAATAATAATAATAATAATTATTATTATTATTGTTATTATTATTATTATTATTATTATTATTATTATTATTATTATTATTATTATTATTATTATAATAAATAATAATTCAGGGTGGAATTAATCGGCTTCATCCACAGCGCATTACGATTTCATTGGAGGCCTGTAGGGGGCGTCTTGCATTTGTGACCAACACCCTCTGCGCCCCCCCCCCCCCGCCCTTCCTCCCGAGGAAGGAAAAATAAGAAGGGGGGGAAAAAAAGGAAAAAGGGCGTCACATCACACGACGGGTTTGTCCCCAAACAACAACATGACACTTGGCCGACCCCCCCCCCCCCCAACTCCCTCCTGTCAGGGAGACGGGGGGGAGGAAGGGAGGAGAGAAGAGAGAATGACAGCGAGCTTCAGATCTGACATCAAACACCGGTGAGAGAGTGAGAGGAGGGGGAGGGGGGGGGGGGGGGTGACAGCTCGCTGGAAAAAACCTGGCCAATGCCGAGCAACCCACCCCACACACACACACACCCCTCCTTCACGCCTGATACACACACACACACACACACACACACACACACACACACGCACACACACACAATCAAAACTAGCCGGTGATTAGGATCTCCGCCTGCTTTGGACGGGATATGAAAACACACTGGAAGGAAACCCGAGGGGTTAAAAAAAAAAATGAAAAAATGAAAAAATGAAAAAAAAAAAAGTGGGGAGGGAATGTGGGGCGACAGCGGCAGCGGCGCTTCAAAAAGATCAGCTGCTGCTGCTGCTGCTGCTGCTGCTGCTGCTGCTGATGCGTCGTGCTCTCTCACGCCAGATTCACACGCTGAGAGATCAGGGCCGGTTTTCATTGGCTGGGCGGTTGGGTGAGTGGGGGCGGGGCTGGGGTGGGGTGGGCGTGCGTGTCCTGGTATTTTTATGATGCTACTGAGGGAAGTGGGCGGTGGGGGGGGGGGGGGCAGCAGAGAAAAAAAGCCGAGATAAGGAGGCTGACGAGCTACAAGTACGTTACGGACGGCAGTCTGGGAGAAAAATAGCAGAGACACAGATAGGGAGTGTGTGTGTGTGTGCGTGTGTGTGTGTGTGTGTGTGTGTGAGAGAGAGATAAGTGGTGAATTAGGCCACGTCCTCACCAGATTTTTTTGTTCAGCACAGTCAGGCCTTTTCGTCCACATGGACGAAAATAAAAGAATAAAAAATGTTTGCACACTTAATTGCGCTCCTGACCTGTTCCCTTCCTCGCCTGCAGGTGGGGCTGCAGCGAGAATCAGCGAGGGAGTCCCGGCCGTCTACCGGTTCAGGCGACTTGCTAGCTAACTAGCGCGTCTGCTGAGGTGGCGTTTGCCCACAACACCCTGCGTCGTCGTTCACTTCCTGCATTTGGTTCCACTGAAGAACCAGGGCAGGTGTGAACGCAGCAAAACTTCACTAAAGTAAAGAGCCAGTGTATAAACATGTATATGTTAAACAGCACAGAGAACCAAAACGGTTCCATTTTTACATTTCAAACGCGTGTCCCAACAAACACACGCCAACCCCCCCACTGCAGCGAGGACGAGAGGCGTCACATGACCTGCATCGACTTTAAATTCCGGCAGAATATTCAGAAAGACGTCGCGGGACTTGCGGTTCGCCACCTTTTCCGGTGGCGCCGGCTCGACATCAGCCGCCCGCCTGGCGGATTATTTCAAAGCAGCCGTCAGTGTTGACGGGGATTTTCTGCAGCCAAAGGTGCATTTTTCAAAAATAGCCGCGTCAGGTGTGGACGCAGCGAGAGCCTTTGAACACCAAGAGAAGAAGAAGAAGAAGCGGCAGAAGGAGAAGAAGAAGCAGAAGAAGAAGCAGAAGAAGAAGAAGCTGCTGCCTCCTCTTCTATCTACTCGCAGGTCGTCGTGGCCTCCCTTCCTCCTCCGGTCGGTCAAGATTTTTTTTAAGAGCTCGCCCAAAATGCCAAGTGCGGGCGTGCGAGTGTGTGTGTGTGTGTGTGTGTGTGTGTGTGTGTGTGTGTGTGTGTGCGTGCGTGTGTGTGTGTGTGTGTGTGTGTGTGTGTGTGACTCTGCATGTGTGCGGGCACACATTAGCGTGAAGGTCTGGGCGTCCCGCCCGTGCATATGCCTTTCTGTGCACGTGGGCGGAGGTGTGAGTGAGTGCACGGCTCTCGGAAAACGCCAGCCTTTTTAACTTTGCGTGGAGCTGCGAGCTGCTGGCCAGCGTAGAAGAAGAAGAAGAAGAAGAAGAAGAAGAAGAAGAAGAAGAAGAAGAAGAAGAAACCACGTCAGTCACTCACTGGGAGGCCGTCGTCCTCCATCCCCGACTTCCCAGAGTTCCCTGGGGCAGCAGGCCTGGCGCTGTAAGACTCCTGCTGGGCATCCTGGGGAGAAAAACAAAGCAGTTTAAGCCCCGTGATTGGCAGAATGATGCAATTTTGTTTTTTGTTTTTCTTTCCAGGGGGGAAAAACGCATTACGAAGAAAACAGAGACTTCCTCTCCAGTTGGTTAGAATATTTTTCAACTAATAATTCTCAGACCTCCGGGCCTCAACCGTGATCACGCAAGCAAGTCGGCTGCTCTGTTGGGTTCGCACGACTGTAGTGAGTCCCATATTTGTATCATGTAACAACACACACACACACACACACACACACACACACACACACGCACATGCATATGCGGAACAAAGCAGAGTAAAAAAACATCCAAACAACCTCAATCCAACCTACTGTGCTGTTACCATCAGCACGCCAGCCCCATTCACCTCCAGGCCTAACCGGCCGCATGTGCACGCTCACGCGCACGTGCGCGACGCGCTCAGCCGGCCACCCATTGTTCAATCCAAGTCGTTTTCTCTCCCTCTGTAATCACGAGCCCATCTAGTGTAAACCAATTTTCTCGCCATTGTCGGAGGTGTTGCCCTCTCGCTCCCCGCCCCCCCGCCCTTCCCCCTCGCTCCCTCCACACCCCACCCCCCCTCCTTTCACTGGCGGCGGAGGTCGTTCCTCCATCATGTTAAGCGTCGGCGGCACAATAGCAACTTGTTAAAGAGCTCTGAGTGGAGGGATTAGTGATAACTGATCGGCAGGGAGATCACACACGGCCACCATCGCCTCTCGCACGTTTACATTAGAGTGTGCATGTGTGTGTGTGTGTGTGTGTGTGTGTGCGCGCATGCACATTCTTTTTTTGGTTCTCTCTTTTTGGTCTTATCCTTTTCTCTCTTTTTTTTTTGGCGACTGCGCCGTCGTAGGTGGGCAATATCCCCGTCAGCCAGGCGATATCATTTTACAGCGTGAGATTATCCTTCACAGCCGGAGACGTATCAGGTGAAATGGATCTATCATTAGAGCATTACATGCTTCGTAATTTGTGCATTCCGGAGGACGAGCGATACCGGCGCTGCCGCTCCGGCTTCTTCCACAAAAAAGAGGTTCCGCGCACGCATCGCCGATTGAAATGACTGCGCCTTTGTATCAAAAATAACGCAGGAATGTTCAGGTTCGCTTAGACGTGAGAGGGCTAATTTAGATTTTTTTTTTTTTTTTTTCACACAGTTTTAAATTTTTTAAAATAAGGCAAAAGAGTGAGGTAGCGAAGAAGGAGAAGTAGTAAACAAAAGGGAAGAGTTCATTATTCCAACAAGGGATCCAAAACACTTTGTCAGGTTGTTGAAAGCTGCTTTAGTCACAGCTCAGCGTGATGGAAAATTCGTGATTTTTTTTATAAAACCTCTAACAGCATTTATCCTGAATTTCTAAAAGCTGCTTTAATTAAATTTCCAATTCTGTTTTTTTTTTTTCCCCCCTCTAATATTACGATTGATTTGTACCACGCATGAATGCAGCACATTTTTCGGCAACTTCCACAGAAAAGCGATAGAATATACATCTCTCCACTGTATTGCATAAACAAGCATGGCTCCGTACTTCAGCTTGCGGAAGCCACAAAACTTCCCCGCTCCTCAAACCAAACCGCGTCTCACAGCCGGAGGCGGGGCCCTGCTCCGCCAGATGTGCTTCAATCAGCGGCTCGCACATCATCCCGTAAGTGGGCGGTGAAGAAAGACGAGAGAGAAAACGGAGAGATTGCCATTTTGCAAAAAAATAAAAAATGTATTAAATAGAAATAAAGGTTTCTCGCGCGAGGCCCTGGGTGGGCCGCAAGCCTCGTGTTTGTCAACCGCGGGGAGCCTGAGCTCGGGCCAGACGCTGATCACACGCTGCGTGTGGAAACCCGTCGCAGACACAAGCGCGCCGCCGCTGGGCGAAGGAGGAGGAGGGGGTGGGGGTGGGGGGCTGACGGAGGGGAGGGGGGGGCGCAGTGCTGTCACTGCGGCGGCCGACTGACGAGCGCAATCGCACGTCAGTCGGCCGCGAGGTCACAGACACACACACACACACACACACACACACACACACACACATGTTGCCCGGTGGCTGCACAGACTGGGCTGAAACAAGGCCAAGACCAATATTTACTCAGGCATGAGTGTGCGTGTGTGTGTGTGTGTGTGTGTGTGTGTGTGTGTGTGTGTGTGTGTGTGTGTGCATGTGCGTGTGTACTCCAGGGGATTCCCATTTTAAGTGGGTCAAAGTGAGGTTAGCCTCTACTACTGTTTACACTCACGTTCTTACATCATCGCTGTCAACTGCAGCCGTGGACGGAGAGGGCGAGGCGGGCGGGAGGGGGAGGAGGGAGGGGGCGAGATGAGATGGAGGAAGGAAGAGAGGGGGAAAAAGAAACGTGCACGAGCGCCATCCTTCTTCCGTGTGGGTTTTTTTTTTCTCTCTCTCTCTCCCTCTCCCTTTTCCACTCCATTGTCTCAAAATCCCATTTCCCAGCTAATTTAGAAGCTTCTAAAATACACTCCACTCCATACCTTAAGCCTTGGGCCACAGCTAATCCCATCTTCTCTCTCTCTCTCACACACACACACACACACACACACATACACACACGCGTACGCTCATTCATCCTCCGCGCCTTTTCAAAAGGCTTCATCTTGGCAGCGAGAGAGAGAGAGAGAGAGAGAGAGAGAGAGAGAGAGAGAGAGAGCGAGCGAGGGATATTGGAGGCGAGTGTTTGATGTGCGCGAGGGGAGCGCGGGAATCAAACTGTGAGTTAAATGCTATTAGACAGCTGTGTGGAAAAGCAGTGTAATATTAGATTTGATTGAATAGATGGCTGCTGAATGCGCTGTAATATATAGCGCCGCGAGAGGCTTTGCGCGGGACGTAAATCAATATAGCGGCGGCGGCGGCGGCGGTAGCAGCGAGCGCCTTCTAATCCCAAAACGCTGCGGAAACGCAAAGTTAGCTGGAGACGCTCGCGACGCGTTCAAACCAGGTCGGCAATTTCAACTTTCTTTGGTTTCCGCCGCAAAGTGAGACAGAATTGACGAGTTTCCCCTTTGCAGAGAGGTCAAAGGTCAAGCTGTATTATGGACCAGCAGGTTAGAGTCGATGTCCATGGATGTATTTAACATATGTGTCAAACATGTACTGCTAGTACTACAAATCCCAGCATGCTCTGCTGGTATTTCTCTAGCAGTGATTTGGTATTGGCCTCGCTGGCCAAATGTAATGACACTGCGGGACCCAATGTGGCCCGCGGGCCACAGTTTGACACCTACGCTCGACGGGGCAGCACAGTGTGGAAGCGACACGGAATCCAAACCCCCTTTTTTTTTTTTGAGCAGCTCCATTGGAATGAATGGGACCAGGTGTTGTTGCTTGTTTTGGGCGGTTTGCACCTCATTTAGGGACGCTGCTGCGCTCTTTGGCTCTTCTCAGTCGGTCGCCCAGCAGCAGTTTCCCAGAAACGTCCCTCTGCTCTGCTCTGCTCTGCTCTGCTCTGCTCATACATGCTCGATTGGACCGGAAACAAAAACCAGCAGCGCGACCCAGAGAGCAGAAACTGTGGCGCTGACTCGGCGTCAGACACGTTTGAGAAAAAAAACGACTCGATTGAATAGAAAAACACAGGAGAAGAAGAAGAAGGAGAAAGAAGTGATTCGCGCCAAAACACACGGCTGTCGGGGAGACACTCGTACGAGGCTGCAAATTCTTTTAGAGTTTTTGAACATCACGCTTGCGGATTTTTGCTGTTGCCTCTGACGACACAGCGACAGACACACAGTTTAAAAATACAAACAACACGAGTAGAGGTTTGAAAGATAACAATCAACAAGGATTAAATGCCACAAATGCATGCTCTCCTTCCTTAGCAGAAGTACGCAATCACTAAGGACGCCCACAACTCAGTGAATCTGCCAATACAAAGCACACTTAGCCCTCTGTTTACAGCCTCCCACAATAAAACGCTCAGCCTCGTTGGAAACAGACACTTGCTTCACTTTCGACGTGTTTCAGAGGAGAGAGAAGGAAACGCTCTCAACACCGAGATGTTTTGTTTTTTGTTTTTTTTCAGCACAATCAGCCCTCTGTGACATCACAAAGAGCAGGAGGGCCCGTTTTTGGCCCATGTGTCAGGGGACACGTGGGTGGGTGAGTTGATTTTCTCTCCTCCCCTTTGAGTTGCATCACGCCTCTCAGTCTGCACGCTCACCCTCTTCCTCCAGCACCCCTCCATCCTTCCCTCCCCTCCTCCTTCCATTCCTCCATCCTTCCCTCCTCCCCCATCCCTCCCTTCATCCTTCTCTCCCCTCCTCCCTCCATCCTTCCCTCCATCCTTCCCTGCACCCTTCCCTCCCCTCCTCCATCCTTCCCTCCCCTCCTCCATCCTTCCCTCCCCTCCTCCCTCCCTCCGTCCTTCCCTCCCTCCCCTCCTCCCTCCATCCTTCCCCTTTGCCCCTGTTCATCCTCATCAAAGCCTCCTCCCTCCACCTCACCCTGTCTGCAGCCATTCTTTTTCTCATGACTACCAAATGAATTAGCCCCCCCCAACCTTCTCTGGCACCTTGGCAGATGCACATCTCCACTAAATCTGACACTAATGCCATTAATATTCATTAAAAATTAAGCTTAATTGCGCGTCTTCAGGAGTGAGGCCTCGTCACCTCCTCTTCCTCCTCCACCCCCTCCTGCTGCTCCTCCTCCGCCTCCTCTTTCTTCTCTTCGTCCTCCTCCAAAACCCCCTCCTTCTCCTCCTCCAACTTCCTCCACCACCACCTTCTCCTCCCCCTCTTTCTTCTCTTCGAGCTCCTCCTCCTCCACCTCCTTTTCCTCCTTGCAGCACACGCCACATTAACACAAAGGCAGGTGCAGAGGGGAAGGAGGTATGTGTGTGTGTGTGTGTGTGTGGCGGGGGGGGTCTGAAGTTTATTAGTGCGGGAACACTGGGAGGTAGACTCACACAAACACTGGCTAACACACGAGAGGGCTAATAAAAGCTATATTTTGTGTGTGTGTGTGTGTGTGTGTGTGTGTGTGTGTGTGTGTGTGTGTGTGTGGCCCCTGTATCAGTGAGAAACAGCCTCCACAGCACCCCCCACGTCCCTCCCCAGGGAGCTCCGGTTGGGGGAGGGGCCTCCATATTCAGCAACCTTGCCTGCACGCACGCACGCACACCAATCAGGCAAAGCGAAGCGGAATTAAAAGCCACAATCAACGGCGAGAGCGAGCGACAAAATCAGCCTCTGCTTCTCCTCCTCCTCCTCCTCCTCCTCCTCCTCCCCCTCTGATCCCGTCGGCCGTGTTTTGTGGGGGTGGGGGTGGGGGAGAGGCACAGCAAAAAGGAAAATAAAAAATAAAAAATACAACAATAATAATTTCTGATTGCGGACCTGCCTCCCCGTCTCCTGCCAGAACTGGCCTTTGGGGAACAATGTGTGTTTGCTTAGCAGCGGGTAAACGGCAGCCATTTACGGCTCGCTGCCACTCTGTTATTATCATCACAGCCAAAGGTGAGCGTGTGTGTGTGTGTGTGTGTGCGTGTGTGTGTGGGTGTGTTTGTGTGAATGCCTATGGAGGCAAATCATGCCACGGCTGTGTGTGTGTGTGTGTGTGTGTGTGTGTGTGTGTGTGTGATGTTTAGGCTTGTGTATCTGTGTTTAGCTTAAGTCACCTAAATGGACATTAAAATTCTGAAGGGAAAAATATCAACTTTTTAAAAAAAAATTCGACAAGCACAAAGTTGATGGAAACAAAAATCTGGATGGAAAAAAAAAAGAGGTAATTTTCGTAATATATTATTTTTGGTGATCTATTTCACTTTCTTTCATTTCCCTAAACCATTCAGAAAACCCTGTCCCCAAATGTGAGGTATTCAGGAGTGCGCCCTGAAAGCGGACATAAGACAGTATCTGTGTGTGTGTATGTGTGTGTGTGTGTGTCAGTGTCTCAGTGGCCCGGCTATCTTAATGGCCCCATTTGTTCAGGGAGCCGTTCTAGTGGTTTTGTCCTTAAGACGGGATCCTATCGCAGTCGACCCCGCCCCGCTGACCTTTAGCGCAAAGAGGCGACATGAGACGAGAGACGAGCCGGCGCTCGGACACGGCGCCCACGTGCACGCTCGCCGCGACACACCATCGTTGGCTGCGGGCGCGCACGGCGAGCCACTGCTGCCCGCACAAATAGGGTCGGTGTCGCTATCGTTTGGATCGATACCAGTACCGATACTTTAATGAATTAATATATGAATAAACCCCTCATCAATTTGCGACATTCAAAATGAATTGTTGTTGCTGGGGATTCTGAATGAGTTCCAACCCAGGTCAGAATTGGGGCAAATCTCAGTACATACAAAATATTGAGAGCAGACAGAAGGCTTCGTAAAGCCCTCCATTATATTTGTACTGTCACAATCACTTCATGAGTTAATACATATATATACATATACATATATATATATATATATATATATATATATATATATGTATATATATATATATATACATATATATATATATATATAGCTATATATAGATATAGATATACATATGTATATGTATATCTACATATATATATTTTTACACACACATATACATATATATATATATATGTATATATGTATATATATATATATATATATATATGTATATATATATTTATATATATATATATATATATATATATATATATATATGTATATATATATTTATATATATTTACACACATATACATATATACATATATATACACATGTACATATACATATATATACATATATGTATATATACACACATATGTATATATATACATGTATATAACATGTATAATTCTAGAACCCAATATTTTTGACTGGTATTTGCACCCCCCAGTGGTCAGTGGAGGCCACAGTTAGCAGCGTTAGCCGCAGCTAGCAGCCGTCGGCGCCACCAGTTCCCTTTTCTCTCGTCAAACAGGAGGCGCTCTTTGTACCATCTTGGCTTCTGACGCTCTTCACAAGTCACCCCCTCCATCCCTCCATCCCTCCCTCCATCCCTCGCTCTCACGCCCGCCCGCCCGCCCGCCCATTCATTCATTCATTCATCCATTCATTCATTGTAATTCCTTTCTGGCTGGTGGTAAAAGAGGACATCCACCCCAAACTGGCGTCCACCCACATGACTTTTTCCGGGACGGAACAATGGCGGCGCGTTGGCGACTTTGACGGTGGCATTTTTTTTTTCTCTCGCTCTCTCTCTCTCTCTCTCTCCTTCCCGGTGTTCTCCCTTTTCTCTCTGTCTGTGAAGTCTGTATCCAGGAACAAATGTAGCGGCATTTCCTAACAAATGGCAGCTAAATGAGGCCCCCAGGGTGCAGTGCCGCTAACTACCCCCCCACCACCGCCAACACCTCCCCCACACACTTTTTTTTATTTTCTACTTTTTTTTCCTTTCCAGCGCCATTATGATTGTCCTAAACCGTTCCAAAAAAAAAAAAAAAAAACACCTCTCCCACCCGCCCACCCCCCCCAAACCCCCGTTCTCGTTCATTTGCATTTGAATTGCAGCTCAGCTCTACAAAAACAAACATAAATCAAAAAGAGAGAGCGAGAGAGAGAGAGCGAGAAAGAAAAGGAGGGGGAAAAAACAGTGGCGGGTTCTAGTCGAGCAATTAGCGAGTGTCAGTCAACGCCGAGGTGAAAAAAAGAAAAGAAAGAAACAACAAAAAAAGAAACCACCCTTAAATTAAAAACACTGCCTTTAGACGCGCGGACGCGCTCGTCGCGCACGCCCGTCGCGCACGCCCGTCGTGCACGCTCACTCGCACCGGCAAAACCTCGCAGGCGCGCACGGCTTATGACTTTTCTTTTCTTTTTTTTTTTTAACCCCCCCCCGTCTTCAATTTTATCATTTTTGTTTGGGACTGGGAGAGAGGAAAAAAAGGAAAAGGAAAAAAAAAAGAAAAAAAGAAAACTCATCAGGCTTAAGTGCTCGTCAGCCGCAGCCAATGGGAGCGCGGCAGGCCCGGGGTTGCCGTGGCGATACGCGGGGACATTTAGAGGACTCTGATAAACTCTGCCATTTAAAAGGTTATGACAATTAACGCGGCTCTCCGCAAATTACCACTGCCAGACCTTTTACCCACGGACGTCTCTCTCTCCCTCTCTTATCGGCCGGCGCCCAGCCTCACTCTTCCTCCTCCTCCTCTTCCTCCTCCTCCTCCCTCTTCCTCTCCTGCTGTTTCTGCTCCTCCTCTTCCTCCCCGCCTCCCCCAACTTTTCCTCCTGCTCTTCCTCCTCCTCTTCCCCATCATCCTCCCCTCTTCTCCCTCCTCCTCCTCCTCCTCCTCCTCCTCTTCATCCTTCTCCTCATCCCCTTCCTCTTCCTCCTCTTCCTCCTGCCATATGCCCTCCATCATCCACCGAGCGCCCCCCCCCCCCAACCCCCCAGCCAGCCAGCAGCACTTTTTATTATCCTGTTAATTAACACAGTTCTTCACTTAATATTCAAATGGTGGCCAATTAATGACATTGAACTTTGGGCAACACCCACCCACGCGCCGACGTGCGCGCATTTCCCCGCCTCAAAAAGGTGAACCACCCACCCCTGTTTTTTTGCAGTGTGTGTGTGCGTGTGTGTGTGTGTCTGTGTGTGTGGGTGTGTGTTGCACAGAAAGAGGGGGTAATAAAGCCAGTGGGGCAGGCCGGAGAAAGGCAGGACGGCCTTTTAATTAACCCGGTGTGATTAAAAGTGGGGGAGGGTTGGCGGGAGGGAGAGGGGGGGACCCACTGCTCCAGTCGGCCCACTGGGGGTTGAGGTGGGGGTGACAGACAGGAAATGGGAAATGACACACTGCAGGTAATGAAAAAGGTAAAAGGAGCCTCGGAGTGGAGGTGCCGTGTTGTGAGGAGGGTCCGCAGAGAAGTGACCGGGCAGCACCGCAGACCCGACAGACAACAAAACAAAACACATTGGGCCGACTACGAAAAATAGAAACGCTTTGTTTGATGCTTGAGTGATGCAAGCGCTGATATGGAACAGTGTTGCTAATTAGTTAAAGCTCGCAATGGCAGCAAGAAGAACCCATATCCGCGGCCACTTTATCTTTCATCAGGGTCAAAGGTCAAGGAGTCTCGTGCAATTAACTACACCCCAAACGCGAAGGATATCCGAAACAAACAGCCTCTTTAGTCCTCTGTTTGCAGCTCTGGTCAACGCTGATGCCGAGGTTCAGCCTCTCGAGCTAAACCTGAACCCTTGTGTTGGGGCTTCCAAGCGTTTGGAAAAGGGGGGAAAAAAACCCACGTTGCTTTAACGTCAATTGAAAAAGAACAAATAAAGTGTTTTCGAAGTCCCACCATATTTAGCTCTTTATTGATGACTCTTAAAACACTGAAAAATGGATGAAATACAGCTATTTTATGACTTACATAGTATGAATATCATTTCTCCAAGTTTCGGCCGGCCCAGATTTACTTAAACTTAAACTTTAATGGGCCTCATATGGCCCCCGGGCCATAGTTTGCCCATGCCTGGTCCAGGAACACATGTTGCGTTTTGACCCGAAGCTGTGTGTTAACCAGTTGTTTTTTTTCACTTTCACAAAATCACATTATATAACCTTTGCATTAGAGGGAGAGAAAATTTACACTTGGAGCGATGAAAGCGTAAAAAGCAGCCTAATAGTGTCAGACTGCGTGAGCTTCAATCGACAGCGTTGTGCCATAAAAAAAAGAGGAAAAGCACTTTTCCGTCTGGAGGGTGGACTGGGAATATTAAACTGTGGACCCGCCAGGCTCCCATCCTCGCACTCCACGTGTCCAACATGTGACGGCGAAGCTCGAGGGGCGTCGCCGAGCAGCATCCGGACCAATAAATCAGGGGGGGGGGCTGTCTCCTCCAATCAGCTGAGAGCCCCGGCAACGCTCCCCAGAGCCTCGTGGCGGAGACGGGAAACAGTTAAAGGCCGACGGAGGGAAAAACCAGGGCGGTTTTTGAGCGGCGGGGGGCCGACAGGAGGGTTTGACGACGGCGGCGGGTAAATGTCACAGGGAACGACTTCCTTCTTCAAACAGCGGCCGC
This sequence comes from Nelusetta ayraudi, assembly GCF_046127955.1. Lineage (NCBI taxonomy): Eukaryota > Metazoa > Chordata > Actinopteri > Tetraodontiformes > Monacanthidae > Nelusetta > Nelusetta ayraudi. The sequence goes on from NW_027466071.1 coordinate 49,759, forward strand.
TCGCATCCCGGCGGCCGTGCACTCACACAAAGTTCCCGATGGGGGGGGGGGGGGGGGGGACTTCTCCTCCCGCGCCGACAGAAGATCGTCTCCGAATTCTTCAGGCTCGCGGCTCTGTCGTTTCCGTTTTCTCTTTTTTTCTTTTTTTATTGTTATTATTATTGCGAGAGGCAGTGCATAAATATGTCGTAACGCGAGGCAGTAATAGGAGGAAGGAAGCCAATTTTCTCCCTGTAAGCAGTTTGTCTTGCGCCGTAATCGAAGCCGAAGAAGCGAGCGAGAATCATTAAGGTCGTGATATTTACGGTCCGTTCCAAAAAAAAAAAATTTGCTTGTTTAGAAAAAAAAAGAAAAAAAAAAAGGAAGCGTATAGGAGGGAGTTTTTTTTGTTTTGTTTTTTTTTTTTTTTTCAAAATGGCAAGTAGGTTGTTTTTTTTTTGGAAAGAACCGTTATCGTTTAGCAGCAGCTGGACATGCGACATGTGACGTTTAAAAATAAACTCCACGTAATGAAGCGCTGCAGAAGATCAAAAAGCCGGTAGATATTTATCACAGTGCTTCAATACAAAAATATCTGCTGCCCCCCCCCGCCCCCTCCTTCCTCCCCCCCATCCCAAACGTTTTTCACCGAAAATGGTAGAAAACTTCCTCCCAGGTCAGAGATGTGTCACGCCCTCTTTGTATCGGCCTCCATGTTTCTTCCCCGAGTTTTTCAAGGCGGCTCGGGTCGTCGCAATCGGATGAGGTCACGGCAGCTCGACGGGCTCAAAGGGAAGGGGGCGGACCCCCCCCCCCCCCCCCAACTCCAGCCCCCCCCCCCCCCCCCTTCAATTTCGTTACAAAGGCGGCTAATAGCGGTCGGTTGCGGGGCAAATTCGGAGTCAAAGGCAGCTGGAGCGCTTGCACGGGCTGGAGGATGTCCTCTGGCCGGGGTTAATGGGAGTGGAGTGGAGTGGGTGGGTGGTCGGGTGGCGGATGTCGGAAAATAAAAGAACTTTCCAGCCCGGATGTCTCCCAGTTCGGAAAACAGGGGTCGGCACCGCAGCGACTCTCCCGAAATGTGTCGCGATTTTTTTGTGTGCGTATTTTTTTTTACGCTTTGAGAATCACAGGGCGAAAGGTCACCGTTCCTTTTCACAGCCCGGATGATTTGGTGCGCGCGCGTGTGTGGTTGCGTGCAAGGAGACGCACGCTTCCGAGAGCGATAAAATTCCGAGGGACAAAAAAAAAAAATGAAAGTAACAGCGCGGCGGCGGAATCTTGGAAAAAAAAAAAAACACGCAGCTCGCAATCTTGGCCGACTGCGCCGTGTAAGTTTAATTTCCCAACATGTTTACTCTTGGATCCCCGAATCAAAGACGGAGGCCCAGTTTCTTTGTTATTCAAATGTATTCCGGTATTTTCTGGAACGCTCCTCCTGCTCGCTAAATTCCCCCCCCCACCCCCCCCAACACCCCCCACTCGCTCAGTCGATCGGCTTTGGTTTTCTTGTTGGTTCTTTTTCCAGTTTTTTTCTCTCTGCGGCTCCGGCTCGCTTTTGTCGAGCGTAAAATGTCATGATTCTTAATGATCAATACTGTGTGTTGTTTCTTTTTTCATTAGCATGAAGAGAAAAATTCCTCAATAAAACAAGCGGCGGGGATTAAGCGCCGCACTTGTAACACAAGACGAATCTGGTGTGAAAGTGTCGGAGAGGAAAAAGTGCCCCGTCTGAAGGAATCCTATTAAGCCCCCCCCCCCCCCCCTCCCCCCACCGACACTATAAATTCCCATTTACACACAGAGCATAAATCTGCCGGTTAACTTTTAAATGAATACGACTGCGAGCGGGAAAGATTGTCCTTTAACTGTACTCGCCCATTAAACGGCCGGGCTCCCCCTCGTTTGCCGCGCCGATGCGACGGACGGCAGAGTGCGATGTTAATGTGAACGTATGTATGGTAGCCGCGAGCTTATTAGTCGCTGGACAGAGCCGGACGTGGCTCCGTATTTACAGCCTCCACGGCAAGTTGGACGGGCAGCGCCGAGCGACGCCGCCGCCGCCGCCGCGTTTCCCGCTGCGTCGCCGGGACATAAAAATGCATCGCCGTCCCCCTGATGTATACGCTCGCTTCTAGATTAGAGGTGAAGGCAGCGGGACGGCGGCAGCCGTGCGCATTACGTCGCTGCTGCTATTGTGTCTTTCATGCGGAGTTAACGAGCCGGAGGAGGAGGGAGGGAGAGGAGGTGGAGGAGGAGGTGGGAGGAGCCCTGGCCCACCAGTTGGCATGGCAACCGACACCAGAGGCGACAGCGTCAGGTGAGGAGGGAGGTGGTGGTGGGGGGGGCAAAGCTACCTGGTGGAAGGATGTCAGCTGGGGTCAATCGACAGGAAGTGATGGAAGCTCTGCTGCTGCTGCTGCTGCTGCTGCTGCTGCCACCAAATGTCAAGTAGGCCGCGGATCCCAGCCTGAGCAAACAATGTTTGTTCAGGCTGTGGCTGTGTGTGTGTGTGTGTGTGTGTGTGTGTGTGTGTGTGTGTGTGTGCGCGCGAGCGAATGGGAAGCCAGGTAACAAGAATAAGTGCTTCATTGCTGGTGAGACAAAAGGCTGCAGATTTCCTTCCCTCTTTTCTTCTTCATTTCTTTCTTTCTTCATTTTTCTTTGACAACCTGCCTCTGTGCTTGTGGCAGCGGCGGATGTCTCGGCAATTTCTCCTCGGGGAGTTTTTCCAGATTTTCAGATTTCGGTTTCACTGCGTTGTGCAACTCGCACCAGGTGCAAATGGCTCGCTAAGATGACATCGGTCAACAAACGTGGACAAAGCACAGGGAGAGAACGTTTGAATAAAGTTGCACAAACGCGATCTTCCTCTTTCCCTTCCTGCTGGTCCCTTCAGGTTCGGACGCAGCCAATCACACGCAGTCAATTTGCATATTTAATTTGGCATTGGTTTGTACAGCACAAAAAGCTTTTGGACACCTCACAATGGGGGGAGTGATGCAGTGTATTCAAACACATGCTGCCCAACTGGATCTTTCAGCAAGAAAACACAAGCCCTTAAAATTATTTGCCAAATATTTAAGCACAATAATTGGATTTGAGTAAGAATTTGAAGCCTGTCCAAAACCTTTCTTCCACTACTGTACAGTAGGAGGAGAGAGTTTGCCCTGTGACCTGGAGGTCCCGCATTCCATTCCAGGCCAAATACCCACACCAAAACTTTATTTAAACACATAATTGTTCCTGTTCGTGACCTCGACGCCCTTTTGCTGGTTTGCACCTCCTGTTCTATTCTATGAGTGTTGCCCTGTGTTGTGCACTGGATTTATTGATGCTTTTCTACGAGGCACACGCGTGAATTTAGCAGCACGTGGAGACCAAGAGAAAAAAAAAAAAAAAAAAAAACCCACAGGGACGATAAAGTGTTTGGAATTACGCTGCGGTGCGTCGTCCGTCATTTGTGATCCTTCCACTCCACGGCGAGAGGAGGTGGCGAGCGAGTAGAAATCACTCAACCGGCCGCTAAAGCTCAGCTTGAGATCGCTTAATCTACTTATGCTAAGTAAGCTCTCCTAGCAGAAAAAAAAATGAGCACTAAGAATAACTTTCAGAACCTTAAATAATTAATGAATCTGGGGGGAGCGAGGGGAGAGGAGGGGGGGCTCAGGGACATAGGAGCACATGCAGCAATGTCTATTCCTCTGTGGTGGTTGGCCAGTGGAAAGTTTGCATTCGGGCCAATTAGAACAGGAAGCGGCGCAGCAGCATGTAGCGATCGCGGTCGGCTCCAAAAGTGAGACACAAGTCGGAACTATTTTGATAATTCGCAGCATTTGCGGAGCAGAAATGTCAAAACCTCTTCCTCCCTTTTCCACGGAGGCCCCCCCACAACACGCCCGCCTGCGTTTTTCAGGTGAAGAAATAAAGTTTTTAATTAGGCACCCGAACGCTCGGCTTGCCAAACGTTCCATTTTGCCAATAAAGCGCAAAGACGGAAAGAAAAAATAAATAAATAAATCAGTTCTCTCGATTTATAAAACCGCCCCCCTCGGTTTCCATCCGCCGACTCAATTAAAGGTGTTAATGATGCGTTCCGTAACAGCGCCGGCCGCTTCGCAGCCACCTCCAGAACTAACCTTTAGCGTGGAGGCTAGCAATTCACCTGCGTCCAAAAGATACTCATCAGTTTAGAGGCGTTTTTATTTTCCAGCACAAACATCAAAACCTGCCGCTGTGCTTTCCTTCTCGCTGATCCGAGGCATCTGATCGACGAAGCGAGATTACAGCCAAGTAAAAAGCGCTGGGTTTGAAAACTGTGAGTCGCTCGCGTTCCCACGCGGACGTTCCAGCTTTGTGACTACAGAGGAACATAAATGTTTTGCCGCTCGGCGGGATGTAAAACCTTTGTTGGATGGCTTTTCCCGGTGTAATGTGGGGAATATTTGTCACTTATGAGAAGCGAAACTGCGATTGCGAATGATAAATCACTAAATGGAATGCGGCCCGCACAAACAGTCCACGCTCCCTTCGTTCAAACATCGCCATGGCTCGTTTGTTTGGTTTGTTTTTTGCAGTTGCAACTTCACGTGAGGAACTTTGCCGTGTGATCTGCTCAGAGTGACATCGATTAAAAAAACAAAAAAAACAAATCAGAAATGCAGCGATGGACTCTTCAAACCAAACACGTCTGCGTAACTGTGGATAGGATGTAAATATCTTGTTTGTTTGCTTCCTTTCTTACCCGATAAAAATAACTTATTTCATTTTATTTCTTTTCAGTTATTTTCTCATTTAATTTTCTTCTCTTTGCACTGCATTAACGCTGTAAATATGTCAATTTCCCCAATGTGGGATTGATAAAGTCCTTCTATTCCATCCGCCGGCCTGTCCTGCGGTTCACCTCTTTCCTCCCTGTTGCGTCTGATCTTCCCTTTCCTGTCCAGCCCTGCAGTAAACCCTGCCGTCCTGCTCTGCTCTCTCTCCTTCTCCTGTTCTGTTTTCCGGCTGGGCTCCGATCTGATCCGGCAAGCGTGTGTGTGTGTGTGTGTGTGTGTGTGTGTGTGTGTGTTGGGGGCAGCGGTGGACGAGGGGTGGGGCTGTGAGCCAGAGCCGCTCCGTGCTGATGGGGTCTCCCTGGATGAGAAACACATGGGCCGGCCCCCTCGCTCCATCAAAAACAACCGCGCGGAGGCCGAAGTTTGCCAGTGCACGTACGAGCGCGCGCTCGAATTTCCAAAATCGGTGAAATTTGTTCCGCGTTTGAAATGTCCTGCGTGTGTTTGAAAGCCAAAGTGAAAACAGAGAGAGAGAAAAAAAAAAAGCCCTGACTTTGTGCAAACGGAAGGCATAAGATTCGCGCACGCACGCACGCACTGGCGGCAAACCCCTGATTTTCTATTTACACACAATCAATTGTGTGTTTTTATCCCTCGTGATGAAATTTCCGATCTGGGCTCTGCACTGAAGCCACAGGACCAAATCCCCTGTACCGCTCACACTGCAGGTTTTCCCTTGTGGGGAAACATCTGCTGTGCAACACCACGGGCCCAAACATTTGCATTCGCTGAGTGACACAATCTATGGCGTGTGGTTCGAAGTCGGCGTTGGATGAGTTTGTACCTGTTGAGGAGGAGGAGGAGGAGGAGGAGGAGGAGGCGGCGGCGGCGGCGGCGGGCGAGGCTGCAGGTAGGGGCTCTGGGCGGGGCCTGCCGGGGTCTGCTGGGGGGGGCTGAAGTATGCTGGGGGGACCTGTTGCTGCTGTTGCTGCTGCTGCTGCTGCTGCTGCTGCTGGCTGTAAGCCCCCATCCCCTGCTGGCCGTACGGCGCCACCTGCTGAAGACCAGACCACACAGTCGTTAGCGGCGATTCGCTGACACCAGGAGTCGGCAACTTGCGGCTCTACAGCGACTCTCTCTCTATATATATATATATATATATCACACACACACACACACACACACAATATACGTACATACACACATACAAACAGTATGTATCCAACGGCGGTTTCTTCCATTTAACCCGATTTCCGTAAAATTCACCTGCGCAACACTGTCGGGTTGATACAAACAGGGCCTCTAACCATTCCCCAGCTTATCCCGATGACTTGGCCCTAATGGAAGGGTTGGGGGTAGCGGATAGGGGGGGGGGGGTAGAAGAGCAGGGGCTTCGCTGTTCAGGGCTTCGCCGGAGCCAAGTAGCGCGTGGCAGACGCGTGGCGGGGGAGGGGCGAGCAGGGACCGAGTGTAACAAGCTGGCAGCGATACAGATGCACTTTAAATCCTTCCTTGTTGTTTGTTATGGCTGCAGACAGCGCCAGGTGCTCCCCCCCCCCCCTCGCCTCCCCTCCTAACCCCCCTCCCCAGCCCCCCCCCCCCCCCCTACTCCTCCTCCTCTTCCAAGGGTTTCCTATGGAGGCTCCTCTTGTTAACACGCGCCGAAAGCCAAGCGCACGCCATTAAGTAACGCTTAAGAAGCGCAGCGACTGACTCGGCTTGACAACACTTATCATGTGATATATTTTCCCGCCACCCAGAATACAAAGTGGAGGCCCATTCATTTCAATGGAGCTGCTCACTCGGTACATATTCGCCAGAAAGGTTTTGGGGTTCCGAGTTTCTTCCACATAATGCGGCCCCCATAGAGCGTGCTCAGTAGCGTCACTTCCCATCGTACCTCTGGAACCCACGTGATGCATCGAGACGCATCGACCAATCAGAACGAGACACAGCCGCTGTGACGCTGTGACGTCACGCCAGAATAAAGTATTTTCTGGGGATCTTCTGGCCTTTCTAATTCTTTTTTTACATTTAAAGTCCACGATTAAAGAAAATCCTCAATGAAAAGATTCATTATGACCCGTTTTCAGCTTTTCACAGGTGCTCATTTTTGCGGTGCGGTCTATTGGAAAAATGATTGATGGGCCGTGTGGGATTTTCGGCTGCAGTACCTCGAATGGCCACTGGGAAATAAATTGCCTCGATGCAGTGTTGCCAGTCTGTTACCCAGTTCTTATAAAACATCCACGGTTCCACCACAAAAGGCTCTAATTCACAGGTGCAGGCTGCTTTCCCAGAAGTTCCAACTTCTAACCGTTCGCCCCCTCTTCAAAAACCTGTGGTGACAGACGGACTCGACGAGGGGGCGGAGCTCCACTTCACAGCGATTCGAATCGCAGTGACGCTGACACGATGTAACCGCTGCACTCTGGTCAGGTGAAAACCAGAAGCGAGTTCTGTTTTTTTTTTCTCTCTCTTTTTTTTTTTTTCAACAGCGACCGTTACGAGCTGGTGGGAGGGGGGAGGGGGGGGACCCGCTCGTAAAAAAAAAAAGAAAAAAGCCGGCTCGAGACTAATGGCTGGAGTGAGAATGTAGAGAGATCTGATCTGGGTTGCGGAGGGCAAGAGCAGATTAATATGTTTGAAAGCGTTTTGAAGAGCGATTTCCTTTGAGTGGGTGCAGGAGGGGGAAAAAGAAGAGGAAGAAAGAAATCTTCTCCCGGTCCTGGCAGGAGCGTTTCTTTTTTTTACTCCCTCACTCTCTGCGCTCTCTCTGAATGGAGATGATTGGACAATGTGGAATATTTTTCTCTTCAATGGGAATCTGATTAGAGAGGACAGGTCTTATGCGAGCGGGCCAGAGTGTCATTAGGGGCCGACGAGACGGACGGATGAGGTGAGATCAGTCCGGCTGGCACCGGGGTTAATAGCATGGCCCCGCTCATGCCAACAGCGCCACTGGATTCATTACCGCCAGTCAGGGACACACACACACACACACACACACACACACACACACAGTCCTGATACTCTCTAACGTTCACACAGCCCAGATTTCGCACAAAGCAATGTGTCGCGAATTTCGTCATTGGTTGATTCAACGATGCTGGATTTGATGTTTGCTCACATTGAAAGCGACCCGAGTGCGACATCTTCAGCTTGCAGCGACCTGCGTGCCTTCACGCTCTCTTTGGCTTCCGACTCGACAGAGGAAACGTTTTAAAAAACCCAGCGTGAACCACCGAACAGGGAGAAGAACTGACTCGTGAAGAAGTGATGCATCTTTTTTTTTTTTCTTTTTTTTTTTCCCCCAATGTGTCCAGTCTGTCTGTTTGGACTAGAGGCACCACTTTAAAGGTCAAAGGTTAAAGGGCCACTGAGACTGACACCCCCGCCTGAGTTCGATCCCTGGCGGGTCACACCAAAAATGCAACCTCAAGGGGGCGCACCTTTGGTGAAAGAGAAAAACATAACAAATCAATTTGCTGTGGCGACCCCTGGAGGGAACAGCTGGAAATATTTTCCTAATAACAGACGGTAAAGACGGCCAGAGCTGCTCTGAGCCGCTGGAGCGTGTTGGGGAAAAAAATAAATAAAAAATAAAAAATCAGAATTCGGCCTCTTGAACCGCAAAGTGTAAAATCCAGCTTTTCACACACAATGCAGTCATGAGATGTGGTTCAGAGGAGCAGCTCCACCTGCGCTGCCGAAAAGCTCCAGACCATAACACTCTTGTATTTGGGTCCTTTAAAATTGCCACAGTTGAGGGTTCATGTATAAAAAAAAAAACACACACACCTGAGACGAGGAATATACGTCACGGTGTATTGAGGTCACCAAGGTTTTTCATTTTGTACTTGTTCAAAAAAAAAAAACCCTCACTTTGAAACATATAAAAGCAAAACACTAGCTACACATATAAAAGCTATACACAATACTTTCTAATCGACATAAAAGCTTTTTTTTCTCCACACCAGGGGTTGGAAACCACTGAAGTGCAAAAATATCAGAAGCATAATAGCAACGTGTCAGCAGCTCGCCGCCATGGCAAACACTGGCTTGAACGGAGCAGCGCAATTACCACTGAAAAATAACACCGACGCGTCGCCCAGTAAGACACCAAAACATGTGGCGGTGAAAAAAAAAAAAAAGATCCATTAGCACCAATGAGCACGTCTGTGACTTGTGCAAATGGGTAAAAAAAAAAAAAAAAGAAAGAAAAAAGGGAGGATTCTCAGCTAGTGAAAGCAACAGTGGGGAGGTCCAAAATGTTTCGGAAACTAAAATGATGGCAAGGCAAACACCGGGCAATTACATCCACACATGCACAATGTAAGTGGAGTCAGTGAAAGCCAGAATTGGGCAACAAAGAGAACCAAATCACATTGCATTACATTACAGTGCAGCAATAGATAGAGCTCGTTTGGATCAATTATTTGGTTGACTTTATTTACATATCAGCACAAACACATCCAGTGGCCAGCAGCAGGCATTCGCAGTGTCCAGCATTTACAGTGAATAGTTTAGCCAACAATGGAAGAAAACAAGATACAGAAGAGAGACTTCCAGCATCTTCACTGCAACCCACTTACTAAAATGATTCAGTTCTTCTGAGGACCTGCGGTCACTGTTCTGCTCAACAGCTGAGGTGAAGACGACTTGAACCTGAAGTTTAAAGGGGTCCTATTATGAAAAACTGACTTTTTCAGCCCTTCAACGCGTCTTTCAGCGTTGCCAGCGTGTCATCGAACACCCCGAGAAGCAAAAATGACAACTTGGTTGTTTCTAGATGGACCGGCTTGTTCTGCGTAACTGTGCTGAAACAAGCTGTTTGGATTTTGGGCGGCTTTCTACATCACAAGCTGACCTGATCATCATAGTAACAGTTTCTTTTATTCTAAATGTGGGCTAAGCTTAGTCAGAGCTAATAGCAGGGAGCGGCTGGCCAACTCCCTGCTACTGGAGTAGCCTGTTCTAAGGGCGGAGCCACGGATGGAGCAGGTGGGGGAGGGGTGAAGAGCCAGGAGGGTCAGTCTGTCTGATGTTGAAGAGCCCAGGGTGCATCAGTGATGATGCAACCCAGTGCATCCAGGGGGAGGTTTTTTTTTTCCCCCAACAGAGTAGGTGTAAAGGCCTTGTTGATGTCAGGGGTCAGAGGTCAGAATGGTCAGACCGGACAGACCACACGACACTGCCAAGCGTGAAGAAGTGTGTACATATACAGTAGAGACTATTGGGAGACTACCAAGGTGGAGCTGTTAAGAGTGGATGGTTCGTGTCCAAATATGAAAGAAATCTTGTCAAATCTTTGTGTCTTGAGCGAAGCAACATTCGGCGTTTCCATGTGAACTGTTTTGCTGTTTTGATTAAAAGATTAGGGGGGAGCAGGATTTTTCAATTTGGGCTGAAAGAAGAAGAAGAAGAAGAAGAAGAAGGAGAAGGTGAAGTAGAAGAAGAAGAAGAAGAAGTAAGGGGAAAAAAGTCAATTTTCTTGAACGCGCTCGACAAGGGGGAGAGTGACGGATACACAAGCGGGTCGACAGACAATCGGGAGTGCCAGGTGAGGAAGAAGACAGACGTGAAGACAAATGAAGGAAAAAAAGGAACAAAAATACCGACAGTCGCTGGCGGAGACGGCGAGGCGGGCTGGAGGTCTAACAAGTAGCGACGCGTCACGCCGGCTTCGCTGAAGAAAGACGGATTCGTTTGAGAGAGAGAGAGAGCAGCTTCTGTTTGATTTGATCGCCCGGGGAGGGAGGGGGGGGGGCGACGGCGTGAACGCGGCGCGTCGTACCTGCTGCCTCTCGCAGGAAGAAAGAGAGAACGCGGGAGCGTCGAGGAAGAGCAAGTGGAGGAAATAAGACTCGGCGGCCGCCTCCCCGCTTTCCCACGCAGGTAGCCGCCAACAGCAGACGGCGAGATTTATCATAACGCCTGCTTTTTTCTTTTCTTTTTTTTTTTTTAAAGATGAAAGTCTGTAATGAAATGAGGACAGACGTCGGAGCGGCCGGGGAGGAGGAGCGACGGCTGCCGAGCGGACGTCCCGCCAAGCAAATGATTCACTCGCAGACAAACAGCGCGATGGGGAGAACAAGCCGACGCTGAAAGGGGCTCAATCGAAAATCTGTCAAAACAAAAGGCGATGCGAAAAAAGGCCGACAACAGAATCAGAATCACAATCAGAAGCCTTCGTTGTCATTGTAGAGAAAAGAGCATGCAGTGAAATTCGAGGTGCTCCTCCTGCTTGGCGTTCTTAAGAATGACTACATCCATCCATCATCCATCATCCATCATCCATCATCCATCCATCTTCAATACCCGCTTCTTCCTGCACTGAGGGTCCCGGGGGTCTGCTGGAGCCTCTCCCAGCTGTCATAGGGCGAAGGCAGGGTGACACCCTGGACTTGTTCTCGCAATCTTGAAGATCTCATCCGAAAAGCTTCTTCAGTTCCGAGCTTTCTCCAGAACTGAAGAAGCCGTTTGGATGAGAGGCGGAGTCCAGTTGCCCTAACTTGACCCTTCCGCTTTAAAGTGAAATCTGAAAAGTAAAATAAGAACGGTGCAGTGTGCAAATAAATGACAGGAGAGGATTTAAATGGTCACTGGGCAGTGTCAGCTGACTTCACGTGTTCGGTTGGTGCCACATGTTGAGACGGTTCTTCAAACACTTCTAAAGGTTTGAATTGCATCTGGTGGTGACGGCTCCCAGAGAGAAGCTCTCCCTCACCGCCACCCCTCCCACTACTGCCACGCTCGGCTGGGGGGGGTGTGTGTGTGTGGGGGGGGTAAACAGGCCCGCCCGCCGTCAGCCGTCTTAAATCAAGCGCTTAAAAAGCCGAGACGCGGCAACGAGACGCCGCTTGTAGTTCAGCCGGGTCAACGAGCAGTAAGACGGCCATTTCTTCTCCAGAGCGCTGTCACAGCGGCGACACGGCTGGGTGGGTGGGTGGGGACCGTCAGGTCGCCGTCTTTTGAGTGACAGACGGGCTCGGCCAACCGGAGCCGCCGCACCCGTGCCCCCCCGCCGTCACCCCCCAAGGAACATAAGTTCCCGCCGCACACAAAAAAAAAAAGAAGCACATTTGGCGTTCCGAGGGTTCGTCGACCCCGAACCGAGATCTGGTTCCGTGACCCGCAAAGTGACAAACGCCATCGCGGCTGTTTCCACATCAGCGAGATGAGGCAGGAGAAGAAGAAGAAGAAGAAGAAGAAGAAGAAGAAGAAGAAGAAGAAGAAGTTAATGTCAGGGCTGAATGATCATCGTCTTTGATAACGACGTGATGAAGTTTGATCTTTGGTCGACGGAGCAACAATATGCAAATGCATGAAGACAGTAATCGAAAGTGAAGGCAACCATAATATGCAGAGTTACACAAAATAATGCACACACACTCATCAGGAAAAGAAAAACTTGCAAAAAAATATAATTTATTTAAGAACTTCTACACATACAGGTCACTTGCATTAATCTCTTGATGTCTGAATAAATTTGGTATTAAAATATTCATACAAGTTTTTCTTTTCCTGATGTGTGTGTACGCTACTTTGGCTGAGTCAATACTTGATATTATGTTCAGGTTTGGATCAGGTTCAGTCAATAGACCAACACCTGAGCTAATAATCAGATTCAGACAGCGCTATGGAGCGCACGAGCACCTGAACACACCGTCATGTTGAATTGGCTCTAATTGGCCTGTATGCAATAAGAAAAGAAAAAAAAAAAAAAAAAAAAAGGTGGTGGTGGTGGAGGTGGAGGAGGTGGAGGCGGGGGTGGGGGTGGGGGGAGGGTTGTGAGTGAAAGGGGCCTACAAGCAATCGAGATTCAGAGGAGCCGACGGAGAATAAAGTGGAAGAGAAGATCCACGCACGCGAGCGAAGGCGGAGGGCCGTCGGGGAGAGTGAGAGATTTAAAGGGACGGGCGGCGAGACGTCCCACACGACACAGACGGAGGGAGGCGGTTAGCGAGCCAGACGCAGACGGAGAGATAGGCGGCGGAGACGAGGGGCGACGTGGGCAAGCGAGAAGAGAGGGAGGAGTGGGGGGGGGGGGTGGATGTAGACGGAGGGGTAAGACGTGAGGGACTGTTCCTTTAAGCACACAGAAGGGAGGGGTTGGGGGGGCGAGGGAGGGGGGAGCCATCAAGAGACGCACACTTCCTGTTTCCCACAGGAACAGCAGGTGAGCATAATTCATTGATTACCGATAATGAGCTCAGGCGAGAGCGCCGGCGGTGGAGGAGGAGGAGGAGGAGGAGGAGGAGGAGGAGGAGGAGTGAGAAGAGTCAGCGGTGGTTTTATAGCCGCGCTGTGTCAGCCAATCAGAGAGAAGCAGTGGAGGAAAAAAAAAAACACGTTGAAGGTCAGAGGAAAGAAAGTGCGCAAATCAGCGAGAAGATAGTGACCAACGGAGGAGGAGCAGAGGGAGACTTTTCAAAGTCCTTCAGCGTTTGTCTCTTGGAAGGTGATTGGATGAAGCTTCTGGTCGTTCATTCGAGCGGGCCAACCAGATTCTTCCACTGCTTTTGAAATCGCACAGAAGCAACGCAGCTACAGCTTTCTAAATAAACCCCTGCCAAAGAGAATTTAAATGTTCTTACTCAAACAAGCAGCGCTGACGTTTCTTCTTTTGAATTTGAAAATGCTCCCTGGTCCTAATAGAACTGAGCAGATTAGCAGCCAAGCCAAGCTAGCCTCTTTAGCCAGAGCCCGGCTAACCTGTAGCTCCCTGCGTTGCTTTCCGTCTTCCTCTGGACTTCGGGGGTGAGAGCCTCTTCAGGCTGAGTGAGAGAAACGCTTGTTTTATGAGGTCAAACTAGGAGTTATTCTTTACTATTGGAGGTGGAGCGCCAAAGTTGATTGACCGAATGTGGAAGTAGCCACAATAGGGACCCTATTCCATCAATTTACCCCAGAGTGGATTTATTTTTCCACAAGAAATTTGCGTTAACTCCGTTTCGTTTCCTCCACTGTTCCCCCTCAAGTGAGTCTTGTAGGGCCTCCAAACTATTTAAGGTGGAGCCACGTGACTTGCATGAAGGTTCTTCTGAGGCAGACAACAGACGCCGGCGCGGCTATAAGCAGAGAAAACTATCATCTCTGCAGAAAGCACCCGCTAACAAACAGACGCTACTTTCAAAACACATTTCCACTCAGGTGGGCTCAATCACTGAAGGGGTGGTTGCACGCGCGCACACACACACACACACAAAAAAAAACACAGCATTAAAATAATTCCATTTGTAAACAAAGTGGAAAAATTGAGTGTGCGCCGTCTTCTCGCTCAGACTCTCCGGCTGCGGTTCACTGCATCTAAAAGCCAAAGGCGGATAATCAAAGGAGATTTCAGCGAGCGAGCGCAGCGGGGAGACGGTGAGGGAGAAATGGCAGTGTTGACAGATCTGTCAGTCAAAAGCACGGAGGGGGAAAAAAAGTAAGTGTAGAGGCATCAAAAACCGAAGCGACATCTGTGGTTGTCTCTCTCGCTCTCTCTCTCTCTCTCTCTCTCTCTTCTGACTGCTCCAGCGTGTTCGCTGTAAGTGGATGAATCATTCAAATGACTTCGGTGTTTTGTTTTGGGTTTTGTTTTTTTTTCTTCTCTCCTTCAGGTGACCACGTCTTTCTTCGCGTTTCCTGCCTCCGGCTGTCTGACCTCAAGCCGCAGGAGCGGCAGGAGAGGGAGGAGAGGAGAGGGAGGGAGGAGAGGGAGGCCGAAAAACAACTTGAGTGGTGGCTGAGGAACAACACTGAGCTGCTTCATTAGAGCTCACGGTGACAGATGAGGTCAAAGCTTTGAGGCCATAAAGAAACAGATCCTTGTGAGATAGATGGATAGATGGATAGATGGATGGATAGATGGATAGATGGATAGATGGATAGATGGATGGATAGATAGATAGATAGATAGATAGATAGATAGATAGATAGATCTACTCTGCGTTCAAAAACTAAGCTGAATAAACATGTATAATGATAGCTTCATATTTAACAATGCCAAACTACAGATGTTACAATAAAAACACTGCATGTGTGAAATCTTTGTGCTAATTGTTCCAGAGATTCTTTCCCACAATACTAATGTCGGCGAGAAGAACACAGAAGGGAAACGAGTGAAATTTTTCCGCGCGCGCGACAGTGGGACGTCTTCGCTCTTTCATCATCGCATTCATGTTCAAACGGCGTACAAGCACTGAAACTGTGTCAGCCGGCGCCGCGCGAGTGGAAACAACTCCAGTGTGAGCTGACGGCAAAAAATATCCACCAGCTGCAAATTGCTCATCTCATCTCGGCGACGGCGGGTTCGGAAACCACCGTTAATTATTGGACCGCACGCACGCACGCACGCACGCACGCACTTTCTCACAACAGCACATTCCACCAGAGGACAAACACACAACACGGGCATTTTTCTATGATTTTGAATGGCTTTTGAACGCGAGCTACCTGTCGGTCAGCTCCACGTCCGCACAGACAACACACCCGGCTGGTCCGTCGGCTTTCTCCGCCACGCAAGCCGGGCCGCGTGCACCCGTCAGCCGCGGCGGGGCCGCTCGGTGAGTCGGTCGGCCCCCTCAAACGAAAAGCAGAGTTCTGGAAAGCTGCCAGCCCGATGCTTTGTCTTCCCCCCCCCCCCCCCCCCCCCCGGCTGTCGGATCGCTGACGGCGGACCAAGATCAAGAAAGTTTCCTCCAGCGAGGAGGGCGCGCGGCGCGGCGCTGTTATGATGGACGGCGTCGCCAGAGAATGCATCACATTCCACAACTGAGGAAGGTCTGGGGCCCTTTTGGCTGCAGCGTAGCGGCATAGCGGCTCTCCTTGATAGGGGGACTTCCCTTTGCGTTTCTGTCTCAAAGCACCTGTTGAGAATGAAGTTGAACAAGGATTCTGTCCGACGCAGTCAACACCGAAAAGTTTTCCGCAAATATCTCCAGACAAAATGTGAAGTTGAGTCAAGCAGCAACCGGCTGGGGGGGGAGGGGGGGGTTAATTTGGGCGATGTACCAGTGAGGCATCAGTGCCCCTTGTGACATCACTTCCGGACCAGCACGCTTTCGCAGACACTATCGGGAAAAGCAGCAAAATATGCAACGGATGGACTTGAACTCATCTCTGCAGAGCTCGCTGGCGATTCCCATTTCAAATATTTATTTTAATTTCACTTTCAGAAGGTTGGTGCACTTCACTTCATCACTGCATATTTCCAATCCCCAAGTCAAACACAGTGACTGTTGCCTGGCGATAACATCAAGACTTCTGCCTGATAAGACACGCACGCACCAGCGCGCCCGTGTGTTTTCCCTCTTTCTCTGCGTTCTCATCATTCTGAAGACCGCCAAAAGTTCCGCTCCACCACCACCCCATCCCCCCTCCTCCCCTCCCCCCTTCCTCTGTCTCTCTTTTTTTTTTCCCTCCCTCCATCTAATTCTGGCTTTCTGCTCGCATCAATTGACGGCCGGCTGCGACGAGCGTCGTTCCGGGCAGAGCCGTAATGGAGACGTTCGCAGAGGGAAAGCGGCGCAGGTTCACGCTCTCTCTCTCTGATGTGGGTGTGTGTGTGTGTGTGTGCGTGTGTGAACAGCGATTTATTTTTTTTCCCCTCGCCTTTCCCTTTTTTTTCCTTTCCTTTGTGTGTGTGTGTGTGTGTGTGTCTGCGTGTGCAAGAGAGAGAGCCTCTGGGCCTCGTGCCACTAGCTCCAAATGTTTTCCCCTACTAAACTCCTGACCTCAATCTGCGGCCAAGAAAGACAGAACAGAGAGGGGAAATTGAGACAGAAGACGAAGGGAGGGGAAAAACAGATTTGGAGCGGGGGAAGGGCTCCAAAAATAAAAGAAAAAAACTGATCTGGGCGAGCGGCAGGGAAGAGAGCTTCGTGTTTGCGTTGGAGACGCGGTTCTAATTTCGGACACGGCCAGCAGAGGAGCAATCACGGTTGGGAAGGAAGTGAGACGCTGGCAGGTAAGACGTCCGGCGGGGGTTTAGCGTAGCCGCCTAGCGTCTCCGCTGGGTTTGTTTCTTCTCGCCCGCTTGCAGCCACGGCAGGCTCCGACTTGTGCAGGAGTCAATTACATCCGAGCACAGAGAGGGGAAGGAAGGTGCGCACGTGGGTGTGCGTGCGCGAGCGTGTTCCGACTGGAGGTCGGAACGAGTTTGTGCACCATTAGCGTCGCCGTACTAGCGACGTGCTCTAGCGTGCAGTGTTTTTGTCTCTTTCGAATCGGAGCACAAAGAAGTTTTTGGTAACTTTTGTTTTGCCAAATTCAGTCTGTGGTAGAGAGCGGAAGAGAGCCTTCAAGCTAAAGACATTAGCATGACACAAGCAGCAAGCGTGAACAAGCGTGATCGGCCTGTAGTCCGATCACCGCCATCGCCAATGGTCTTGGGATCCAGGTGAGGCCCACGTCGCGCTGTTGGCTTCACAGCGGATAACAGCAGGTTATATTTAGCTGGACAGAACCAGAATCAGTCAAGTTCTCCGCCTGCAACTCCACTAATTTATCAAAAGTCCCGCCTTCGACTCTCGACAGCGAGCAGCCTGAGGTGGGCGAAGAAGCTAAACGCAGGTAACATGTTGACGCATCCTCCCACCAAAATAAAACCACCGAGCCGCTGACTCCGACTTGACCTGTGTGAGCATCTAATCTGGGATAGAGAAGGGCAAAAAAGCGAGATGAATTCACGGCGAGCCAATTAGAGCGGCGTCAAATCCCCTCGTAACTCGTCAACGGTGACTCGCACCCTCCCCGCTTGCTCCACTTTCATCTCGCCGCTCTTTAATCTCATCAGTACGCGCAGACGGGCGTCGGCGGGCGAGAATCTCTCCGTAAGGAGAGAGCGAAAGAAAGAAAGAGAGAAAAAGAAACACTCAGCCTGTGACGTGCTACGCCGCATTCATAGCTAAATGATGCCGCGCAGACACACACACACACACAGACACACACACACACCTGGCTGAGTGGGAGTGATTCTGGTCTGCATGTGCAGTAGTGAGGAGGAGGAGGCGACAGCTGCGTTTTGTAATTGGACTAATGGCTGCAGTGAAAAGGTCTCATCCACCAGGTCGCATCTATACATCAAGAAATAGTTCCGCTCGCTCTCTGAGTGCTGCGTGCGTGCGTGTGTGTGCGTGTGTGTGCGTGTGTGCGTGTGCGTGCGTGTGTGTGCGTGTGCCTGCACTGCACACACACCAGTCCATCTTCCTTGATGTTGGACTTGGCAGATACACACTTTACATTGGTGTAATTGATGGCGTGAGGGAGGTGGAGGTGGGGGGGTGGGCGGGTTCTTCCCCCTCCCCTCCCCCCTCCTCCCCTCCTCTCTCCTCCTTAATGGCCGACGGCGCCTGATTGGCTGAGAGCCTCTGGGCCGCCGTGCGGGCAATAAAAGTTACAAATGAGCGCGGGGCTATTAGAGCCATTGACGTGTGCGGGGGGGGTGGCGGAGGGGGGAGGGGGGGCTAATTAATTGATCCTGAAACTTCATCTGTTCTGCAGCCAGGGAGGAACCTTTAATTAATCAGCCTTTTCCATATCACACTCTCGTCTCTGCACCTCCCTCTGTCCCTCCCTGATATCTCTTCTTCTTCTTCTTCCTCTTCTTCTTCTTCTTCTCTTTCTAACTTGTGTTGGGTTAAAGCGCCGAGGGTCCCACGGGCGAGCGGCGGCGTGTCTGAGTCCTGAGTTCAAGAGCGTTTCAAAGAGGAGCAGGAGGAGGAGGAGGAGGAGCAGGAGGAGGGTAGGAGTGGTCCCCTCCACTCCCGCCGTGGTTCCGGGCAGAGCGGGGGGGGGGGGGGGGGGGGGGGGGTCTGATTTATGGGGGGCTTCCCAGCCATCCGTCAGAGGCAGCAGCGCCGGCTGCATTAACCCCAGAGACAGCCCGACAACCCGGGGCCCCTAAGTGCTTCCAAGTGGCCCTTCACTACAGAGGACCCCCCCACACACACACACACACACACACACACACACACACACACACCCTGCACCGACCCCTTCCCTGCCAAGTTCTCAATCGATGTCGTAAATTACCCGTCCAACTCCCCAAAGTCAATGGAGCATGAGGAGGTGGAGGAGGAGGAAGTGGAGGAGGAGGAGGTGGAGAAGGAGGATGAGGAGGAGGTGGAGAAGGAGGAGGAGGAGGAAGTGGAGCAGGAGGAGGAGGAGGAGGAGGAGGATGAGATGGAGGCACAGGGGGATGATGAGGAGGAGGAGACGGCCAAGGACTTTTACCAGCTCTTTGTATTAATGGCGACTTAAAAGCCCAATCGACATATTTTATTAATTAATTTATTAATTAACTTATTTTATGTCTTTAGAGCCGAGCCGTCGTAAAAAGAATAAAGGACAGCGCCGGAGTACGTCGTGCTGATGAGCCGTCGCCGGAGACTCGTCGTCTTCAGACGATGACCAATATTTTTTTAGATGCACCTTCGGAACGAATCACAGCTGCTGCTGCTGCTGCTGCTGCTGCTGCTTCTATAAACATATGTTTCTACCTGACACCTTGTGACCTTCTAGAAGTTAAAACGACAGGCGTCAGTGTCTCTATATTCAGAAATAACCCCGGGGTTCCTTCAGAAGGGCCAGCAGTGTTTTTTTGTTTTTATTTACGATGATGTTCAGCAGTAAGCAGCAGCAGCAGCAGCAGCAGCAGCAGCAGCAGCAGCCGTTAATTCCGGGCCGATGCTGCGGCCCCACAGGTCCAACTCTGCTTCCGCTCCACTTTAAATGTTTGTCTTTGATTTATTTGGCTGTGAGAGTGTGAGGAACAAACAGCCAACGGTGGAGACTGACTCACCCTCCTCCCTCTTCTCTCTCTCTCTCTCTCTCTCTCACACACACATCCACACCACTTTTATTCCCCACCATATTTCCTCCTTCCTGCTCCACCACCCGACCTGCTTCCTCACATCGCGCGCTAATGTTTCCTTCAAACTCTTCTGCCGTCTGGGTCGATCACAGGAAACTTTTCTTTTCTTTTTTTCTAACTTCCAAAACGCACTCGCGTGGCCTCTCGGCTGTAACGTTTCTCTTTGTCTCCCCTTTCCACCCTCCACTCCTCCCGCTCTCTTCGCTCTTGACTTCACAGTGGCAGCAGCTGAAACGCTCGACGCTGTGGAGGAGGCTCGTTTCAAGCAGGCGCTGGTGCAGGTTCCTCCTGGAGGCGGCGGAGGATCCGTGCCTGAGCACGCCTGGCCTGCCGTGGCTGGATTAAGGCAAGAGGGAGGGCCTCCAGCCTCCAGCGCAGGGCCTAATTGGAGGATGTGTCAGGGCGTGCACGTGCACGTGCACCGCGGGGTTGGTGGTGGTGGTGTGTGTGTGTGGGGTTGGGCAGAGGGAGAGGAAGAGGAGGAGGAGGAGGCTGAGCTGCGAGGTCTGAACAGGTCAACAAGTTGTTTGTGTGTCAACACATACACACACGCACACACACATAGGATGACTTACATATAAAAAAAAAAGCTGCGCACATGCACAGAAAAAAAAAAAGCTTTTATCTAAATTCCCAGTTTTACTCTCCAACCTTTTCACCTTTTTCTAACACGCCCTCTGCACATCGGGCTAACTGGTGGCTCTAGTTTTGCATGAGTGTGAGTGTGGACCGACTCCGTGTGGCCCCTCCGGTGACCCGGCCCCTCCCTCCAGGGTGTGACCCCGCCTTCGAACCTAAGACCAACTGGGAGGGGCTCCAGCGACCAGGAGTGGAGGTGACAGAAAAGGCAGTGATGGCCACCAGACGACCAGACGAAGACGAGCAGGAGGATGATGAGTAGTGAGGTGTCTGGTCAACACTGATGTCATTGATTACAGCTGCCATTAGTCACTAATTCTTACTGGTTATTGGTTTATTGGACAGGCAGTTCAGGTGAAGAAATACATCTAGCAGTGATTTAGTATTGCCTGGCAGGTCACCTATCTATCCATCTATCTATCTATCTATCCATCCATCCATCTATCCATCCATCCATCCATCCATCTATCTATCCATCCATCCATCTATCCATCCATCCATCCATCTATCTATCCATCTATCCATCTATCCATCTATCCATCCATCCATCCATCTATTCATCCATCCATCCATCTATCTATCCATCTATCCATCTATCCATCCATCCATCTATTCATCCATCTATTCATCCATCTATCCATCCATCCATCCATCCAGCCATCCATCTATCCATCCGTCTATCTATCCATCATCTATCCATCTATCCATCCGTCTATCTATCCATCTATCCATCTATCTATCCATCCATCCATCTATCCACCTATCTATTCATCTATCTATCCATCCATCCATGTATCCATCTATCCATCCATCCATCCATCCATCTATCTATCCATCCATCTATCCATCCGTCTATCCATCCATCTATCTATCCATCTATCATCCGTCTATCTATCCATCTATCTATCCATCTATCCATCCGTCTATCTATCCATCTATCCATCTCTCTATCCATCCATCTATCCATCCATCTATCCATCCATCCATCCATCCATCTATCCATCCATCTATCTATCTATCTATCTATCCATCCATCTATCCATCCGTCTATCCATCCATTTATCCATCCATCTATCCATCCATCCATCTATGTCATTATGGCTGGTCATAATAATGACTCCTTCTCAAATGATGAAATGCCTGCAATGGTGTCAGACTGCGCCTCCAAACACACCATTCAGGCCTGAACTCCCGTCTATGAGGACATTTGAAGATCAGCTGCTGGACGAGACGCACCGGTGGGAGTTGATTTCAAGCGAGTGTTTTGGAAAGGATGTCAAAATGGAAAGGCGACGGCACGATGGCAGTGGACCTTTAGACCGGCCATCCCCCTTACACACGCACGCAGAGTTCCAGGAAGACGGACGTGAGCGGCTCATCTCGGCTGACGTCAGGTTGCCTGGCAACGTCCCAGCATGCTCGGTTATTACCACGAGCCGAGGTCTCAGCCCCCGAAAGCCCCCGATGCATCATGGGGGATTGCGTTTGCCGCGTCTTACATCACCCGCATAAACCCAACCACCCCTCCGCCTCCGCCTCCCCCTGACTCCGCCTCCCCCTGACTCCCCCACCAACCCTGGATCTTCATCGCCCGCTGATCCTCAGGACGCTTTTCGCAACTCGCCCGAGATCAACAAGCGGGTGCTCGCTCTCTAACCCCTTCCCCCCATTCCCCTCCACGGACCACCCCTCCAACCCACACACACACACACACACACACACTCACACACATCCTCCTTATGCGAATTTCTAATTTCTCAGTTATTTTTGATGGGTAATTAACAGACGCTTAAAGACTCGACGCGCGCTGCACATCAGAGGAGTTTCTCCCCATACCCCACTCCCCTGCCCCCCCGCCGACCCGTCCCGACCCCTCCCCCACCCCCGACCCCCTGACCGCTACTTTGTAGGTGAGGCTCATTACGCTCGTCCAAGAGCGCAGAATTAAGCCTCCTCCTCCTCCTCCTCCTCCTCCTCCTCCTCTTCCAACGAACTCATTACAGCGAGCTAGATCTCGCCCGCCGCGGACGGGCAACGCAACGGCGCCGCTTTTTTTTTTTTTTTTTTTCTTAAAGCCAGAGACGGATAATTAGAAACTTTAGACGCAATGCTTTTTTTTCTCCCATGGCTGCGGCCAGAGAGAGAGAGAGAGAGAGAGGAGCTAATTCTATTTGAGCTAATTACGTTTCCTTCGCGCCACGCCGAGGGCCCCCACGTAATACGCCCGAGGATTTCATCACAAAACAGCAGCGGGCGGGGCCGGAGGGGGCGGATGCAGTTTGCCGTGCGTGAGCAGAGCGGACGTCAGTATGCGTCGGCCCGGCATCGCCGTCTGTCCTCCAAATGTTCGGCCTTCGGTGGCCCCTGATTGTTGGCGCTTCACGGTGGGAGACATCAGAGCGGCTCCATCGTGGAGATGTTCCAGAAGAGGAGGTGGACGGAGGCGGGAGGAGGTTTGATTGTCCCAGAGGTCTGAAGCTGGGTGAACAGCAGGTCAGGATCAGGAGCAGGATCCACACATTTGATACTTTAAACTCGTATCTGAGAGTCCAGCGTAGGGGTGGGCAAACTTTTTGACTGGTGGGACACAATGGGTTCTAAAAATCTGAGCAGGAGCAGTTGGATGAAGTGTTTTTGGTGATATCGATATGGGAAAAAAAAAAAAATGTTACGTGATCTGAAAAAAAGAAAAAGAAAACTCCCACCAAACCGGACCGGACAGCTCTGACATTTGAATGAATATTTTGGGCTTCTTACGAGGGAGGGAAGCAAATTCAACACAGTCAGGATCTGACGCTCAACTGCAACACAAAGGAACTGCCATAGCGCGGGTCTGACATGATGGCTGCCTGTTTATGTCGCGCGAGATCCGACACGCTCACCGGCCACTTTATTAGGCACACCTCGGTACCAGGCTCTGAATACAGTGAGTGGTCGGACGGTGAGTCAACATTTCCTGCTTCAAGGTTGGACGACGACGGTGCCACGTTTAAAGTGCCAGTTTGACAAGGCTTCATAGCTGCTGTGGAACAATTCCTTAATACGACATAATACAGAAAGAAAGACAGACCACAGCCGCTGCCCTGTGATTGGTTGATTAACCGTTAGTGTTACCTCATCAAGCGGTCAGTGACTGTGTGTGCGAGTCAGAGAGGTGAGTGAGGTCGTCCGAGTCGTCCAACATGAACTGATGGAAACGCAAAAAGAGTCGGCTTTCGAGAGGCTAGATATACACTGCCTAAAAAAGAACAATGACAATAACAATAACAACAACAACAACAACAACAACAACAACAACAACAACTACTCCCATGCGGCATCACATTATCCAAACACGTCTTCTGTTGTCGCCTTTTGAGCAAAGCGGCAAAAAATTACGCGCTGCACGTCGCCTTTATCGGTACTATTAAAAACAAAAACATATACTGGCTCTGCGGGGGGGGGATCCGACTGCGTGTGAACACGGGGGACGACATTTCCACAATACACAAAGACGCTGCGGGGAATCTGCGAGCCCATCTGCGTTTCCTTCTATAAGTTATGTCTCACTCACTCACTCTCTCTCTCTCTCTCTCTCTTCCTCTCTCTCTCTCTCCCTACCACTCTGCTATGTGTTGAGGCTCGCACGCCCCACACTAAGAGGTGTCCAGATCAACAGACTGGGGTGACTAAATATAGCCGGCAGTGACAGCAGGGGAGACTAAACCCTCCCTCTCCGCCCTCCACTCGACGCTCCGCAAACAAACCACGATGACTGATGCAGATATATGGGCGCCGCGTGTGCATGTATACAAGCACGCACGCACGCACACGCACTTCCAATCCAAATGTGATTTAGGCTACTTCAAGGTCAAGTGTGTAAATTTTGGCCTGATTTATGGTTTTTATATTGGTAAAAGCTTCCTATACTTCCCATAAATACATTGATAAAAGATTATAAAGACAATTTGGTTTTTCTACCCTTAGAATGCTCCTCGTATATATAAGAATATCCGCAGAGCAAGGCTCTTGCTCCTAGTTAGCTGCCAGCTTGCATCGCCATACTTCTACGGAAACCCGGTAGGTACAATCCAGGTCGCCTGACATCGTGTTTCGTATTTAGGGCGACTGCTCGCGTCCTCAAATAGACCAACGAAGAAGAAGGTGGACAAGCTATCCAGGTTTGTGTCGCGCAGGCCAACGTAGTTCACTGGCAAGTTCGGGAAAGGGATGGAGAGCGAAAGAGCGCCGCAATGTAAAATGTAACCACTTGATGTCGCTCCGTTGACGTACCTGCTGCTGCTGCTGCTGCTGCTGCTGCTGCTGCTGCTGCTGCTGCTGGGGATACTGCATGCCGCCCATGCCCATCTGTGCCCCCCTCCCCTGCATGCCCATCGGGTATCGGTGCGGAGGCGGCGACGTGTAGCTCTGGCCGGGAGGATAAGCCCCACCCCCCGGCTGCTGCCCGGCCGAGTACGGGTTGCTGGCCATGCTGTAGAGCTGGGAGCGCTTCATCGCCATGAAGTCCATCTGCAGGGGGGGAGCAAAAAAAGAAGGAGGATTAATAACAGACATTTTGGATATTTTAGATTGGTTCTTTTGGTTTTTTGGTTTTTAAAAGTGCCGCCGGCCAATTAGCAGAAACAAGAAGGCAGCCGCTACTGGCAGACGTTAAGCCGACTGTTTTTGCAGATTATTTTGACGTCGGCTGTGTAAATCGGGAGGGTATCTGCAGGACTCCACTCTGCTTTTCTCTGAAGAATAATGCCGTCAAACGCGGCTTTGTGAGAAGCCGTTTGGTATAAATTGCGTATAGAACAACACGCGTAAGCCGGCGCAGAAATTGTTTTGCCGTTTCATTGCACCTGCTGGGATATAGAAGGTGAAGCAGAAACAGAAAAATAAATAACGAGTCAACAACAGCAAGAGAAAGGTGTCGAGTGTTTGGACAAACGCTGTGATTTCAGGCAGTTTCATGGCCAACATTTTCGTAGCCGCGCCGCCACTAGCAGTCACAGCGTCCTTCCCGTTTCCTCTCGCGGCTGACGCGGCCCATTTGTTTCCCAGAAAGATGTTGTGACAGGCCAAGAATGAATCCATCCACCATCCGCCAGGCTGGAACCTCTTGACAGAAGTCCGCTAAGCCCCCGCGCGCTCTGAACCGCCGCTGATTTTATTGTGTATTTGTGGAGCAAGTGGAAGTCTTGCATTAGCGTCTGCGGGCATTAATAAACTACAAATGAAATTAAGTAAGCAAAATATGCTTATTGCACGGCTACGAGGGCTGAGATAAAACCTTTGATAAAAAAAAAAAAAAAAACTTTGCTGGAGGAGGGCCAGCACAAAATGATTTCATTATGAAGCCTGAGCTCGCCTCTTTTGTGCTGGTGACTAAAAGCCATCCGAAAGTGCTGTAAACATAGTTTAAAGCGACGGGAAGCAATAGCAATAAAAAAAATAAAAAAAAACTCTGTGGCCTCACTCCACACGGCCGCAGCCCAGCGGTGCCAACAATAACGGAACGCCGCTCTTCGCCAGCCTGCCAACTTTTGTTGCTCACAGCGAACTGGCGGCTAACACCGGTAATTACGTGTGGGTTAATGATCCAGGGAATGAAGCTGGGAGAACAGGTATGGGTTAAAAGACTCTGGCAAATGCTAGAAGTGTGACAAGGCATGCTGAGTTGGAATCCCGGGAGGGACTTCTGGTCAGTCAGGTAATATTTGCTTTCTAAAAGGGACACACTGGGAGCTAGCGCCTGATAAGGAGACAAGATAAAAACCTCGAAAAAAAAATAGGGACAAAGCTGTCTGTGTTATGTTTTATTATCGTCACGTTTGAGGGCCTTGCGGGGACGAATCCGAGGTCCCGCGGACCCGTTGCAGAAATGCCACGAACCAATGCTAATGTTTGTCTGAGTGCCAGAAGATAATTATTGTGCTGCCAATCATGAAACTTCTGTCCCCGAAACGCCCATCAGCACCTTCACTGGGAGAAGTGTGCAGAAACGCCAGGTGCAAATTGTCCATGCCCATGACGGACAGGTCACACAATATGTGAGCCAGTCCAAAGTAATGACTCCGTGCTGATCAGCTGATCAGCTGATTACCTGAGTGAGAGCACCTGCCTGTGGTTCTTCAGCAGAATCACTACTCTGCAGCTCAGAGTGACTACAGCAGGCAACAGAGGGAGAACACTGTTGAGCTTGGGTCAAACCACAAAGAAGCTCCTGATTTACAAGCTGATGTTCCTCCGATGACAACATAAACATTGGAAAGGGGAAAAGATTTGTTCCCAGGCATAGTTTATGGTTGACCAGGCCATTTTCAAGTTTGGAGCTGAAGCAGGACAGGGAAAGTAAACCCAGGATAACTTGACAAGCATATCGGTGACGCAGCAAAAGTGGGCTAACGATGATAGCATGTTCCCCACGTTTATTATCCAATAGCTAACGATCATTTCTGCAAGCTTTGGCGAAACATTATAATCAAATCATATCACCACAATCAATCACAGCAAAAGTAGGCTAATGGCGTTAGCATATTTGCTCAGTGTGTTATCCACTAGCTAGCTCTGGCAGTGGGATAAAGGTTTTGGGTTGATAAGCAGCCAACCGCTACCCAGGTCATGGAAAGCTACACCACAAAGCGAGCATAAAGTGGTGAAGCATACTAACAGCCCATTTGGAAGGCAGCTAAACGTGTGCGTCTCTCTTTCCAACTCCACACTTTCGTCGGCCCGCCGCCGCCGCCACAGGCTCCCGCCTCAGCTCCCGCTCTTCTCCCCAGCTCAATATCACCTCGTCTATTGCAGAGGAGGAATTACAGCTGCCTCGCATGGCAAGCTAATATCGCGAAGACATGCCAAGGGATGGCAGCACTTTATTCGGCAGCCGACGTGCGGTTAGGGGTGCTCCAAATTTAAAGTGGTTCTGTCCACTGAGGCATGTGCGTGGAGGAGCGCAGACTATTTAACCGAGCGCTGCGGAGAAAGAGAGCGAGAGAGCGAGCGAGAGAGAGAGCGAGAGATACGTGTTTGAGAGACGTGGTGTAAAAAAGTTACAGCGAAAAGGAAACCAGTTTTTCTTTCACAACTCCCCCCCCCCCACCCCCACCCCCGCCCTGTGTGTCAGCGTCAACAGCAACCTTTTTGAACAGGCTAACAACAATAAACCAATTAAGTCAATGAACGCCTGTCCTGATTGATGCGCCAGAATGGCAGCAGAGCATTCTGGGATTTGTAGTATTAGCCGTACATGTGCTGTATAATAGCGGCGGGCCAGCTCTAGCAGTGATTTAGTATTGGCCTCGCTTACGCTGCGGGCCAAATTTGGCCCTCGGGCCAGAGTTTGACACGTATGACCTGACACATGGGGCATCAGGCCCACCTGTCCGAGGAGGCAGAGCAAAGAAAAAAAATCCACAACCTTGTATCCGCTCAAGTCGCACTGAATTCCCTCTGAGTGAGATTCACCGCAGAAGGCTTCTTCCGAGAGATCCGCTCACAACCAACCGAGACGCAACTTGGGTGAGGGGGGAGGGCTAGGGTGGGGGCACAACAATTCTTGACAAATTGAAACGTTTTTTTCCTCTTCCCTCAGAGAAACGGCGGCAGTTAGGGGGGGAAAAATGAGGAGCGCGGCATGAAGTGAATGGCGTTTGTTGCCAGGAGGGACACCACATACAAGCTGGGGGGGAACTCACAGGAAGAGAAGAAGGAAAAAAAATAACAACTTTTTTTTATTTTCTTCAAATGTGTTTTGCACTTTTGCTCATCTGGGCATGCCAGTCAGTGGTGGAGTAGGGAGGAGGAGGGGGTGGGGGGGTGGGGGGGGGGGCATGGGAGACAATAGTAATTCAAACTGCTAAATTTAAAATTCAATTTATGAACCCCTCTCCAGCGTTCCCGACTCTCATGAGCTCCCTTTTTCCCCCCCTGCAAAACAAAGCCATTAAAAACAGAGCACGGGTGAAACTACTGTGGGGTGAAACCTGCTAAATTGCTTTTCAGAGCTCACATTTTTATGTTGCCGGGAGAGAGTGAGAAAGAGCGAGAGAGAGAGAGGGAGAGAGAGAGAGAGAGAGAGAGAGAGAGAGAGAGGGCGGCAGGCAGGGAGAACAAAAAAATATGATTTCGCTCCTTTTAGCTTTAATGGGCTAAGTTTTTAATCAGAGCGAAGAACAGAATGTTTGACACAAAACGGCTCCGAACGGGCGGCTTTATGAGACGCATGGCGGGATGAGGCGGACATAAAACAATATTGGGGAACGCTTATGATTCCAATTTTATTTTTGTGCAAATAGGAGGAAATTACTTTAAAAAGGGAAAGAAAAAAAAAAGGAGAGCAGGGCAGGGGGAGTGGAAGGGGGAGGGGGGAGCGGAGCCTCATGATGCATTAGCCTCGCCGTGGCAAATTGGGCTCGCGCTCATTTACACACGGCGTCCCTGCGGCGGCGCCGGCCGGCGTCCTTCACACCAGGTGACCGAATCATCGGCTGTCTGCGTCAGGCCTTCATTTGATTATTTACTACACACACACACACACACACACACACACACACACACACACACGCACAGACACGCACACAAACGCACACACACGCTCCAGAGAATGGCTAACTCGCTTAGCAGTAGCGCTATAGTGGGTTTCACAACCTACTTTTTTTTTTTGTTGCAGCAACCAGAACCTGTGCAAGACATATTATAGGCCTCCTTCCCACAGTGGCACAACCACAAACGATCCTTACGCACATCAGGGTGGCAATAAGTAAATAACTGCAATGACGACATCACTGTTTTTGTTATTTCTAATCGTTACTGCAGTATTTTGTATTTATTATTCAATGTTTTCAGCGTGATCTTAAAACCTGATCATCAGCCTGCCAACCATTCCTATGAAAGCAAATCTTCACTCATGCTAATATGAATGATAAACCTACATCAGCTTGTTCCTACCGTCCTAGAATTAGGTTTCATGTCAGAATTTCTAACAAAGTTTCCTCTTTGAGTGTCTTTTCTACACCAAGAAACAAATCCAGGCCAATTATCAAGTCAGAAATACAGGATACATGTTAAATGCAGGGCGACAGCAAGACGGTCGCAGGCTCGATTCCCGGCCTGGGGCCTTCCTGTGTGGACTTTGCATGTTCTCCCTGTGTCTGCGTGCGTTCTCCTCGGCTTCCTCCCACGGTCCAAAAGCATGCATGTGAGGAGAATTGGAGACTCTAAATTGAAGCTTTCACACAAACAGTCCCGTGAATCCCAACTCCGCCCCGACGAGGCCAATTCCGGGGCCCCGTGGACAGGCTGCCGCTCCAGCGACAGTTCCCTCCAGGGCAGAAATGAGTCGCGTCGACACTCCGAGAGTCTTGGCCGCCGCGCCGTGCACCAACAGGATTCATATTTCCCCACTATTACGCGTGAAAAGACCTATTTGCGCAAACCGCTGCCGCAGAAGAACACATCAAACTTGATTGGGTATGAAAATTAGCCCCGAGACGCTTCGCTATCGAGAGTTTTTCCCCCCGTTTTTTTGTTGTTGTTCTTGCAGGGACTGCAGCGCATAAAGCCGGCTTTTATACCTGAATAATGAAACCATTTTTCCCCTCCCCTCCCCTGAACTCCCCTCCCCGCCCGAGTGAGTTTTTTTTGCGCAGGAGAAACAAATAAGGATAATTACGGTGTTCGGGCCCCTCCCCCTTTCATCCCGCGCCACTCTGCGGAGAGCCCACGTGCTGCAGTCACGGCCCGTACGTCCGTCTGCAGGGACAATCAGCCTCGACGTCTCTTAGGCTATTTATTTAGACCGAGCGGCGGAGCGATTGCCCGGGGAACAAAGCTTGCAGCGAAATTTTGCAGCAGTGGTGGGCGAGCGAGGATCCAGTTGCGCGTTAATGTGTGCCCCCCTCGCCCCGCCTCTCTCTCTCTCTCTCGCTCTCTCTCTCTCACGCACGCACTCCTGCTGATTAAGATTAGAAAAATTAATTCCATGGATGCAGCGACAATGCTGATGCCATCGTGCCGGCGAGGAAGGGAGGAGGGGAACGTCGCGGCTGTAGGCCCCTCCCGCTCCTTCCTTCCCTCCCTCCACCGCGACCAGCGTCGCTACCTCACCCGCCGCGACCCGGGCGAGCGCGGCCCCCTTGGCTTTTTTTCCCCAGAATGAATCGAACGCCGTCCTCACGGAAACGGAACGTGACGCGGGAGCGAGCAAAGGCCTGAGAATGAGCGTCGTGCAGGGTGAGGGAGGGAGGGAGAGAGAGAGAGAGAGAGAGAGAGAGAGAGAGAGAGAGAGAGAGAGAGAGAGGAGACCGCGTTTGATGAATTACGTCCTGAAACGGGATCTCATCCTGCATCTCGCCGCCGCACGTGCCTTGTTAGTTTAAAAGGGAGGAAGGGAAAAAGGGGGAAAAAAGGGTCTGAGAACGACTGACAGCGCGAGGTGAGGAGCAGCGGAGGGCCGCCGGGAGCTGGGCGGAGCCAAATCACCTTCCCTCGGCCCAATTCGCCTGCACACGAGCAGCAAGGCGTGAAGGCTGACGAGCATGAAATTATCAGACGGTGGGTGGGCGGGCGGGGGTTAGCTAGAGTGGGTTTATGCAGTGGTATATGTGGTGGTAATATATGCAGTGGTATATGTGGTGGTATATGTAGTGGTATATGTGGTGGTATATGTAGTGGTATATGTAGTGATATATTTGGTGATATATGTGGTGGTATATGTGGTGGCACTATATGCATTGGTATATGTGGTGGCACTATATGCATTGGTATATGAGGTGGTATATGTGGTGGTACATGTGGTGGCACTATATGCATTGGTATATGAGGTGGTATATGTGGTGGTATATGTAGTGGTATATGTAGTGATATATTTGGTGGTATATGTGGTGGCACTATATGCATTGGTATATGTGGTGGCACTATATGCATTGGTATATGAGGTGGTATATGTGGTGGCACTATATGCATTGGTATATGAGGTGGTATATGTGGTGGTATATGTGGTGGCACTATATGCATTGGTATATGTGGTGGCACTATATGCATTGGTATATGAGGTGGTATATGTGGTGGTATATGTAGTGGTATAGGTAGTGGTATATGTAGTGGTATATGTGGTGGTATATGTAGTGGTATATATGGTGGTATATGTGGTGGTATACGTAGCGCAGAATGTCCTTGGCCATGAGGCTGCAAACCGGCAGCAGGGCCTCCTGCGTTTCAAAGGCGGAACCGTGCATACACAAACAAAAGAGACACTAGCACGGCTGTGAAGGAAGTGGGGAAAAAAAAGTTTGGTTCGTCCCAACCGCTGAAAAAGACGTTGTTAGAGGAGGGGAAGGGGGGAGGGATGGGAGGGAAAGAAGACGCCTCATCCGTCTCCAGTGAGATTGGGGTCGCTGGGGGTCACCAAAGCCCTTTTCCCTCCGCCAAGACGAGAGCCGGAGAAGCGGCTGGGCAGACGGGACGGAGGGAAGGAGAGAGGGAGGGAGGGAGGGAGGAGAGAAATAAAATCCTCAATGACAGAAGCGGGACTCGGCTGACATCCCTGCGACGCGCCATCAGAGGATGAAAACAAATAATGATAAAAAGGCATTTGGCCGCCAGACAGAAGGCGGGTGGGGGAGGGGAGGCGGCCGATCACAAAATTTTGGCCGGTGGAATCTTCCCGCCAGGCGTCCGCCGCTCGGATTCCCGGCAGCAGAAGGTCCAAGGAAAGCTCGACACATTCCAGTCGGAGGAAGAGGAGGAGGAGGAGGAGGAGGAGGAGAGACATTCCTCCTACCTCCCCCGGGGGGCGTTACGCTGTGTTTTTCAAGTCTAGTCAAAGATCAGGAATCCTCCTCGCGTTCAGTTCTCCCATCGACTGTGTCGTCAATGTGCTGAGCGTGCGTTTTCTTTTTTCTCCCAGGCCGGCCCGACAAACTTTTCCAACGAAAAAAAAATATAGATATCCGGGAGCGTCTTTCCAACCTCGCTCTCCTTCGCTTCCTCCCTCACTCACTCTGCTTCGCTGTAAAAAAAAAAGTTTCTCACCGCGTGGAAAATCCGCGGGAGAGCCTGAGGGTGAGGCTTTCGCTTTGAAACGGATGCAAATGAAGTGCTTTCAGGAAAACGGCAAAAAAGGGGAACGCTCGCGGAGCCGCTCCAATGTTTTCAGGGAATCTGTCGCAGACCTTTCTCCACTCATTCATTCATTCTTTCATGAATTTACTTATTTCCTCCCTTGGCCCTGCGCACTTCCTGCCTGCCGTGACCCCGGCCCAGCAGAAGGACGCCAAGCACTCAAAAATAAAGAACAAATATTTCAAAAATGAAAGGCCAAAAAAAGTGAGACCCTGAGAGCCTCGGCGGAGCGGGACAACGCATCTCAAACGGACAACAAAAAAAAAAACGGGGGGGGGGGGGGGGGCAGTCCCCGAAGAGACAGAACATCCTATTTGAGCGAAGAAGGACAAGAAGAAGAAGAAGGAGAAAAAGAGCAACAGAAATAAAAGTCTGGCCTTTGGCCTCCGTCGTCTCCCTCCGCCGAAGGGAAACACGGGCATTAAACATGCAGGGCCGGAATCCGCTCCCCTTTATTCGAAGAAAGCGCCACCTCTGCTAATGGAACGTCGGAGTCGGAGAGGAAGTGCTCCTCGGCAGCGGCGGCGGCGGATGATTACGAACGAGGTCCCGTATCGCCGAGTGTGTTTACAGGAGGAGGGGATGGTTATTCATGATATTGTGCTCGGAGTTACGGTGAAAATACATAAGTGAATACTAAGCGAGTGGACCAACAGACGCGATCCTAAAAGGTCCTGAGGGGAAAGGAGGTGGGGGGTCTGGCGGGGGGGGGGGGGGGGGGGGGTGGAGGGGTACTTTCTCTGCCATCCATTAGTCTTCCCTGTAAGGCAAAAGGCTTAACGAGCTCCTCGGGCCGCCGGGCCCCTCGGCCGCAGGCGGAGAGAGAAAGAGAGAAAAGAGAGTAAATTATGAATGCGAGAGCTCCATTTGGAAGGACGAGGCCCCGCAACGAGAACCCGGTCTCATTAGGCTGAGCGCCGTCTTTTCTGTTCCGGACCGCTTCGGAGCAAGCAGGTGCAACGTCCCCCTTCACCTTCGCCCCCGGTGATTTCGCAAAAACCAGCCGACGCCTCGGACGAGCGAGCGAGACGTCAGAACCGGGTCACGCCGGAAGTCGCTCTGGTGATCCACCAGTCAAAATATCCTCAGACATCCTGAGCGTCCTTCCTCCGGCAGATATTAAGACTCTCATTAAAAGTCACCTGAAACAATTTGAACCAAATTGATTTCATTACAGGACTCGGCACGCCGCACGCAGCCCCTACGGCCGTTAGCTCAGCGGGACGCCTTGCCGAGATAATTAGAAAAATATCCTGTCTTTTGATTTTTGATTTTTTTTTTTTGATTTTTTTTTTTACCCACTTTAGCTCGTGTCACTTTGCGATGATGAAGCGCCGCGCCGCGTGAGGGGGCGGAGTCAAACGTGGATGGGAACGCAGCGGGTGAAGAGGTCTGCGCGCCTTAACCCAAGTTGGACATTTTACCCCCAGAAAAAGGGAGGAACGGTGAAGGAGGAGGGTGCAGTGATAGTTTGGGGCCGGGGTGGGGGTGGGGGTAAAGTTAGGATTGGAGGCGGACCAGCGACTAATCGATTAATCGATTAAATAACCGGCACCATCGACACCTGGGCTCACAGATCCTTGACTTTTGAGAAATAACGAGACAAAAACATCAACCATCAAGAACATAAATAAATATTCACATTTTATCTACTATTGACAGGTCTCGTCTAAGCAGCCATGACAAAATAACACATCAGTGAACCACCACCAACATCTGTGAACCCGTTTAAGGGTCTCAGGCGCCTCCACTCTGATTACCACCATGATCCAGTGACTTATTCACCGGTAAAGACTCAGAACCTCCGCTCTCTGCCGCAGACTCCTGCAGCCAAAGACTTCCTAAGAACTTTGCTCCGGGATTAGGAGGTGCTGGAAATTGGCTTCCTCCCCTCACCACCGCCACCCACCCACCCACCGCAGCCCCTCCGGGTCACCCTCTGGGAGGCCTCAGGCTCCGTCAGCCCAGGCCAAAGCCGCCCATCTCCAGGGCCCTGACTGGGAATCAATCACTGGATCTGGCTGGGAACACTCAGACGATCGATGAGAAGCTCCAGCAGGCCTGTGGGAGCCCTGATGCACGGCCAGACTCACACACACACACACACACACACACACACACACCTCTGATTCACACTTAACTCCCCCCTCCCCGACTGATTCACTTCCATTATCGCTCAGCTGCAGGGCAAGTCAAGGTTTAGGCTGAATGGAACGCTATAAGTAGCACATTTATTTATTTCTTACACACTGACGGAGAAGCATTTAATTAGAGTTGAACATCCTACTGGAAAAAAAAATGTGTCTATTTCTTATGTTGTGTTGTTGTATGAAGAAACCAAAAAGAAATTCCATGAAATTCAGCCAGTGCTCGTATGGAGGGACGTAAGAATTTCACAATAACTCATCAACCAAATAACACTTTTAAAAAATAATAATACTACTAATAATAATAATTCAACTTAACATTACACTACAAGAAAAAATAACTATACATGCGCAACAGTTATCATTTTCTACCATCAACTCTCTGAGTCCTTGAAGGGGGAAACCTCAACGATTTCGAACACTGACAGTTTCCATCAGACCTTTTAAAAGCTTGCAAAGAAGAAAGTCGCATTAGAAATGTTGTGGAAGCAACGGAAACGCAAACATTTTTTACTCCCACTCACGATTTAATCGCAAAGCTCGCTCACTAGAGTTTGTGTCTTTTTTTTGGTTTGTTTTTTTTTTCGAATCAGCGCAAATGCGTGCAGGCCTTGGGAATCAACTCCGACGCAGTGAACGTTCAGGTCACATGACCTGAACCTGGGGAAGTTGGCTGTTGGCGTTCGAGGATCCGTCAGAGCGGATGAGGAGACCAATGTGTTCCTCGACCTCATTTAGGGGGAAAAAAATGGAACATTCTTGGCAGCATTTCCGGAAATCCTCTCTCCAGCCTTCTTCTGCTTCTACCAGTCGGCACATAGCGCCGCCTTATGACCCCATATACCTCCAGCAAGAGTCTTACTCCCAGCTAGCTGCCATCTTGCATTACCATATTTCTAAGGAAGCCTGGTGTGGACAATCCAGATGTCTGACAACGAGTTTTGTATTAGGGTGACTGCTCACATCTTCAAAAAAAATAAAAAATAAAAACAAGGAAGAAGAAGGCGGACAGGCCATCGTAGTTCAATGGCAAGCTCAGGAGGGGGAGAGAGTGAAAGACGGCGCAATCTAAAATGTGACCACTTGATGTTTCTTCTTCAAAATCTCCAAATATTACACACTTAACCTTTAAAGAAGAGCGCAAGATTTGCGCAGGTTTACAAAACGAGATTTTTCTTCTTCGCATGCAAAGCAGCAACAGCAGGACCTCCAGCCGGGTGGAAATCACAACCTGGTCGGCGTCTCTTGAGGACGGAGGCGTGCGCGCGCACAAAGGTAGAGATTAAAACGTTAATTACGAACTAAGGCGCGCTCGGAGACGTATCAGCCGCAGATGCGCAAATGCGCGGCACGTCTGTGGGAACATGTGTACGGCATTTTTAGTGTGCGTGCGTGCGTGCGCACGTGCGCCAGGCCCGCACCATCTGTGTCCAGATGTTGTGCAGGCTGCGCGGACGGCCAGGCAGTTGGCAGGCCTTCTGACGGGCCGCCGTTCCTTATTGATAGAGGGATCACAGAGACTGGGGGAGGAGGAGAGAACCGCGGCGGCGGCGGCGGCGCCCTCTCCGCTGCCGACAGACCGCCCGACCGGCCGACCGAGCGGGAGAAAAATGGGACGACGAGAGCCAAGTTCCCAGCCGTCCGTCAGATCTGGGCCAGAGAGGAACTGGAACGGCTTTCAAACATGTGGAAATCAGAACGAGCTCCGTTTGATTTTTGTCGCCCCGACGCCGCCAGACTCTCCCGTCAAATTCCATCGGATTTCAATTCCCGAGGGGGGCCGAGAGCAGCGGCGGCGGACGGAACGCAGATGAGGACGGGCGGCGCTGGCTGTTTTTTTTTTATTTTTTTTATTTTTTTTCTTTCCTTACGATGATTCTCACGCCGCGTTCGCGGGAAAGCGGGGAAAATGCAATTTGAATAACCTGCATTATTAATGGAGGGGGGGGGGAGAAACTCGACTCGCGGTTAATTAAAATCAGCACATCTTGGTATATATCCGAGGCCATTACCATAGTTTATGAGCACGCCTTTTTTTCTTCATCAAGACAGAAATTCCATTTAGTATCAATGTCGGCTACGCGGCGCCATAGCGGAAGACTCGCGACTTCGCGGCTTCAATCAGCAAACGGATCTTCCCTCTCACTCCTGCGTCACTCCTGAAACCACCGTGGACGACTCGAGATCCGCACACCTCCGGAAAAACAGCACACTTAGCCCTCTGTTTGCAGCCGCCTCGCGGCCGCTGCTCGGCTTTCAGTCTTTCTGTTTGACCTTCCGCACGTTGGAAGGGGCGGAGCCAACGCCCGGCGGCGCTTTGCTTGTCGGTAGAAGTGCCCTGGTGACATCACAAAGGGCTATTCCTTTCCCTCCTAGCCGAGAAGTGCCCGTTTTAGCCCCAACAGCAGCGAATTGCCAACTTGCAACAAGTGTGCGTCAGCTGCGTGTTTATTTGGGTTTTTATATCCCGGCCTGTCTCGACCTCGCTCCATCTTTCTTTGGGAGTTATGAGGCAGGTTCGGTATTTATAGGGGGTGGGGGGGGTGGAGTAGCGTTTGGTCTTCCTCCTCCCCTTGCTTTGATCCACAGAGTCCCTCAGGCCGCAGTGTGGCCGGGGTCGTCCCAGCCGGAGCTTCGAGGGCAGCAGTGAGTGTAAGTGAAAGCACATTGTGGGGCGCTGGTGTTTTTCTGAGGCTCGCACCGAAGAGTGGGGGCCAGGACGTGTGGGTGTGGGAACCAAAAAAGAAAAAAAGAAAAAAATGAATCCACAGGAGAGCCGTCCCACAGAAAATGTGGGGGAAGCGGCAGAAAATGAAAAAAAAAAAAAAAAAATCAAGGCGGGAACTTTGCGCTGTGTCAGGGACAGGGCCACCTGGTCGTCGCTCCCTCTCTCCCTCCGTCGCCCCCGCCTGCAGCAGGCGGCGCACGTTCTGTTTGCTTCATCACGACGCTTCCTTGATTCCGCTCTTTTCCGCACATTTGTTTACAAGAAGAAAAGCCCACTCCGACGGCGTCGTCCCGCCGCACAACAAAAAATAAATCAGGCGCGCCGACGTCGAGCGCGCCGGCACATCACTCGCGTTCAAAGAGTGCGGCTAAATTATAGATGGGCCCCCTTCTCCCCAAATATGCATTTCATTAGCATTTCCTTCGCCTCTTGTCTCTCCGACACTGCCCCCCCCCCCCCCCCCCCCCGCACCTCCTCCACCTCCACCTCCGCCTGTCTGCCTGCCTGCCTGCCTGCCTGCCTGCGTGTGCGTGTGCGTGTGCGCGTGTGTGTGTGTGTGTGCGTACGCGGCCCGCTGATGTGCGCGCCGCCCGGGGAACGCGGGGAGAACGGGAGCAGGCTTGCAGCGAGAAGCAGGACGCGTCCCCTTTCCCAAGCCTCATTTAGGATTCAATTACAATACTCTTTAAAAAGCGTCGACTTGGCAATTAATTATTTTAAGATTGGCCTGACAGTAATGGGCCTCCCAGCAACTGGCCGCCTGCTCCCAGCACCACTTCTGGCCCTCATACATACAGAAATATATATATACTTAGATATAAGTGCATACATGTATATTAACATATATATGTATATATATATGTATATATATATATTTATATATATATATATATATATATATATATATGTATATATATATATATATATATATATATATATATACATATATATATATATACATATATGTATATACATATATGTATATATATACATATATATACATATATGTATATACATATATATATACATATATACATATATATATATATATATATATATATATATACATATATATATGTATATACATATATATATACATATATATATGTATATATATGTATATATATATATATACATATATATATATATATATATATATATATATACACACATATACACACGCATATGTACAGATATACACACATATATACATATGTGTGTGTACATCTTCTCTCTCCCCCTTGTTATTCTCCACCTCTCCACCTTCCTTCCCTCCATCCTCCTCTCATGAGGGAGGAGAAGGAGATCAATCTCTCTGCTCCCCCCCCACTATCCACCCCTCAATCCGCATCGCTCTTTGTTTCCCGTCGCCGCCGTCGTTGGTGGTTGTTGTCCCTCATTGTTGCTTTGCATCACGCTCCCTCTCCTCGCCACTGATGTTACCTCGGCACGGCGGGCGGTTTTTTTTTTTTTTTTTTTTTCCTTCTTTTACGAGCCACGGGGGTCTTGTCCCGCGTCCTCCCACGTCCTCCCGTGTCCCCGCCAAACGCTGACGGATGAGCCCCGTGGCGGCGGCGGCGGCGGCGGCGGCGGCGGCGGCGTGCACGGACACACAAAAACGCCTCGCACAAGCCGTAGATTCATCAGGTATCTGTACTTTACTCGAGTGTTGTGTTTTCTGACGACTTTTTACTTTTACGTTTTCACACAATTTTTGTCTACTTTTTACTCCTTCCTTTGAAAAAACGTTCTTGTTACTTTTTGTGTTTAAAAGAAATTCTGTTAAAAGTAATTCACTTTATTGTTCATTATTGTAGCTGCTGCTTGAAGTGGAGCTATTTGAACTATGCTGTTGTGTAGTTCAACATATTTCATACTCATATAGTTCATATTTTAGAGGGAAATTATCTGAGAGTTCCTCTGCCTTGGGGTTGCAAGAAAATAACAATGGTTATTGCTATTATTGCTAACTGCTCATAACTATCACTCATTACAGTTTGGTTGTTATGCAGTTGAAAAAGAAAAAAAAAATATTGTAGTATTGAGAGAACTAGAACTGCAAAAATTTTTTTTAGAAATTCAGATATGTACTCTTTTACACAAGCATCCGTACACACACACACACACACACACACACACACACACACACTCCCCTTCCCCTACCGCTCTGTTTATTTAAATATTTGATAAGTAAGCAGTCGTGAAATAAATGTCAGGAGAGGAGGGGGTGGAGTGGATATGTGAAGGGGGGCGGGGCCATAATGGTGCCATGATGGCTTCTGATCTACTGTGCGTATAATCACCCACCACCCCCAGGCGGTGTTGTCGCAGACAAAACGACGAGAAACGCTGGAGCAACGGGGGGGGGGGGGGGGGTTGGGGGTGGAGGGGGAGGGGCTTGTTGGACCAGCCGTACGGAAAATAGGCCCTCCCATGCACAATTGACTCCTAATACATTGGTACACTCCTCCGAAGCGTCCGTCGTTCGCCAAGGTGCCTGGAGAGCAGAGAGCAGAGAGCAGCACTCTGACAGCACTTCACACAAAACACCTCCAGAGTGAAAAGAATCAAAAAAAAATCAAGGAAGAAACAGAAAAAAAATAGAGAAATTCTCAAAAAAAACCGCACTCTGCCGCAAACTGCCAATTGGAGCGCGTCTGCCGGGGAGCTCCAACACACACCCACCCCAGTCACTCTGCTACACTGAACAACGCAAATGCTTTTATACTTTAATTTAGTACTTTCACTCTCCTTCCACCGTGGGCCACCGAGTAACAAAAATCCCAATGCTCTCTTTAGGTTTACATATGTTGTTGTAATGACAATAAAGCTACCTTGAACCTTGAACCTTCATTAGCTGCGTTTCCATTAGCCCTAGAATTGCGCAAAACCTAAATATCGCAATAAAATAACAGGCCAATGGAAACGCCTCAAATTCCCTCCGCCTGCTGGTAACTCAAAGGATTACAGGGCTGCGACAAACCCACCCGAACTCTGATAAAAAAAAAAAAAAAGAAAAGAAAAGCGAGAGGCGAATAAATGGAGCCCGAAATAAAGTCTCTCAGACAACCTTGGTTCTCTCCTTGGCGCCGCGATGCCCAAATACTGCTAATCAGCGCAAAAGAGCAAAAAATTGTGGAGTTGGGGGGGGCGGGGGGGTAAAAAAAATCATCACAGAATGTTCATTAGGACTGATGGTATATTGGCTTGGCATTTGAGGGCATTTTACTCTCTGACTCTTGCTTAACGAGCTCCCTGGCCGCGCCTGTGTGTGTGTCTGTGTGTCTGTGTGTGGGTGTGTGTCTGTGTGTGTGTGGGTGTGGGTGTGCGTATGTGTGTGTGTGTGTGTGTGTGTGTGTGTGGGCGGAGGAGTTTGGACTCTGCGCCAGGGTTCAGGAGGCAAAAGGCCGTGGTTGCGGCTCTTGACCTCCTGCGTGACCCCGGAGCGCTCCAAACCCCCCCCCCCCACTGATTTTCCCACATGTCGGCTTGGGAGGACGCGCACGTGCTGAAGCAATCCGTCTTTTTTCTTTTCCAGAAGAAGAGAAAAGGTGACGGGTGAAGGAAAACAGACGAAAGTGACGTACAGAAGAAAATAAACAATACCGGTTTGTCATAAATGTCATTGAGAATCACTGTGGAGCCTCCGAGTGCAGTTTCTCTCGGCCCAGCCAGCCACAAACCCCAGGCACCTGATGGACCTCGTCGCACACCCGGGTTTCGCACAAGAGTTTTTGTTTTGTTTTAGTCTTTACTCTTTTCAACAATAAACCAAAGAATAAAAACACATTTAAAAAAGAAAATCACATTTATTTGTGTCTGTCAGACGCAGCTGCTACCTTCAAAGCGGGAAACCGTTTCTACTTCATTATTTGAGACTGTGCGAAAAATTTTGACATTGTCTGAAAACTTATTTTCTGAGTGCTGCCCGACGAGACGAGACGAGACGAGACGAGACGAGGTTCTGAAGGCCGACTGCGCTTCCACGACTTCCACGTCGGTCAACGTCGAACGGCCGACCTGTTGCTCAGCTGTTTGACGTCACTAATTACAGCCTCGTCCTCTGTCTGTCCCGCCATTAACCTGCGAGTTCTTCTTCTCCGTTTCCTTGCGGGGTGTAGACAGCGAGCGACAACGCCACCCTCAGCGCTCACCCGGTACTGCACTGCAGGTACAGATGAGCACCTAGCGGCCCGGAGTGTGATTTTACCCTTCAGCGGTTTACAATAACAATAACACGACGCGTTGCCTGCGTGGACGAGACCGCTCCTCCTTACACCACACACACCTTCCCTCGTGCTATATACTGCTTCCCTGCACATGTCCTGCAGACCTTCGCTAACACACACACACGCACACGCACGCCTGCTGCTCCCCTCTGCCCCCTCTGGTGCACAGGGTCAGGGTGCCCTCCAGAGCTGCTCGCCCTCGCTGCTGTTAATTACCACTAATTGGCCGAGCTCCTTTCCACACACCCCCACCCCCACACCCACTCCTCCCGCCCCCACCCCCCAACCCCACCCCCGCTATAATGGAACCATTCATCTTTACTACTTAATGAGCAGACACTTTCGTCACCAGGCAAGGTCACCCGCGACTGGCACGCCGGAGAGGGAGAGAGAGGGGGAGAGAGAGAGGGAGGGAGAGAGAGGGAGAGGGAGAGACAGGGAGGGGGAGGGAGAGAGAGAGAGGGAGATAAAGGGGGAGAGAGAGAGACGGCCGACTCGGGAAACAAGAAGCCGAGCCGTGTGAACACGCAGCGACTTCCCCCACGTGACTTCGCCTTTTGGAATATGACCAATGCGGGAGAGACAATAGAGGAAGAAAAACAAAAACAACAACGGGGGAAAAAAAAAAACAAACGCAAAAAAAAAAAAAAAAAAAAACGAGCGGGAGCTGCGGGAGCTGCGGGAGCTGCAGAAGCGGCCTCTGTCCGACACAAAGCAACAAGACGCACAGGGAGTTTCCAAAGACAGACTCATTAAAACAGCCGCTTAGCGCCAGAGAAAACAATGGAAGCCTCAGAAACACACTCGCCGGGCAGCAGAGCGAGCTGGAGGATAGGCGCCCAGTTCTGTTTTGTTTTTTTCACCCCCTTCCCTCGTTCCAAAACGCGACAAGAGCCTCTTCTTGGGCTTTCGTAGCGGTAGCGGCGTAATTATCAAAACAATCAGCCCGACTGTCGGCGCAGACTGCGGAACCCCCCGCGGGTGAGAGGGCAACACGTTGGCTGCCATAAAGCTTCTAATTAGCGCCCAACGCATTAGATGTTGGTACAGCGGACGCTCTGCGTTTGTTTTGCTTGTTTGTTTGTTTGTTTTTTCCATTTATTTGTAGCGATTCCTGGAAAAAAAAAAACACATAAAAAAGCCCAAAGCTGCTGATGCTGCTGCTTTAAATTGCGACGAACGTAAAAAAAACACGCGCAAAAAAGTTCTGCGTATATTTGCACGTTTTGGATCCAAAAGCGGCAGAGGCTTCTTCAGATTGCTCTGAATCGACAGACTGGAACAGAAAATGTTACCTTCTCCCTCCTGAAAAAAAAAAAAAAAGATCCAAACAACCGTCGTTCCACTATGGATATTTTCGGATGCTTTCAAGGTGAAAAAAAAACAAAAAAAACCCTACTGTTAACACGTTAGCAGCAGGCCCGGGCCGACAATATCCTCTTTTCTTTTTTTTACATGTTCTGCTGAACTGCACGAGAAGCGGCGGCCGTCAGTCAGCGCCTACGGCGGCGGCGGGGGAATATTTCCGCTTTTGGAGCGTTGTCATTTGTCCCGGCACAACATCTGACAACCGACCATTTTCCTTGGGCACCTATTTCTGGAGGAGGAGGAGGGAGGGACGGAGGGAGGGAGGGGGAGGGGACATCGTGTTGCAGTTAGCTGCATTTCCACGCCAGTTTTTTCGCAAAACAAAAAAAAAAGCGACATTTCTAAAATTTCGACAAAGTACAATAACGATTTGCAGGTGTTTTCGCTGGACGGTGTGAAGCGCATAAGCCGTAATTCTCTTAAAATCTCGTCCTTTCGGGGGGACGGCGGTACAAAGCATTTTTGCGTTTTGGAGCAGCGATTTAAAGTGAACTGGTCACATGACCCCATACGTCGAGTCCGCCGACGTGTAAATGCAAAACAAGTGTTTGCATGACTATTTTGCGGCACACTTCTACAACGATATGTCTGGGGGAAAAAAACACCTCGTGAGAGTTTTTGGAAGTTTGGGTGTTTCCATGACCAGGTTTTTTATTGCGATATTTAGGTTTTGCATAATTCTAGGTGTGATGGAAGCGCAGCTAATATAAAAA
This sequence comes from Nelusetta ayraudi, assembly GCF_046127955.1. NCBI lineage: Eukaryota > Metazoa > Chordata > Actinopteri > Tetraodontiformes > Monacanthidae > Nelusetta > Nelusetta ayraudi. The sequence continues at coordinate 93,311 of NW_027466071.1, forward strand.
AAAAAAAAAGTTACAAAAAAAGAAAAAGGAGGGGGCGGGGGGGGGGGGGGGGTCGTGTATGGATTATGCTAATGTGGTATTCGGCGCTTCCCTCTGGCGTGGGCCTGACATTACAGTAACCTTTGCATGTTTGGCCAACAGTGAGTGCGGATGTTCATCGGGCGGCCGCGTGCCGCCGCTCGGAGACAAACACGTGGCGGCGAGGAGGGGAGAAGGGGGGGATGTGGGGGGGGGGGGGGGATTAACTGCCGCTCGGAAACGTCTGCCGCGGCACTCCGGTATCGATACCATTCGGAGGGGAGGGGGGGATTAACATCTTTAAATGCGGAGGTGGAAGACATTTACACTTCAGTTTAAAGTTCAGCCGCCTCGTCGATATCCCAGCCGGTTTATCCGGTTTGTGCCAGAGGAGGCGCCGCCACCGCCGGCCCAAACCGCAGCTGAGCTGAGGTGCCAGAGTGAGTGAGTGAGTGAGTGAGTGGCGTGACCCAAGAGGAACCGGCGGTGAGCAATTTTGGACGCGTGCACAATACAAACACATCGAGTGGAGGACAAACTTGTTCCCGGATCGACAGAGTGGAAATCTCTCCAAACTCAGGCAGCGTTCTGCATGATCTGGAAGCGACTGATTCCACTGTTGTCGCACTGAGGCGCACGCACGCACGCACGCGCACACACACACACACACACACACACACACACACACTGAGAGATGCTCCAGACGTCTTGAGGCCGATAGAAGAGGACGGGGATAAAAAGGAAGAAAAAATAACCACCTGACAAGTCAACACAAACGATAAAAACATACACACACACACATCTGTATGTTGGCTCTGTGTGTGTTTGTGTGAGTGTGTGAGTGAGACAGACAATCAGAGGGAAGAAAAAACAAAGGAAAGCCGAAGAACCTGCAGCAAAAGACAAAACTCATCAGCGGAAACTCGCTTCTTCGTCCCGTCACTTTTCTATTTTCGTTCTCTCCGCGCTTCACAAACGTGCGGCCAGATCCTTTTCTATATTCCCCGCCTCCCCGCTCCCACTCCCCCCTCCACACGCACACACACACAGACAGCGGAGGAGACGGTCCCACAGCGCCGGAGTCGATTAGCATCAAGCAGATGCGAGCAGCCAGACGTGTGACTGGAGCGAACCGTCTGAGAGGAGCTTTGATGCGAAGGAGACGGAGACAGCGGCAGCGGCTTTTCTCGCAGGAAGGTGAGAACGAGGTCAGAGGTCAGAGGTCACCGGGGGTCCCGCAATCCTAAAGCCTTCAGACGCCACGCAATTCTAGGGGGTTTTGCGCAGCAGCTTTCCCGTGAACACCGCTTTCTGCGCAAAAATACAAACAACTTTTGATTTCCCCACAAATCGCCGTCTTTTATTTCCCCGCGTTTCTTTTTAGATTTTTTTTTTCACCTCCGCCAAGCTCAAGGCGAACGCGGCCGACAAAACGGGTCCGGCAGGAAGGCTTTGAAATTCTCCCCATTATGAGTTAAAAACAAAACAACTCGGCTCGTCTCATTTCTCCCGCGACCCGCTGAACTCTCGGCTCCGCCGCGTTCAGCAGGGGTTGCCGAGCCTCTCTGGTGAACCTCGAGCAATTCGCCCGCCTGATTGTTTTCCTCTGAATGAGGCGCACCGGCGGGCTGCAATTTCAACATTTGCCATTTCTAGGGAGACTGACCTACTTCCCGTTTTCTCTCTCTCTCTCTCTCTCTCTCTCTCTCTCTCTCACTCTCTCTCTCTCTCTCTCTCCCTCTCGCCATCTCCAGAGGAGATAGAAGGAGGTAAGCAGGACAGCGGCTCCCCGAGATCAGCTCACTATTGCGCAGGAATATTGCTTAGGTTACACATCGGCAGTGGAAATAAAGCACTAAGCCTATGTGACTCCACAAACACTCCCGTCCCTCTTCTCCAAACGGGGCCAAGCGCAGGAAGCAGCGACTTTTGGAAACTGGACTGGAATGACTTGTGGGAGGATCAGATTCCAGCAGGCCGTCGCTTTTAGCACCGCGGCCTCAAACAAAGCAAAGAGGTTCACAGATTCCTAACTTTGACCCGACGGGCAACTTGATGTTTTCGGCAAATCCTGTCAACGCGTTTGTTGCAGGTGGCGGAACACGTAAACAAAAAACAACCTCTAGATGTTGTTGGAAAGCCTGTGTGATTAAGATTAAAAACATTTATTGACATATTCCAAAAAAAAAGGACTTTACGTGAATGCCAAATCAATGTTCCAAATTGACAGAATTTATAAAGAACTTACAGAAGCCAAGTAGGTCGAAGAAAGAAAGAAAAAAAAAAGAAAGTAAAAAGGAAAGAATAAAAGAAAAAGAGAGGAAGGGGCCGGCCATACTTTCTTTCACTAGCTCCACGTGGCTAATTAGCATATGTGAAGGTCAGGGAGGTGGAGGGGGGTTGGGGGGTGGAGGGGGGGGGGGCGCCACCACAGCACCCGCTGCCATGAGTTCCTGGCACCAAGCCAGCCACAGCCACACAGCCACACAGGCACACACACACACACACACACACGCACACACACACACACACACACACACACACACACACACTCAGTAGGGAGGAAACCCAATACAGTCGGGCGCTTAAGAGGCCAACAACTCGTAAATAGTTTTTCTTTTTTCCGCTGCCGCGTGGTTCACAGGGCTGCAGTGGAGTGAGATCCAGCGGGAGAGGATTTTAACTACAATGACATTTGCCCGAGTTCAGATAAAGATTCTGTGTGTGTGTGTGTGTGTGTGTGTGTGTGTGTGTGTGTGTGTGTGCGCGTGTGCGTGCTTGAATGTGTGTCCGTGAACTCAGCTGGGACCATTCCTCAGAAGTCAGCTGCCCCCCCCCCCTGCATCCTCTCCACTCCCTTCAAATATGGTTCACATTTATCTGTGTGTGTGTGTGTGTGTGTGTGTGTGTGTGTGTGTGTGTGTGTGTGTGTGTCCCGGCTTTCCTCCTCTCAGAGGGAGCAGAGCAGCGAGTTCCAGCCACCACAGCGTCACTCTTTTCACCGGAGACTTTCTTTTGTCTCGTCTGGTTTCAAAAACAACCGCGTATCTCAACCATCCTTGTTAGCGCGTCCACAATAAAAGCTCGTGCTTTTTCACTGCGCGGCTGCAGGACGCAGAGCCTTCACACAGGTCAGTGCTCGGGTGGCGGGGGAAACTTTTTGACTGGTGGGGCCACAGTGGGTTTGAAAATGTGACAGAGGGAGCTGGATGCAGCAGCAGACGAATGGAGCGTTTTGGTGAGCCACCTCATAGGGGGAGAAAATACATCGTGGAAAATGAACAAAAGCAAAGTGACAACATCAGTGTGTTTGAAGGCCCACGGTATTTAGCTCTTTATTCAAATGACTCTGAAAACACTGAAAAAAATAGATGAAAAAGAGCAATTTTATGACTTTACTGACGACCGATATCATTTCGTCAAGTTTGCCCATGTCTTAGTGTCTGGGAATCAGAGCTAAACACACTGTGACTGGAATGTCCTCGTCTGACAGTGAGATTTCTGTGGCCAAGTGGTGAGAAACACATACAAGGAAATAATCTATGTATTGCAATATTTCTTGCCGTATCACAATGAATTCAAACGGAAAACAAAAAAGCGCCCTCAAAAGAGCAACTTGTGGAGTCGTGTGATCCTCAGGTACACACACACAAACACACACACACACACACCCACACACACAGATAGAAAGGTAACAGGGTTTGAATTTTTTGAGTCTCACTAAAAACTCCAGAATAAATGAAAGAGGTGTTGACACGGTTTAGGTTGTAAAACCGAGGAAGAAAATGAACTAACGCAAAATGTCGTAAACACAAACAAAAGCAGGAAATAACGCTGGAGATTTAGAAGTAAATGTCATCCGACAGCCGATTGCAAAACACAGACAAGGAATGGGGGTGGGGGTGTAAGCACAAAAACATAAAAATGAGCCTGTACTCCATTGTTCACATTTTTGCAGGACGTGCTGTTGGACGTATATGGACAATTAGTCTCAAGTCACACACAAAGCCAACAGCAGATTGTCTCTGGCATCACCCAAACATCCACGACGAGATAAAGCGGAAAGTTCACAAGTGCAACTGACATGACTGGAACAAACAAGTGGAGAAAAAGAATTACACACACACACACACACACGCATATATAAATATATATATATATATATATGAAAATAAAATTCTCTTCAGCACCTAAACCGCGCAGGAAAGAGTCAGCTGCTCTCCGTACGCGCAATTAACCTTCTTCCTTCGGAAATCAGCGGCGCCTCTGATTCTCCCGCCGCCTCTCGACGCACCGGCGGCTGAGATGAGACGGAGCTGACAAACAGCTGACAGTGCATCAACGCTCGCTCGCGGTAATTAAATCCTTTCTTGGGGGCATTTTACGCACCAACCTTTTCCACCCTGGAAAGCGATGACGCCGCGCCAGGGAAAGAACGATCAAAATCTGCAGCTCGTGTCCAGAGTGATGCAACAGGACGTGGTGTTATTTTAAGGAAGGGGTGGAGGGAGGGTGGGGTGGGGGGGGGGGGGGGGGGTAAAAAATATATATAAATAAATAAAAATCAGAATTAATTGGCGTGTTGTTGAAAACCGCACGCAGACCAGGGGAGAACCCCCGGACTGCCAATTACCTACGCAGGCTGCGTTTCATCCAACGCTGTGCAGGGGGGGTGGGTTGGGGAGGGGCCTGTCGGACGCAACGGAGCAAATTAAAAAAAAAAAAAAAAAAAAAAAAAAAAAAACACTCCGGTCGGCTAATCAGCGGAGGCCGGAGATGTAAACAAGACGACGCGAACAAGCGGCTGAGATGTGGGGGAGGGGTCTCCGAGGAGAGGGCGGGGTCGAGGTCTGACGCCGTAAGTGCTGACGGAGGAGCTGCTGGGAGAGAAGAGGGCGTCGCACCATAGGTGGTGTCAAACTCTGGCCCGCGGGCCAAATTTGGCCCCCAGTGTAACTGTATTCAGCCTGTGAGGCCAATGCAAAAACACTGCGTTTTTTTATGCCTTGTGTGTAGGTCTTAGGTTTTGATTATGTATTTTTGATCATATTTTCTTTTTTTATTGTATCTGAGCTTCCGTGCTGAAGTTTTTCACACGTCTGTACCTGAACGGTGCATCTCAGTGACAATTAAAGTGAATGTGAATGCTCTGCTCAATCAGGACAGGATGTTGGTTGATGGATATTATTATGACTTCATTGGTTCAATGTTGTTACTTTACTGTTGAAATATCAATCAGAAGAGTCCAAATGAAAAATAGGCAGACAATTTTAATTTTACAATTTTACGAAGCAGCAAGGTTGTTGTTTTTTTTTTCCGAAAATGGTTCAAAATATCTGGAAAAAGAGCAAACTGCTAAAGAGAATTATTAAAAGAGACCTTGCTTCAAAATAATTGCTGCTGTTCCATTTATGTAGAAGCAAACTGGAATAATAAAGACGCCGGTCATTTGTACTTTTGTGTTATGATTTTTCTTTGATAAAGACAGTCTTGGTGTTGATAATCTCAAGTCTTGAAAATGTCTTGGTCTCGGTTGGTGCAGTCTTGACTATAACACTAGTACACACACACACACACACACACACACACACGCACACACACACACACACACACACAGGGAGGCAAAATATAACTGCTTGGCACAGTAAAAACTGCGTCCCCGGCCACGACCACGACTCGATGTCCCGTAAATTAAATTTCCAGCCGCCACAATCGGGGCCCATCACTATGCACGAGGCTCGCCCTGATCGCCGCATAACACAATGTGACATTGATGCATCGCTCCCATTATAAAGTCTTTGTTCCTATCACACTAATAATTCATAAGAGAGAAATGTAAACAGCGGGCGCTGCAAGAGGAGCTGATTTTCAAGGTAAGCACATTAGCGGTGGGGGTGTGGGGGATGGGGGGGGGTCTGTGCACGTGGTCGGTCCAGCCTTTGATGTGTACAACTATTGGGATTTTTTTTTTCTTATTATTCTGATTATTTCAAGAAAAATGAGCAAACAATGAGTAGAATGGTGCAATTTTTTTTTTTTAATAGCTGAAAACATCCATTTTTTTTTTTCCCCCCGTTCGTTTTATCAGGTCAGATTTTAAATGAGCCGCTTCTATAATTATCTAAAGCAACAACACACCACTTCCAACCGCTGGGCCCCCTCATTATTTCCCGCTAATTACTTTTATTGTTCTCCCTTAGTGTTGGCTGTGTGTTCTGATTAGTGCATAACAAACAGATCCTTGTTCCGTGGTCCTCACGCTTTTTCTTTTTTCCTTCTTTATGGACAGAAAAATGATGTTTCATTTACGTCGCCAACGTGGAAACACGTCACGTTGCGGGCGGGTGGGTGGGTGGGTGGGTGGAGGTGTGTGTCCTCACACACACACACACACACACACACACACACACACACACACACACACACACCTGTGAGAAGAAAAGGTGACGCTGGCCTGAATCATTTTATGCAGCCGACGCACATCCAGGCAGAGTTGACAAAGTGAACGATGGTTATTGCTCCATTACCATTTTTTTTTTCTCCCCCATTCAATCAAACATGTCACTGTAATTTATTGGGGGGGAAAAAAGAACTAGGACAACGGCTGTGCGGACGCGGCTTCTGAATAAAATATCCCACATTTTCTCTGATGAGAGTGCACGCACACACACGCACAATGCAACGTACGGCAGCCCTTTCGGTGAGTGGCTGGGCGATGGGGGGGGGGGGGGGGCCGGGGGGCTGTGTGTGGCGTGTGTGTGTGTGTGTGTGTGTGTGTGTGTGCGTGTGTGTGTATGCGGAGGGTGTAAACGAGGTTCGCTGGTGTCAATCACAGCGCGGCTCCCGAGGAGAGGCGGCCGGGTGGGAAATCGAATTTGAAAAGCAGCGGGCAAAAACTGCTCCAACAGGTGACGGAGGCACAGCAGCTCTGGAGTGCAGCGCAGTCATATCGCGGGGGCCAATTTGGGAGGCGGCAATATGCACTACAACACCCCCCCCTCACCCCCCCCCCCACCCCCCCGCCTCCGCACGGCCTCGCCAGAGCGCCGGAGAACAAGCAATGCCGCCGCCGCCGCCGCTCTGAAATATGAATGAAACACTGCGGCTTTTGTAAGCGTGAACACACCGGCCGCTGCAAGGTTGATAGAGGAGTGCAGGAGTGCATGCACTCAACTCCTGAAGTGGCAGGGCAAAACAACAGAGACAAAAAAAATACACACTACCAGTCAGAAGTGTGGACAAACCTTCTCATGCAATTTCTTTATTTGTCTTTACAACTCCCTACACTGCAGGTAGACACTGAAGACATCAAATATATGATATAAGGTATATGGAATTATGCAGCAAAGAGAAACACGTTAAATAACAGTCAATAGTTTTGACGCCTCCAGTGAGCAACTGCAATGTCAATCGTCATGAGAACGAACGTCCAAACTTCTGACTGGTGGTGTACGCATGATCTTCATGACATGTTAAATGTTGTTCAGGCAGCTGTTGCGTTGAGACGCAATAAAAGAGGAAGTTGACTGAATCTGAAACGCTGATGGAAAACAGCTCCGCAATGACGGGACGTAAACGCCGCATAATTACACGTACAGACACACATTATCATCATTCATATCTGATCAACCTACAGGTTACCGCGGCGTTCACTCGTCTCACCGCCGCTGCGTTCTTTCACGCCGTCGATACCGCCGCGGCGCAAAACCCTCCCACGCTGAAAAAAAAAAAACGAAAAAAAAAAAACATCCAGCTCATTTCCCTCCGCCGGCATCCAACGCAAATTGCCTTTGATTGAAACAACGCAACCTAATGAAGCGCTTTTGTTTCGGCGGGGGGGGGCCGGGGGGGGGGGGGGGGGGGAGCCTGCGAGAGCGACTGCGCATCAGCCGCCTTGCCCTCCAGTCGTCCAGATGTGCCATCCAGCAGTGTGAATAATTTACTGCGTCGCAAAAAGAAAAAAAAAAAAAAAAAGAAAAGACGCACAGACACACACTTCACTCTGCAAAATAATGACTCTTTAGGAGTGTTTGGTTTTTCAGGGGCAGGCTGATGAGGATGCGAGCCACCCACTTCTCCCCCTCTATGGGTCAACACATTAGGGTGGGGGTGGTGTGGAGGCGAGGGGGGAGGGGGGGGGTCCCCGCAAACAGAGGACGAACCGCTTTGACGATTAAGCAGGAGGTTTTTTTTCTTGCCACCTCAACAGTTAGCGCTGGAGTGCCCTGGGGCATTGGGGTGGGGAGAGAGGGGGGTAGGGGGGGGGCTCAGCTGCAGCAGCGCAGGCCGACAGATGTCAGCTTGCCGGGGCCGTTGTGTCAAAGTGTGGCTGCCGACAAACAGTGTTGACTGCACATGAACGCGTTGCGTGGGACGAAATGTGCTGAGACAATACGCAACGCCGCGCTTAAAAGATGAAACTAAATGAATTAAAAAAAAAAAAAAAACAATGTCCTATTTTACACACACACACACACACACCCTCGTTTCTCAATTTTTTTTTTTTTTTTTTTTTAACCTGACACTCCTGATTTCATTCAGAACGGAAACAATGAGCGGAATAATTATGAGAAACAGCCGAGGCCTTCACGACGCTCAATAACCGAGCTGGATGACCTCCAAGTGGACGGTATTCCCACGGGACGTGAATGCAGCACCAATGCAGCGACATGCCAAAGCGTCCCTGCGAGGGAGCGAGCGAGAGAACACACACACACACACACACACACACACACACACACACACACACACACACACACGGCTTTTTTTTTTTTTTTTACTACCTGGGGAAACCAATCAGATGACGTGCTGACTGCCAACTGTGAACCGTGAACACTGAGAGCAGCTTTCAGTGACTTTAGCGAGTGTGTGAGTTAGAGGGATAACCGAGGAGCGCGCGGTGCGGTGCGGTGCTGAGCGCAGAGGACGAGGGAGAGGACGTCGGTGTTTTTCCGCTGCTGCCGAGCCTGTCCGCGCGGCTCTTACGGCGAGCTGCTGGATAAACACAGCCAAGTGTTTGCTCTCTCTCTCTCTCTCTGTCTCTCACACACACACACACACACACACACACACACACACACACACACACACACACACACACACACACACACGGCTTGTTTATGTACTACACGAGTCTGACTTTGTCGGCGGGAACACAGCGCGTCCTCCGGCAGGGCGTTTCGCACCACGTCGGCGGTGTAGAGGAGAATGGCGAGCGCGAGGAGGAAGCACGCGCACATTTTAATCGCATTTCATACATTTTCTTTTTAAGGAGCGCTTAAAAATCAGCGTGTTTCGAGGGAGACGCGCGAATACAGAGACGAGTTTGTCATTGTGTGCGCCAATAAAAAAAACGCGCAGGTCGTAAGCACACACAATAACATGCGGCAGCGAGTTTTGTTTACTTCCGCTTGTAATTAGCGGCGGTAATTTGCGTGTTGGCGAGACGTGTGAGCGCTTGTGGTGACCTTTCACGTAAAAAATGTAAAAAAAAAAAAAACAAAAAAAAAACGTGTTTCTTTTCTTCTTCTTTTTTTTTTGGAGGAGGGAGGTGTGTGAAACAGACATTAGTCACAAACAAAGTTTCGTGAAGCTCAACATGTTTTTTTTGTTTGTTTGTTTGTTTGTTTCCTGGCTCACCTGTGATCTCCCGAGGGCCTGCACACCGTTCCCGGCACTGATTGAATGAGGATGGTTCCTCTGCTGTCCTCCCCAGCCGTGAGACGCGGGGCCTCCGTACTGGGGCCCCGCGTCTTTCCCGAGGCCCATGACGGCTTGTTGCTGCTGCTGCTGCTGCTGCTGCTGCTGCTGCGCCGTCGAGCCACAGTAGTCTTGATACCCGGCGCCGTAACCCCGCATCATGGGGCTAGGGGACGTCAGCAGCTGGTTGAGGGTCGGCGTAGCCCCTGAAGGGTGCTGCTGCTGCTGCTGCTGCTGCTGCTGATGGTGCTGCTGCTGATGGTGGTGGTGGTGGTGGTGACTCTGTCCCGGGAACCTCTGGAAGCCGGCCGTGGTAGCTCCTAGAGGTGACTTGGCCGACGAGTTGTTGCCCATCAGCATGTTCCCAGGTTGCCGGCACCCTGCTGGGCCCATCATCCCGTAGGCTCCTCCACCACCACCACCTCCTCCTCCACCACCACCAGCACCACCACCATAGCCAGCCCGGTAGGCTGGGTACTGGCTATACTGGCTGTTGTGGTAGCCAGTTTCCTGGGAGTTCTCCAGGCTGTTGTGCGCCGAGGAGTGCGTGATCCCCATCCCGCCGCCCTGCTGTTGCTGTCCGCCATGTTGCTCGTAGCAGGGCCTCGGTGTGTAATAGTTGCTGTTGTTGTTGAACTCGGAGTTGTTGCCCGCCGGCCCCAAGTTGGAGTGATCGTACCTGCTACCCATCATCCTCTCGGCGGGCTTACAGGTGAGGTCACCCTCACCTTTCCCCGCCATGTGCTGCTGCTGCTGCTGCTGCTGCTGCTGCTGCTGCTGTGGCTCTCCCTGGCCCCCCAGCAGGTTCTCTTTGCCCCCGTGGTGGTGCTGGTCCCCTCTGCCGTCCCCGCGGGGGCCCTGGCCGTTGTTGTTGTTATTATTATTGGCGGCGTTGTTACTTTGTCGCTGCTGATGTGGCGCAAATTGGCCGAACTGCGGCGGTGGCTGCTGAGGCTGCTGCTGCTGCTGCTGCTGCTGCTGCTGCTGCGGAGACGGCAGGGACTGAGGGGGATCTCCGCTCCCCGCACATTTCAGCTTGTGGTTCGCGATCAATCCCGTCTCCACGGAGGAGGCGCTCGAATGAGTGGAGCCCGGGCCGGCGGCGAGGTTATTCCCATCCTTGTCGTGTCCGTCCGGAGCGCCGCCGCGACTCGTGGAAGTTGAATGAACCATGTTGAGCTCGCCTCGACGGTGATGGTCTACATTATTCAGAGTCCCATCTGCGGCGCCCAGCATAGGTCCAGTCCGCTGCACGGTCCCTCCCGCTCCTCCGGATTTCCCCGAACCGAGCTCCGGAACCAAGCCGCTGGGTAATTTCTTGTTTTTGTTGTTGGTTCTGGTCGGAGCCGATGCAACTTGCGCAGCCATGGTCCCCTACCACATCTCAGCGCGCGGTGACAGCGAGCCCCGACCAGCCTTTGGCGCACGGGAGGGGAAATAATAAAAGAAAGGAGAAGAAATAAGGAGGTGGAGGAAAAGGATATTCGATGAGAGAGGAGAGAGAGAGAGGAGGAGGAGGAGGAAGAGGAAGAGGAGGAGGGGAAAAAAACAAGCTCTTTCGTAGCGCTGCTGCTGCTGTTGTGGCGGCGAGTCAGTGAGGCTTCATGTTGAAAGTTTCCTTGCTCGGCTTTAAGCGAAACTTTTCTCCTTCCTCCCTCCGCCTCTCCTCCATCCCGGTTCTCGGTAGTGTGCGGCAGCGTCTCCCGGAGCCCTTGTGGCCCAGCATGGCATTAGAGAGAGCGGGCTCTACCAGCTTATCCACCTCCGGGGCTCCGGCGCGCCGCACATTGAAAATCCGGACTGGAGTAGCGAGCCATTACGCGCGGTGCGCTTCAGCGCTCCTGTTGTTGACTGGTATTTTTTTTTTTTTTTTTTTTTTTAAACCGTGTTCTTGTTTTTCATGGCATCATTACACATTTGTGTGCCTTTGCGTTTCCATCTAATACACAGATCATTTAAAACATTTGCATCTCACACCCTTGATGAAGACCCGGAGTCTGATCGAGCGAAATCAACGTCAGTATTTCAAATGGAAAAGGAAAAAAAATAAAAATAAAAGGAAAACCGGAGCATCGACTCAGCATCGACTCGAGCGTAGTCCAGAACGCGCACAGGCGACGTGCGTCCTCGGCGTGCCGCGCGAGGTACAGTATATACGCAAGGCGCGCGCCCCGGCGCAGTTATCCAGGTCTGATTTTCCTTCTCCCCCTGCTGCTCCGTGTCCCTCGGCTCGAGCCAGTCCTCTGCAGCTCTGACAGGAGACGGACACGCAACCGCAAGCCGTGCGCCAGTTCTGCCGCCGTCGGAATAAGAATGTAATCGCACTTTATGGCAGCTATGACGCCGCACTGAGCCGCGCCACGGCGGCAGATTGCCGTCGTTTGCCATTCACCTCTAATGTTCCTCCCCTTCTGACAGCGAGCCGTGGCGAACATGTGTTCCGCGGCGTTCTAGAGGCCTGATGCATTTTTAATCACGACACAGCGAGTGATTAGATTGTATACGTTGCACTACAATCCCCCATCAAAGTGCCAGTAGGAGCCTAATATTACAGGGAAATATGCATTAGTGGCCTGCTAATGGAAAAAAAAAAATAAAAATAAAAATAATAAGAAGAATAAAACCTAGATTCTTTAATGTCCTGCAGCCGGAGAAGAACCTCTGAAACGATCGTGATCGTTCGTTTGAAGAGTGCAGGGTGTTTGCAGGGTGTAGGACCACACGCGCACACACACACACACACAGACACACACACACACACACACACACACACACACACACACACACACACACACACACACACAAAAAAAAAAAAAAAAAACACAAAGTCTACAAGAAGATATAGCATCCCATCAGCGGTATTCAAACAGGAATGCAAAAAGCCGTGCTTAGTTTAAAAAGGAGAGGAAGAAGAAGCCGGGGTGTCTGTTGGGACTTGAATGAGCAGAGGGTGCGCTTTGATGAGATCAGATGCATTTGATCAACAGAGGGAGCTGCGGATGAAAGAGGGGCGGAGGGGAGGGGAGGGGGAGAGGGGCCGCTGCTGCTGCTGCTGCTGCTGCCGGTGGTGGTGGGAAGAGAAGGATTTGGGGATGAGAGAGTGGCTGGGGCTGAGGACGGCCGTGATAATGAAAGTGGAAGGCGGTGGGAATAAATGTGACGACGCCGATGACAAGCGAGATGCTGCTGCTGCTGCTGCTGCCGCTGCTGCTGCTGCCGCCGCTGCTAAGAAGATGTTGTCGACCAAAATGATTATCGATATGTCCGAGTCAGAGGCCCCGGCTGTCGATTTAAGTTGCGCCGTGGTGGCTCAAGGTTGCGCAGTTCACTCCGCCTCGTATACATCCTCGGCTCACCGTCAGCGGCACGATTCCCACGAAGTCAAGTCCATGACAATGGGAAGACCCCTGGTGGAGATACAGCGCTACTACAAGCCAGAGCTTGTAGTAGCGCTGTGGCCCAGGTTGAATGAGGCCCAGGTTGAAACCTTTCAAAATGTGCATTTCACAAAGTCAGTGTATAGCCACTTGTGAATGATCAGCATTTCGATAAAGGGATGACGATCACAGGCAGAGGGTTGTGGGTTCAATTCCAATCTGGGACCTTTCTGTGTCGGTTCTCTCGTGATGCCTGCAATTCTTTTTTTTCCTTGCAATTCGGCTGCAGAAGACAATCAGTGACAAAGTTGCTCCAGCCAGTGCTAACTGGTCCAGCTACTACAGCATCAGTGGAGCGGTCATCCTCAGCACCGAAGAGACTCGAGGCGTACAGTCGGAACAGGACTGAACAAGGACGATTTTCTTCCCTGGCAGTGATCTCCACTGAGACAAAAAGACTTTTAAAACTGAAGGACGGCAAGGACGACTTCTATCATCAAGTTAGCAATGCTTTTGTTCAGAAGGAGCGGCGCATGGACTTCATTTATAACTAAAGTTAAGGCCATAATATATTTTTTTTTTTAATCAAATGTGCTTTTTTTTTTTTGTCTGCTACAGTCTGTATGTGTGAAGAAAGCTGGTAGGTTTTTAAAACATGACCCATTAACTGCTGACAGTCAAATGGTGAATAAGATACTTGATGCAGGGTTCATAAGTTTGTAAATGTGATTGTGATGAAGCAGTGCCTCACCGGCCATGACCCTCACCGCACGTCACTGCTTGCAGGCGTGAGTGTGACTGAGGCCCTCTGCTGATGTGGTGGCAATGATGAACCTTCTCTTTGCCTTGGCTGGATTTACATAACTAGCTGGCACACCTTCAAGGAGGTGGTCACACTGTGGCCACTCGCATCTCCAGCAGCCCACAAACACTGACTGCAGCTGGTGGGAGAAGGACGCGAGTTCGAGTTGGACGTCAGAAGAATCAATGCCAACTTTGTGGGCAATCTACCGTTTCAACCATTTGGTAGAACATTTGGTTTAAAATATTGAAGGCGCAGTGTTCAATTTTGAAGGCCTGACAGCCTGACGGCGTGTTTCGCATTTACTTTACTGTCAGGCCGCTTCCTGAAAAAAAATTGCGGCGCAAGATGGCAGCTAACTGGGAGCAAGACCCTTATTGCTTTATGTATATTCTTATATATATGAGAACCGTACTAAGGGTAGAAAAACCAAATGACTTTTACTGCGAATATACGCTTTTATTCATGTACTTATGGGCCGTGTGTTTAGCTTTTACCAATGTAAATTCGTAAAAATCGTAATTCACACCAAATATTACACACTGGACCTTGATGATACATGCCCTCCCGCTTCCAAATGAAAAATAATGTACACAGGTGCACTGTGCATCAGCGCGAGGCTCAATCCCACTCGTCCACAGCGGAGCCTGTTCGCTGGAGACAAATAAAAAAAAAAAAAGAAAAGCCAGCGACAACCCCTCGAAACCTTTCCCAGCCATTTGCCTTTATGGGCCCATATGGCAGAGAATAAAAGCCATAATGCTGTTATGGTCCGACTACAAAGTCTCGCAAGCGCTCGGCGTGGCGGAGGCCCAGCCTATAGCATCAACAGGAGCAGATGGCTGTTTATCTTTAGGACGCCCCGAGAAGACGTCGCATTTACATCCTGCATGTGTGTGTGTGTGTGTGTGTGTGTGTGAGGGGTGGGGGGTGTGACAGCCAGTGCGTAGCTGCCGATGTTTTTTTGTTTTTTTTTTCTCTCCGTGCGTACGTGAAGACAAAACTACTGCCATTATTAAAAGACAGAAAGGGGCGACGATGAAGAGTATGGCGGAGTTTGGGGCTTGCTTTGCGCACCTTCGCCTGATTAGAGGGAGCCTCCTTCCACAGCCTTCCTGCTCTCCGGCTCCCCATCAGTGTCCCAGATCAAAGCCTCAGCTCTGATCTCATCTGGAGCAACGCTGAGGCTGCTGACAGCGTGTGTGTGTGTGTGTGTGTGTGTGTGTGTGTGTGTGTGTGTGTGTGTGTGTGTGCGTGTGTGTGTGGAGGGAGGGGGGGAGGGATGGAGTGAAGGGGGGACCTGGAGCATTAGCATATTCTATGATGGCGCACCCCCCCACTCCCACCCCCCCAACTCCTCACCCATCCCACTCCCTCCTTCTTCAAGCCGTTGCCTCGGCTGCAGCTCTGGGCTCGTGCGCACCGCCGCCGCCGCCGCCGCCGCCGTCTCCCCGCAACTCTAATTCCCCTCCCTCGCTCATTAAAAAAAGCCCACTGTTCTCCTATTAATTTGCAGACACACTGATCTGTTTGAATGGCGGGCGATGGCGTGCGTGCGCGCGCGCGCGCGTGTGTGCGTGTGTGCGTGTGCAAGAAGAAGAAGGGAGGAGGGAGGAGGGGCAATGGCTCAGCGCATTTACATTTATGTTTAATTTATAACCTTCAGGGGCCCCCTGATGCAGCAAGATTGAAACAATAACTCCAGACAAACACGAGGAAGAGGGGAGGAGGAGGAGGAGGAGGAGCCGGAGGGAGGGAGGGAGAGAGGGAGGGAGGGAGGGGGTGAATTAAAAATATACAGATCTGGGGACGCTAGTGTGTGTGAGTGTGTGTGTGTGTGTGTGTGTGTGTGCGTGCGCGCGTGCGTGTGTGTGTGCTTTGCATACGTGCTCGTCGGGATGGTTGTTAGTTGCAAAACGCACCGCCGTCGCACGCACTGTTTTCCAAGCGGGTGTTTCTGCCGGTGCATCTGCATGAAGGCGCAAGTGAAAGTCTCTCTCTCTCTCTCTCTCTCTCTCTCTCTCTCTCTTCTGCACACACACACACACGCGCGCATGCACGCTGGCAGAGGTCTCCTATCCGCAGGGGGATAACATGCCACGGTGAGTGTCTGTCAGGAAGAGAGCTGGAGTCTGTTGCGAGGGGAGTCTGCAGGGATCTCCCCCTTAACAGCACGGCACAGCAGACAGCAGCAGACAGCAGCAGCAGCATCAAGCCTGGCCGAGCACAGAAAGTGGGTCAGCCCAAAACACACACACACGCACACACGGCATGCACGCACACATTTATGCACACACACGCACACACACACACACACACACACGCATGCACACACGCGGCGCTCAGATGGATACAGCCCCAGTGTCACTCTGTGGGTGTGTTTGAAAGGGAAGGAGAAGGAGAGCGTGCATGGAAAAGGGGAGGAGAGCGAAGAGAGAGAGAGAGAGAGAGAGAGAGCGAGAGAGCGGCTGGATGGCCGACTTGTGTACGTGAGAGACGGCGTGGCTGTGTGTTTTGCATCTGTGATGTTGACGGGTGGGCGGGTGGGGTGCAAGATTAATGGCCGGACAGAGGAGAGGAGGAGAGGAGGAGGAGAGGAAGAAGAAAAGCCAGCCATTGTGAGCGAGCTCACCCTATGGAAGTGCATCAAATTGATCCATAGTCTTTTCATTTCAGGCTTGGATAAATAACAGCATTTGCATTGATCAGCCTGCAAGACCAGGCAAGGATGGGCCTGTGTGTGTGTGTGTGTGTGTGCGCGTGTGTGCTTCTCTGAACAAAACACATCTCCGACGCCGCTCCTTGCGCCGAGTCGCCAGAGCCCCCTCCCCCCACCCCACCTCCCACCCCCCACCCCTCACCCCTCCGCCAACCAACGGCTGTGATGGATAAAATGTTTTCAACGACACTTGAGAAGAGCGGATGCGATTGTGTCCGCCGCCGCCGCAGCGAAGACGGAGCATCGCGCAATTCCCAGGACACCTCGCGCTCTATTTATGTGTTATGAAAAACATGACTCAAAGGGAGGGAGAGGGGGAAGGAACGGAGGGAGAGGGAGAGAGAGAGAGAGAGAGAGAGAGAGAGAGAGAGAGAGAGGGAGAGAGAAAACAGCAAACAGCCACGCTCCACTTTTACTGTCAGCCATCATGTGAAGTGTTGGAAGGAGGAGGAGGATGAGAGGGAGAGCGGCTACAGCGAGGGGGGTGTGGGGGTGTGGTGGGAGGTTGGGGTGGGCAGTGGGTTGGGAGGGGTAAGGAGGGGGGGTGGGGGGGGGGGGTTCTTCGTCTTCATCCGCAGATCGTATCGAGATTGTGACAGGGGACCAGGCTCTCAGACACCCTCCCTCTCTCCTCCCTCCCTCCCGCTGACGCCTGTCACTGGTCCCCCCCCCCCCCCCCCCAACCCCAACACCCCCTCCCCCAGCCCTTCTGACTCGGAGCAGTGTGTGTGTGTGTGTGTGTGAAGTGTCCCCCGAGAGGCGCGGATTCAAAGACGGTATTTACAAGATCCACACTGAGCCCACTTTAAATGCCTGTGAAGAACTTCTCCCGCCTGCCTTTGATGTATAAAACCTAATGGGGGGGATGAAGGGGGGGCTCGCCGGCAGTCATGGCGACGCGCTCGCGAGGCAGCGCCGTGCTAATCCCGCTAGCATCGGCGAGGTGGGGCTCGTGGGGCTGGAGAAGCGAAAACGCTTCAAATGCCGCCGTTTGGCTTGTGGTGCCTCGCTGCCCTCGGAAGAAGAGGAGGAAGAGGAGGAGGAGGAGGAGGAGAAGAAGAAGGGGGGAAAAAAAAAATAGAAGGTTCCCGTCGGAGTGGAGGCGACGTGTCGGCTTTAACGGCAAATTAGCCGCGTTCGTGGCAGAGGAGGCGAGCGCTGCGCCCAGACTTGATAAACTCCCGAGCAGGAACGCGCGTTTGTTTGATCAGCGATTATATCTTTAAAATTAATAAATAAAAGGCGACGGCGTGATCGGTTTAACCAATTTGCAGCAATCACATTAATGGTATGTTACATTTACGTCTCCCCCGTTTCAACATTTCAACCCAGACGGGATAAAAAGCTTCGGCACAGGGGGGGGAAAAAAAATAGAAATAAAACCCGGCAGCTAATCTGGGAGGTCTGAAACGTTCAGGGCGAAGTGGAGCAAGTAAAGTAAGGAGGTCAAAGGTCTGATGGCGAGGAAGTTTCCAGCCCTGTATGAACTGGATCTCAAGAACAAAACACTGATGTCTTAATAAAATATGGATGGAGAGAGGGATTTCTTCGTCTTCTTTTTTTTTTTTTTTTTTTTTCTTAGAAAAAGTGGGTGAAATTGACACTCGCCGTGCTGGTCACCTGAGGGGGCTGGTGAGTGCATTGACCAATGGTAGGCAACCTTTTGACTGGTGGGCCACAATGGGAGCGGGAGCAGATGGATGGAGTGTTTTGGTGACCCACTGTAGGAGAAGGAAATATATTATAGGTTATGCAGAAAACGTGCTTTAATGTCAAAGGATATCATCGTCATCATCGTCATCATCATCATCATCATCACTGTGGCAAAAAATGCGAGAACGCAGAGAAACTTCAACATTAATAAGGTTCATGAATATAATTTCAAGTTCGTCTGGCCGGATTAAAACGCTTAACAGGCCGCATATGGCCCCCGGGCCGTAGCTTGCCCAGGCCTGGTGTAAATGCTGCGCGCTGCTTCAAGGCTGGAGGTGTTGCCTGATTCAAAGACGGCGCTCAGCAGACCTTGGTTGAAACCGGCAGCCTTTCTATGGATGTTCTCTTTCTATGGGACCATTCTGTGTAAAGCCTGGAGAAGGTTGCAATGCAAAACCTCCAGTGGATCAGTCAGTAACGTGTCAAACACTCAGACCAGCCAGCCTGGCAGCGACAGCCACGTCTATCGTGTTCACTCAAACCCACCGTCTTTCTTCCACATGCTGCTGCTGCTGCTGCCCTGTGATTGGCTGACGAGCTCTCTGCACGAACAAGCGGTTCACCGAGTACATTTTACCTAATCAAGTGGCCGTTGAGGGTATGTCACCCTGGGGGGGGGGAAAAAAAAAATGCATGTTAACAGCCTGGGCGCCCAGCCATCACAGAATATGCAGAGGGAGAGTGGAAGAAAAACAAAAAACAAACAGCCAACTTTGTTCTCAACAAAGGCAGAAAGAACCAAGGCTTTCATATAAAGGGAAAAAAGCTGGAACTTGAAATGATTTGGAATTAGGCTAATTGGGTTTGTGTTTTTGTTTGTTGTTCGGGAGGCATGATCAAAGTGATATTTCACCAATTTGTGTCAGCTGCGGAGGAAGAAGGAGGAGGACGAGTCGGGAGGATGCTCCCTATTAATCCCTTCAGGTTGGGCGCGCTGTGCGTAAGGTGCGCTAATCAAAACAGGAAAATGATGAATAATGAAAAGTGCTGATCAGAAAATGAGACAAAACAGTAGATTTGTGCTTTATTAGTAGCTTATTAGCGGCCGGGATTAGCTATTGTGGAGATGGTAGTGGGGGGTGTGGGGGGTGGGGGGCTCCGCGAGTGTAAGAGAAAAAAAAAAGAAAAGGGAAATAAAAATCAAAGTGATGCGGATGGATTGACCCAGGAGCTCAGGGTGTAAAAGCAACCGGCTGTTTTGATCTTATCTAATATTTATGAGCAACTTCCTTGATATTTCCTTCGCGCTGTGAATCCATCCGCTCCACCCCCCCCCCTTACAGTGTTACACAATGATGTCTTCAAGGGGGGAAACGACGGAGATCAAACGGGGTCCCGGGTTCAGAACACAGAGAGCTCTCTCTCTCTCTCTCTCTCTCTCCCTCCCTGTGAGAAAACGCGGCAGCGAGCGATCTTCACGCCGTCACGAGTTCGACTAGGCCGCGCGGCGCGATCATATTTGTATCTGTGTCTCTGTCACAGCGACGTAGGCGCTGTCACCCTCTGAGCACGCACACACACGCGCGCGCGCGCGCGCGCACGCACGCAGAAACGCGCAGCCCATGATTCTTCGCGCGTGTTGCGAGAGATGATTTCACAGCCTGCCTTTATCGACAGCCATTCAAGGCCGCCGGTAATGGCAGCGAATGCATTTCACCATTTCTTCAAAAGGGGAAAGGAGAAAGAAAAAAGAAGTCAAGTGTCCTCAACATGTTATTTCTTAAAGTGGTCTTGTTGCAAAGCCGCTATTGTTCGAGTTAAAGGAGGCTAGATGACACTAAGACTCTAATTATGGACACCAGTGATCAGCCCTGATATTATATTGCGAGTAAAGTGGGTAATTTGTGGCTGTTGTGTTGAAGGGTAAAAGGGAGCTGGAGCGAGCAGCAAGGAGGCACCATTTCAATTTTTATTTATTTATTAGAATTTTTTTTTTCCTCCGTGCGTCATCGCCATATCGTCCGTCACCTGGTCAGTAGCTCACGGCGCAACGTCAACATAGTGGCACTGCATTAAAAGTTCAGAGAAAACTTGCGCAGTTGTGGGTGCTTATTGGTTTATTTCAGATGTGAAATGGTGGCATTCATTTATTCTAACATTAAATCCACTGTGTTTGGAACCCTGAGTCCAAATTTGTTGGATTTACAACAAATTTAAAAATCATTCTCCAGAGTTGCACTCATGTGAACTCCAAGCATCTGTGTGTGTCTGAGAGTTACAGAAGTCCAAAACAGGCGGTGAAAATAAAGAAACCAATAGTGACTAATCGACAAATTGAAAAAAAAAACAAAAAAAAAAACCAAACAAACGATAGATTAGTCGACAACAGAAATAATGGTTAGTTGCAGCCCTAATTGGCACTGGGTTGGGTTGGGATGTTTCTGTCTTTGAGCTTTGAGCCTCTGAACAGAGTAGCGAGCAGTAAATGCCAGCGGTAAAACTTTGAATTTCCAACAAAACGATCCATCCGTTGTCCTATACAACACTTGTGTCATGGCTCCCCACAAAGCTGGGGGGGGGGGGGGGGGGGGAAACCCTCCTACTGCATTATGGGCCATCGACAGGTGATTTCTCCCCGCTCACTGGGCTGTGTTCAAGTACACCACTCCTGTTCCACAAAGTGCCCACGCAGCACGGCTTAAGTGGCCGATCATCTCATTTATTAAGGTTATTGCACACGCAGCTGACCGCTGCTTATGGATCAGTGTTTGCTGCTAAGCTACCCACCGCCGCCACCTCCGCCGCCGCGCCTCATACGATAAAAATTGAGCGACGGTCACGATTTGATTTAATGAAACGGCGGCCAATCAACGAGCACATTTCGGGGCATGTTCGCGCAGCGGCCGTAACCTAATTCTGGCCAACAACAGCCGCACGCGGACGCGGCTGGCCTTTAGCTCCAGATCGAGTCCGGGTGGTTAACGGCTCATTGGGATCAATACGGCGCGGTTGGAAGAGGAGAGACATTAGGCCGCGTCTATTCCGTCAAACCCCCCCCCCCCGAGTGATCTGTCCAAACAATTAAAGCGGAGCCTCTTTGTGGCATCACACTTACCGCGTCAGTCGCGGAAATGAAAGGGGAGCCTGACGTATTTGTGGGGTGGTAGGAGGGGGTTGTTGTGGGGGAGGCCTGACACCCCCCCCCCCCCGACTGACAAGCCCCCACGGAGGGAGCGTCGCGCCACAGGAGCGGCGGCGCTCTTCAAATTTTAAATATGTTTTGACAAGAAATCAAAAAGTTGCTTACCATAATGGCGGAAAGAATCCCCATTTTCCGTGTGATCACTTATTAGACCCCAAGGTGAACGGTGGGGGGGGCGGCGGGGGGCAGCGGCGGAGACGGGTGGAGACAGGCGGGTGGGTTGGTGGGGGCACTGACACACCGGGATATTCTCTTTGCACTTTCTTTGACATCCCCCACCCGCAGATATGGGAGCGGTTTTCACATTTTGAGACATCGTTTTTCACGGGAGAGATTGAAGCTCTGATCTCTCCACATCTGAGCAGCATGAAAAGCCACAAATGATCAATGAGGATTCCCGCGCCGGTTCGCCGGGTTTTTATCTGCCTCATGGTTTTTTTCTCCCCCCCCCTCCCCTCCCTGCCGTCCGACAGGCCGGGGTTTGCTGTTGTTCAATCTCCGATTACAGGAGTGCAGAGGATTTGACGGCTTTACCGTCGCATCCCCGACAAACGGATGTCCTGGAAATTGCGTTGAATCAGATTGCGGGGCTGTTTTGAAAGGTTTTCACCCAGGTGACTTTTTTATCCCCCCCCCCAAACCTCGCCGGTTCGAGAGAGAATCAGCTGACGGCGCCAATCAATTGGAATATCTGCGATCTGGACTTTTTTTTGTCGTGCCACAAAGCTCTTTTGTGTTGAATAAAACATTTTCCTTTCAATTAATAAGCTTGAGTGGCTTTATACATAATGGAAAGCAAGACTATTCCATGGGCCCCGCTGTACTCAATACATAATCCTGCAGATGAAATTCCTAATCTTCTACCAAACAGGGGAGAGGTTTTTTAAAAGCGAGACCCCAATTATGCCCGGCCCTAAATTAGCATGTTTAATGCAGCAAAATGTTTTAATAAAGAATAAAAGCACGGCAGCAGAAAACAAAAGCCAACTGGGTAATAAGATTATCTCTGCCGAGCGCCCAGTGCACATCATTGTAGTTCACACAATTGGAAGAGATTATAAGTCACATTCAAAACAGCCTAATCCGTGAAAGACTCCTGATATGATTACTTTCTATTACGTTTGGTGACTGAGTGCGATGGATTTATCTGGGATCCTGAGCGGTCTTTAAAGTACAGTTGGACACGAAGGCAAAGAGCCAGTTGGAGATTAGCTAAATCCATCTGTGATAAGCTTCAGCAGTTTGGCCACAAGCAGAGACGAACACAAATCTGAAGACCAGATGATGTAGTACACGTTCGACGGCTATAGATTATCCCGGAATGTCTCAAATGCACATTGCGTATCACGGGAATCATCGCTTCTCTGAATGGCAAACAAGATTTTTTTCTTCTTACTTCTTACTTCCATCAACAACAAAAAAAAAAATTGTCCCTACAAATCTGATTCCGTCAGCCGAGCAGCTGTTTAGGGTGTTACGGTATTCTTAATCACGGTCGGAGGTGTTCCTCGGCTGTGTCCCGTCTCTCTGGGGCCGATTACAGCCTCCTTCATCCCTGACCTCCCCTTAGTTTCTGACAAGGTCAAACATCTCCCATTAGGGAGAAACAGGCCTCGCCTTTTGCCGGCGAAGTAGCCAAGTCGTACACGGTGAAGGTCAGGGGCTGCATAATGAACTGGAAAATGTCAGTTATAATACTCCCCATTTAAATAGCGGATTTCCCTGCGCCGGGAACAAGGCTGATATTTACCCTTTCTCCCCACACAGGCCTGGAGTGATGACTGCTCTTAATCCAGCCTGGGTGTGAAATTGAGTCGTATGTGTGAGGGAATGGGATTTCCTGGTTACAGAGACGAGTATATGTAACACTCAACCAAAACGGGGGCCTCCTCCACTCGCAAAATGAAGTGGTGCGGAGAGGGGGGAAATGTAATACCTTATCCGCTGTGGAGGGCACAAGGGGTTCCAAGCCCCGCGGTGGAGCTGTGCAATATGCCTAAACAAATATCTCCACCGCATTATAAACACGCATAACATACAGTCTGACAGAGAACTACTTGAAGGGGAACATGTCATACCCGATGTCCCGTCGGTTTCTTGAGATTCTATATCATGTCAAGCAAATTCTAAGCAATACTTTCCCGAGGTTTACCTGAAAATGTGCGTACAGTGTTCCCATGGTGTGGTTTGGTGTGCCCTGCCCATAGAATGAATCTTATTAGTATATAAGAATATACATAGAGCAAGGGTCTCACTCCCAGCTAGCTGCCATCTTGCACTGCCATATTACTAAGGAAGCCCAGGGTGGACAAACCAGGTCGTCTGACAGTGCGTTTCACTGGTGAACGTTTGTGTTCTCAAATAAACCAACAGAGAAGAAGCTGGACAAGGTATCCAGGATGAGTGCGCAGGCCACCGTAGTTCACTGGCAAGCTCGGGAGAGGGAGTCCGAGTGAAACAGCGCAGCAATCTAAAATGTAGCCAAACCACTTGCCACGCTAAGACCAAGACAAAAAATAAAATAAACATAATGCAGCTTATCCATCACAAGTTGAATGCTCTCTATATTAGAGGTAATTCACTGAACCTATTTCCATTCAACATTTTGCTCATTAGCTCTGACTTGAAAAGGGTAAAAAAAAAAACACCAAAAGCCCATGTACTAACATTTGAGAAACAATTTTTTTGAATTTTGAATTTTCTAATCCAGTGGTCTTCAAAATATGCCTTCCAATGTTTTATGTAAACTCACTAACTGCCACTTTGAGCCCAAGATGGGCCATCTGACGGAAGATTCCAGGGGTAATGATGCAAGAATAAAGGATAAACACGCACATTCCAGTGGGATGAATAATTTTGGATTCAAACTCAATTATTGACGAGGAGTCATTCTGAGCAAACCTATCTAGCATTGTCTCATAGTGTTGTGTATAGGTTGGCGTTCCAACAAGTTTTTCCAGGCAACAGACATGAAATTGATGTCTGTTGATCGTGTCAGTTAAATGATGTCAAATTAATAAGACATCACAATACCACTATTGCAGGAATACTAACTCGATTGTACCTATTATTGGGTAATTTTTTTTTTGTTTTTGTTTTGAGTAACTTAGAACAAAAACATTTTTTGTTGTGAAAGAGTTTTTCGGAATTGTCCTTGACAATCATGATCCCTATTATTAGGAAGAAAAATTGCGTTTCACATTTTTGAAAAAAAAAAATAATAATAAAAAAATGTAGCCCTAATTATCCTGCAAAAACCCAACACATTACCGACTCCATTTTCTCTCCGGTTTTCTTCAAGGTGAGAAAATCTTTTAGCCGTAAAACAATGGATGCCTTTAAGACAGACACAATAGCAGGAGAGTGAGGACGGGGAAACAAGTGCTGAATAAGATTATAAATGCATGATTGATATTTTTTATGCCAAAAATCTACGCCCGCTGAAGTGACAAGGCAATTACTAATTATTAGGCTGATTATTCGCATCTCCCGGCACAGCCGCGCACCAACAGGAATGTCAAAGGCTGCATAAATTAGCCGGGGAGTAAAACGGGAGCGGCGACGGGGGCTGATATGACAAAAGGGCATCCAAAGGAGAATGTTAATAATGATTCCTCTAAAACAATTTCCATTAATTTTCAGCCATCTCGCCGGGGAGTTATATCTACATGCCCGAGGCAGGTTTAAATTGCATAGTCTGCCTGGGAGAGGAGCCGACGACTCCCCAGTGTCCAGCTGCTCTCATCAGAGCGGGTGGGGGGAACACCAGGGAGACAGCACGGCGACGGCACAGGCTAAGCTATTAGCATTATCAAGCCGTTGGGGGGGGCGACACACTAGCTGGGCATTGTTTTAATATGATGCAACTATGGCAGAATATGCAATAATGTGGAATGTGCAACAATGTTTAATAGGCATCATCAAGGGAGGGTGGGGGTGGGGGGGGGACCGCTGCAGCTTCCTCGCCGCTCAGCCAACAATGTCACAAGGTAGGACGTGAATAATGCAGGCGCTTCACATTCTGACTCCCTGCCAGGCAGCGTGTCAGCCGGACACTGGCGAGCGCCGAGCTGAGGCCGCGAGCTTCGCCCTCCAGAGGAGAGGGGAGGCGGCCAGCTAATGTCACACGAGCTCGGCCGTCAGCGACCAACCTCCTCCTCCCTCTCCAACCCCCGACCCCCCCCCCCCCCCCACCTCCTCACCCACTCACCACCCCGTCAAGTTGCTCTCGGGCTGACGGCGTCTCAGCTCTCGTCGCAAGGCCGAACGCGGGGGCGGCTTCGCCCGGGTGACACCGGCCGCGTCCCCTGGGTGCGGGCCCACCTGGCTGACTGTCAGCGGGCGCAGGTTTTCGAGAGAGGGCAGAGAGCGGGGGGGGGTGGGGGCGGGGGCGGGGGAAGGGGGAAGGGGCAGGGGAGGGGGAGGGCTGCGCACCCTGGGATGTCTTCAGGCACAAGATGACAGCGTGGAACAAGTGCGGCACAGTGGTCGGCCGGCTCCACCAGCTTCAGGACTCAGACGGAGAGACATTTCTATAAAAAAATATCTGTCTATATATCCATCCATCACTACCAGTCAAACGCTTGGAGACATACTTCTGATTTAATGGGTTTTCTGTCATTTTCACGACTATTCACATTGCAGATTGTCACTCAAGGCATCAAAACTATGAATAAACACATATGGAATATGTACTAAACAGAAAAACTGTGAAATAACTCAAACAAGTTTTATATTTCTGATGATCTAGAATAGCCACCTTTAATATAAAATATATATAATAACATGACATATTTATATGATGTCTTCACTATCTATCTATAGTGTGGAAAGATAAAGAAGAAACAGGTGTGTCCAAACCTTTCACTGGTAGTGTACATACTGTGTATACTACTTGCCTACTCACACACATCTATCCATCTATCTACCTTTGAATCGAGCAACTCGCCTTCAGTCTAAACCTGCTATATCTGCGACAAAAGCAAGACGTTGGTACTCGCTATTTTTAACATAGACCGAAAAAAGAGAAAGAGACTGATTGGCCATCACCAAAGACAGGCCCGCAAAAACATGTATGAGAAAGTCAAGACGAATAGGGAGCCGTCTGGCTGGATCTCTTGAAATTCAACTCTGTTTAGTCAAAATTCGGGGGAATAAAATCAAAATTTCCTGAATAAAATATTGTGACTGAAGTGGAAATTGAGAACAGAAGAGAGAGAAGAGATGTTCACAGATGTTTAACCAAGATTTCCGTCTCTAAAATGTCCAGCTCTTGTTTTCATTCTTCCAGTATTTAACTGTGCGGGAGCTACCGAGCGCGTCCTCGGCCTTCAGACCGTCAGTCGCACCAGCCAGCGCAATGAAAACAAAGTTTCCGCCCAATAAAACTTTTCTAATATCCTGTCCCTCGCCCACTGCTCACAGGGCCTGGACGTCTAATTTGCAAGTGGAGGCCAGAGGAGGAGACGGCTGCCCACCAGCACGTCCATCAAGAGGGGCTCGCCAGGGAGTGTGGATGCGGACGAGCTTTGGCGCGCATGCGAGAGAGTGCGCGCCTGTGCCTGTGTGTGTGTGTGTGTGTGTGTGCGTGTGTGTGTTGATTAATATCAGGAGGGCAGGGCAGCGCTCAGGCTGCGGCTGTCGGTAAGAGTGAGAGAGGACAGTTCTTTTCACTGTCGCCCAGGGAGAGGTCTGCCGGTGGAGGGGGTAATGAGCCAGAAACAGGCTGAGGGGAGGAGAGGAGAGCGGGGGAGGCACAAGGACAGGCCGCCACGTTCCTCCGACCCCCCACCCCGCCCTCCATCACCCCATCACACACACCCTTCACTCAGTCCCTCTCTCCTCCCCGAGCGCCGCCAGCCCTCTCTCACCCCCACGGCAAAAAGCCCGGCACCGTCGAGGCTCCCCTGCTTTTTTTTTTTTTTTTTTTCCCCCAGCCTCATTTGACGCTCATCCCTCCACTTCCGTCTGTCTGCCTCGCTGTCTGTTCCAGTCCACGTCACCCCTCTAACTTGATAAGTGCATTGGTATGTTCCTGCACGGACGCGTCCACGGGCTCCGCGCAAGTGCATCCTCGCACTCCTCCACATCTTGTTGTTCTCCCACTTTGATTGTGTCCAGTCGACACACGCACGCGCTTGCCGTGAGTGACGCCCCCTGGGGGGGGGCACGAAATTGCGCTAATTGATTAAGACTGTAATTCATGCTGTTTGTCAGTATTGTAGCCCTACGTTGTGTTTGGCCTGCCTGAGAGGTCCTATACTGTGCAACATTCTAAAAACAGTGCATCTTCAGTCTGCCAACAGGCTCCCCGGAAGTGGGGGAAAAAAACAAATCATCCTTCCCTAGTTTTTCTTGCCCAGCTCTCAGGAAGTGTGTCCTGAAATACCCAGCTCCGGAAAACATCTCTTTGTGATGCCACTTTCGTAATTGTCTTATTTATGATTTATGTTTCTATCTCTTTTATGAATTTTATGACACAAAGTTGCTTGTTTCAGCATCTATATACACACACACACATACACATATATGTATATATACATATATATATATATATATATATATATATATATATATATATATATATATATATATACATATATATATACATATGTGTGTGTATGTGTATGTATGTGTATGTATATGTATATATACATACGTGTATATATATATATATATACATATATACACGTATGTATATATACATATACATACACATATAAACAGTACATATACATATATATACATATACATACACACACATGTACATATACATACACACACACACACATATATATATATACATACATATACATATGCGCCAAAGAGCAGATATTGCTCACAGGCGATGAAACTTTAATTACATCCGGAAGGCTGTCTGTCTGTCTGGAGCTGTTTTAATGTCAGCTTACTGTGAAATTGGTGACTCGAAGCCATTTTTAAATGCAAAGGTCCAAACTGTTGTTACCACTATCTTCAACAGCCCAGAAACAGGTGCAGTGCTTCTCCGTTATGGTAAAAAAAAAAAGAAAAAAAAAAAAAAGAAAAATGTTTTGAGGCCCTGTAAATCCTTCTGCCCATGCCAGCGCTCAGACAGCTCTCAGAACAGCAATAAGCCATAAAAAAGAAAAAAGACACAGCCACGGGATAAATGGGGCAGCATGTGCTCTTTTTTTGTCCACGGCAGCCAGGGGGCAGAGAGGTAAACAAGAGGCCATCGGTGGGGGATTATAAAGGCATGTTCAGAGTCATGACTGCTCGCTGGTCACGTCAGGGACTAGTTGTACTGCCTGATAAGCTATTGATGAATTTTTGATTTTTCTTTTTTTTTTTTAAGAGTACTGGTCAACGGGTTGGGGGACAAATGGAGACTATCTGCCACGGAGAGAGAGAGAGAGAGAGAGAGAGAGAACACATCCACAAAGACTTATGAGGCAGAGCCAGTGCACACGGAGGGGTGGTGGTGGGGGGCAGGATGGGGTGAGGGAGGGGAGCGAGGGAGCGAGGGCAGGAAATAACATGAGCAATTTCATAAATGGAAGGGAGAGGCTGTGACTTCCTAAATCGCCTGTGAAAGACAGAGGGATAGGAGCGGCGGGCGAGGCTGGCTGGGGCTGAAGGGCGGGGGGTGGGCGACAGGGAGATAGAAATGGCAAAAGGGGGAGCGGCAAGCAAAGTGTGAAAGGGAGTGAGCGGGGGGGGAGAGAGAGAGAGAGAGAGAGAGAGAGAGAGAGAGAGAGAGAGAGGGCGAAGGCTTTGGGCTCGGTGGTAAATGGCTACAACGGGCAGGCGGAGGCCGGGGCAAAGTGAGAAAGGGAGATGCAGGGGAGATAAAAAGATGAAGGAGGCAGATTTCCCCCCAGCTGAGTGAGCACCTCTATTACCCTTTCTCTCTCTCTCTCTCTCTCTCTCTCTCTCCCTCTCCCTCGCCCCGCTATCTCGGCGTACTATCAGCCTCGCTCGGGCATCCTCTCACATCAGATTAGCTCGGGCCCGGCGAGAGACGACTCAGAGCTCACTCTGTCAAAGTTATTTAAAACGCGTCTGACTACCGGGGGTCGGCGCTCCCTCGCCGCCATCTGTCTCGCCCGGGCCCCTCCCCCTCCTACACCCTTCCCGCCCTCCCCTCCCCTCCCCTCCTCTCTCCCTCCGCACGTCCTTGTCGCCGACCAAAGTTTGGGGGCCCGGCGCAGCTCGGCCCGGCGCTCCAGCCTGAGTGGCTCGGCCCGGGACGCGAGTCTCCCCCACCGACGTTATCAATCAAACATGAGGGCGCCGGGAGGGGGGATGGATGGAGGGGAGGGGAGGGAGGGAGGGAGGGAAGGGAGACGACGGGAGGCCAATCGCATAAACTGCAAGCGGCAGGAGAGATGCAGCGGATAAACCCGACACCGGTGTTCAAAGAGAGAGATAAAATCTGCAAAGGAAGTGTTTGTCCTCTACTCGCCGAGGCGAGTTGTTGTTTCTCTCTTAACACGGCTCGGCGCGTCTCTTCTTTTTATGACCCCACCCTCCCCGCAGAAATCAATAATAAAAAAAAACATTTGGGAAGAGAGCAGAAGGACGCAATCCAACAGAGAGAGAGGGGAAAAAAAAAGCGGCGAAGCTCGGCTTTACGGAGGCGTGTCGCGGCCGGCTCACGCGAGCTCACGGAGGAAGCGGCGGGTGCCGTGAGCCGCCGTGTCAGGGCTTCATCCCTCCCGATGAAAGAGGTTGAGATCGGCGTGGCGCTCGCAAAAAAAAGCCCGGGCAGCTTCATTTTCTGACAGAGGCGGCTGTTTGAGCTCTCCAGTCATGGCCCCGGTGATGAATGGCCTCCGCTGCCAAGGAAAGAAAGGAAGCGAGGGCCTGGGAGCTCTCCGAGGATCAATACGTACGCGAAGGCAGAAACCTGCCTCGCATGTTAAATTCCCTGATTCAGCCTCAGCATCCCGCCCCCTCCTGGCTGCCCGCTCGGCTGTCTCGTGCATCGCTGACGGACGGGCCTCTGGGAGCGGGTGGGCAGGGAACTCTGCCTTCGGAGGGACGACTCTGAAGTGTGTGTGTGTGTGTGTGTGTGTGTGTGTGTGTGTGTGTGTGTGTGTGTGTGTGTGTGTGTGTGTGTGTAGGTGCTTGTGCGCCTGCATCAAGCGTCCCCCAGCAGGATTCCAAAAGGCAGCTGACATGTTGGAAAACTCAAGGTCGAGATCTCAGACGCAACAGAAAAAAGGAAAACAAGAATTAATATATTAATCAAAACCAAAAGTACAAGACTACCGTCCCTGAATGAGTTACACTACCTTTTGTATTACCTTTCAGTTATTTTCACCAAAATAAATGCAGAAGTGTGACTGGGTTTTCCAAAAATGCCACAAAAGAAATGCTCAAATGTCGTTCATAGCAGGTTGTTGCACATCCAGTAGAGGGCGCTGTGCTTTCGCACAAGGACATTGCAAGAGGCTACGAAAAGCTACGAAAAAATTCAACATAACAGGTGCAACTGTTGGCTCATGGCACAATAGGAAGTAACAGTCCCCAATTTGTGTTGATTTTCTGAGTTATTTCTCACTGTGGAGCCTTTGGTGTTGCACAGAGATTGCACTCAGCTATTACTACCTTCCTCTGCTTTTCTCTGATGAACTGAAAATAATGGGAGCGTGACCGCCTCTGCAGTCACCACAACCATCAAGTTTCAGCAAAAGGAAATTCTCTCATCCTCGAGGAACTCTTTCTCTGCTGCCTCTTTGGACCCAGGGAAGGAGCACTTCAGTGCGGCGCGGTTGACTCGCAAAAAATGACACGAATGACAATGCAGCCATTGCTCTCTGGAAGCATTTCACAACAGAAAGTCTCTGAGCAAAGTGACCCAACTGCCACAACAAATCAACTTTCTTTTGGCCAAGTGCGTACATGCAAACAAGTCAGCTTGGCTCCGCTCTATCTATGCTCTCTGGGTGCTATGACACAGAAGGTAAAGTATTGATCTGATTCATTCTCCATTGCAAACTTTGCCCTGACAAAGAGATACACGTTACCCATTGTGACAAAGTGAGGCATGTCATAGAGGTAATGTTGCTCCAGCATGACTGGGGCTACTGCAATGGGAGTTTAGGGTGGGGTACACTTGAGGGTTTGGCTACATTTGGAACAAATGTCCTGGTGCAAGTTTCCACTCAAAAAAGCCTTTTAATGCGTATCACCAAGATTTTCAGGGGTATAACATTTCAAATTATTCTCCAGATCATTACACCAAAGATACACTGTGACTGTGTTACTATTGTCATCCGTCACTCCCAACACTGCCTGCAAATCCGCCAACTGTTGATGCGCTGAATGAGGCCACAGTGTGACATAGTAATTCTGAGGTGTCTAAGGCGATGGATATCCTATTAATGAGCCCAAAACAATGACCAGACTAACGAGCTTATAATGGGAATATTGAATGCATGGGAATGGGATTGAGCCTTTTGCGCCAGCCAAGACCGGGGACCATTGAATGGGAGCCAACACATGAGGGCCAGAGGGCTCAGAGCTGGAGACGAATACAAAACTGCGACGGGGCGTGGAAGGGGCTGCAGGGGCAGCGCTGTGTGGATGGGTGCGCAGTCATCCCAAATCAATACGGCCCTGCCCCGCCTTGCCTCGTTGGCTTGGTGATATACGAGAACGGGCAGCTTCTCTGGGCATAAATAAAACATGAAAATGCAACAAATTATCTGGCCAAATGGACAGAGATCTATTTACTCAGTAAGGGCTATTTTTTTTGGGGGGGGGTTATTTGTCAGAACAGTCTGGGGTCGGGGCGACTGATTGCTACCCCGCATCCAATTGGAGTCTTGCGAGTGCCGAGATGTAATTCGGCCCCTTGTTTGTGAATGAATTAATTAAAGATCAGCTGGTTAAGGAGAAGGGGACCAGGAGGCAAACGGGGCGTAAAAAAAATGGACAAAGGGGGTCGAGCGGCTAATGGCGGGAAAAAGAAATTACAGTCAGATGGCTCTGTTTCGCCCTGGCCCGGATGTCGCCGGGGCCTTTTGTGGGGAGCTGGCCAGACCCTCTATGTGATTTGATTCCATTTGGAGAGCCTTATTTTCCCCTTGATCTCACACATTAAGGACCTTGCAATTCAACAGAGCGGAGAAAAAAGGGTGGGAGCGGGGAAGTCGGAGCAACGGAGCGGGTTTCGCACAGAGCTGCTGAGACGAGGCAGGTCAATGTTTTAAAAACCTGGCCCTGTCCGGTTAAATCTGCGGTCACGCGCTTCACAGACAGCGGTGGATATCAAAGGAATGCATGAGCAGCTGGCTGACAATTAGAAAACTCTCGTTTACTAAAAGATGAAGTGGAGCTATGGTTTGAAAAAAAAAAAAAAAAAAAAAAAAAATGGGCCAGCCAGATAGTCCTTAGAAGTGGTTTTAAAAAAAAAAAAAAAGAAAGAAAGAAAGGGACCTAATTTGGAATGGCTGACTTCAGCTGTACCACAAGAGACAATCTGAAAGGCCCTCGTGATGCAGAGCAATGGAAATGGTTTAGAGGTTATTGCGCAATTAAAGGAACACAGCAGTTTTCCTGTCTACCTATGATTCACTCATTTGTAAAAGGGTAAATGACAACCATCTTTGGTTGCCTGCCCAGCCCCTTCTTAAAGGAAAACACCTTGGCTCAGTTATTTCTCTGACTCCTCCAGCAATGTGTCCTTTGTTCCCCCTGGTGTCACTGCCATTACGAGCATTGGAATACTAATACTTAGAGCCAGGCAAGAGGTGCTGATGGCGGAAAGAATGGCATATTGCTGCCGGAAAGGCAACCTCTGTGGTCTGGTACAGGCCAGTGTTAACGACAGGGGTGGCACTCTTCCAGTTGCAAGCCAATTAACCAAACAATATGTTGACAATAATTAGAATTTTAAGACAGAAAAACTACAAGGTGTAGATTTTAACTTCCTTTGAACGGTCTCTATAATCCATTGGATACAATTATTGACCTTTAGTGGACAGATGGTGCTCCCATGTATGAGCGTCTGTGTGTGTGAGTGTGCTTTGATGCTGGGGTAAGGGATGGAACACTACCAACAGTGTCTGTCTGCCCATGGCATAACTAGCCAATTATCCTTCTTAATTATCTATTGACGAGATGGAATTGATGTTTTTGGAGCGCTGATTGAATAATCAGGAATGTTGGCCTCAGTTTTTCTCCTTGGCTGGTCTCACTCATCTGTCTAATCTGGTCTCCTTGTTTGGGTAATCTGCTCGGTTGCACAACATATTCCTGCCTCGAACGCTAATTTGCGATGCCGGCTAAATGCTTGTCTGAGTCTCACCACTGAGTGGAGCACGAGTGGATGTGCCAAAGCATATGGATTAAATTAAACTCAATTCAATTCTTTTCTTCTTTTTTTTTTTTTTTTTTGAATAATGAACCAATGTTTTCACAAGCATAAGCGGCGACCTTTTCCATTCTGCTCCATTCATTAACCCCGCACCTTTATCTGCAAACAGTCCAATGATTCATGAGAGCTACATTTCCAAATCAGCCCAGTTCGGAACAAAGGACCTCGGCAACATTAAGCCCATCCCCACCCGCCCCCGCCCCCGTTTCCTGCTCACATCAGCGGCCCATTTTCTTGAAACTCTCTTGGAGAGCAAGCTGGCACAGGACCAGACAAGCACCAGGAACAGGAGAGCACAAGAGTGAAGTGACACTGATT
The DNA here is from genome assembly GCF_046127955.1 of Nelusetta ayraudi. Taxonomy (NCBI): domain Eukaryota; kingdom Metazoa; phylum Chordata; class Actinopteri; order Tetraodontiformes; family Monacanthidae; genus Nelusetta; species Nelusetta ayraudi. Next base: position 127,466 of record NW_027466071.1, read on the forward strand.
GTGCCTCCTCTAATTAAACCCTACCTGACCCAGTGTTGGGACATCATTAGTTCTCCCTCGTAATCATCACACAGCAGCAATTACATTCTGTTTGGCCCCATTTGCATTTTCACAAGATTTCCCTGAACAATCAGAGACGGATTGGGGAAAAGACGGAGCGCTCGAATTAAGCATGCAGTCCTGGGAAAAAAAAAAAAAAAAGAGAGGATATTTTTAATTTCAAAAGACTCTGTCGAAGGAAAAGAAATGCTTACTTTGAAAAATATTGAAGAAATAGTATAATTTATTGTTAAAAAATATTATTGTAAGTTTGTAACCTTGCTCCGCCTACATCTAATAGTCAAACTTACATTTAAACTGAATTACTGAGTTGTGTTTAGCAGTGGTTGTCACGATGGCTACAGCTCGTTTACCGTTTGTACGTGGGCATGACATGTAAACTTGACTAGCCATGTGGGTCATGTGAACCAAACACTCACTTGCACCGGGCTACTACTGAAAGAACATCAGAAAAAAATGACCAAGTTTAGTCCAGACTTGCTGTTAAGGGCAGGGAAATATTCCAATTCATTAACTCTCTGTCTTACCGGTGACCTTGAACAAGCCTAATTACGACATGCACTACACGAGACATCCCTTGTGGTGGATGTCAATGCTCTTGTCATTGCACCTGCGGCTCACAATAAAGGTAACAATACATGCGTGCACAAACAAACATCTGACAATTCCTGATTCACAATTCCTGTGTGTAGTTCCCCTGTGGATGGCAGCTGGAACTACATTCCTAGAACTACTCCAAATGAAAACACCAAATTTCTCAAGCGGCACTGTTGCTAACCGAATGCAAACGCACACGCACGCACGCACGCACACACACACACACACACACACACAGGCACACACAGGCACAAAAATAACTCATCCGCGAACCCTTCTTTTTGACAGTTTCACATTCTGCCAAGCACCAGAAATGGGTTTATTACTGAAATACCTGCCTGGGTTTGGTAAGTGAGGTGCCGGTGTAGAGAGAAACTCGGAGACACTAAAAATAATCACACTCAGAAATACTTCAGCGCGGCAGCCGTTCATCTCTCCACGCTCAAAAAAAAAAAAAAGAAAAAAAAAAGTATGCCGCGCTGAAAAACACACCGGCGTGGAATAAAGCCATCTATGTAAGTACCTACTTCAAGGAAAGTGCACGGGGGCACAGTCTCCATCTATATTCCGGGTGACAGCGGGGTTGTGCTGTGGCAGCATTTCTCTTCCCGAGATGCTGTCTACACAGAAACGCTCATACGTCACGGGCATGAAAGAGGGCCGTTTGAAAGCCCGTGGTTGGCGTTGGAACAACCAGAAGGACAGAAGGACGTATATATTTATATATATATACATATATATATATATTCCCCGATCCGCTCCTCTTATGCGTCTGCCGTTAGCGAATCTGACAACAACAGCGGAGTGAGGTCGCTGTGTTAAGAAGAGAATTATACTGGCAAATACCCCCAGGGCCTTTCGCTCTCTCGGCAGGGGCCGACCCAATGTGCACTGCCATTTCTGCACTTCCCGAAATGTAATTATTGGAGTTGACTTCATGGCGCAGATGCAGCAAAGAACAACTACACATATAACATCTACAGCAAGGAACAAATAGGCACTTCAATTTAAACTTCAGCACTCGCATACGATACTGGAAATATATGCATATTAATTGCAGTTAATAATGTTTGCGTTTGTGTTATGGTCGTGTCGATGGTACTGTAAACTCCTTGCTTCCTCAACCTCTCCGTTCTTCTTTGTTTTGTTTTTTTTGTTTTTTTTTGTTCTGCGCCAACGTTTCAGCCCTCAACACCTCTCCACTCGAGTGTGTCTAATCTCCGAAAAGTCTGTCGAGAGGACGCTGCTGTGAAATACACTCAATTGTGACTTGAAAATAAAAGGATTATCGGAGATAGTGTGAGATTTTGGCCATTTGTTTATACGGGGCTTTAGCTCGTGAAGCCACGATAAGCTCAGACTGCTGTATCATAGCATGGACGCCAAACAACTCCAGCGCAAAAACAAGCAGAGATCACAAGTTCAGCAAGTGCTGGTGAGGAGCCGCTGCTGTTGAACTCCACCGGCAGTCTTATTTCACTACAGCTCATGATCGCATGCGAGTTTTTGCCAATGTAGACGGTCTCAGATTCAAGGGGCAGCTTAATCTTCTGCATCTTTTCTAGATAACATACTATCAAAGTGAAGGTTACTGAGGCGAGTCGGTTAACTATAGCAGTAATTCATTCCTCCCGACATATTAGCTCATCGCGTCATCGCTTAACAGGGTGGTCATTTTAGGATCTTTGCAAAGTCAATCTAAGTGGTACATGGATAGCCACACTGGAACGTGCGGCGGGTTGCTAATCGACCAACCCAATAGGAACACGGTTGGATAACCTGCACCCTCATCTAAATAATCAACATGCAATCCTACGCTCAAATTCAGCGGAATACACAGTGGATGGGATTTACTGTGAATTGTCTCTTCACATTTCCACTTTGCTCGCCAACAATAATCTATACGATAAAATGAGCCTCTCTTTTGAAATTGCAATTACTTTCTGAGGAAATTAATCATATAATGGAACAACGTGATAAGAACCGCTAACAGGTTATTACAGCGCGACGTGCCGCTCGTCACGACGGGGGAAAAAAAACTTGCCTCGTACCGTCAGGAAAGAACAAAGTGCATTCTGGAGCCAGATTTCACATTAAGGCAATTTAAAATATTCCAGACTGCCTAATTTCGGGGTCGGACTTCTGTGTAACTTAATTCAACAAGATTAATTATACAATTAAATCCAAACTTCTCTCAATTATGTGGAGAAATGCTGGCTGTCTGCTCGGGCCGACCCTTCACCTCTGCCGAGGCGAGGTACCTGATAAGCATAATTTCAACAGGAGCAGAAGAAATTGCCGCCTATTTTGTTGCCGCGCTCGACTCAGCGTATTATGCCTCTTAATTGCCGGCAGACCTCACAACTGTGCCCTTGACACGCAAAGGCAAAGTGCTACGCCATTCACTTGCGCATTACCAAATGTGCGTGATTGACAGGACATTCCACTGAAACAAAAGACTTAATTGTGCGCCAATTGATTTTGTAATTGCAATTGACAGGCCTGCCACTTCAGTTTCGCCGATTTACCGCGTGCGCAAAGTGATTACTTAACATCATAATGCAGAGTTAGGGTGGTAGTCTATGTTGTGACGAGGAGGGCCCACAGTGTCTGGGTGTGATGGGTCCAAGTCCACATGTACATCAAGATATTACCGCCCGATTTCACCCTGCCGACACTATCGAGTTTGTCGACTACACAGAATGATAAATGTCAACGCAAGTACGCCAGCCCACTGGGTGGCGGTACATGATGACGCACTGTCAGTCAGTCAGGCAGGCTGGATTGTCCAGACTGGCTTCCAGTTAGTTGCCTTCCTCGCAAGAAGGCAACTAACTGAGGGCAAGACCCTTGCTCCATGTATATTCTTTCATTGTGCTGTGAGTAGACGCTTTTGCGTTCAAAAGATGCCCAACACCATGCAAACAATAAAAGAAAAATAAATATTAAAATAAAGATAGAGTCAATGAAATCCAATATTTTGCTATCGTATGTAAAAATGAATACAATCAATTCACACCTAAAACAAACCAAAAAAAATAATAAAATACCCACAACTGTCACATTTGGCCAGAGATTGTGCAATTATGCCAATTGAAGTATTTAATGCAATTAGAGTTTAGGCGTGAATGCTGTTGATTAGTCTGTTAGTCTTTTATTTCATTCCCCTTTCACATCTTTGCACCGATTGTCTTGTCATCCAAGAAGGCGGGATTCCTCCTGTCCACCTCTTTCTATATCCGTCCCCCCGCTGTGCACTGCAGGCCTGAGTCACAAAGAGCAGGTGGGCTCATCCTCTTTGACAAGCGGTCATTATCGGTGCCATACGCGGAGCGAGAGAGGGCTGGCACCAACGTGGACAGGCACAAAATCTTCCTCAAAGACCTTCAGAATCACGGTGTCTGCCTTCACTCGCTCTCCCCGTCGATCCCTTGCTGTCATCATTTTATTCGCCCTCTCTCCCAGCTCCCCCTCCAAAGAGAGGCGCGGGGGAGTGAAAGAGGCGGAGGAATAGTCTACTTGACCTTAATCTGCTCAGTAGTGAGTTTTTGGAGAGATGACAGGCAACCTTGGAGGTAAAGGCCAATTGTTTCTTTCCCTCCTCTTCAGAGGGCCAATTTACAGGCCGCGGGCACTTTTACCCCCACACCTCCCAAAGCTGCAAACTATTTCAGGTTGTGGCATGTTGTTGTGGGTTCACTCATGTGGACAGGGGCTAAAAGAGGAGACACCTTCACGTTCCCTTTCCCCGAGTCCCTTCCCGGGCTCATTAAATTTCATTCGTCCCTCTTTAAGCGCTTCATTTTCATGGACTGCTTTATGAGTAACCGAAAGTTTATCTTCACTTCCTGGCCGCTTGTTGTTATGCCCGTTACAAAAGGTTAGCAATAACGCTAATCTAGTGAGGAAAACATCTTTAATTGAGCATAAAATGTCTATGAGGAAATAAATACGATACCTTTCGTGAAGACCCCTCGGGTGATGAATGAGAAGCACCGTCACCGAACACACAGTTCTCAGCAAACGCAGACATATAGGCGAATAAGGAACAGGTAAATGTGCACTACGAGCAGCGTCTTCTGCCACAGGTGTCTTTAGTGGCCTTATTAATTCTTCCTGGCTGAGAACACTATTTCTTTTAATGAAATTTGAGGATAAAGAAACCATAGAATTTAATTCTACAATGAGGGTCTTGAATTAAGGCCTGTGGTTATTAGTAAAAAAAAAACTGAAAACTTACTTTGCTTCTAAATGTTTCATTCAGTGAACGCTATCACAAAAGCTATGTCATTGGAGTAACATGTATGCATTGTTTTTCTCCCTAGATATTGTTTCATTTAGGCTTTGTTGGTCAAACCTCCAAAGCAATTACACACAGACTAGATTAACTACAGTATATTGGTTACATATCTTTCATGAAAGAATGGAAAGCAGCAGTAATGACCTGATTAAATGTATGTTAGCTAGTTGGCAATCTTAAAAGACCAATTTCGCTTGAGTTAGAACCCAAAATGAGATTTGATGAATTCACAATTTCCTTGCAATCTTCTAAGTGTCTACATATTGAAGTGACAGTGGATGGTTAGCATGTTAGTCATTTAATATTCAAATGAAAATATTCCCATTACAGTATCCAATAAATCCGGTGCTAACGGTTTTCATCTTGGTTTTCATTTTTATGAAACAGGGGGAAGCGCAGTCTTTTCTTGGGCTGTTCACAAAGAATTCTCTTTGCAGAATACTTAAATCAGTGTGTCAACAGACAAAACTGCTGCTCAGATTTTTTAATAAAGTCACAAAGCCCTGACTGATTTGGCGAGCACTCTCGCAGTCAAGAAGTGATGCATATTTAACTATGTATAAAGGCAGGGAAATTAACTCCGAGACGAGTCTCTCGGATGTGAGCCATGAATTAATAATTCGCAGCCAAGTTATTAAGTTATTTGTTAACAGTAAATATTCTGTATGTGTCCCTGAGAGCATGACTTTTTAATAATTTCGAATTTTTAAACTTTAATGTTTTGCTCCACTCTGGAAATAATGGTGCTTAGTCGTAATTGATTCTCCCGACGTGGGGTAATTACGATGGCTGTGCTGAACTGAAGTCTGATCTGCTTGGCCTTGGGTAATGGCAGAAAGAAGGAGGAGAGAAAGAGAGAGGGACAGAGAGAGAGAGAGAGAGAGAGAGAGAGAGAGAGAGAGAGAGAGAGAGAGAAGGCACGGCTGAGGAACGTGGCTCTGGAAGGATCTCCTGACAGACTGTCTGTCTGAGCTGGAGGCAGCGCGCAACACAGCGGTGGAAAATACTACAGTCAATGAGCTGTCCACTGCCGAACACTCTTGACTGTAGGCCAAATCATCGGCCGGGTTCATTTAGATCAATCTCTCAACCTGCAAGTTCAACTATCCATCCATCTATGCATCCATCCACATATTAATCCAAGTCTATCTATCTATCTACCTAGCTAACATTCATTTATTCATCTCGTCCATCTTTCTATCTATCCATCTCCATAACTATCTAGTTATTTCAAATTGTATAGTAACTCTTGTAGACTATATTTATCTATAAAGTGGGACTTTAGAGCTATGATGGCCGTCACACTCGAGTTCACAGTGTTCCAGTTGCAAAAAAAAAAGAAAATCGCGAGAATTCGAGAGCTGTTGGCAATGTATGGGAGTTGTGAGAGCGCGGGGAGGTGAGTGTATTCGCTACGGTGACGGACAGGCTGACAGATGAGCTCAGACAGGGATCTTCACGGACTGAGATGTTTGCAGATGACACTGTGATCTGTTGTGAGAGCAGGGAGCAGGTGGATGAAAATCTAGAGAGGCGCAGGTATGTCGCGTATAGGAGGGGAACGAAGGTCAGCCGCACCGAGACGAGATACCAGGTGTGTGAATGAGAGGAAGCCGAGTGGAAGGGCGAAGCCACCGGGAGGGGAGAGCAAGACGGTGGAGAAATTCAAGTACTTTGGGTCGACGGCGGTCCAGAGCCACGGAGAGCGGTAGAGTAGAGGTGAGGAAGTGTGCGCGAGCAGGTTGGGACAGATGGCAAAAGACTTTCAGCGAGACTGAAAGGAAAGGTCGGGAGAATATTCCGCAACATCACCTTGTTGACGTCGAGTGCGCACATTACTGAGAAAATGCTGTATTGTCGTACCCAGTAGGATCGCTGCCGACTACGCCAAGAGAGCCGCAGGTCAGCGGACAGAGCCATTCTCAGCAGGCTGCCGTTTTACCCATCAGGCCCCAGAGTTAATTATCCCCCCCGCCCCGGAGTGGTGGATCACAGTCCCGCCAGCCAGCGCCCTGGCCCTCTGTCCGTCACCTCGCCCCCCCCCCAAAATTACAACATAACACCCTAAACAACAGCGGCGCGTGCGCGCAGACAAATCCCGCGTGGCGAAAACAAATTCCTGCAAAGCGGGCGTGGCCTGCTGGCCCCTCACCGGTCGAACGTACACGCTCACCCGCGGGTTCCCCCCCCCCCCCCCCCACCCCACCCCCGAGTGACAAGCGGCCGCATCGTGGCTGCCGTCAGGAGAAATGCCAACCGTCTTCTGGGTTAAAATCCCTACAGCGCTGGGCCGGGAATGAAAAAAAAAAAAAAAAGGCTTTTTCCTCTCCCTGCCACACACACACACACACACACACACACACACACACACACACACACACACACACACACAAGTGGTCCTGCCTAGAGTGGCGTGGCAGGCCCTGGTCACAGCTGCTCTCCGCTGCCTCGGGAAGAATTGCTTCCATTTGGCCTGTCACTTTGGCCGTGGCCACTGTGGCTTTTCTCATTTGTCAGGGAACGGGGGCGATCCTCTGGCTCTCGCGGCTAATCTCGCAGCCGCGGGCTACGGGAGACGGCCGTGCACTCGCACACACACACACACACACACACACACACACACACACACCGTTTTCCTCCATCCGACTGATATAAACATTGGTTCACAAGGGTCTTTTTTTCCCCCTCCCCCCGCTCCCTCCCTCCCTCCCTCCCTCCCTCTGACTGTCGGAGGGGCAGGAGAAGAGCAACAAGTAAATGCAGCCCAGGAGAGAGCCGGCAACATTAACAAGGTCAAGGATGCTTCCCGCGGCGGCCCCCCCTCCTCCCCCGTTCTCGATATTGTGCTCGGGCGAGTCGGGACGGCGATGGGATTACGCTGCGCGGTGAAATCCTTTTTCGGTATTGATTCAAAGTGCGCACTGCGCAATGATATTAAAACAGCGGCGCGCTCAAATAAAAGCTGGCGGTGAAGTGTGAGGTACACAACTGACAGCGGTGTTTAACGCAAGACGATTAAAAGGCGTCGAGCATTTCCTGCACAACCGACTGCACAGTGAACGCTACGGTACGCGCAATGAAAAGTGTTTGTTTTGTTTTGGTTTTGTTTTTTCTCCTCTGTCATTGTTTATCACTTCGTGACGAAAAGCAAAATAAAAAAAAAGAACAAAAGCCTCCACCGTCTGACGTCAGACTCGCCACTTGCGACATTTAGCGCTTCCGCTTGAGTGGCGGATCGGTTTCAGCGCGCGGGGCATCGAGGGCGGTGGTTAAATTGCACAGCCAACGATAACTGTGGTCCGCACTTTGGTCTGCTCTGCTTCGCTGCGGCTGAATAAAAAGAAGAACGAAACAAACGGCTTAAAAAAAAAATAAAATAAAATAAAAAAAAATTCTCCAACAATAACCAGCATCTGAAAACACCTCTCCCGCCAGAACACTTCTGCTGCCACAGGACCACCGGCGTTACAAGTGATTGGCCTCAATATTGCTAATTGCCTTTTGACAAAGGATAAAAGCGTCGCTTTAACTGCGGCGTCGACGAGTCCAAGTTCTCGTTTTCTCGCACACGTGGGCGCTCCGCTGACACCCGACCGCCGCGAGGATCTGCGAGAGCGATATCAAGGTCTGAAAACCGAAAATAACTTTTGTCTTGCTTTTTTTTTTTATTATGGGGGAGGGGAGTTGTTGGTTCAATTGAAGACCTTTATTTCCGAACAACGCAACTTCGAAATAGACAATTTCATCAGGGCAGGAAATGCAAAACAGCAACAAAGCAGTTTTAAAAGGAGGAGTGGAGAATAGAGATTTATCCGTAATAAATGCAAACTATGATCTGTTTACTACCTCAGAGGGCAGTTTCTTTGACGGCTGTAATTTTAACTTTTGCCAAATATCATACAAGTGGAGGAGGAGGGATATTTTGCATATCGTAGACAAAAATAAAAATTCTGCAAAGGGCTGCGTCTCTTAAAACGCAAAACAAACGCACACGCTGATAAAAAAAAAAATAATAATAATATTGGCTCCATAAAATATTTGTTGGATACATTTCAGATCCTTGTTTTTTTTTTTTTTTTCAAATTCAGTTCATCTGTTTCATCGCCGTTTGGCAAAAAAAAAAAAAACCTGCTTGTTGTTGATGTCTCGCTGGTTTGGATTACTGATTGTCCTTCACTATAACTGAAGCAAACACGGGCACGGCGTTCAAAGCAGGACAGCGGAAGGCACACTTGATCGGCTGCCAGCTCATAATCAGACTGCAGATTTTGAACAGACCGTATTGGTGCCAGCGGCCTTTGCAAAACTTTGCACGGTGAGTGAGATGTTGAATTTTACATACACAAGTGTTTTTGCACACCACCTGGTCTTGTATTCATTTACCTATTTTAACCTTTTTGTATCCACTGGTCCGAGCCCTTGAGCTTGATACCAATAGAGCACTGGTGATGGACTGAGGGTGAAAAAACAGTGTCCCAGAGTTTAATATTTAAAAATACACAACTTAAAACATTTTTTTTTTTTTTTGGCTGTAGAGCAGGGGTCCCCAAACTACGGCCCGCGGGCCACATCCGGCCGTCATAACCCTCCCCCCCCCCGCCACCACGTAACTTTGCTGACACGTTAGCGTAGCGCGATCCCGCTCCCGCTCCCCCGCTCAACAGAGACGTTAGCGCTATTTCCAACCACCCCCCCCCCCCCCAACAAAAAAGAAATGCCAGGACGTTAGCGCTATATTTCCAACCACCCCGTCAACGAACCGCGGCCCGCCGACATGATGCAGTTCCGTCATGTGGCCCGTTGCAAAAAAAGTTTGGAGACCCCTGCTGTAGAGGAACAAGCCAGACGTGACGTGAGGTGACCTCCAGAAAATGGGACCGCAACGGGAAACGAGGAAAAGCACAAAGGTTTGATGACAAACAACAAAGCTAACCCGGGTGTGAAGCAACCCTCCATTGAAGCGAAACCCCCAACGCGGAAAGTACACAGGAAGAAAATAAGTTGGAAAAACCTGCGTTGAACTCGTTGAGTCATTTCTCTGGAGACCCTTGGGAAAGTCAGAAGTTCCTCAAACTTTGCCTCAAATGCTCCGGCTGCTCCTTTAGCCGCCTCCCGCGAAACAAAATGCGTTGACGCGCGTCACTTTTCCACGCGGATTGATCGAGGTCTCATCTTTAATTTACAAATCGCTGCAAAACACATTAGCGGAAACGTCGTCTGAGTGATGGCCACAACTTCACCGAGCGCTGCCGACAACCTTAATGCATTCCCAGCTTTAATTATTTTTTAATATTGACACTTCTAATTAAGCGGCATAATTGGAAATCCTGCGTGCGGTGGCAATCATCTGAGTGGCCGCGGAAAAAATTAATATGGAATAAAAAAAAATTAAAAAAATAAAAATTATTAATGAACGCCGACGCTTTTAATTGCTGTGTACCCGCGTCCGTAATTGCTGCAGCGTCCTCCTTGAAGTGACACGGTGACGAATACAAGTGTCATGTCAGCGCTTTCCTTCATCTCGCACCTCAATCAAAGCTAATCCATTTCACCTCGCCGGCGAAACACTGGAACAAATTAAAGTCCCATTTCGCTCCCACCAGCCCCCACCCCCCCCCCACCCCACCCCCGCCGCCGCCTTCATTAACGCGTTGGCGTTTCCAAGGTTACAATCATTTAGTTACTGCGGGAACAAACAAATTCAAACGGAGGCTGCGTTTTGATGTGGCGACGGAGGAAGACGTGGATGCAGCTTACAGCAGTGGGGGGGGGGGGGACAAAAAAACAAATCAGCTCCCGGAGTTTTTAATCCAGCGGCTCCCGAGCGTTCCGCACACGTTTATCGCGAAACAAAGCCTTTCTTTTTTTTTTTTTTTCATCCGAAGAAACAATTTCAATATTAAACTTTGGAGGATTATATTCTCTCTCTCTCTCTCTCTCTCTCTCTCTCTCTCTCTCTCTCTCTGCGTGTGTTGAAAACTTGGACGCCCCCAGCGTTGCGGCGGTAGCCGCACACTGAGGCAGCGTGAGCGGCGAGCGGCGAGCGACTGCGACACGCTTGTCATTATGTTTTTGCGGCTGCGATGCCACAATGGGAGACACAATGACCCATTTTGCCTGAGTGGCTACGAGACGGCTTGCCAGTGGTGGGCTGCTTTATAAAGATACCGTACAAAAGGGGCCCTCTTTAGAGGCAGTAATATCATTTCCTGCGCGCGGCAAAACAAAGAGGTGCGAGAGGGGAACCTTACGAGGGTGTTTACACACTCGGCTTTCACGCGGCGAGGAGGAAAGAGAAAGAGACGGCGCCTAAAGAAAACGCAGCGGCGGAGGTGGTGGTTGTGGTGGTGGTGGTGGTGGGCGGCAATGATGAGTTCTCAGACGAGCCTCTTTGGCATGCAAATCATATCTGAATTTCTCATTAGCATAAATGCATGAGCAACTTTAAATGCTTTTAATTTTCAATCTCGCCGCGGCAAAGGAGTAATTTGTCACTGTCAGGGCGGGAGACTAAAGCAGAGGGGAAGGGGGGGGGGCAAGGGGGGGGGGGGTGACTCCGACGCTCAACTGGAAATCACAAGGAAAATTTCTGATTTACTAATTGACTGATGTGCAGTTCACTTGAATTGCCTTGAAGGGGTAAATAATTCTGTGTATATTCAAATGGTTTGGTGGGGGTGGGGAGTAGGGGCGGGGGGGGGGTGCAGAAAAGCACATTACATGATGCGTCTCCCCGGGCGATACTTTATTTTTCTGGCGATTCTAATTTCCAGCCTTGCATGTTTCCACTCGGCTCCTTTCAGAGAGGGGTTGCAAGTTTGCCGCTTTAGCGCGTAATCGCCGATAATCAACGTGAAGATTAAAACAAAACGAAATAAATAAATAAATAAATCACTTCTTTTTTGTTTCGCCTTTAAACAGCTCTTTGCCATTATACGCGCGCGGCCCCCCCCCACCCCACCCCCCCGGCCATTCAGCTGCTGCTCAGAATTAAAAGACAAACCCCGGCAGCTTATCGCATAAGCAGTTTTGAGTCATTTCGAATTTTTCTTTTTTTCTTTTTTTTTTTTTTTTTATCCGCGTTCCCTCGAGACGTAAGATCAATTCACACCACGCGCTCAAGTCTCGACACCAAGCGACGCCCCCTTCTTTTGAACAGAGAGGCTCGGGTTCAGAAGGACCATGTTGGCAAAATTTTTGGTTGTAGGTGGAAAAAAAAAAAAAAAAAAGGGGGCGGGGGTGTGTGAAGATTTAACGAGCACGCCGTTTGAATGGCTAAAAAGCAATTATGCAAACATAATTAGCATTCTGTTAGCAAATAAAAGGGGGCTCCGGCATGGGACTCGCTGCTCGGCGCCAGAGAGGGCCCCATCGCGCGCCATCTCGGTCACTGGGCTGCTGTGACAGCTGCGCCGCCGTCATTGAAATGCATTCCTCCGCCTCGCTACAGGCAGGCCTCACAATGCTAGCGTCACCCACTTAGCATCAGACTGCGGTGTCCTTCTCTTTAGCCACGTTAGGTCTTCCTTCCCGCTCGCTCGCGTTCGCGTGGTACAATCCTTTCAAACCTGCTCGCAGGCATGAGGACTATTCCCAGGGGCCTTGACGACTGACCTGCAATCTAAACTTTGTCTACACAACATTTACAACCAAGGGACCAAAAGTCACCCCATTCAAAATGGAACATTTCCCACACTTGTTGAATATATTTACTGAATCTAACAAGTACACACATTTCAACTTGCCAAGCCAGTAGAGTGAGGCCAAATATATTTTCTAGTAAAAAGCAAATAAACGTCCGATTGAGCTGCCACGACTCAAGGATTTATGCTAATCTCATTAGCATTAGCGAGACACACAGTCGCTACTTGTATCTTTTTCTGTCTCCTTCTGTGTTTTGTTTAAAGCTCCTTGATGGATTTTACAACTAAAAGACTGCTGATTGGTCACGAAACCCTAACATGGGCTGAAAGGAAAATGAGGCTGGCCTATCAGGTTCATAAATACGGTTTCTCAACTGGCGGCTCACAGCTTGGTGGGCAGTTTCCCCTTTTTAATTTTACTGGTTTAAAATATATATACTGTATATTTAGGGAAAATGCTGGGAATTTACTTTGCAGGAAACAATTCAATAATTTGAATCTTTTGAGGGTTTTTTGTGTGTGTGTGTGTGTGTGGGGTCGGGGGGGTACATTTGACTGCTATGGAATAAGCTTGGGTCGCAACTTCATAAGGAAGAAATGTGGGTCCCCACCAGTTGAGAACAACAGAACTAAACCCTTTTCCTTGATGGCTCAGGGTTTTGTTTTGCTTTTTCTTTATAAAAAAAAAAAAGAAAAGAAAAGAAAAGAAGAAAAAGAAACTCATAAGACAAATAAACACGACAGGTCAGCAGCCCCGCACGTTTTCACTGTTAAATTTCACTCGCAATTCAGGTACTGATTAAAATGCAGCCGCAGCGGGCTTTCAAAGTCGGCTTGAGAAATTCCAGAGGGTCCTTAATGGGGGCTTGAAGCAGCGCAAAGGCAAAACAGTGGATCAATTTTTAATTTCAATTCTTTCCATGGGTCATAAAATAAAAATTGCTCGACTGCATTGGCGACGGATTGAGACAGAGCTTACTGGGAGATAACACCGCGGCGAAAATCTTATCTGGCGGGAGTCAAATAGCCACAATGTGAACGGGGGGGAAATGAGAAGTGACACACGCGAAAAAAAGATAACTTGCTTACCTTTGGCAAATACAACATAAAATTAAACAAAGTTTGCTTTAAATCAGACCTGGGGAAAGTACGGCCCGCGGGCCACATCCGGCCCACTGCGTGTCTCTGTCCGGCCCGCATGAGGCCGACCCCTCCACGTCATACTTTGCCAGCACGTTAACGTAGCGCGATAGCTATCGGTCAACGAACGTATGCCGGGACGTTGGGCGATTTCATGCCCCCCCCAGACAAAACTCCTGTGGCCCACCGACACGATTGAGCTCTGTCGTGTGGCCCGTTGCAAAAAATAATTGCCCACCCCTGCTTTAAATCGTCGTGTCCTCCCACGGTAAACGCTTCTCCCGACTGCTTACGGTGCGCACAGTAGCCTGGCGCACCTGTAGCCAATCAAGCAAATGCTAAACTAACTGGTAAATGCTAACTTGCGAAACACTCCAATGAGACAGATTGACTGCGGAATCTTTATGGCGTCGTCGACGCTCACAGAACCAGCGCCAGTTCGGCTTCTGGTTACTGCGAGGTCGAGCCACTTTCGGAAACAATGAAGGGAAAGGCATCACGAGGAAAGGTTTGGTACGCGCGTCTAAAAAATGGAGGGTTTCGATCTGAGCCAATTATCACCCGGGTCGTTTGTCGGGTTGGTTGACTCGGTGAGCAGATTCCACCGCCACGAAACTGCAGGCTTCAATTTACCGACGCCTTACACATGTGCATTGTAGCAACATCAGTCCCCTCAGAGAGAATCTTCTCCAAAACAGGGCAGATATTTACAGAGAGAAGAAACAGGATCAGCCGCACAAAGATGAGGCTCTTGGTTTTTCTCAATGTCAATCTTCACTAAAGGACAAAACTGTTATCTGAATGCTGATTTTTTTTTTTTCTTTTTGTTTTACACATTTCAATTTATGTTTTGTTGTGTGAGTTTCTGTAAGCGAATGTTGTTTGACTTTACATTTGTTTTGTAGTGAAAAACTAAACGTTTAAAATAGTTATTTAAGTTCATTTGTAAATAGTTTAACATTTGTTTTTTGCACTTTCTGTCTTAGTTTTTATCACTTTGTAGAGTGTATAAATAAAGGTGTGTTTATATTATAAACATTGGATATAATCCATGTTTCTTTTTTTACATTAGTAATTCATTTTACACATAATCTTTTATTCCTGTTGGTAATAAATTATTTTAGGCACCAAAACATTTGAAGAGCCGTTTGGGAGCCGAAAGAGCCGGCTCTTTTTAGTGAGCCGAGCCAAAAGAGTCGGTTCTCTAAAAAGAGCCGGAATGCCCATCACTATTCGGTGCAGCAGCTGCGTCAGGCCGAAGTTTCCCCGTCAGGCTCATACTGCCCTCCAGTGGTCAAAGTGTGGTACAGACGATCTGACTGTCTCGCGACAACAGCAAAAATGATGACGTATATCCATTAAAAAATAAAAATAAATAAAAAAAAGCTCATAAACTATTAATCGTTCATACAATAAAATAAATAATATGAGATCAGTAAGGTCGATTAATGTTTTTCTTTTATTCATTTGAATTATTTCTCTGTCAAAAAGGGGTGTGGTGGCAAATCATTATAGTGGAATTCTCATGTTTATTAGGATTTTCATGAATGGCCATTAAACAAAGACACAAGACAGCACTTCATATGTTGCTTAGATCCAAAGAAAATAAATAAATAAATCAGGTCCACACTGGTGGAATTGGTGTTTCAGTGGCCTGATTAGCAAAGCAGACCTTCATTCATTGACGCTAACACAAACAAAAAATGTTCCGCAGAAGAAAGTTCAGCAAATGAATAATAATAATTGAAATATTAAAAATCAAATCTTCCAGTTGGATTTCTATCCAAACAAAACACCTCACTCACCCGAAATACCTGTATCGCATTTCACTGGCTCATGTAACTCGACATATTCTTACTGTGATGAGAAGTAGCATGCACAGCTTGCAGATATCACGTTGATGTTTCATTATGCAGCATTACTGATTCATGGCCAATCTATTTCAAACACTGCGCTCTTGGAATCGAGATGTGAACTCTGGTTTGTCACCACCTCTTGATTTCTCTTCCGCAAGCTTCCTGTCTCACTAGACCGAGGTAATTTCCCACCCTTAATACAGCAGCTAGCTTCAGGGAAACTCTGGCAAATTACTGGAATGTGACAAGTCATTATACAAAACTCTAAAAAAAAAAAAAAAAATGACCTTCATCCAGCCTTTGTTGTCACTTCATTGAGAAGCCATTATAAACTCCATCCATCCATTTTCTCTCACTGCCTCTCCTCCTGCACTCAAGGTTGCAGGGGTTGCTGGAGCTTATCACAGCCAACTTGGGGCCGTGGGCGGGTTGGGTGGTTGGGGAGGTGTTATACCGTATATAACACCTCCCCAACCACCCTATAAATATATGTATATATATATATATATATCAATAAAATGTGACATTGTCTAAATTAAGGCAACAGTTTTTATTGCTTTTGAAATAACATGTTTCTCTTTTTCAACAGATAAAATAAATATCAGTATCAAGGAAGCTAGGATAAAATGTCTTGAGATTGTGTATACCTTAAGTTGTAGTAGTAAGTTTTAATTTATATTACGTTCTTAAAATTGCTTTAAAAAAAAAAAAAAAACATTATTTGATACTTGTGCCTCCAAGGTATTTGAACTGATTCACTGGTGACTTGGCTTAGTTACTGAAGTCAGAATCCCTAAATATTTATGTTCTTCTCCACTAGATGGCAGTATTGTTCCATAAATAAAAACGGCCTATTAAGAACGCGCAACTGCTGCATCCGAACGACCCCCAGAAAACACGAGACAATTGTCGGAGATAATATTTTCAAATATTTTATTTGAAGCACTTAGTTCTGACTGGTACACATAATCCAACAGATTATTTTTGAGACCACATCATACACCTTTAATAAGAAGCCATTTACCTTACATTACTTTACTTTTACCACCGGTTGCATCAGCAGAGCCAAAACTACCAAATCCATCCAGAAAAAAAAAAAAGGAAAATAAAATAAAAATAACAAAAATATGATGCTAGCCCGTTAAACATCAGCCACCCTGGAGCAGTCACACTAAACCTCTATAAAGACATCTCTACAAACTTTATCAAAAGCAGTTTCTTCCAAGAATATATCAGCATAAGCATCCATACAAAACGGTCTTTGTGTTCTTGCAGCAGCAAACAGATTCGGTAAAACGTCCAA
The DNA here is from genome assembly GCF_046127955.1 of Nelusetta ayraudi. NCBI lineage: Eukaryota > Metazoa > Chordata > Actinopteri > Tetraodontiformes > Monacanthidae > Nelusetta > Nelusetta ayraudi. The sequence continues at coordinate 144,365 of NW_027466071.1, forward strand.
TAAGAGGAAACCGACAGGGCCATTTTCACTGGCGTGCCTTGATGCAAAGGATTGCGATGGTCACGAGAAGGGGAACGTCGCTCGTTTGTTGGCGACGCAGTCACACTGCAGCCGCGACTCGGCGGCGTCGGACAGGACGGCTGACCTCTGACCTCGGACAGAGAAGAGAGAAGAGATGGGACGCCTGACACACATGGCTTTCTTTCCTGTAACCTGCCTTAAAAAAGTGACGGTGAGCAGCTTAACGTGACTTCTCTACTCTTACACTGAACCTCATCGGGGGCGTGGGGGGGAGAGACTGCTTCATTGGGAATTTAATTTGTGTTTTTACAATTTATTTTACTGTGCTTAAGTAATGCGTCTTTGGCAAACAAAGGGGGCAGGAGGACAGGCCATGAGTGGCTGTGCTGCCGAGGCCTACAAAGGTCTTCTGAGTCCAAAATATAAATGTCATAAATGTACTTTTAAGTTATCTAACTCTTGAGTCGATCCTTAAAAAACTAAAGGCTCTTATGAAATATATCCGATGAGCATAATTGCTTCTCTGAATCCATTCTCTGAGTTTTTCTTCTTCTTTTTTTTTTTTTTAAATGGAAATGTCTTTGCTTGAAAAGGTTCCCTGAAATGAAGAAGGTACATTTTTCACATGCTTTGCAAAAGTAATATTGGATAATAAAGGCTTGGATAACAGCTTTGACCTTGACGCAGGGATTCAAACAAATCACTTTGATCATAGTTAGAGCTTTAAAAAACATGGATCAACTAATTACGTGCTGAAATGACAAAATAAAAGCATAAACTGGTGTGACAATCGGTTTGTTCTGTGTTTCTCTAAGTGTTATGGTAAGTGTTGTGTTGGGGTTTTAGTCATGCAGGTATTTCAGACGACCATTCAAAGCATCCTGCCGAGACCAATAGAGGAGAGCAGCATCAGCAACTTAAACCACCTGCCAAGTTAATTTCATATTAATAGCTAAAATACATTCATAAACCTGCATCAGCCCAGGGATTTAATATCTTGCCGTGTGCTTGTGTGTATGTGGCAGAAAACAGTTAAAGTTAATTAAAAATCTAAAGATGGCTTTTACCCCCACCCCTCCACCCCCCACCTAAGAGATGTATTCTGATTTATTGTTTGTTTTGTTGTTTCTTCGACAGTCTCCTCTCTGTAAAGCGCATTATTATTATTGCCTTAAAAAAAAACAAAATAAAAAAAGCTATCCTAGTTCTTATTACGTATCACTACAGTAATAAAAGTAACGCGGGACTGATTGGAAAAGTGCTATTTCCCGTTATTGTGCCATCACACGACACAGCAGATCCACCTGCTCATTTGCATAGAGCCTGCGTCACATCATTCAGAGAGCACGCCGCGAGCTGCTCCCACTTGTTTACTCAGAATGCGGAAATAAAAGACCTGTTTCTGTCGCGAATGGCACCAGTCAGCTTGTCAATGCGCTCGACACGGCGTTCATTCTACACTACGGCGGTGCATCGAAAACCAAACAAGAACACGGGAAGCGCGTAAAAATAAGCTACGCTAACCGTCCGTCGTGTCGCTATCTACAGTCGGATTTGAATATTGCTGCGTTCATTTGTCTCCGAAAGTAAAACAAAAAAAAGAGTTTCTCATTTTAAGGCGTTAAAACTGCCATGCGCCACGCACACATTCCACTGCAAGCAGGCAATCGAGACACTGAGAAAGACGATACTGAGGAGGGTATACAAAGGACTTGTGCTGATTCCAGTTCTGCCACTGCGTATTTTAATTCATTATTGTGCTTATTTTGGCTCCGGGACACTACGACAGCCTCTCGGGCTTCTCGGGCTTCTCGGGCTTCTCGGCCAAGGTGAGAACAAAAGGGAAAAGGACACCTTTCGCCTCCAGCGGCGCCTTGAGCGGCTCCTCGGCAAAGTAAACGCTGTCCTCGTCCACCACCAGCTGGAGAGTCTTGCTCTTGTTGACGCAGTAGACGCGGTTGCCGACGGCGGCGCACCTGAAGGGCGTGTGGCCGCCGGGCCGGTGCGCCACGCAGTCGTGCCACATCTTGACGATGGTGTTGTACTTGAAGACGGTGACGCCCTGCTCGCGGTTGACGTCGAAGCGGTAGATGAAGCTCTTGTGCGCCACCATGTCGGAGGACTTCTTGCGGCTGTTGTTGTACGGGCACTCCTGCCACTCGTCCCTCTTGGGGTCGTACTTGAGCAGGCGGTAGAAGAGCGAGCCGCCCGACACGTACAGCTCCCCGTTGCAGGTGGTGGCCTCGTGGGCCACGGCGAAGGCGCCCTTGGGCAGCGGCGCCACGGTGGTCCAGCGGTCCATGCGTGGGTCGTACCTCTCCACCGTGAACAGGCACTCCCCTCCGATGGCGTACAGGTAGCCGTCCATGGACACCAGCTTGAGCTGGGCCCGGGCTTGGCTCAGCGGTCGCACCTCGGCCCAGCGGTCGGTGACGGGGTTGTAACAGAAGACCTTGTCCGAGACTTTGCCCCGGTCTCCGTAGCCCTTTATCCCCCCGGCCACAAACAGGTAGTTGTACATGGTGCAGATCCCGCAGCCTTTGGTGTTCACGTCCTCCGGCATGGCCGTCAAGGGTCTCCAGTCGTTGGTGGTTTCCACGAAGGAGTAAATCATGTGACCGTCGTCCAGGGAGCCGACCGACAGCGGGCTCTGCGGCCGGCTGCCCGAGCGGCTCGGCGGCCGGCTCCCCACGCGGTCGAACACGTCGTTGATCTCGGCGACCATCAGGGTCTTGCGACCCTCCGTCCTCTTCTTCAGGATCAGGTCTCTCTCCGAGCCCGTTAGGCGGCCGTACACGGACGGGTCTTTGAGGACCTGCAGGAAGTTGTCGCTCATGAACCCGTAGGCCGTCTCCTTCAGCTCGCTGAGCCGCTGCTTCTTGGCGATGGTCAGGATCTCGTAGCAGTTCTCCGCCGTGATCTGCGCCGACATGCAGTCCATGGCGGCCTGGACGGCGCAGGGGATCTGGAGGGTCTTGGCCGCCGTGATGACGTCCACCACGTTGTCCTTGCAGACGCTCATGCGAGAGGTGTAAATGTAGTCGATCAGCGTGGACAACGTCTTGTAGCTCATGCCCTTCACTTTGAGGATGTCTCGCGACAGACGCGCCTTGAAGTAGTCGCTTTTCTCCGCCAGGACGGACTTGTGGGCGCTGATCGTCTGCCCGCCAACTTCGATGACCAGATCGGGTTCTTTCTCCGCTTCCCGGCCGCAGTTGGACTTCGGGGCCGACCTGTCGGTTTCTCGTTTGGGTTGGCTGGGCGGCGACGCCGGGGAATCCGCGTCGTGAGAAATCTTGGCTCTGGCGCCGTTGTGGAGTTCGGCAGCCACGCAGTTCTGCTGCATGGCTGCCACGTGATTGGACGCGGCCGGGTCGTCGGGAGCTCCCTTGTTGTTTGGGAGGTGACAGTCGCCTTTGGGGACGCAGGAGCCGTTACCCTTCAGATGGTCGACGTTGTTGTTCTCTGTCAGCCGCCCATCCAACAGGTACTCTTTCTCGAAGACCGGGGGGGGCCTGAAGTCCTGCTTGTCGTGCAGGAATCCCTGGACGCGGTGCGAACACAAAGTCCCGGCTTTGTCGGAGGGCGCCACCAGGTCGGGATTCACGGCGTGGAGGATTACGTCGGCCTCCAGAGCGACGGACCCCCCTCCCTGTCCGCGGCCTTCGTTCATCTCGAGGCGGTCACTGCCGACGGACGATCATGTCTTCTGGGTGCCGGGACAAAATAGCGCCGGTGCTCCTCTTCCGTACACCTTGGTGAGACACAGTCAGAGGGGACAATTACTGACACGTTGTTAGAAAGAAGAAGAAGAAGAAAAAAAAAAAGGAGTATCGGAACTGCAGGGACATCAGAAGTCTCTAAGGGGCGCCCTTTCTCTGATTAGAAAGATGTGAGACAGGCCTTAGACCAGGCATGGGCAAACTATGTGAGGCTTTTTTCTGTGTGGAGTTCTGTGCATGTTCTCCCTGTGTCTGCGTGGGTTCTCCAGCTTCCACCCACAGTCCGAAAACATGCATGTGTGTGTGTGTGTGTGTAGGTGTAGGTGTAGGTGTGTGTGTGTGTGTGTGTGTGTGTGTGTGTGTGTGTGTGTGTGTGTGTGTGTGTGTGTGTGTGTGTGTGTCAGCTGGCGACTTGTCCAGGGTGTCACCCTGCCTTCGCCCTATGACAGCTGGGAGAGACTCAGCAGATCTTCGCAAGTACTGAAAATGGGATGGATGGACGAATGAATGGATGCATTCCAACGTTGCCTGAGCCGACGGTGCTCGTGCAGCAGCTGGCAGGACGCCCTTCCCTGGGCCACATGTAGGGCTTAAGAGAGAGAGAGAGAGAGAGAGAGGAAAAAAAAAAGAGGCAGCCGCCAGATTTGCGGAGCTTCCTTGTGGCTGCAAACTGCGTGACCTACTACGATGATCGCCCCAGCCTGCTGTCTGTTGTTTGCGGTAATCTGGACACTTTCACGGCGCATGCGCACACGGTGTTGCGCTGCTCGGAGGAATTAATCTCGAATATGAGAAGGGGACGTGGGGGGGAAAAAAAGGCGTTTGGGTCGATATTGCGATTGTCTTTATGGTGTCGCAGTGTCGCGCAAATGGCACGGCGACTCACAACCCTGCCGGAAGGCTGAACGGTCATTTACGCACACGTCATTTAGACCGAATGAAAGCCCTTAAATAACGATGGATACCCATCAAAAGGGTCGACGTACCTGTGTTTCTTTCTTTCTCCTCTTCGTCTTCCCCACCTCCGGTTCGGCGCCAGCGGATCCCTGGTCTCGGTGCCGAGTTACGTAAAGCGGACGGCGCTTGGAAACGAAGCGAACGAATCCTTCCAGTTCCGACCCAACACACTTTTCTTTGATTCACCTCCTCCTCGCCATCGTCCCCATCGGCTCCGGCTGCCGTTGCACACGCCCGCCCTGCCCTAAAGCCCAGGCTGGGAAGCGAGGCGGGGGGGACGACTCGTCGTCATCTCAGGTCCTCCTCACCTCCCCGCCCGACCCGCGATCACAAGGCGACGTGGGGAAGTGTGTCCCGTCCCGGCGCAAGTAGGAGACGGCTGCGGCTCTTGGTGCCAGGAGATGGACGCTGCCCGGTGCGGACGCACCACCGTAGTTCCTTTTTTTTGTCCCCCTCCCTCCCCCTTTTTTTTTTATGTGTGTATTTTTTTTTGTTCTTTCAAAGCGATGGACTACCGCGAGGCGGTAATTATTGATGTAAACCACGCCCCCTCCAGTCGGTATTAACCCTACACTCAACAGCGAGAGCGGGAGCAGCCATCTGTTGTGCGCACAACCACGACCCCCCCGAGAGATGCGGCATTCCGTTACGCACCATCCCTGACCTGGGTACCACCGAGGGGTGGCCACGTTGAAATCCCCATTTCCAAAGGCCAATCCAAGATGCAATGAACATTGGAATTTCAAAAAATAGATTAATTAAAAAAAAAAAAAAAAAAAAAAATCAATTAAAAAAAAAACATCACACAACTTTATAGCAGCATAACCAGACAGATTAAAAATATATATTTTAAACCTTTGTTAGGCAGCATTGGAAGTCTTTTTTTAGATGTAGATAGTATGTGCTGTGGTAGTTTAAAACGGCATGCTTTGCCAACTTGAGAAAAGCAAATGTGATGGGTCTCTTGTTCAGAATGTGGCTGTCAGAATGTTCAGCCAATCGCCTTGTAAGTTTGCTCTGATCGGGCCTCTCCTTCTCCCAACGTTTTCTTTGGATCCTTTCCCAGATGGATACATGAAATGAAGTCAACTGATTTGGGGGAGGGAAAAAAAAAAGGCCCAGCTGACATGTCAGGTTGCAAAATGAATCCCCGAAGTGAACTTTTATCACCGCGTACAGAGATGTTGCAGAGTCCAGACACGCCCCGTCAATAAGGACTTTGCCCCTCAAGACATTTTCCACAATGATAAAAAAAAAAAACAACTCCAGTGGCAGATATGACTGTTTGTGAAGCGAGCGAAGCAGAAACAGATTTGATTAAAAAGGGTAGTCTCATAATAAAACCAGTTTCTTGTCAGCACTGTGTCAAGGATAGACACGTGCCACACACACACACACACACACACACACACACACACACACACACACACACACACACACACACACACACACACACACACACACACACACACACACACACGTGAACAGGCTTGGTTAGAAATAGCACAACCTCACAAGGCCTCAACAGCCGCTCAAGACTCTCTATTTTATTGTGATTATCGTCATTATTATTATTAACCTCTCCGCCGTGGAGACTGCGTGTCTCAACAGCTGGCCTTCACATGCAAAAAAAATAGAGCCTAGTGCAGCTATCAGCTCGGAGAGATTAACGCAGGTTCAGCTGGGAGTGTTCCCCCCCCCCCCGCCAGATATTCTGGGAACAAAGATCCGCCGGTGACTGAAACGTGAAATCGGCGGTCTGCACTGGAGCCTCGGAGGGGTAAACAAGAGTTTCACACGCTGAACGATACGCAACCGGCGGCGACGCCCACGCTCGCGGACAGCCGACAACTGGAAGCTACTTCCTCGGCATTGTGAGAGACAGACCGAGAGGCGTTGCCGTGGGGACCGCTTGCAGTTTGGTGGATAACAAGTCAAGCTTTCATTTGCAGGAGTTAAATATTATCTTTGGCCTGAGGAAAAAACAAACAAACATCAGAATTGGAACTAATTGGTGAGTTGTTGTCTGTCGTCAGGCAGGAACACTTGAAACTACCTGGTGTATTTTTGTAAAAATAATAAAAAATAAATAAATAATAATAACGGTAGATATTCACTGATAATGTGAGTGAATACCTGGTTGTGCAACAAAGGACGTGGGCGTTCCAGGGAAGAAGAAGAAGAAGAAGAAGAAGAAGAAGAAGAAAAACATATCAAAGATCTGTTTCTTGACCCTCTGTGTTTGGCAGTGGGAGAAATGAGCAGTGAGATCCCGGAAGAGCTGCGTCGGGCTTTGCTCCAGGAGCCCCGCAGGCACATCTCCAGTCCCGGCACCAAGGCTCTGCGGCTGCGCACCAGATCGGAGCAGAGCGGAGAGATCGGAGCGCTGCTTTTCGACGCTCCTCTCCTCCTCGTCCAGGTTGTAAAGTGAATGGGACTCGGATCCGTCTTCGGTTACTACATCGGCGCTCTAAATTACAAGCCCCCCCCCCGTAATGAGAACATGCATCTGGACCTGCGCTCGGTGTTCCAGATGAGAAGGAATTAAACAGGAACAGGCACGGGAGGGGGGGGGAGGAGGGGGGGTCAGTCTACAGGTTGAAACAGAGGACACAGGCGTTTTTTTTTTTCCTTTCTTTCAGTAAAACAAGTTTATAAATTTGTTATTACATATGGCAGAGATACATACACAACGTGACACGATAATAAAGCTGTTTATCTTCCGCTTCTTTTCTTTTAAATATGGATAGGTCAGACACTTGGGCGTAAAAAGGGGGTGTGGGTGGGGCTCTCTTTGCCATAACAACTCTCTCATCCCTTTATAAACAGAAACCTGGCCAGCCAGTGATTCTCGGCAAGTCTTTCCAATCCCACACATTCAAACTCATTTTCATGCCCCGGCGAGGGAGAGAAACACCACAGGTCCTGAAGCGAACGGCAACCAAAAAAAAAACCCAAACAAAAAGAACGCCTGACCCTCAAGGTGAGCAAGTGCCGAGTTGCCACGCTACGTGTTGCGACTCGAAAGACAAAACAAAAGAAAAAATAAAGGCAGCGTTTGAAAAGGCTGAAGGTAACAGGTTGAGAGGCCCGCCCGGTGAAAGCTGGTGTGCCCCACTGTTCATTTGAATACTGTTTGGATACTGCGGCCCTTCACACACTCGGAGAGCGACGTGCGTTAGTTAGCGGCGTTACCGAACAACTTCTTCGGAGGTCGGAAATTTAAGGCCGTTCGACGTCCTCTGATGAGCAGAACCGAGATCAGTCGTTTGCATTCCGCTCGCAGGAAACGGAGAAAATGTTGTCAGAGGTGCAGAGTGGTTCCGCTTGACGTCCAATGACCCACGAAGAGCAACTTCTCGCTGTTCTTCTTCACTCGTTTTCATCTGTGAACAGACGAAGGACAGAGTCAGTACAGCCGAACCAGAGCCTCCCTTACTGTAGTACATTTTCCAGGTATCTGTATTCAAGTATTTCTTTTTCTGATGACTTTTGCTCCCTACATTAGCTCACAAATGTACTTCATATAGGGACAACCACGCAATTTCAACACAATTTCTGTACAAAGTAATTCACTTCTACCATTACAGTTGTTGTTGCGTTAAGTTGCGTTAAGAGCTATTTGAACTATGCTGTTGTGCAAGTTAAATATAAAACTGGATCATATTTCAGAAGGAGATTATTTCAGGGTACCTCAGCTTTGGGTCACTGCTCAAGACAAAACTATTAGTGATTGCAGTAAGATATTTCGGAATTTCCTGCACTTTTTTTCACTTTTATTTGAGAAAATGAGGTTGAATCAGTAGCTTTACTTTTACCACAGCATCTTCTTTTGCACACTTGTACTTTTATTCAAGTACAGCATGTGAATACTTTTGACTCTTCCTATGTTCTGACAGGGCAACGCGTGGTGCCTCCTACCCGGGTGCCTTCAGCTTCACATGTTGAGTAGAGGGATCTGCCAGACCATGATGGTGGAGGTGGTGTCCTCGTGGCGAGACTGCTTGGCCTTTTTGTTGAGCCTGCGGTGGCCCAGGCCGCCGGACACCACCAGCAGGGAGCTCACGTCCACCTTGCCGGAGCGCCGGCCCCTCTGGTGGTGGGCCGGGTCGTGCAGCACGTCGTAGAGGGCGCCGTCCTCCGGCCCGTGCTCCAGCGAACCCTGGGAGGGGGTCAGGGAGCCGCAGGAGGAGGAGGACAGGGAGTCCTGCAGGGCCATGGTGGTGCAGCCCGACTCGCCCAACCACACGCCCCGTCCAGGGGCTGCCTGCTGCTGCTGCTGCTGCGTGCCCTCGCCCTCCTCCGTCTCCGGGACGGCGGGGGCTGCTGCGGGGGCGCCGGGGGGCCGGTTGCACACCGCTGCAGCCATGGTGAGGAACTTGACTGGCCCGTTGTGAGCGTGCAAGGACACCATCCCTCGACCTGGGAACGCAGAGTGCTCCTTTATTCAAGGCATTTTGAACACATGCGCTGCCATTCCAAAGTTTGGGGTCACTGACTCATTTCTGCATTGAACTCCATTATATGGAGTTCTATGAAATAATCATTTCGAATGTTCTGTGATCATTATCCACAGCAATAAATCACGATGGTGAAGCTGGTAAAAATGGAGCTCAATGAGGAAAACCTTTCAACGGTAGTGTAGGTCTTCATATATTTTAACTACATCTCATGCATTAAACATACTGCTGTAAACAACTGTAATTACAGTCTTTCACTTTCTCAGTAAGGAAAAGCAACAGCTGCCCTGCTCTCCCTCTCATGATTATCTGATCAGATAAAAATACAAATTTTATACATATATATATATATATATATATATATGTACATAGATATATTGATGCTATACAGACTAAATGAACTGCACATATCCATCAGAGGAACCAGGCTCTCGCTAACAACAACAGCCTGCAGGTAGCTTTCAGGTCCCGGTGGAGAACAGTGCAGAGCTGAAATTTCCTGGCCTTTTTGTTGGAAATGTGCATATGGCAGCGCTGCCAAATTTCATGTTTGGCCGTCCCATGCTTCACAAAATGAACTGGTTTTACTGCGACTGCTTTTTTTCTGCTTTTATTGTCTGAAGAGCGAGGCTGCAATGATGGAAATGGGCCGTCCTTCAAGACACACGAGGACGCAGACAGTGAACGCCTCACAGCAGCTGATTGTGTCAGCAGCGGCTTCACTAAACTGTAATGCTATTTCGCCACCCAGTGAGGAGCCACAGTTACCTGTGACCTTGGGGATCCCCTGCAGCCTGGGGACAGAGAGGGCCACCGTCACCCCCAGGTTGGTTCCGACCAGCAGCAGACCGTGACACACCAGCAGACTGCTCACCGACACTCTCTGGGTCCCTGAAACACCAAACACAACCAGGCCGTGGCTTTAGAGGTCCAATCCCAGGGCACATTCAATTGAAAAAAGTGTCATATCAGTAAACCTCCCCCCAATATTTTTTTATTTTTATTTTTTTGCTTAAAATCTGAATGATGCAAATTCATCTTTTGTGATGTCACAAAGGGCACAGCAACTCTGGGGCAAGCCTGTTTCACCGTCTCAGCTGCCTTTTTTCCCCGTCTCATTACGAACAAGCGGTGGGTTCAACAAGGCATCGGTGTTGGCTGGAGGCTCGGACCCAGAAGTTTTGCAGAAGGCTGTAAACACAGGGCTAACGGCGCAATTCCATTCACCTCACGAAATTCCACGAAAAGTGGACCACGTTTTATTTGCAGGTCTGACAAGTGCGAATCCCCGTCAAAGCGCATAACGACAGACCACAATGCGACGTTTTCACTCATGGTTGATGAAGGTGAACCATCGATCTTCTGACTTTCAGACCGAAAATTCCAAAGTCAGACAGCATTTCTGGTGACCCGGGAAGTGGTATCCCGGCACTGAGGTGTAATGGAATGCATTACAAGTACGTTGGGTGTTTTCATAAGCAATAGTGAATAACAGTGAATTTGTTTCATCACATCATTGCTGATTCAAGGCAAAGTAGACAGTGTAAAGCAGTGTAAAGCAGTGTAAAGTGTTGCGTGAACACAGATGAGCCACACAAAACCAGAAAGGAAGACAATTTAATGCACCACATGAACACAGTGTGCGCAGGGTGGCGGCGGCGGCGGTGGCGGGCGGGTTGTGCGCCGACGTTTCTGTAGCGACAGCGCTTGTTTGTCTCCAGGGCAACGTGTAAAAAAAAAAAAAAAAAAGGAGGGAGCCTGCATGAAAGCGGCTCTTTTCAAGAGTGTGAGGGGAGGAGAGCGGCCCTTTATGGTCCACTTTCAGGCAAACAAACAAACACAAAAGTGTGTTACGCAACCGAACGAGCGAAGCGTAACGGTGTAATTAAGCGGCGGCGGCGGCTCGCAGATAAAGGACCTTCTCACCTGACCTTTTCCCTGCCGCCCCGTCCCAGTCGGACGGACTCTAAATGTCACGACCGTTAAGCTAGGACGCCGTCTGTCCGAGGACTCGGAAGCGCCGCCAACGCAGCGAGCCATTCCTTTTTTTTGTTTTGTTTGCGTTTTCTCCGACTGCAATGAGAATCCCGGGTTTTTTTGCGAAAAACAGTCCCTGCTATGTGGGAGGCGAGACTGTCGTGAGTCATTACTGCTGCAACAGCTTGACTTGAATTTTCTCCCTCAAACTAATCCTCTCGAGCTTTGGAAAAAAAAAAGGCAAAAAAAAAAAAAAATCACTGCCAGTCTCCCTGCCTGAATAACCCCTCCTCACCCTCCAACCCCCGCTCACTGGAGCTGACCCCTTGCATGGGGCACACACACACACACACACACACACACACACACACACACACACACACACACACACACACACACACACACACACACACACACACACACACACACACACACTTCCAGGAACTGCGCCAGATCAGCAGGAAAGTGCAGTTTAAATACTGGGCTTCTGCACGCTGCCCACATGTGCTTCTAATGAGAGCCCAGATATAGCAGAAATGCTGCTGCTGCTGCCGCTCAGGGGCCTTGCTCAACTTCCTCCTTCCATAATATTTGGAGTTCCCCACCCAGAGGGTGAACTAAAATAAACCAGGAGTGAGCGTCAACACGGCCCCGGCGCTGGGCCCTGACCCTTCGGCCCGAGCGCCGCTTTGATCTGCACTTAAGTCCCGAAGAGCCAGCGCCACGTCGGGAAGCGCCGGGCGCAGGGACGGCGCCGAGCAAGATCGACGGGTGAACTTCTTTTCCACCGACGACGCGAGACAGAGCTGAAGAACGCGTCATTGTCGGAGATGTGCAAAGAAGCGCTCGACTCGAAGGAAAGCACGGGGGGGGAAAACGTCAGGACCGACGGCGATCCTGCACACTGAAATCTTCGGAACGCGCCGTCGAGACCTCGCAAACCCTGGCCTGTAACATTTAGCATCCTAACATTTTGCACCTCGGTGCTGTCGATCGGTTCCCAGCGTGAAACGTCGGCCGAAGTCATTTTGCCGCACGGACAAAGAAAAGCTGGAGGTGTTATTTACCGCCCAGCCCGCTCCCGCCCCCCCAATGTTTGTCTCCCGCTGGGACACGCATGGCTGCATATTTAGGTCACAGAGCGGCAGACAAAGGCCGACCAGCGAGCCACTGTACCAGGGGACAACATCGTGTTCACGTCCCCGCTTTGATGGAGCAGCGGCTGCTGCACCAAGTGACGGTGAAGAATGTTTTCACATTTTATCTTTCGAAAAGGTCCAACATGGTGGAAGATGAGCCTCGCCGAGAGCATCCGGGGAATGAGAAAAGTCCATCAATCGCCACCGTGACATCACGGAGGGCAACGGTGCTCTGTCCAGGTGAGAGGCAACACACCCAATCGGGTAACAAAAGTAGAGGGCAGGGAAGCCACAGCACGGCTATAGTTGTTTTTTTGGTTTTGTTTTGTTTTTAGTGCTTAATTTGGGATCAATAACGTGCATCTATCGATCTACCTGATCTATTTACAACAGATTTAAACGTTTTCTTTCCGTTCAAGCTAGGATACTAAACGGGACAAAAAATAAAGGTCTGAAAATGAACTGAAGAAGCCTTTCAGATGAGAAAGGTCGTCCAGTTGCCCCAACTTGACTCCTCTCCATTAAGATGACCTGGACGACCTTCACAGATGTCTGAAAGCGTTTTCAGCGTCTGTTTACACCTCCCACTTATCCCCCGCAGGAACTGCAGGAGTTAACAGCTCTGAACCTTTAACCACTTAAGATTCTTTCAAAAAAAAAAAAAAAAAAAAAAAAATCCCCAAAACAACGAAAACCAAGCCAAGCTTTGTGTCATTACTGCCATTACAGCGCATTAGCCCCACTGTCTGTTAAAAGCTGGGACGTGGACCTCCGAGGGTCTGCCGGATCGCTTCGGCATGCGCCAACACGAGGAGGAGGAGGACTCCCGCCCTGGGGCGCCGGCGCCGTTTAAGCAGGCGTTGACGCTGGAGACAACGCCCAGCGGCCGGCCCGCCACGATATCCCTTCTCATTGTGCGGACGTCCTAAATGAGGTCGCAACGACACTGGAGACGAAACATTCGGGCAGCGGCCGCTGCACCTGGACGTCTTTCTACCGACGGCGGAGCTGAACATCGCAGAGGAAAAGACCCGTCGCTCCGTCGACTGCGACGGCCGATCCCTGTCCAAACAGTCTGGCCAGTCCAGTTCCATATAGTTTGTGCAGAAACAGCACTTTTTTTTTTTTTTTTAAAGTGTTTTTTGGACCCCACGGTGCTGTGGGGCACTTAGGAGAGCGCGTTTCTCTACCGAGAAGGTAGACGAGCTGATTTCCGGTCAGAAGGACGATCCGGACGCGGGAGGACAGGAAGTGAGGTCAAGGCGGCGAGGGTGCCCACAGGAAGGAGGGAGGCTTTCATTTGTGGCGTCTCCTTGCACCACTTCCTTTTGCGGTTGCATGGATCTCCTTATCCAACAAGAGCAATTAGGTCCCCTGATCCGGCTGGGTTTATCGATGTGTGGGAAACGGGAGGCCTTCCCCTCCCGAGCCGAGCCACGGAGAGAGGGAGGTTCTCCCAGAGGAAACGGTTCTGATGGTTTCCCACTGGTACCGAAGGTGGTTTCAGGCCCGAGCCCTTTTCATGCATGATAATACTTCATACTACTTCAACAATACATAGTGACCATAAAAAAACAATGTTAGATTTGATACTGTAATATTGAAAACGTGGTCCACTTCTGCACAATGACTCGCAGATCAAAAACTCCTGCGGCCGCTTTTTCCAGTTTGTCAAGAAATCTCTTCCAGGACGGCATGTGCACGTAGTCTCGCCATAGTTGAGCTAACGACGGCGCTGCTAATGATCCTGGAGATGAGATTAGCACGGAGCAACTGCAGGCTGCCCATTAGGTGCAGAGCACATCGGGATCAGATTACAGACGCAACGTACGCACGCACACACGCACACAAAAAGCACACTCGGATAAAAACTTCATTGAGGAATTAGACACATAGGACGGTTCTGTTTCATTAGGAGCGATTAGACACATCTGTCGCAAAGGTTTACATGTTCAAGAGAAGAAGTCAAGAGGACGACTTCATGAGAAATTCTTCAGGAAATGGACAGAATTAGAGTTCCATTAAATGGAGCTCCTGAACCAAGAGGAGCAGTCCCACTTTTGGCTCCAGCTGCTGTAACGTGGCAGATCGCTACAGCACCAAGCAGGAGGCCACGCCGACAACTGCAGCGGCGGGGGACGTCTGCTACCGACAAGTAACTTCACTTGACCCCACTTCCTTAGTGACGGCGCGAGCTTGAAACGCAGGCGGCAGGAAACGGTTTCGCAATCGCTCGTCGTGATTCATAAATCTCCGCTTGGCCATAAAGAGGATTTCGCAAGTTTTTGTTTTTACAAGAGCTCGGCCCGGATTTCCCCAGAGTTCTTGACGTGGTGGCAACTGCACTCGTATTGGCCTTATTAGCGCAGGTTGAAAAACCTGCCACAACATCAGTTGTCAGGGGAAGGCGACTGCACTTTGGTCAGCAAATGACTGGCAGGCACCACAAAAATAAGACATCGGACTTTCATTGAAGTTCTAACCAAATCGTTTAAAATAATTTCAACTAATGCCCTCTTGTGTTGAAACAACAATGACAACAAAAAAACCAATAGTGACGATGACAATTTCTTTCACAACACAGAGAAGCTCAGCTTGTCCTACCAGGCAGTGTGTTATGCACAGGTGTGGCGACGTTGATGTCCTGCAGGTGCTCCAGGGTCTCGGTGTGGTAGAGCCGCAGCGTGGAGCCCGAGCTGAAGGCGATCCAGATGCCCACCCCGGCCACCACCATGTGGGATACCACCATCCCCTCGTCCTGGTGGGCCTCCAGCTGCCTCTGGAGGTCAACAGCAGAGCAGAGAGGCACATTAGATCAGCTGGGAGCCAAACAGTCCTCTTCTCCTAACCCATCTAAACAGGGACTTGTCAACATGATGCATATGTACATGCATGCCAAATACCAGGTTCCATATTCCGGGTGACGTCTGTGGACTTTAAGAAAACAATAAGCAAGGAAATACAGAATAAACCTATACAAACCAATCAAAAGCAAAGATAATCGCTGTGTAGAAGCAAAACAAACAGGCCACCTGCAGGCTTTCTGGTGTAACAGCGGTAGATTTTTCAACATTGAAACTTGTCTTGGCTGTTTTTTTTTTACTTTTTATTAGAAGTTATAATTCTAAAGATGAATGCTGGTGCAGCCACACCTGAGGGAAATCTCTTTAGCAAGGTCCGAGAAATGCAGCGCTATTTTCTTCAAGAGTTCCGCTGTGTCGTCCCTAAGACTCTGAAGAGTTCAGAGTGTGACTCTCTGACTCTGGTATGATACCAACAGTAACTGCTTCGAAGAAAGCGTTTTTTATATCACGCTGTGATTGGCAGTAAATACATTCTTGGAGAAAATGACATAATACCCGTGCCATTACGAAAATGGGACAGAGATACGGGGTCCCACCACGTAAACACACACACACACACACACACACACACACACACACACACACACACACACACACACACAAAAAAAACTTAAAACAGGGGGAGAAAAATATTAAGGGGATAATTGACTGAAGGCGCACGTCTGTGATCTTCAGATCAGGGTGTTTTGAAACGGCCCAATTAGAGGGACGATGGAAAATCTGAAGCCAAAGGTGCAACTCGATTTTCACAATGACCACCGCGGCCCGTTTGTTAGTGTTGGCCAAGTGGGACTGGAAATTAGAGAGAGGAAAACATTTCAAAGCTTGTGACACCAGTCAAGACCACAGACAGTCTGCCTACCGCACGTCGCTCTAGCGACAGCAGCCGCGCAACTAATTACTCTGTGTTATCAAAATGGAATCCGGCCCCGTAAACAGCAGAAAATGCCAAACGCTCACTTTGCAATCACTTGTGCCGAAGGTGTTTATTCAGACTTGGACGTTAAAGTCAATATTTGAGGCAACAGCGGATTGTTACGTGAAGGAAAAAAAAAAATGATAATCGGAGCGTAATTTGCTAAAATATTAAAAAAACACGAAGATACAATTCACCGCAAAAATCTTAATTTATTTTCTGCATTTCACAAAGGTCTGATGCAATTACAGTGTGAGGAAACGGCGATTTGTTGAATACACACCGTTTGGGAGGAAGGCGGGTGTATTGTTTTACCAGGAGACGAGAAGCTAAATGCTCAACAAGATTGATTGTATTCCAAAACAGGCTGACGGCGGAAAAACTGACTGGCCCACATGAAGTGTAGCCGGATCAATGAGAAGGCTTCCTAAGAAAAGAACAAAGTCTCTGCTTATGTCATCAACTGAATTTTGTACTACTTTTGCTTTCACCGTCTCTGCCAGCGTGACACAGAAGTGGAGGAATTAACGAGGGGAGTAATGAGAGGATCTTGGCACAAGGACTTTTTTTTTTGCTGTGCATGGAGACCAACAAATTGAGCTTTTCCCACCGTTACTGCTGGTTATATAATCCCACCCCACACGCACACACACACACACACACACACACACACACACACACACACCGGTGCACCAACAGTTGGAAGGGTTATATTTAGCCAAACGGAGCGCACTCGGAATTGTGTCAGTGCAACGTTTGGAAAGGTTCCTGCAACGAACCAGCTTGAAAAATCTCCATGCGTCACTCGGCGTCTCCCTTCTCACACGTCTATCGCAATTCATTTCATTTGACGAACTTTCCCTCGGACAGCACCCCCCCCCCCCCCCCTCTCCCCCCGCCCACACCCAAACCCCTCCAGCCCTACTGGAGTTGCTGCTCTGGAATGAAAAAAAAAAAAAAAAAAAAAAGACTCCCCGGTGAGGCGGAGCAGAGAGCGAGGCAGACAGGTGGTCAAACATAATGAGCTTAATGACGCTAAACAGATTATGAGTGAAGTACATGTCAGAGCAGGAACGCTATTCCTGGAGCACAGGCAGGTGCTGCCGTTCCCAGAAGCAGGCCAGAGAGAGACACACACACACGCACACACACCGAACACACACAAATGAACAATGCCGCACTCAACAATGCTGTTTTGTGTTGATGTGTGGCAGTGCCGTGTGTAAAGCACTTTTGTTAGATCAGTCAGTGGAGGACAGTTTTCTTAAATTTGTGCTTGCACTGCAGTCACCCATGTTCTAGAAAAACATGCTGAGGAGGGGTGTTGGTCAAATAACAGAGCATCTGTGGAAAGATGTGTGTGTAATGGTGTTGTTAAGTACTCAATGTCGGTGGCGGCTATCGTTGGAATTTCAGGATGTGACAAGACAGAACCTCAGGAAGGGATGAATTCTTTCTCTATCTCTTAGATAGACCACTTTTCAGCCGACCTCAGATTCAATCCCTCCTTCCTCGGTTTCACTCTGTGTGTGCGGTCTGTCGGGTCGCCTACCTCCACGCAGTGCGCGTGGGTGCTGATGATGAAGACCTGGCCTCCAGATGCGGCCCACAGGTGCTCCTCCACGGCCAGCATGGCCTTCACGGGCAGAACTCCCAGCTTCAGCACCTTGGGCTTCTCGCAGCTCCACGAACCGTCTGTATGTGTGCGGGGGGGGGGAGACACCACGTGGCAAATTAGCATTTTGTGAAAGAAAATGACAGAGAACAGAACAGAATGGAGGAAACGTAAACATTGAGCCAGTTCCAGGTGGTTCTTTACATACAGGCTCGCCACGGAGAATCACAGTGTTAAGCAGACACGGTGATGTCCTTCAGGTGTGTGTGTGATTGTCACACTGTCCTCCAAATGAATGTCATTGGAAAAAAAAAAAAAAAAAGTCCATTTGCATTTGCGAGCCCCCGGTAATGGCGGCGGAGTGGCCATTGATGGGTTTTTCGCAGCCTCGGCTGTGAATATAGATGGGCTGCGAGGCATTAGTCAGAGCCGAGCCGCGTCCCACGCACACACGCCTCCCACACACCGAGTTCGACAAGGAGCCCGGGCATCGGCAGCGCCGGCTCTGCAGCCAGCACACAGGCGTGAAGAGGCTTTGACGAGTAGAAACACGCTGCATTCCTGCACCACCGGCCACACTTCCTGCTGGAGCTTTAGCGGGATTTAGTCGTGCAAACTGGAGAATTTAGAGTTTCGCATTTTGGAGTTTCTTCTTTTTTGGGGGGGGTTCACCAAACTTACCACGTTTTCAAAGGATTCGCATTCGGCCTCAATAGGGTTCCATTAAATAATTTACCAGCTCGAAATTCCACAGAGGTCCCTTGACAGACGGTGAGTGCCGAAAGGTTACAGCCAAGATGTGGGGTGAATTATCCCTTGAAAAGGCCCCATATTATGCACAACTGATTTCACCGACGACTAAATTGTTCTCTCTTCTCTGAGTGAACTCTCAGGAAATGACAAAAGTCAATCCTTCCCCCTTTGCTTGCTACACTGTTCAGAGAATGCGTGCGGGAAAAAAGGACGAAAACGGAAAATGCTTTTGAAGTCGCTCTTTGTGATGTCACTAAGGGCGCTGACGTCTCGACCCAGGTTAAGGATGACATCCTTGGCAAGATGACTGTTTTTGTCGCCTTCCACACTTGTGCAAGGCCCAACAAAAATATTTTAGCCAGCTCTAAACAAGGGGCTAAATATGCCACTTTGCAGTGAGAGTTATTTAGATGATCCTGTGAGTCTGTTCCACCGGAGGGTGAGTTGAAAACAAAACAACGACCAGAAAATGGACATAATGAGACAATGTCGGCTTCTTCTTCCAGTTTCACATCTTGTTAACGTTCACACGCGCAGGAAAAAATAAAGATAGGCGCCGCTCACAGGCACAGCACGGGAGCGAATTAAATTTCCTGCAGACACCTCGTTCCCGGAGCGAGGTTGGCCCGCCGGGTGAGCGAGTGAGGCCTCGGCGCTAGTGTTTCACAGAGGGCCGCACAAAGGCAGCCATTGAAGGCACAAGTGAGGCCGATCTCCCTCTAAAGTGGCTGGACGGTGGGGGGGTGGGGGGGCATTCCAGCAGTGCCCTGTGTATATTATTGAAACGGTCCTACCAGGTGTAGACGAACGAACGCAGGCTAAAAAGAGGAGCGAGAAAAATAACATGTGAAAGGCGAAGTGCAGAGGGAAGGGAAGAAGGAGAAGGAGAAGGAGAAGAAGGAGAAGGAGAAGGAGAGTGCCAGCTTGCAACAGGTTACGCAAGCCGGCCCACGTCTCTCACTTCCCAGGCTGCAACGTCCCTTCGTATCGAGGAGAAGCAGCTGCAGCAAACAGCTTCCTGCACAGACCAGGCAGCCAAACGTTTCATTTCTCATAACGAAGCCGCAGTTAAAGGTCCAGTGTGGCTCGATTTGTGATTTTTATATTGGTAAAAACTTGATATACTGCCCAAGCCCGTCTGACTGCACGTTTCTAATTTATCGTATTTAGGGTGACTGCTCGCGTCCAAAAAAATCCCCCCCAAAAAACCAAAGAAGAAGAAGGTGGACGAGGTATCAGGTTTGAGTGTGCCGGCCACCGCAGCTCACAGGCAAGGTCAGGAGGGGGAGAGAGAGTTGAAAGACGCTGAAACGGAAGATGTGACAGCTTGATGTCGCTGTTTCTCCTTCAAAATCTCCAAATATTACACGCTTAACCTTTCAAGGCACAATTGCAGGAATAAATAGTTAGCGGCCTGGTAACTCAGAGCGGGAGTTTACGTCCCGACTGTCCCGGTGTGATGTGCGACCTTTGCTGAGCTGTTGCCATCCGTCCATCCGACCGCTGGCGAGCAGTCGGTTGCAAAGAAGAAGTAGCAAGCGTGATGGAATGAGGCCGACGCATGCTCGCCGTCCGCCCACGCCCGGGTTCCCCTTTTGACCGGCTGACACTTTAACGAAGAGGGAAATGTAAGCTGATCATTTTCAACTTGCCTTTTCCTCTCCCGCAGTATTCAAATGCTAATGGGGCAGAGCCGTGCGTCGCCACAGAGAAGCAGACAAGCGTGAAGACGAAGACGAAAGGAAGCGGTTCCCCCTTACTGGAACTGCACAGGATGAGTCATCGTTTCAGCACCAAGCGTCCGGGTGACAGAGCCTTTGACTTGAAGCGGCCGGACGGGTCCGAGCGACCGGGGTCAGAATTCCCTACGGGGTTATATTGACACGGAGAAGCATAGGGAGGAAAATGCTGCTGCTCCAGCGTGTTTTAAAAACCTGCCTCTGAGACCCCTTCTCCGTATCAGGAATTTTGAATAGCGCAAAGTTGAATGACACACAGAGATAACGTACAAGAAAAAAGCCAGTATAGTTCATCAACATACTCCAATAAAGGGTCCAACACATTACAGAATTTCATATCGAATCTTTCACTCAGTAGACAACAATAAATTTCAAAATTAGCAGCTTCAAAAGCTCGTGGCCCGTACGGGGATCGAACCCGCGACCTTGGCGTTATTAGCACCACGCTCTAACCAACTGAGCTAACCGGCCATGTGCTGGCTATGCACTGGACAGCAACAGGTCAGCTGTTCTCACAAAACGCTGCTGCTGTCCTTCAGGCAGGGGTGTCAGACTCAAAATACACAGTGGGGCCAAAATTTAAAACTTGGACAAAGTCGCAGGCCAACAATGATATTTATTGAAAAAAATCTTCCTCCAGATCGAACAGTGAACCTTGTTATATGGACGTGAACAAGTTTTGCTTCAATGCTAAATATGGAACAAGCAAAGCTGTTCGCTGCAGTGATTTTGTATTGCCTTGCGGGCCAAGTATAATGACACTGTGGGCCACATTTGGCCCGCGGGCCAGAGTCTGACACCTATGTCTTAGGGGAACAACGGCTTGGCTTCATGATTGACGTGAGAGCAACAGTGAAATTCACAGTGATAAGACCTTGGAAGCGCAACCACCGTTTCCATCTCTGTGCTTAATTCTGTCTCTCTGGGCACACTTGGTAAAATGACAAACAGGAAAAGAGCAGCATGAGGGAAACAGCAAGAGGCTGATGCAGACTGTCAAATTTGCCGAGTGAGATCGAGGAGGAGGTTGGAGGAAGATTTGGCTCCCTCGTCTCCCTCTGTTTGTGCATATCTTCGACCGCGTGACGCACAGAAAGGCAGCGAGAGAGGGGAGGGAGACGAAATATCGTCCACTCCGCGGCTCTGTGCAAACCGACGAGAGACAAAAAGAGTGCGAGGCACAGCGCGTGAGAGACTGTGGGAAGAATGCGGAGGGGAAGACCTGAAGTGGGTCATCCGCTCAAGGAGATGCGGCTTCTCTCTAGACAACCGAGTGAGAGGAGCAGCGGCGGCACGGCCCCTGATGCACGTTGGGCTGCTGACAGGCAGAGCGGTGGGCGAAAAGGAGAAAAAGGAAACTGGAGATGCGGAGTGATTCACCAGCAAACGCGTCGGTTAAAACATGCGGGGCCCAGAATAACCGTTTCATTTCAGTGTTGCTAATTGGTCAGCTGCTCTGATTGGAGACGCTTCTGAAAAAGAACGAATTGCATTTTCTGCAATTAGGAAGGGGGAAAAAAAGTGTGTTTGGAAATCTAGGTTAAAGATCTATTCAGGCCAGTAAGTAACAGAGTTACAATTGATCGACACTGAAAATTGCGGTTAGAGGCTTCAAATTCCAGAGGGCGCTGAGACTTAAGATCCGTGTCAACACTGTCAACCTACACGCTTTTCAAACCCAATCTACCAACCTCCATGAACGCATCTCTGTTGAACCCAATAATGACAGTGATTCGAACTCGTGCCGCCCGTAATTACGGCTGTTTGAGTGGATAAACAAACATTTGTAATGGATGAAACAGGGGACACAGAAATTCTCACAAGGGCCTCTCTTAAGTGTGTGACACACACACACACACACACACACACACACACACACACACACACACACACACACACACACCTTGTGATCTGGAGTAGACTGCCACGGAGCCGCTGACCAGGCCGACGTACAGGCAGCCTTTCTTGTAGACCAGGCAGGTGATGGTGGATTTGTCCGGGGCGAAGAAGTGCTGCAAGCGAACCTTCTTGGACCGCTGGCTGCTTTTATACACGATGATGCTACAAAAGGAACGAGAGACAAGCAAGAGTTTCTATCATGTAGACCTCACTCTGCATCAATTATTAATCACATTTTTAATCAGGCTTGACATATCTACAATCGCTTCTATTAGCATTAAAATTGATTTGAAAAATGAAGACAGACGACCTCGTCTGGCATGGGTGTGACTACAACTTGGACGTGTTCGTCCAAGTCCATCCCCGACTTAACCTCCGCTTCTTCCGCTAGCACGTAGCAAGGTATGCTAAAGGTAGCCTCGTAAATTGCCGTCAAATCACGCAATGAAAACGCGAAACGACATTTCAAAAGTTCGCTCGAACAATAAGTGGAAACGCACTTGTACCGATTAAAATACACCGGTATCCGGTAAAAGTCTGTCGAAGTTGCCGTTCAAAGCTCCCATTTCTCCGTGTCAGAAATTTCGAATAGCGCCAAGTTGGCGGACACGCAGAGATAACATAAAATAAATAAGTCGTTCTTTATAAACATACTTCGATAAAGATATCTAAACAGTTCAGAATTTAATTTCTAATGTTTTACTGGCCAATGTCCGACTAAATAGGCCACAATGAATCTCGAAGTTAGCAGCTTCAAAACGTTGTGGCCCGTACGGGGATCGAACCCGCGACCTTGGCGTTATTAGCACCACGCTCTAACCAACTGAGCTAACCGGCCATGTGTCGGCTCTGTGCTAGACGGCAACAAGTCGGCAGTACTCACAAGTACTGCAAAGGCATTCAACTTACATGATCAAAAAACACATCAGTTACTTTTTTTTTCTTCTTTTTTAATAATAGGGTGTTTCCATAAATTTTTCGAATGTGGTATGATTCTTACTTAATACACATTCCATTAATAATTTCTGTTCTCCATTTATTCTAAAAATGAAATATGAAGTGTCATGACGCAATAACGCAGCTTACTTCTTTTTACATTGGCAGCAACATCATAACATGTTGATGGATATTTCATTCAACACTGACAATCAACACAATCAATGTGTAATTATATTCGCAACAATATGTAATGAGACTTGTCTGTGTGTAAAGAACCACTGCAAAAGGTTGTGGCCCGTACGGGGATCGAACCCGCGACCTTGGCGTTATTAGCACCACGCTCTAACCAACTGAGCTAACCGGCCATAAAGAGGCCACTACCCACCTTTAGTCAACATTTTATGTGCTTCATTTCCTCCTAAGCATATTATTTTTGCCTGTAAAATAAGACTTTACAGGTACTGTTGTGTACCTGCCGTCCTCCATGCCCAGGCAGACACTCGGTGTTTCTCCGGCCTTCGTTGCAGCCGCGTGGTCGTTCTCCGTCGTCTTCTCTCCGTTCTCATGCGACGGCTCCGCGGGCACGTAGGCCATGCAGAGAATACGCGACTCCACGTTGAAACACTCCGTCACCTTGGGGCTGGAGTTCTGCATGGCCACGATGGAGATCTGACCCATCTGGTTGGTGCAACTCGCGACCTTTCGGCAGGGGAAACAAAAGGCAACTTTTGCTCCGAGGCCTTGCTTCGTTAGTTCATGTGGAGGTTTCGTGAGCGACTCCCGGATGACGCTCGGCAAAAGAAAGCAAAGCACCTCTCGTCTGCGAGCTGTTTAACAACAGACGCTCAGAGAAAATCGTGCGGGGATCGGCAAGTTTAAGCAAAACATTATGAGGCCGGCACTTATCTCCCAAACCGTTTGATTATCTTGAACTAACATGTGACACTTTCCAAGTTTTCATACAGCAGCTTGAAACACATCAGCAACAGTTTATATATTTCCTCAGCACTAAAATAATCAGTGGGAATGGACCGTTTATGTCCTGCGTTCTCTCTGAGGGGCTGAAACCCCAACGGTGATTGCCACGTTGAGGGCAGTCACAGTTTATTTTATGGAAAACGCAGCTATTAAGGCAAAAAGCTTCATCAAGGGTAGGAGGGGCACTACTCATTAGCACAAGTGCTTCGGAATGGAATAACAGATTATGTTCTGACAGATGTGGGAAAACGTTTCTCACCCAGACGCAGCCGTGACCCAGGACGGGCGTGTCCGCAGTGCTGTCGGTGTTGATGTGGGGCTCTGGGTTGTGAACAGCACATTCCACCTGCCAGAACAGGAAGCAATCAGAGTCAGAAAAAAGACAGGAAGTAATGGAGGAACACTTTTGACTCATTGAGAAATGAGATCTTTCCCAGGCCTCCTCGTGTTCGAGCGGAGCCCGTTGAATGAAAAGCTGAGTGAGATCTCAGAGAGGTTTGGGTTGTGCCATTTGCAACTGGGTTGATCATTTACTGTATGTCCGATGCTGGTAAAAAAATCAATTGAAATGTAATCTGAGCCAAGTGAGAAACGCAGTCACCAGCCCGTACAGATCTGCTGGGATCAAACTATGACATTAATAGCACGAGGGTCCGACCAGCGGAGATAAACATCCCCACGTGCACATGTGAGCTATGTTTGTCACCGACATGTGCACCGTGTGTCATGTGACAAGACGCAGTAACATCTGACTGTATAAGAATCAGTTAGTAGTCAAGCAGGCTCCAGTGGAGTACAAAGTCGACAGACTGCCCCTTTATACGTTTGACTCCACGGTGTCTGAATTAGTCGAGCCCAGCCGGCGGAGGAATGTGCAGCGCAAGACATTCTGCAGGCACTTCAAAAGACTGTGGCCCGTACGGGGATCGAACCCGCGACCTTGGCGTTATTAGCACCACGCTCTAACCAACTGAGCTAACCGGCCCATGGAGACTAGAGCATTTCGGTTGATAAGGCTGTTCATACTGCAGAAGGCTTGCGGGGTATTGTTTTAAGTTATTTATCCTTGCACAGCATTTCACTGAGGAGCATTTTGTTGATGCCATAAATTAAAGAATGAGATTAGCACCCTCTCGTTCCTCAAAAGGTTGTGGCCCGTACGGGGATCGAACCCGCGACCTTGGCGTTATTAGCACCACGCTCTAACCAACTGAGCTAACCGGCCATGATGAGTACAGCGGTTCGCGAGTCCTGCTGGGGCCAATTGGTGACTGAGGTGACGGCGTTTTAATAGTATTATTGCGGAGGTATTCACATTCGACATAACTGTTTCAATGCAGAGAAACAGAATTCGATTTGTAATGAGTAATCAGGCAGTACACTAGCTGCTTACTTTTGTCATTACGTAGCACAGTAATGCCACTTATTTCTTTACAACTGGGCAATAGCGTTGCAATGTAACATGTTTTTTCAAAAATGACAGAAATCAATACAAAGATAAAATACTTTTTCCACACACTCTAGTGGACGAAATATGTCTGACTGGCACTCGACAGGATTTAATTTGATATATTGGACCGTCTCAAGGAAACTGTAATTAGCGAGCACCACTTTCTGTTGAGTTTCACTTCAAAAGCCTTGTGGCCCGTACGGGGATCGAACCCGCGACCTTGGCGTTATTAGCACCACGCTCTAGCCAACTGAGCTAACCGGCCACAGAGCAGCATCACACGCTGCCTTTGGTCAATGATTCATGGAGAGAGAGACAAGGGTGAAAAAAAAAAAAAGAGTCTGACCTTGAACTCCTGCAGTTTTGACATGACCGCGGGCATCTGTCGAAGCAGCAGAGGGTGTTTCTGCTTTTTGATTTGGTTGCCATCGTCCTCTGCAAAGAACCAGCCCTGCAGGTTGTCCTCCTCTGAAGTGCAAACCACACACATACACACACTGCATTAATTAATGTGCACTGAATTAATGCAGTGTTAATAATCAAGTACTTCTTGTTGGGGGAAAAAAACACTTCAAATAAAACAACACAACTAATATATGTCCTTTACCTAAAGCTAGTTTAGCCATCTGCAGATTGCTGATCCAGGACTGCTTGACGGCTGGAATGTGAGTGTTGAACACGGCGCTGAAGTAAGTTGGCTTGCCCGTCCTGCAAACACAAGAGGAGGGAGCGACAACGTGAATACATTCAACCTGTTTTCTCAATAATACAAATGTCTGATAACTGATTGGGATTCATTGTGTCTCCATTTAATATATATATATATAAACACATAAATATTTTCAGATATTTATGTGTCTAACAATTGTACAAATGCCCTGAACAGGAATTTAAGGATAAAAAAAATAATGTCGTGTATAAACCTTTTGGGGGAACAAGTGATAACAAATGTGTTGCACGACAGTTCTTGGCTGTTTCATTTCATTTCAGAAATGAAGTGAAATGAAAGCACTTCTTACTAGTTGCATGAAGTACAGTAAAAAAAAAATCCACAAAACAGGGTCGTATAAAAAAAGGGGGGCACGTCAATGATGGCCGATAAAGTCAAAGCCGGCTCACTAGGCAGACTGACAAAAATAACTCGGATGTCAATGTCCATTAATTACTAGCACCGGCAACCCAGACAGTTGGAGTGTATCCGTCGTGCCGGTCTAAGACAGGGCACACTGCTCCTGTCACCGAGCGCTAACGAGGCGGTGGAGGGATTAGGGGAAAGCATGAGGGACGCACAGCTGTATTTCCAAACACACACACACACACACACACACAGGGATTATCTCACCAGCAAGCGTGCAGCAGGGGAGACAGAGAGGGAGGGTGGAGCGGGGGGGGGATCAAAGACCAAAACAGGGAGCACCCTTGGGAGACAACGTGACAGCTATAAGGGTATGTGTTAATGCGCCGCTGCGGGAACACCCGCGCAACAGCTGCGGCGGCCCGAGAGGTGGCAAACGGCAGGGAACGTTTCCTCCAAAGAGAGGCAGCCGGGGCCTCAGATTAGAGACCCGCCGGTCCGAATGTGAAACAGCGTCCTCGTAATCTGAACAAAGCTTAAGGACGGACAGAGAAAGCAGGGTAAAAAGGGATAAAGACATCCCAGGATAAACAAGAGCAGGGTAGAGTGGCAAAGAGGGGGCGAGTTTAAGGACGACTGGGATGCCGTGTGGGGATTTGTTTACCCAGTCTGGGATCATTCATCTACTATGGAGAGCAACAATGCAAGATGTGTTGACAAAGTATGGACAAAGGAAGATTTAATACAATAAAACCAACACAGTTTCAGCTTGTAGGAAGGGATTTCATTTTAAACAAGAGTGCTGATGGAAAAGTTTGTTGGTCAACTTGCAGCATACAAAGCTCAAATCTCACACTGACTGTGTGTCTGAGATGAAAACCTTGAGCTTCACTTTGGAGTAGGCCGGGATGGACAGGATCAGGAATGAGGATGTCAAAAGGACATCAGAGTGAGTGTATACTAAAAGGCCATGACCCAAAATGATTACACAGCTCTCAAATGTATCCCTAAAAAAAATACAAACCAATTTCCATCACGTCTTGTAAATAAATTGATTGGTTGGATGGTTGTAGTGAAAGAGGACATGAAGTTCAGTGGTGTGAGAGAAGAGGAGGCAGAGGACAGGGTCAGATGGAGGCAGATGATTGGCTGTGGCCACCGCTGCAGGGAACAGCCCAAAGGAGAAGAAGAAGAAGACGAGGAAATGTGTGTCAGACACTGACTTGTCCTGTTTTCCGGGCAGCTGCAGCTGGATCCTGCAGCGATCGGCAGCTCTGATCTCCTCCTCCTTCTTCAGAATCAGCCTCTGCAGACCAGACACCCAGTCTTGGGCCACGGTGGGGTTGACATTCTGTAGATCACAAGGGTCGCAATAAGAGTTTGACGAAAAAAATAGTTTAACGAGAATAAAAACAAGGAGAAAAAGGTTGGATAGACGTCACAAAGCAACGGAGAGAACAAATGCACTTCCATTGAAATTTGTCCACCACCTCCACAGGTTTCATTTGGCATTGGTATCGCAACTCTACGAACGTAATTGGATACAAGTCTTTTTAAAGAAGGACATTTTCCTCACGTTCCTGTTTGAAGCAGAACTAGGCAAATTAAATATAATTCTGCTAAAAGTTAAGGGTGGAATATTTGGAGATTTTGAGAAGAGACAGCGACAGCAAGTGGTTACATTTTAGACCGCAGCGCTCTTACGCTTCCCTTCCCGCTCCCGAGCTTGCCAGTGAACTACGGTGACTTGCGCACACACACAAATAAAAACCGTTCCAAGGGTAGGAAAACCAAATGACTTCTTGTACTGCGAGTACACACTTTTATTCATGTATTTAAGGGCAGCATATTAAGCTTTTACCAATGTAAAAATCATAAATCAAGGCAAATCTTACACACCAGACCATTGAAATGAAACCTTACTGAGCCGAACTCTCACTGTAGTTCCTACAGTGAAAACTTTGTCTTTGACCATAGCTTAGTTTTCTTTGTTTTTGAATTTTGATTCATTTTTCTTGACAGCCCGTCTGCTCCTCCCTCACAGGGACACGCGTCTCCCGGAGAGAGCTCGCTCTGTTTTTGCAGGGCACACGCCGGGCCTCACGCGTCCCCGCTGTGTCGCTGCTAACTTTAAACCTCCTCCCCCGACAGCACAGACACAGCCTGCTTCTCAGACCGTGTGTGTGTGCGCGTGGGCGTGCACGTTAGCCACACGATACGACGGGGCTCGAATGAGGCAAATCGAGGCGTGTCCGTCTCCTTCCAAACTCTCCAGGAAACCAAACGTCCACGCAGGCACATTTCACAACTTGGACATTATTTTTCTACCCGCCAGCACAGATCTTGTGACACCTGAGGTGAGAAAATGGTGGAAGTGACTAATAGGAGCCTGAGTAAGACTTAGATATACACGACCAGTCAAACGTTTGGACACACCCTATGCATTGAATGTCTTTTCTTTCATGCTCATGACCATTGACATTGCAGTTTCTCACTGAAGGCATCGAAACTGCGTATGAACACACATGGAATTATGTAGGAAACAATAAAAGTGTAAAATAACTCAGACATGTTTTATATTTAAATTCTTCACAATAGCCACCTTTCATAAAAATCATATGTGCAGTTATTTAGCGTGTTTTCATGCTGCATAATTGCATTTATCTTGTGTCTTCAGTATCTATCTGCAGTGTAGAACGTTGATGATAAAGAAGGTGTGTCCAAACTTTTGACTGCTGGTGTTTGGCGTGAGGTGAAAGAAGGTAAAATGTGACGTCAGGTGGGCGCCGGTGTCGGTTCGGTCGGTACCTGGTAGTTGCCTTTGAGGCTGCTGATCATGCTGGAGATCTGGTTGACCAGGCTGAGGTCGTGGATGAGGTTCTGCAGGTCTTGGTACAACTGGCCGGGTCCCATGTACAGTTTGTCTACGCAGGAAAAGGCAGAGGCAAAAACACAACATTTCAATTCTGAACGTTGGCTGTTCACTCTGAAACCTCAACCTCTTCTCATTTTTAAAAAGGTCCACATTACACCACAGTTCAGATCTTTTAATATTTTTCAGGGCAGCTTCACACAATCAAGCATTGTCACGACTGTGAAGACCTTCTGTAGAACAACACACATGGATGAACCATTTCCAGGGAGGTCATTGTTGGACTACTAACAATGTGAGAAAAAAACAACACAGAGGCTGAATCATGTTTTTATCTTCCTCCTGGGGTGGTTCCAGGTACATTGTTGGCCTCTCAACTCAAACAGTCCAACCCTTTGGCAAAGGCTGTCCACTGATAAGCAGTAAAGGAAAGAACATGCCAATAAAGCTGCTTCCCGGGAAATTGCACTGAGAGCAGGGACGCTGACACGCTACATAGAGACAGAAGTGGCTGGGCGGTGTGTTGAAAGACAAGTCAAACAGTGACAAAGATCAATAAAAAGCTCATCAGCCAGTTTCCCACTGCTGGGTGGGGTGGGAGTGGGGGGTGGGGGGGTGGTAGGTTGGGGTGGGTGCTAGAGGGGGTGACGGATCTGCAAACATTGCAGAAAATCTCAACGGTGCACTTGGCCGTTGGCCGGATCTCTGTTAGCTCTCGGAGGCCGTGCACACACACACGCACGCGCACACACACACACACACACACACACACACACACACACACACAAACACACACACACGCACACACACGCACGCCTCCTTTATTCGCTCCTGCATGTCATGGCTCCTGGAAACGTGTGCGACCAACGGGCGAAACTTGCCGCCGATCCCAATTAGTTTTTTTTCCGGAATCGTCTGTCCACCGAGGCCTTTGTGCCGTTCTCTCGCTCTCGCTCTCTCTCTCTCTCTCTCTGCGACTCTTTTCTCTTCGTTAGTGGGAGTCGTGCCCGGCGGTTGGGCACGACGTTCGACAGTGGAGTTATCAGGGTCGTCCAATCAAATGGGTCGGCGGACAAAGAGGCACAAATGAGAGCCAGCTGAGTGCCAGCAAAGAGTTAAACTGCCGCAGAGTCTCTGGCACCAGCAGGACTCCTCTTCCTCCTCCTCTCCTTCCTTCACCTCCCTCCTCCTCTTCTTCCTCCTCCATTCTCCTCCTCTTCTTTCTCTCTTCCTCCCTTCTTCTTTCACCTCCTCCTCCTCTTCCCTTCCACTTTATCCTCCTCTCACATTTGTAGGTGGTCTCACTCACCCCAAAAAAAAAGTCTCTCCCTAGGAGTGTGTAAACAGGAGGCCGCTGGCCAACTGAGGAGATCTTTGTTGTCCTCACAACGCTGGTCGTGACTGCAGTCAGGGAATCACAAGCTTGGATTCTCTTGGTCAACCACCTCCTATTGTATTTCATTCATATTTATTTGCTCGGTGCGCCGATGACTAACGTGACCGAGGCCGTGTGCTGTTCATTTTCCCCTTCAGTTCCGATCAACCGTGCACACTGTGGCCACTTTTCACGGCTCATCTGTTACAGCCTCCAGGGGGGGAAGGGGGGGGGGGGGGCAGTGGCTGAGCGAACCCATCGCCGCTCTTCCCTGCTTATCCATTTTCTTTGACTTTCTGGTGATCAAATGAAGAGAAGCCGAGGGGCATCGGAGGGACAGTGGATGTGTTGGGAGAAGGATGCGAGGTCGGGCAGGAAGATGTATGGATGGAGTGAATTGAGAGATTGGCTGTTGCTTCCCGTGTTTCTTCTTCTGGGCCTTTAAATGGCAGCTAACGGCAGCTGCTTTCTAATATATATAAAAAAAAAAAAAGCCCACTGGTTTTTGAAAAATTTGCTTTTTTTTTCATTTTAGTTGGCTGCAGCCGAGCAAGAGATCACACCAATAAAAGTCTCAGCAGCCCGGCGAGGTTAGAGGAAACTTTTGCCTTCAGCTGCGACGCGGCACGGCCGCTCGGTTCAAGTTCTCCACATATTTTCCACACTTTTAACAGCGCAGTGGTGTTTTTCCAACGCTCTGGAATAGTGAATCCATCTGAAAAGTCTCTGCTTCACACATCTCTTTTACGTTGATTCACACGTCAGGGCAGGCATGTCGGCTTTGACTTCTTCTCTCCTCAAAGCGCGCATCGTTTCAGAGCGTCTTCAGCCGCCTTACACTCTTTTCTGCCGCAGCATTCAAATTCAATACTGCGAACCAAATGGCGCGGCACGGATCAGAATTCTGCCATCAATGAAGTAAATGTTCCCACAGACACAACGGGGACTGTGTGGCCAGCGCAGGTCCGACTCTCTGAAAGGCTCTTTGTGAGCGTCTCTGAAAAGAAAAAGGAGATAAAAAAAATAAAAAAAAGCCCCCCCCAAAAAAACGCAGGAGCCTCACAGGACTGACAGCCGCCATTCCAGCTATTACCCACTTCCTTGAGAGCCGACAATGTATGTGCAAATGACAGAGTGACTGGAAGAAACAGGGCGTTTTCTGACAATGAGCCGCCTGAGCGGAGATGAACTCAGCAGGCAGACACGCAGTCCTTCGCAGGCCAATCACGCGGCCGGCAGCAGCTTTTAGTCCCGACACGCCGGAGCGGAAAACAAAAAGTTTCAACTTGTGAGCAGTCGGCGAGAGTGTGACACACATTTGTATGCGCGGGACCGCCTGGCGAGGACGGAGCGAAAAGAAAAGAAAGAAAAAAGGCCGAGTCAGACAGAAGGAAGCAGATGGGAGGTCAGCAACACTGTGCAATACGTCATGTATTTCAAAAGCATACGCAGTAGAGGAAAAAAGTTTTTGGACAATTCTAATCAATCCTAATAGTTGTCATTAAGTATTTGCCAGAAAATGTCAAAAGGTTTGACTACATCAGAGGCACACGGAAAAAAATAGAAAATATTTGGTGGTTTACTGTTAAGAAGATAAAATAAGTAAACTAAATTCATGTAGTTCTTGTAGTTTGGATGTGTTGCGAGACGTCGTCGTCTTGCTGAAACATTCGTACAGCTCTGAGCCGGACGGAGCAGCGCACGTGCAGCGTGTAGGTAATTGCTGGTGACTGCATTAAAATTAACTGCACTTGGGAGACTTCAGACTGATTCTTAGCCCAGTACTGGAACTTTTTTTCCACCGCTGTACATTTCAAAAATATCACCCACTGGCCACTTTCTGACACCTCGATGGCACCAGGTTGGAGGTGTTGTGCGTTCAGAGAGGCTGATCTACACACCTTAGCGTTGCCTTTCTATGGTCTCTAACCAGTCTGCCCAAACTGACCTCTGACCTCTGACACCACGACTGCCGCTCACTGGGAATTTTCTCTGTTTTTGGGCCCAGTAGTCACTCAAGACGTTCAGCTTACAACCGTGTCATGTCACGTTGCCCTCAAAGCCCATTTCTACCCCCATCGGGGTGCCTCTAATTTCTAGATTTAATTTCCACCTGTTTTATTCCACATGCAACAGTTGCGCAGGTTCCCCCAGCAATAAGTCGATCTCGACTAATTGTCCTCCTACGAGAACAGAACCGCAACCTGCCACTCATTTGTCTTTCCCCGGGCGAAGGAACAAACGTCTTTGTCTGTGATCTGGTGGAAACTCCGTCAGCTCCGATGTCGCTCTTGTCTGTCGAGTGAGGGTAAAAACTCCCCCTGATCTGCAGCAGTGGCGGGAGGGCGATTGCTACGTGCACGAGGAGAAACGCCCGACGCGTCGCCTCGGCGGCGGTGGGTGTAGACGGGGGGAAAAACACGAGCAGCGTCAGTTCGTCCGCAGCTGCTTTCTGCGAGGTGCCCAACAGCCGGAGCTGCTGACAGGGAGGTGATCAGACACGAAGGGTTGTTACTCGTGAAATAGAAATGTGACAACGTGACACCTGGCTGCAGACGACTGAACGTTATGTAAGTGCATTACGGAGGGAGATGACGGAGAGCACAGTGAGCACCTTAGCGGCTGGGATCGCCGTCTCCATCATGGATGTATTACAGGAAGTGGATACCAGACAGACATGACGACAGCGTGGTAATTATTCTCTAGTGGCCACTCACAGTACTGCAGCCAAAAGAAAAAAGAAAAACGAACTGAAATACGGCTCATGATAAATATTTCTATTGTATATTATTAAGTTGTGGACTTTCAATGTTTCTAAAAAAACAAACAAAAAAAACAAAAAAAAACATCCCCAGAAAATACTTTATTCCCATTGGATGTCACAGCGCTATGTGTCTGCACTTGATCTGAGTGGAGCATCTACGACATTGGGATCTCTGACCTCTGACCTCAACGTGGGCGCAAAACGCCACCTGCGATGAACTGGAGATCACATAGGACCAGAAGCGGAGCCAGAACCAGAACTCGAGCTCTCCCCTCCCGACCCCCAAGAGGGGAATCCTGGAATTACAAAGTGCAGCGTCGAGACTGCGGAACGTCGCTCCCTCTGGCCTCTGGGGACGTCTGGTCTTTCAAAGTGACGGAGCAGCTGCCGGTGACGGGGGGGGATGGAGGAGGCGGAAAGACTGAAATCATCGCACTTCGTCGGCCAGCAGACTGCAGGCCTGCAGACGGCTGGAAGAAAACAGTCAGCGGCTAGATGGGCCGAGCAGATCTCGCACCATTTCTCAGTCGGAAAAACGGGGATGCTGAGCCCTTGAGATATCTGCATGGAGAAACATCTCTCTGTCCAAGTCCCCAGTTGACTCGGCGGTCAAGCAGTGAGGTTTACCTTAAATCACCGCTGAGAGTGGGATATAAAGTCAACCCCTGCTTAGCTCCAATAGTCGGGAGAAAATAAAAATAAATAAACCTGCAAGAGGCCAAATTAATGACCTGCAAATAGTTTTTTTTTGAGATGTTTAGGAAAAAAAAATAACGCAAATTTCACTTCATTGCGTTTCGTTGAACTGTGGGAAACTGACAATGAAATAAAACTTCATAAAATGGCCATGGAGTCGTTTTACCTGTCTAGCAGACGTCTTCTTTACAAGAAGGTTCTGATTCTCAGGCTAGAAGTTTAAGGGAACTATTTCCAGGCAAACAAGGCATGATTATTAATACTTTCCATGTTTGGCTGCTAAACCAGCATCACCAGACCCTCGTCAGCAGTATCACACCGCCACAATAAGTGCATCAGCTGACAGCTGTTGCTCGGGAGACGCTGGAAACAACTGGTGCGTGCGACCGCTGCGACTCACTTGGCTTGGCGTTGATGACCACCTTCTCCCCCGAGTGGGCGGCCGGGAAGGAGCCGTTGTCGGCCATGTCCTCGCTGGATCCGAACTCCAGCACCTCCACCAAGCTCAGGGGCACGCTCCACTTGAGGAGGAAGCGCTGGTCCAGCTGGGTGCCGCTGCCGCCGCTGCCATCCTGGCACCTGCCGACGGCAGCCACAGTTTCGGGGGTTGCTGATGATCTTTGAAAGATCGATTTGTATGTTCTAATAATAATCGTTCTAGTCTTTGAATTTCACCTACAAGTCACTGCAGTCTTCCAATCAAAAAACAGAACACATTGTTGTCTTTCTATAATGCATGTAGGAGAACTTAATTCTTCATGGCTAATGTTTGAGAGCGCACAAGGTTATAGTTGAATAAAATTTTAATAAAAATCTGGAAAAATTCATTTGACTCCAACCTAAAACTGGAAAAGTTTTAAAAGTTGTTACTGAAAAATCATTTCTTATGTCCCTTCCAATTTCTAAACATTTCACCCTGACGTCAACAGGCAACAAACCCAGTCGTCGTCCTCATTTCTCATTAATGGGAAGCTGCGTGACTCGTGGATGCGGAAGTGGATGTGGCGCTCGTACCTTATGTTGGCCGTGGCGCACATGAGGACGTCGTTGAGCAGGAAGAGGCGTCGCTCCTTGGTCTTGATGATCTCGCCGCGGTCGTTGTAGACCGTCTCCACCATGTCGTCGGAGCGGATCAGGTGGCGGCTGCCGTTGCTCAGAAGCTGTGAGATTAAAGGTTTTCGACCACAGCGTCAGTTTAAATAAAGAGTAGGGAGATGTGGACCCGTGAGATTATATGAATAGAATAACACATCTTTTTTTTTTTTTTTTTTTTTTTCAGTTTCTCCAGAAAAGTTTCCAAATGCCCTGCCGCTATTTTGGGTGAATGCGTGAGTTAATATGTGGCTTTCAACGGTGAGCCGACGGTGTTTGAGAGGAAAAACACTCCTCTGCCCCACGTAGGGTGTAAACACAGCTTTTAACCAGGACACCAGAGTCGGTGGCTGCAGGGAGACAAATAATTACCCCTCGGGCACAACTGCTGTTTGTGCACGTGTGCGTCAAAAAGACGTAATTCGGGTGAGTGAAGCCTCGAAGCCACAGAGCCTGACGGCTGCCAGGGGTGGGAAGGAATGAAGTACTTTGTTGCTGTACTGCAGTAGATTTTTCCGGTATATTTCTTTTTCTGATGACTTTTTACTTTTACTCTACATTTGTACAAAAACATCTGGACTATGTACTTTTTTAGCTTAGAAAAACACGCATGTGACTACTTTAGTGTTTAAAAGTCTTTAAAAGATTTTTTTTTTACTTTTTACAGTACAAAGTACATTTTAGAACCTGTAGTTTCTCACGTTTACTTGAGTAAAGGAGCTCAATCAGGCTTCGCTTTCACCATAGTATATATATATATATATATATATATATATATATATGTGTATATTTTTTTTAACACGTATCTGTACTTTTACTTTAGGGATGTGAATACTTTTGCCACCTCTGACGGCCGCCCACGCCGAGGAGACGACAGAGTCGCAGCATTTGCTGAAAGAATCAGACAAATCTGAGAAATATTTACACCGTGACTGAGCAACAAGGGCGTCGTAAACCCTGACCACTTCCTCCGTCCGTTTGCGAAACAGAAAGAGTGACCACATGTACTACACACAAAGCGGTAGAGTGTGGCTAAACCCGCCTCGGACCTTGTTGAGGTAGCGCTCGTTCATGGCCTTCGCGATGTGCCGGATCTCGCACCGCTGGTCGGCCTCCCGCTTCTTCTCGTTGAGCTTCTCCGCCAGCGTCTCCAGCTCGGTCAGGGCCATCTGCAGGGGCAGGCGGTCGGCGTGGCCGACTGGCGTGTTCTTCAGCATGTCCTGGCGGAGGAGTCACACGTTAGCGGAGTAAGGAGGACGGACCTCCCGGAGCCGCTCCACCGACGGGATGAAACAGCAGACACAGCACTCTCTCTCTCTCACTCCCTTCTGTCTGTCATCAACTCACTTACTTTATTCAGGCATTAGTTAAACCCCAATGACTGAATGAGGACGTATGCAAAGTGCTAACACGGATTACAAACGCTAGACGTATGAGTGAGCTCAGCACAGTTTGTTTTTTTTATTGTTTTTTTTAAAGAGAAAAAAAACTTAATAAATCAAATATTAAATAAGTCAGGAGGAATTTTAAAAAAAGAAAAAAAAAAAAAAAAATTGAGGAAACACACTGACTCTTCAGACCTGCGCCAGCCATTGCATGGGTGCCATTGAAAATACAGCGCCTTGATTTATATGGAATGTGCGCCCTCTGGTGGCCAACATGAATACAGCGCCGTGGAAAATATAGCGCAGTTGGTTTTTCTTTTCTTTTTTTCCTTTTTTTTTTTTTTTTTAAAAAAAGGAAGATTAAGACGAATTTTACTTTACCTGAAGGAGCAGAATGAACTGAGGGAACCTCTGGATGGGTTTCATCATCAGGCCGTACAGAGTCATCCTGTCACTGCTGGACTCCTGTCGATGCTGCAGGTGAGAGAGACTATGGTCACTCAGGAGAAAAAGCAACGTCAACCCCAAAAAAAAACCTATTTTCTTTGCAAAAACACAACAAACAATATCATCAATAGCGATTTTCATTCAAGTTTTTTTTTCTTCTCAACTTTACTGTCCTTGATACCTTGAGGAAGTCCAGGAAGCCTGGTTTGGAGGCGCACGTCTTCCTCACCACGGCCATCGCAGTGCTGAAGTTGTTGACGTACTCACTGTAGGCGTCCAGCACCATGGACTTTGAAAACTGATGGGGGGGCAACACACACACACACACACACACACACACACACACACACACACACACACACACACACACACACACACACACAGTAAACTTGAAGGGCCAGCACATTGTAATAACTGGGAGAGGAAAAAGTTTGTTGAATCAAGAGCTTCCAATTCTTTTCCAATAAATAGGAAACATCTAAACAAATAAAAAATATTAATGTCAATTATAAAATTATACCAATGTGTGTTGTTGTATACTATAGTGACACATTTGCAATAGAATGACTTTATAATATATTTATTACAACATCATAGTCTGACTTTAAGCTGAAATCCAATTAAGTAATAATTAATTAATAGGTATTTTTTAATTTAACCCAAGTTTATTTAAAATCAGAAAGGTCATTTTTTTTTAAACTCTTAAAATCCAAGCTGCAAAAAAAAAAAAAAGAAAGAAAGAAAAAAAAAAGCTTCAGAACTTTCCGCTCAGGCTCACCGACGCCACAAAAACATCCCCGATCATCTCCAGGCCGTCCCACTCGGCCACTCGGCTCGCCAGGGCGATCTGGAAGAGGAAGTGGCACTGCAGGATCTCCCGCACGCGATAGAAAGTCATCTTGAGCTTCCTGTCGCTCAGCAGCCTGGGCTCGATCTGGGACAGGGGCTTCTCGTATTGCTGAGGCAGCGGGGGCAGAAGCAGCCGAGCGTCACAAAAACAAAATCAACAGAACTTCGAAGTGGAGCGGCCGCACGCACTCACCTCCAAGATCCTCTTCAGCGCGTCCAGGTAGTTCTTCTCGCTCTCCAGTATGGATCCCAGGATACATCTTCTCACCAGCTTGGGGAGGAAAAGATGACAAACGGTTTAGCTGAGCAGCAAGTTCACACAGTGAGGAATCACAGTGCCAGAGACAGAGGGTGACAGACATGATGCGTACTGGCTAAATGATCTAATACCTGTTGTTGTGAGAGACCTTCTGGTGCTGGACTCAGTACCGACTCCACATTAAAACAGTCCACCTCAATGAAGAGTTCAGACTCCTCGTCCTCGAAACAGGTCGACTTCCTCTCTGTACACAGGAATGAACAATTCTGCGTTTCAATGTCAATGTGCCACCATGCTGAAAGAAATGGAAAACCTGATATGTTTCTAAAGGCAGCAACAGCGTTTCCTGGATACCACCCACCGTTACAGAAGGACTTGGTCTTGATGAAGGAGCGTCCTTTCTTCACTGCTGCTTTGGTTTTCTCCAGGCCGTCTTTGGTGCCCTCCCTGGCAGCCTTTACCAGCTTTTGCATCTTGGACGACACAAAGTAGGAACATGAGCAATCGATGTGACACAAAGCTGACATTTATTACTATTTTATTTTATTTTATTTTTTTAATTATTTATTTATTTATTTATTTATCTATTCATTCATTTCTAGTTTGCGTTGTTTAGACCTATATGGTTAAAAACACTGAGCTAGGCAGGACAGAAGCGGCGTGTTAAGGGGAGATGAACAGCGGATCATGGGATGGAAGCAGAGGTGACAACAAACGAGGGACATTATTAGTGGGAGTTGTCGTCGTGCTTGTCAACACAGTGGCCGGGTTCACATTTACGGGGGATGGTTTCATGTGCCGCTCTCGTTTTAGTCGTTGGCCAGTAACATTCATGAACACAACAGGCCGGTGCAGCCAACAGGAAGGCGAGTCAACGATGCAAGACCACCATCACCGGAGCCGCCACCACTTCCACCACCACCACCACCACCGCCACTGCCGCCGCCGCCACCACCACCACAGGTCATTCACATGAGAGCAGGATGATGGAGAGGAGTCAGTGAGATGCCCAGTGAGTGTTCAAGCTGGACTGAGAGGTGAAGAGGCTGGAACTAGTTTGTCTAAGCGCAGACAGGTGAGGTGAGGTGAGGCGAGGCGAGGCGAGGCGAGGCTCTCCCGGTGTTTCTTTTTTTTTTACCTTCTGCTCGTGTTTCTGTTTGAGCTGCTGCAGCTCGACCGTTCCCACCGTATTTGCCATTAGATCTTTCATCTTTTTCTCATAGTGTTCTTTCAAGCGCGTCAGATCTTGAGAGAGCTAAACAGAAGCAGAGCACGGAGGGTTACTGGTCGTGATCACACTTGAACGAGCTGGCACACCCACCCACGGCGACGGGGTCCCTTCGCTTGGGTGGCGTCGCCAAAACAGCGTCCACTCTGTGTCTCGCTCTCTTAGAAACGATCCGTCGGCTAATTCAACTTGGGCTTCAGGGAGAATCATCAAAGTCCCATACTGCAAAATCCTCAACAATTTCTAACATTAGAAGATAAATCCTGCCTGTCAGTGAACACACCGCAGAAGAGAGAACTCCTCCCTAATTTAACTGTGCACTGCAACGCCGTTTTGGACACCAGCCCTTTGTGATGTCACAAGGAGCGTGTATACAATACAATGCTACAAGGCTCGTGACAACAGCCCCGGCAGGCCACATTGGTTTTGTCTCCTTCCAGACACGTGGAAGGCACAGCAGAGCATCCGTTTTAGCAGGAAGCTGAAGCTGAGCATTTGTGTAGGAGGCTGTAAACAGAGGGCTAAATAAGTTGTTTTACGGAGATCTACAGATAGACATCTATATTTATATCCAGGCTTTTTGGTTAATTAAAAGTGCCAGACTAGGATTAAAATAAAACATATGAGAGTGGCCACAGTATTGGACCTTTAATGTGTTTATGTGTCTTACCAATTAGAATCAGCAACATTCTGCATAATATTCTACAAAGACAGCTTTGCAGTTATTGGGTCCGCCTTCAGTTGCACTGTGCGGCAACTGGAAATTTCAACACACATTTGGTTTCTGTGAGAAAGCGCTCATCAGCGGAGAGACAGTGAGGTTTTCAAAACCCATCTGCCAACCCACCGCAGTCATGTGTGCAGAAGCTGACTCAAAACCACAGCGCTGAACTCTTCGCCTCTCAACTTACATTTCAACTAACAAGACACGCAACGCAACCTTGTGACAGAATACGCGAGAGGGACAAACAGAATATCAGTGATTACTTTGGAAAATACTCTCTTGCCTTTTATCCCAGTGCACTGATACATGAATGCTGTGCTGACAGGACTATACGTGGCGTGCACTGACCCCCAGAGGGAGGAAGCAGTGCCATGTATGCGAGTGCGGGCGACTTGTTGTACACACATGGGTTTTCCTCTGAGGGGGCTTTCCTCTCATGAAGGCGTGGGGCATGCCGTTCTCCGGGCGCCCCTCCCCGTCGCTGGCCTCGTCGTAGCTCTCGAACTCGCTGGAGCTCCAGCCGTTGTCCAGCGAGCTGTTGCCACCGCCCTCCTCGCCCAGCTCGACGTCATCGTAGATCATCTCGTCGGGGTCTGTGCGGAGACAAATTGAGGAGCGGGAGAACAAATGTGCGTTGAAAACTAATCCCATACTTGGAGGAGTAACGGAACCAAAGTTTGGGAGAATTAGAAAGTGAGCAGCGCTGGGGTAAAGGTAGACACGAAAAGCAAGGGAAGAAGTGACCGACCTGTGTTGGAGTCCGAGTTCTCTCTGGGCACGTCATCGTAAATCACCTCATCTGGGTCTGAAGCACAGGTTACAGATTAATCACGCATGATTTCTAACATGGCAGTGCCGGCGCTGAATGCGGCAGACACGCAGGCTGCAGCGCGAAGTCGACCTAAAAGAAAAAGTGCAAAGAAAAGTATCCACTTCCTCAAAAGAAGAGGGAAGGAAGTGTCTGGGAATTCAGCGGCGTCCAAGAAAGAAAGTCAGTGGTAAGCACACAGAATCGAAATTGAAGGCATGAGTACGTTTAGAGAGAAGTGATCCTCACTTTCCATCCACGCCGTGTTGGCAGGATCTGACACCCATTTAGCCAAGGCGTCCTCCTCTCGAATGGGTGGATGCTCCTCACTGAAAACACTTGGAAGAGAAACGGGAAACAGTTTTGTTGTAATTGAGACAAATAACGACTTCAGAGAAAACTGAGTGGGGGAGAAACTAAAACATTCTATAATTTTAGAAAAACAGCTCAACAAAAGAGAAAGAATCAGAATCAAATTCAGAATCAGCTTCATTGACCAACTTTGTACATGCCAAACAAGGAATTTCATTACGGATTTTTCTCTATTTCTACTACTTAGGTTAAAAAACAAACAAAAAGAAACTACAGAATAAGTAAAAAGTAAGGGGTAAACAAGTAAACAGTGTGCAACTATGTGGAGTAAAATAAGGATCTATATACAAGTCTACATAGTATATATAAATAATATATATATAGAGAGATATATACATATGTATGCAAGTATTGGTTAAATACTTGGTGAACTGGATGCTTTGCATCTATCCTGTAATGTCACATAGGTCTGTTTAATATAATGGTCCATGTGTCTCATACCTGTCAACAGAGGTGCCGGCAGTCCCAACCACAGTGACTGGGGGGGCAAGAGGAGACAGTGTGAGAAACAGAGAGAAGCCCAAATACTACTCATCCACACAAATAATACGTAAAAATACAAATAATAACAATAATAATAATAATCATAATAATAATGATAATAAAAAAATGCAGATCAAAATTACTGTCGAAAATCATTCATTTGAATCTTTCAAGCCTTGATTTTAATAGTTAATGTTGTGCTTTTGTCAAACTGTTAGCCACTAGGTGTCACTGATGATCTCCCTGAGGTGGGTCTTGAAAATCAAGTCCTGAAGAGACAACTTTGCAAATTTCACTCGAAGTGTGCACCCACTTGAAATGCAAGTCTGCTAAGTGAGTGCATGACAACGTGTTTTTGAGTCCCACCCACCCACCAGCACCACCAGCAGCACTGACAGGACGGCACTCTATAAACTGCAAAGAATCTCCTGCGCAAGGCTTTACAGCAGCAGAGCTGCCACGTCACACTGACCTGAGCCATTCGCTTCTTGACAAACTGTGTTAAATATCTAAGACGGCCAGCAATCAGAGCGTGTTGGCGCTGCTTTATGCAAGTGGGCTAAAACTCCTCTCGAATTCCTCTGCTTGATCTGAGCGTTTCACTGGTGCGCTTCTCCTTGACATAATTACAGTGCAGCCAGGCCCCCTCGGCCTGCCAGGCCGCAGGCTTGGACTCGGCTGCTATTAGATTTTAGGGAAACCGGAAAATCCTCGCAGCCAGCGCGGATCTTTGGGGAGGGCTAAATTTAGTCGCTACTTCCTTCTTCCAAGGCTTTAGGAAAAACAGAGAGCGAGGGAGAGAGAGAGAGAGAGAGAGAGAGAGAGAGAGAGAGAGAGGGGATGGAAGCAGCTGAGCCCTGCATTTATGTGTCATCACCCTTTATGCCTTAAATAAGAATATGCTCTGGTTACAGAATGACATTTTAAAGGGAACTGTGCAATGTTTTAAATAAAGATGAATCAGGATTATTCTCATTTACAATATTAAGCCTCAGCTTCGTTGTTTCTTTTCTCTGAATCTCATTTTCCCATCTCAGATTTATTGTTGTATTGTCATTTTAACATAATAATCCTTACTATTATTATTAGTTATCTGTTGTTTTACTTTTCATTTTTTATTTCTTTCATTTCATTTTTTT
Source organism: Nelusetta ayraudi (assembly GCF_046127955.1). NCBI lineage: Eukaryota > Metazoa > Chordata > Actinopteri > Tetraodontiformes > Monacanthidae > Nelusetta > Nelusetta ayraudi. The sequence goes on from NW_027466071.1 coordinate 187,362, forward strand.
TTTTTTTTTTTGAGTGCAGCAGGCTCTGCTTTACCGTCTTCCTCCACCGAGAGGTGCCTGATGATGACGGGCGTGGTGTAGGCCGGCGTGATGAGCGGCACGCCGGAGGGCGTGGCATAGCCGCAGGGCACCGGGATGGAGTATCCCGAGGTGACACCCGTGGTGACGCCTGAGTTGACGCCCGAGTTGACGCCCGAGGGGCCGCGGCGGCCGTCCGGTTCTTCGCCCTCGTGTCCTCCGGGCTGCGTCGGCGAGGAGGGGGACGCCGGCGGACTGCTGTGATTCTGCTCGAGCAGCTGCGGCTGGAGCGGAGTGATGTCGATCACCGAGTAGGGGTTGACTTTGCCCTGGGGGGGGCTGGCTAGGACCGCTGGCGGGGCAGGGGGGTCAGCGGCGGAGAGGTCACGGCCGTCCACGGCTGGGGAAAGACAGAGGACACCACGCAACTGACAAACGGATAAAATATACAACAAGTCTATTTTTAAAATTAATTGAAGGCTTTTATTTGTTTTTTTTTTAATTATTATAGTAGTAACAGTAGAGTCCAGATGTGTATCCACAATTACCTGCAGCAGAAATATTTTGACACCTTAGAGAGACGACAACCACGTTCCAAAACAGTTGATTCCACCGACTCAATCGTAGTTTTTTTTCAGACCAGTCTTTCCAGTTTGTTCCCATTGTTCTCATTGTTTCCATTTTGAACTTCCAGCATTTGTGTTGTCGCATGAGTTCCGATCTCTGACGCAGCGTTGCAACAAATCGACCAGTTACGGTGCTTGATTTCTAGCTTGCATTCTCGGCTTGAATTTCTTGCATAAAAGATGATGAAAACCATGCTGGTTGTGATTATCACTGCAATATATGCTACTCATAATTTTCAGTGCCCATGCATTAATTTTACTACACCAAACCGTGAGCTAAATCGGCTAGACGGCTCAGTTTTCTCCCCCGACTTGGATTCATTTCAATGCAGTTGTGTCTGCGTCCACTGGCCCAGAGTTCTCAGCGACAACCTGCAGCTCTCGTGACATCAGGGGGTGCGCGGTGTCGCCGGAGACGCCGGCCCTCCCGCTTTACTGTCGGGAGTTAAAGCAGCTTGGATTAGGGCCAGATAGCACAGACCAAACACACACGCGGGAAAGAATGTGAGGAATTCCTGGCTGCCGTCAGGAAGTATCGGACGCATCCAGGGCACAATCTGCCGACATCCAATATCTCAATAAGCTGCCCTACGCAGGGGTGTGTGTGTGTGTGTGTGTGTGTGTGTGTGTGTGTGTGTGCTGTCACTCAGAGCGACCAAAGCAACTGTCAACACTGCAAACCTGCTTGTCCGTCATCCGCGCTGGCCTCAGGTGGAGGAGGGGGCGGCGGTAAATCCGGCCCCTCGTCGTCGGCAGCAGATGTCTCCTCTCGTCGGCCCGACGCTGCGCCCGCCGGGGGGGATCTGCCGGCGGCAGCTGGAGCGTCTGCTGCTGACGGAGCAGGAGTCAAAGGTGCAGGAGGAGGGTCCGGGCCGTCGAGGCCCGGGGGCGCCGGAGGTGGCGGGGGAGGGGCCTCGACCTGGACGCAGTCGTCGCCGTCGCCGTCGCTGTCGTTGAAGTCGAAGGCCTCGCCCTCGTCTTCGTCGGCCGAGGCGCCGCGGCCGTCCAGCACTGCGGGGTGGGGTGGGGTGGGGTGGGGTGGGGGGGGGGGTCAGAGAGACGGAGTCCTGAAGAATATTCACGTGCAAAAGGTAACAATAGTGTTGCTGTCAAGACCACCGCACCAACCGAGACCAAGACATGATCAAGACTAGAGAGCATCGAGACCAAGACAAGACCAAATTTGGTTCAGAAAAATCTAAATAACCCAGTGACTTTAGTTCAATTGGAATTGGCCATTAAGAGCAAGAAATGATTTGTATTATAGTATTAACAGTATGACTTAATATTACAGTTCTGATAAAAACTGATAAAAAAATTTAAAAAAACGTATATTGCAAATGAAGAGTGTCAGTGTTTTAAATGGATGAGAAGGCATTTTTCCTGTATACTGTCAGGCTAAATCCACAGGATGCATTTAGCCTCATTAAAATATCTCATCACTTGCAGCTTCTCTCAGCGAGGGCTGCAGCGACACTGCGGGTGGGACTATCTCGTCCTCGGGCTGTTTGAGCCTGACCTAAATAGAGCCTTATAATTAAGGGTGTGGCCGACTGCAAACAGTTTGCTTCCTTACGAATTTCTTTTTTTTTTTTTTTTTTTACCTCAAGGGTCGACACCCGAATGAAAGCCCATCAGCCTGCGCACTCACGCACAGTCAGATGTAGGTCGCTTTCTAAAGGCATCACACCAGCGCCGGCGCTCGGCAGCCGACCGGGAAGGAACGACAAATAGCTTTTCCTTTTTCCGCCAGGCAATTACAGGCCGGCAGGAAAGAGAGGAGCTGAGTTACTCCCCCCGGGGATGATTTTCTGATTTTCTTGTTGTTTTTTTTTGATAATGTGAAGAGGGAGCACGTCTTAGTCGGCGAAGGTTAATTGAGAGAAGAAAGAGGGAAAAAAAGCTCAGAAATTAGGAGGCTTATCATTCATGAGTTGGCTTTATCTTATGGGCTTAAGGGCTAAATGGTTTTTAAAAAAAAAGGTATTTTACGAATTATTTAGCAAAGCAGCGGAACTAAGAGTGAAGCAGAGACGTTTGGAGTTAATATTTGCTTTCACAATAAAACTTCCTTTGTGTGTCCTTTTTGTGCCACTCCATTAATTCAACATAAAATATAGTTCCTATTTAAAAATTCTGGTTACTTTCAAAGTTTTGGTTCTAGTAGCTCAGGAAGCACTTTTTTCTCAGATGATACCCTATCTTTGTTTGTGTTTGTCCTCGCAAGCATACCTGAAATTCTTTCTCGGCTTTTCATTAGTCGATCGTTTCAGCTCACAGTCTAAAAGTCCAACCCTCATATCCTGACTGGAACATCAAAGTGCCCCGGTCGACCACTCGGCTCAACCACCATGGGGCAGATAACGTGTCAGTGGAATCACAGCAAGCCGAAATAGCTCAGTTGGGAGAGCGTTAGACTGAAGATCTAAAGGTCCCTGGTTCGATCCCGGGTTTCGGCATTTTGGAATTTTGGAATCTCTTCAAGCAAAACAGCCCTCGGCGCTTCCTGCAGCTTTTTCCACTTGGAAACAATAGTTCCAAAAGGGAAAAGCCTGGCATCATTGTGGCAACACTTCACATGCCAACATCAACGCGTCTCCTCCCGGCTGCAAGAGGCCGGCTCGCCTGCTGGTATCTGCCCTTCGCCAGGATGTTTTTGGATAAAACAGTTGTTCATCACCACCTGGCCAGCAAATCACGCTCCTCCACTCGCAGGAGGTGCCATTTAATGTATTAAAAATCAATTAAAGTTCTTTTTGAAACTCTAATTTTATGAAATAACAACATTTATAAAAAAAAAAAAGCAATTGGAAATCGTGAACAAATCAGCTGCGCCTCCCAGAACTTTCACCCACTCCCTGCCAGATTCACACAACTGGACCCTTCTGCATCTGCTGGGAGGTTTACACTTTACGCCCCCGAGTGAGAACGACCCGCCGACAGAGCGGCCAGGTGAATCTCAGCCTAAATCACGGGCGACCTCTTATCTTTGAAGTCTCTGTCACGGCCGCTGTAAATCATTAGCGCGACTCCCAGGGGCTCCGACAGCTCGTCGTTCCGCCCTGCAGTCAGCTGGAGGGAACAGACCGTGACGAATGGCGCGAGGTCAAGACTGTGACCCCCCCCCGTACTCCCTCCACCCCTAGTCCATCACATGAAGAGAGGTACAAAGAGTAAAAGTGCCAGCAGATGCTTATCAGACTCTTTCCATCTGCGCGGCAATGAATGGCGTGGGACGCCAAGATAAGGCACAGCTAGCCCGCTGTGCTAAATGTGCTAAATGTGCCAGTGATTGATCGCCCCCTGGTGACCTGTGGTGAACTCGGATGCTGCAGAGTCGATGCCCAGCGCTCGTCTGTGCCAGTGAGTAAAACGAGATGCCGCTTGACTCGATCGATGGCGAGTCGCAACTGACCGCTCAGTAGCACACATGCAACAATGCACATGACTGATATATATATATACACCTGTGGATGAACACTAGTTGCATGTTAAAGCCAGTGTGCATCTGCAAAATTTCGCTTTTGCAATATATTTTTGCAGCTACTGTGTACATTTGCATTGTTGGAGACGCAGGAGGCTGCAGAGGCGCAAAAGCTGAAGTTGGCATGAAACAAACTGATTCTGCTACTTTGTAACGGGCACGGTCAAATTCTATCCATCCATCTATTTTCTACAGACTTCTGCCAACTTTCAGTGATTCGTCAAAATTCTATGACTTCTTCAGGTCTGGAAATGGCATTTGCAAATTCTATGACTTGGCAAGTTTTTCTGTGACCGCGGGAACCTTTGTGCTTTGTGTTGTTTGCGTGCTTGCTTGGCGTCGCTTTTCCAAACGGTCGCTGTGGGCCGTTGCCGCAAACGGACGCACAAAACAAATCCAATGCTTTTGGGGGAAACGGTCCAGCTTTCAAATCAAAGCCTTGACCCGAGGAGATTGGGAGGGGCAATGAAGAGAAGAAGTAGAAGGAGAAGGAGAAGGAGAAGAAGTAGAAGTAGAAGGAGAAGGAGAAGAAGTAGAAATAGAATTAGAAGGAGAAGAAGTAGAAGTAGAAGTAGAAGGAGAAGGAGAAGTAGAAGGAGAAGGAGAAGGAGACGGAGAAGAAGTAGAAGTAGAAGTAGAAGTAGAAGGAGAAGGAGACGGAGAAGAAGTAGAAGTAGAAGTAGAAGTAGAAGGAGAAGAAGAAGAAGAAGAAGGAGAAGAAGGAGAAGTAGAAGGAGAAGTAGAAGGAGAAGAAGAAGAAGAAGAAGAAGAAGAAGAAGAAGAAGAAGAAGAAGAAGAAGAAGAAGAAGAAATACACACAGAGGGAGAACATGGATTGAACATAGCAATTATGTAACCCACTGGGCGTCAACTGTTGTGAAGTAAGACAGAAGACAATGAGAACTGCAATAATCCCTTTCTCCCATCTGCCGCGATGTGCGATAAACACAAGATGACGGGGTCGCGCACATGCAGACGCTTGGCACGGCGTCCACTGTCAATTCATAATGACAATATGGATTCTGTTCTGCGGGCGCTCGCACACGAGTCGCTGGGTTACAATCAGCTCCAGCATCTCGGCCCCGACAACAAAGCGAGTGACTGGCCAGCTGGAGACGAAGCATTTCTCTGGCTGGTATCCCCGCAGGCTCTGTGCGTATATGTGTGTGTGTGTGTGTGCCTGTGTCTGTGTGTGTGTGTGTGTGTGTGTGTGTGTGTGTGTGTGTGTGTGTGTGTGAGGTATTCAGCCTAATACTGAGGCACATTGTCCGGCACTTGCGGCGCTGCAGCACATTTCGGGCCTCCTTCCTACTCGATTCCTCGGCCCACAGCGCTCCCCGCCGCAGCACAAAGCGGAGGAATCTCGCAGCGTCCAGTTCCAGCGAGTCCCTGCGAGGCTGTCCCACCGCAGGATGACCCACACAAGGCCAGCAGGTGTTACCGTCGCTCCAACGCTGTAATCTTCTCCTTTAAAAACAGCACTGCCCCCAAAAAGCGATAAATACAACTCTGTCAGCGCAAAGGTGTGTCCGACCTCCGTGTTAGCTCTCAGCTAGATATTTTAGATAGAAGGGAAATTTTTGGCCACAGTGTTGACAAAGAAAGTCTAAGACGAAGACTAGATTACCCAGTAAAAAAATATGTATATATATGTATATGTATATACATATATATACATACACATACATACATACACACACACACACACACACACACACACATACACACACATATATATGTATAAATATATATATATATATATATATACATACATATATATACATATATATATGAACTGAAATGCATTGTTTTGGAGACTAGAGTGAGACTAAACTAATGTTGTTCAGCACTTATACTTGCAAAAGGATGCCGCGGTTGGAACTGTGGAGCTCTGGTTTATTTAAGATGGGAGCATGGTTGCAAAGGTGAAATTCAACGACACAACATTTCACTTAGTATTTTGCATGAGAAGAAGTTACAGAGTGAGATTAGCGCCCTCTTGTTCCTCAAAAGACTGTGGCCCGTACGGGGATCGAACCCTCGACCTTGGCGTTATTAGCACCACGCTCTAACCAACTGAGCTAACCGGCCGTGACGAAGGCAACAGTCAGCGAGTGTCTGCTACTGTGGCCACGTGGTGACTGAGGCGTTGGTGTTTTCATAGCGTTGCTCTGCGGAGGTGTTCAATCAGCCTGAATTAGTAAAGGAAAAAGGCTGCGTTTAAAGGCTATGCAGAAAAAACTAATTTATAGTGTAATGAGTAATCAAGGAGTATATGTTCTACTGTATATACGACCGTCTCAAAGAAACAGTGATCAGCAAATGGAACACTTTCTGCTGAGTCTCGCTTCAAAAAGGTTGTGGCCCGTACGGGGATCGAACCCGCGACCTTGGCGTTATTAACACCACGCTCTAACCAACTGAGCTAACCGGCCCACGGAGACTAGAGCTTAGCTCCAGTTGACAGCTTGACCAACTTCCCATTACCATTCATTGTGGCACAGAATATCACTGAGGCAAAAGTAAAACAACGAGATATCACCCTCATGTTCCTCAAGAGGTTGTGGCCCGTACGGGGATCGAACCCGCAACCTTGGCGTTATTAGCACCACGCTCTAACCAACTGAGCTAACCGGCCCGTGGAAACTAGCACTTCTCTCCAGCTGACAGCTAGACGGACTTTACATGTGTCAGAAAAATTGCTGCCAAGGACTTGGTGAAGGGTTAACTTGCCAAGCTTTCGGGCAGTCATTGAGGATTTTGTTAGGTGTTGTTTTACCACTTATCCTTGTCCATTCTATTAACAGTATAAATTACAATATGACATTAACGCTCTCTCATGTTATGGCCCGTACGGGGATCGAACCCGGGACCTTGGCGTTATTAGCACCACGCTCTAACCAAACTGAGCTGACCGGCCCATGGAGACTAGCACTTAGCTCCAGCTGGACAGACTTTCCATGAGTCAGTTACTGGAAGTTGATAAGAAGGCACTAGACAGTGGTGTTGTAATCAAGACCGCACCAACCGATTAACGCTCTCTCATTTCTCAAAAGGTTGTGGCCCGTACGGGGATCGAACCCGCGACCTTGGCGTTATTAGCACCACGCTCTAACCAACTGAGCTAACCGGCCACTTAGCACGGTGCAGAGCCACAGTTGCTACCATGGGACAGGACCATGGAAGGTCTCAGCAGGGGCTTGGTGAAACGTGACCTACTGTAGCTCTGCCTTTTTTGTAAGCTCTCAAACCGGAACCACCCTTGATTCTGCTCCACAGATAAGTGTTGAAACCCTTGAACTTCACGAGGAAGGCGCTTCTGAGAAGATATGGAGGTACAATCAAAAGTCGAGCGCACAGCACGAGAGAGTGAAAGCAGCAAAAGGCAAAAGTGTTGACTTTACGCTCGGGAGGCGGGGGAGGAAAGTCTTCCACGTCCATGCTTGCGGCGATCCTCCTACACGAGCTCTTCAGTCGGCGGCGTGAAGGGGCTCAACTGCGTTGACACACATTCCTGAAGGAGAAAGACAAACTTCATGAACTCGGTGGGTTCGAGGAACAAAAAAAAACAAAAAGCAGATTTAAGTGCTAATTTCCATGCATCGTATATCAGCCACTTGGCACTCAGAACGCGGTCCCCGCGAACCCCAAAAGCACGTGGCAAACCCGGCCGAGGAGCACTGCTGCGTCCTGGTCACGGTCTGCTAAGTCCGGTGTCAACATCCGAGTCTGAACCATTCAGCTAATTCAGACCGACGGCCCGGGATGGGAGGGAGGGAGAGCGGGAGAAGAGAGGCCTATTAACCCAACCGTGTGTTGAATTGTTCTCCACTTTTTCAAATGCTAATTAGCAGCGTTTGCCAAAACAAAAAAACTGCCTTGTTGACGAGAGCGGCTCTCGCTTGCTCTGCGAAATCGCTGCGACCAACGACCTTGCAGTTCCTTACATGCACAACTGGTATCGGTAGGTATTTGACGAGCACGGTGAGATTACTCAGCCCCGGTATCTGTGCATCCCTAGTTTTAACCTCATTGCTGCAGTAATTGCACGAGCAACAAATTGGAAATGACATCCGCCGACAGCAGGCTGTAGTTTAGTTGTAGAATTTACCAAAATGAGGACATTTACTCGAAGCCGCCCTCGACTGAACTTCACTCCCACAGTTTGGGAAAACGGTTGTGCATTTCCCATTGAAAGAAAGTCAGGTATAGCTAATTACAGCGTAGATGACATCTCAACTGCTTAAAAGGCATTCTTGTCAAATGCGAGCTACCACCCGGGGCTATGACCAAGACAAAGACCCTCACTGTTCTGTCGGAGGCTCCGTTGATGCCAAAATTCCACCAGCGCATCGGAATTCACACTCGGGCAAAAATGATGGTACTGTATTATCACCTGCAATTAAGGGGCAAAGGTCACTGGGACTTTGTTGTGGCTGTAGATTTATTTTGGGGGGGGGTTTGCTGAAATGTCATTAGCATGCTGAGGCAGGAGCTTCAGGAGGACCTGCATGGGCATGAGACGCCGACATTCCTGGGCAGCCCTGCCTTTGTTTGCATGAGCTACACGTTCGTATCCAGAGGTGACAGTTTCTGTCAAAGCTCTATCCCAGAGTGTAGGGGGAAAAAAAAAAATGAGGCGGGGGTAGGGGGGGGTGGGTTGCTATTTCCGGACTTTTCCAACTTGCCGGGGTGCCTTTGGAGGAGATGACTGACTCATGACATCACGCAAGTGGCAGAAAGCAGCTCATTGTTGTGGCTCGGTTCGCGTTGCCACGTATTCCGTCCCCGCAACGATGAGTTCGGAGTTCCAAGTGGGGCCCTGCTGCAGCAAACCACATTGGGAGTGGATAACTCATCCTACAGTGTCAAGGCTTGTTTTGTCTACGAGGGGTGTGAGATCCTCTGCCTCTTTGTTCTCCGCCCTGCAGGCAGGCACACGGCCAGAACAGGAGATGGGAAGCCGGGCGGAAAACTCAACAAGTAATGAAGTCGGTAAAACTCCCCCAATGCTGTTCAGTGCCGAGGATCTTGCAACTTTCGTGGTTTCCTTCGTGCATTTTGGTTGATGAGGATGTTCATAGAGGGTTCGATCTACTTTATTCAGCCTGGCACATTCCATTTCACTCAGGGTTAGAATGAGCTCTCGTTCCTCAAAAGGCTTCTGGCCCGTACGGGGCTCGAACCCGCGACCTTGGCGTTATTAGCACCACGCTCTAACCAACTGAGCTAACCGGCCACCGAGAATGCAACCATTCAAGCAAGACCACTTTAGTTTGATTCCAACTGGTTTTCAAACTGCACATTTAATGTATGTATTTCTTGCAGTTTCAGTCAATCAGTTCAGCAAAGCATGCTTCTGGCTTAGGGATATTTTTTTTTTTCACCAAGGAAAATTTTCTATATGATCACTATAGCTAGCAAAATTATTACAGAATGAGCTCTCGTTCCTCAAAAGACTGTGGCCCGTACGGGGATCGAACCCGCGACCTTGGCGTTATTAGCACCACGCTCTAACCAACTGAGCTAACCGGCCCATGGAGACTAGCGCTTAGCTCCAGCTGACAGCTGGACAGACTTTCCATGTGTCGGTTAAGTTGCTAGCAAGGCACCACAAGACAGTGGATGTTCTCGACAGGGGCTTGGTGGAAGTTTCAACCTCATGAGTTCTGCGGCGGTCGTACGACTGTCTAAAAGAAACAGTGACCAGCGAGTGACACCTTCTGCTGAGTCTCGCTTCAAAAAGGTTATGGCCCGTACGGGGATCGAACCCGCGACCTTGGCGTTATTAGCACCACGCTCTAACCAACTGAGCTAACCGGCCCATGGAGACTCGCACTTCTCTTCAGCTGACAGCTTTACCGACTTCTCATGTGTCAGAAAAATTGCTGCCATGGACTTGGTGAAGGGCTAACTTGCCGAGCTTTCGGGCCGTCATTGAGGATTTTGCTAGGTGTTGTTTTACCGTTTATCCTTGTCCATTCTATTAACAGCATAAATTACAATATGAGATTAACGCTCTCTCACGCTGTGGTCCGTACGGGGATCGAACCCTCGACCTTGGCGTTATTAGCACCACACTCTAACCAACTGAGCTAACCGGCCCACGGAAACTAGAACTTAGCTCCAGTTGACAGCTTGGCCGACTTCCCATGTGTCAGTAAAGTTGCGAACACTGGATGTTCTTGACAGGGGCTTGTTGAAGGGTCAACTTCCTGAGCTTTTGCGGCTGTTGTACCTTTTGTGTCGCATTGAAGAATTTGTTAGGTGTCGTTTTATCATTTATCCTCGTACAGAATATCACTGAGGCATAAGTAAAAAAAGGTTGTGGCCCGTACGGGGATCGAACCCGCGACCTTGGCGTTATTAGCACCACGCTCTAACCAACTGAGCTAACCGGCCCATGAGCACTAGCGCTTAGCTCCAGCTGACAGCTTGACAGACCACCCATGTGTTGGTGGAGGTGCTAACAATGCACGAGGAAGTGAAAGTCCTCGGATGGGGCTTGGTGAAGAGTCAACTTCCTGCACTCTAAACGTGAAGCCTGGAACCACCCTTGAATCTGCTCCACAAACGTGCTAAGATTCTTGAACTTCAGGGGACCCAAACCAGCAAGTCCAGCATGTCGGCACTAGCTAGTGCAGATCTGCTGCTACCAGATGAGGCCCGCACTGGAGCTGAGAAAACAGCATTTCAGTCTTAAAAAATTGAAACAATGGATGTTAAGGAGTTAAGAAGGAGAGAAGTTATATCCCATTACCCCACTGCTTCCCAAAAAGGCCTTTGAAAAAATAAACATTCTACAGTGACCCTCACTGTAAGGCCCTATGAGTCATGGGGCCTTATATTTTTTAGATTTTGTCCTAGTTTCTCACACCAGATATGAAGGAGCAAAAGCCATGAATTGAAAAATTCAAAGACCGTCATTGTGTGGCCTGTGACGGCAAGCAAAGATAAAACAGTTGACCTGCTGTTATGCTGGGGGCCCTGGAAATATATCCAGAAATCCTTCGACGTCCTCAGACCTCAGTCTGAAAACCACTGATCTCCTGCACAGCTTAAAAACACGAGCTTCTGGCACCAAAAGGTGCCGTTGTATGACACGTGGTTGTGCAGTGACACATTTTGAGGCAGCAACTACCAGCCCAACCCAACAAATTAATCTCTCTCTGCAAATGAATTGTTCAAGAACACTGAGGAAGGAAGGAAAAGAAGGAGGGAGGGGCACAGTAGTCAAATACCAAGGTGTGCTCATCTGGGCACAGAGGAAACAAAATAATTCTTTGTTTTTCTAACATTTGCTTTCAATTGCAGAGTGCCCTCATATTTTGCAGGACTGTTTATTTTCAACAACACATTGAACTCCCAGAAACGAGGAAAGTCCCGCCTCCTTGACTTCTGTTTCCTTCAGAAAATGTGTGCTAACAAAAAAAGAGACTCCTGCAAACTGCCACTTTGCGACGTCGTTGAAAAATATGAAAAATATCAAGCAGTTATCAGCAACCTTTTGGAACCCGGGAGCTATCGTGGGCGACCTGGTTGCCTGTGGGCACCGTGTTGGTGACCCCCCCCTCTGACGTAAAGTGGGGCAGAGACGACTCCCCGGCTGCTGAATGAGATTCCTCCGTTCCTCGTGCGTCCTCGCTGGTTCGCCTGCTTTATCAGGGAGGGAAACTGAAAGCGGCCTTCCCACAAATGACACCCTGCACGGCCTTGTGGTGCCGTCGTCATCATCAAACGCGATGCCCGCGGTCAGAACGCCCGGCTTCAACTGCGCGTGCCCAAAGTGCAGCGAAGGCGCTCGCTGCCCCTACGAGTGTGTCAGGGAACTGCACTTCAGGTCGCAGGGCTGCCAGACGCCTTTCAAAAAATGAGCGGCTGAGACGCAAGCCCGCTGCTAATTAACAGGTGCCATCGTCGCAGTGCAACGGTGGGGCGGTGATTGAGGGAGGGAAGGAGGGAGGCGGTAAAAAAAAAAAAAAAAATCCACCATACAGCTGATGACAGACCCGGCCGAGCGTGTCATCACACGCCGGGGAGGCGGCGTTGCAGCAAGGAAGACAGTCAGTCGTCCCCGCCTGTCGCTGTGATGCCGGCCATTTGCACACCTGCGTGCTCCTAATGAGCTGCGAGGAAGAGCGGAAGAGCGGCGCGGGAATGAAAACCCACGGAAAGAAGAGCTGCGCTCGCCTTCTGCTGGATTCCCATGTGTCAAAAAACGGGAAATTAAACGAAATGGAAGCGTCTGCATACGATGCAGTGTGTTCTTTTCAGCTCAATGTGTTATATTCAGAAATGACTTCCAGTCTTGTAAACACTTTTTATTCAAGGGTGAGCTGAAGTGGAGCATGTGATTGAGGAGTTATATCACATCATATCAGTTGCACTGACCGACAACTAATTTGTAGAATTTTACCACCAAGTCCTTTGCGTGATTAATGCTTCTGGGTTTTTTTTTCTTCTTTTTCTCCTTCCGGTCACTCTTTAAAGCAGAATTGTGAATTTAAAGTTGGTACTTTCTGATATTTCTGCCCGTTTCTTTTCTGTTTAATTACTTTTTACGTTTTCTGATGGCAGAAAAAGGATCCAATTCTGGGAAGCCATTGTGAGATTGTGAGAAAAACCCATCACCCTGCTCCACGCCAGACTAGTCAGATGTTTCAGTAAAAACAACTGGTCGCTTCGCAGGAAAAAAAACTGAAAAAAAAACAACACGTGGCAGCTCCCAAAAGCTTCCAGAAACTCTTCTAGAGCTCACACAAGCACGCTGCTCTTGTGAGGGCACTCGGATCCTACTGAAGCGAACTCTGGAGCGCACTTAATGACAAGTGGCATACCACACGGACTGAGAGTCATAAACAAAAGGCTGGAGGAGAAAGGCAGCGAGGGAGAGACAGACTTGCAGTCTGCAGCCAGCGTCTTTCGCGTCTCTGCGGCTGAATGTTTCATTGCGCAGTGTGCCGTCCCAATCTTCTCCTCCTGCCGGGATTACAGTAATCAGGCTCCGGCCCTGAAAACATCGCATCGCGGGCTTACAAAAGAGAGGACGGGCATCCCGGGGGCCGAGCGCCGCGATTGTGTTTGCGAGCAGGTTCAGCGGAGGACAAGCAGGAGGAGGAAGAGTGATTCCTCCCATCCATGTCACCACGATCGGCATTAAATGAACCACTGCCACAAACTCCCTGTACTGACGGCATGTCGGAGGAGAGCAGCCGACTCTGTGCGACTCCATTAGTAAAACACGCCGGTGCCGTGTTATTTGTTCCACTAAGCTGATCGGCAAAATGAAAAAAAAAAAGAAAAGAAAAAAAAACAGAAAACATCCACGTCTGCAGTGTTGAGACGTGGATCAGATTGTGGTCGGGATTTAAAATTGTTGCTCTCCTTCAGCCACGCACAGCAACATGAGCACGCGCACGCATGCCGCACGCTGAGCAGAAATCTGAAACCTGTACAAATGGAAGCTGCTCAAAAAGCAATGATAAGAAAAGCTGGTCTGTATCTTTTTGCTCTTTATGAGTGATGTCATCACACCTGGCACAGAAACTACATGTCAGTCCAACGTCATCAGATGCCACTGCAGGCAGCTTGGTATTTCAAAGTGGCATCAAATCCCTCACTCATAAAGTTCAGTTTTTCTCACAGGATTGATGATGACTTTTTTTTTTTTCTTCTTTTCCTTTTTCGAATAAATCCCTCAAAGAGGTGGGGACTGGGTGGGTTAGGGTGGGGGTGTAAAAAGCCCATTTAAAAACAGTGGCAGCCACAGTCTTGGCTGTAACTCTTCACTGGTCTCCACCCTTTAAAACCACACCAAAGATCCAGAGATCCCAACGTGTCGGCAGTCAGTGAAAACATGAACACGGTGGCGCAGCATCGAAAACAGACGCGTTCCGGGTGGAAAGACGAGCATGGACTAAAACTGTTTACCGTGTTGCCCTGTAAAGAGACTCTGTAGAACACAACAGTGGTAATTAATCCTAGTTCCAGTTCCAGTTCAATAACATTTAACAGAAAACGAAACAACACGCTTGTATCTCCAGTGGTTGCAATGATATGTAAAATAACAGCTCTGAAACTCTGCAAACCATCATCCTGCCATTTTCTTATCCTGCGCTCAGGCTGGTGGGGGCTTTAGCCCAGCTGTCTGGGGGCGTAGGCTAGGTACACCCTGGACGAGCTGCCAACCTCCCATCCACACTGCAGAGTTACCAGTTGACCTCTTGCACCATGTGTGGGAGGGACGGCATTCCTGCTGCGACGCTAACTACTGCAGCACCCTGGCGCCTGCATTCAAAAAATATAATGCATATCAACTGACATCGAGAGTTCTTATCTGACTCTTTAACTGTGGATGCTGCAGGAAAATGTGAACCCCCCACCCCCCAACAGGAATGAATAAAGTGCATATATTGTATCATTCATTTAAGATTGATAGATTTCTTATCCCTGCCTCTTGCACAATTTGACTGTGTTTTGAACATCTGATTTGGTTGTTTGCTGTACATAGATTGATATTGAGTGATATTTTTCACAACTGTATAGTTTATTTTTTGTACTTTTTTTTTTTTTTTTTTTTTTTTCTAAGTGCTGCAACAGTGTAGTTTCCCAATTCGGGATCAATAAAGTACATCTATCTATCAATCAAAGCAATTTCACACATCTGCCTGCCAAAAAAGCGCCTTCCGCTGTTGCTGTTGGTGTTGTTGTTAGTAAACTGTGTCCTTTCCCCCACTGCACTCACTGGCTGGAGCGACAACCATCACCGCCTCTGTGAAAATGAATGGTATGCTGCCCGGCTTAACCGCTGTGTTTACTCTGATGCGCCGAGCTTACGCGAGGAAGCTGCCTCGAATCTAGGTGTGATTACAGCAGCAGCGCAAGGCTGAGCATCTGTATTTGCAGACAGGCCACGCCGGCTTATTTGCGAAACAAATCGCCTGGAGGAGACTTTTTTTTTTTTTTTAAAGTCCCCTCCTCTTCACCCACACTCGAATGCTCCCACTTTGCTGTGTTCTCATAAAAATAAAAATAAAAAAAACCCAACAAAAAAAAACATGAAGTGGTTTCGCGCGCGGCAACATGAAAGCAGACCGAAGCTTTAGATTTCTCACCGTTTAGGGGAAAGTCCAAAGAGCCTGGGAGCTCAACGGGGAGTCAGACAACGCAGGAAGTTGTATTTTTTTTCCTTAACGAAAGCATCGTTTCGCTACCTGCTTAGACACATCTTCCAGCTGACTGAGGCTGGGCAGCACTGTGCTAAGGAATGTCATGCATGACTACCTGAGTCCGGGAAAGGAGGAGGAGGTGGTGAGGGGGAGCTGTAGCTCAGATTTTCGGATATATTTGGCTGCACTGAAATGATGTAATTTGTCATGCACTCCCCCCCCCCCCTCCCTCCATAGATGTATATACTATCATCTAAATGGTAAAAAAATAAATAAATAAATAAATAAAAAAAAAAGAAAAAAAATACAGGAGCTGGAATTCCGTACTAAGGAGGAGGAGAGAGGGTCCACAAACTGCCAAATGTTACACACGACTAGGACTAGGACTCAAAGGAAAAAGCTTGATTTCGCTGAGGTGTACAAAAACAAAACAAAAAAATTTCGCATTTATCAACACAAACCGGCAAGTTGGTCCGAGTTGCAGCGACTTGCATTTCTTCCTCACTGAGCAGTTTGTTGACGGTGACGGCAACTTGGCAAAGTTAGCTGAGACGCCACGTTATAGCCATCTCCCCCGCTCTCTCTCTCTCTCCCACTCTCTCTCTCTCTGTCTCTCTCTCACTTAACACCCTCGCCGACTACAAACACAGGCTCGGGTTCACGCAACGGTCGAAAAGTGTCGTTAAATGACGTTCGTTGAAGAGTAAGTCTGACAATATTCCTGACGTGACCACTTGAGCAGTGGCAAGAAAACAACGTTATTTTAACTTGACGAAAACTTGAGGGGGGAAAAACACATTTCAACTCACCTTTGCCAGTGACTTGAATTCTCCCTGTTTAATAGGCCGTATTCCTTCGCTTCGGCACGTGACAAGTGTCAAACGAGACACATCTCTTCTGGTCACACAATTATCCAGCATTCGCCCAGTGCCTTTTTCTTTTTAACTTTACGCTCCTCGGCTGCAAAATGATCCATCGATGAAAAAAAAAAGAGCTGTCGGCTCGCCCAGCAGGCAGCCCATTGGTCGGCGAGAAGATCCAGCGCAGTTCTGATTGGCGGAGCGATGCGTCAATCACGCCCATGTCGTCTTCTCCTGCAGGATCAGCTCTTGACCGGCGAAAGGAGCCCCCTTCGCGGTGACGTGACGTGTGAGGCGGCTCCCCGCGCAGCTGTGGTGGTGATGGTGATAATGGTGTGGGGATGCGGTTCTTTCCAACTTTGCCCAACTAAAACGAGTGATTCTATAGGTTATTTATTTATTTATTTTTTAATAGATAATTCATTCAACCACACTGCATTCAATTCAAGCACCAAAATCGGCTCAAGCTGGTCGCGTTCCGAACACTGTTTGATCTGATAACACGCACACATTCCTGTGCTGAAGTAAAATTAAAATGAATGAATAAATAAATAACTAAAATGTACATTGGAAAGGAGTTATGCATTTTGAATGATACATTAATAAAGCTCAGACAAAAGTCAGTTGAATGTTTTTTTTTTTTTATGACAAGTGTTTCTACTAAAA
This sequence comes from Nelusetta ayraudi, assembly GCF_046127955.1. Taxonomy (NCBI): domain Eukaryota; kingdom Metazoa; phylum Chordata; class Actinopteri; order Tetraodontiformes; family Monacanthidae; genus Nelusetta; species Nelusetta ayraudi. Next base: position 204,184 of record NW_027466071.1, read on the forward strand.
ATGATCACATAATAAAATCAACTGAAAACACGATCATTCCTATTGTGCCCCCTAAAGGCTGATAGTCTGTCGTGCAGCCGTTCTTCCGGCATGGATGACACTGAACACCACCATGGCTTGTGAGAACATCTTTTTTCTTTTATTTAGTATTATTATTATTATCAAAAAAGCATTTTCCCAACACAAACAGGATGTTAAATACATTGGCATAAAGTAAAACCGCTGTCTTTCTTCTTCTTCACAAAATTAGAATCTGAATAAGAATCTGCTGAATAAGTTAGTACACGCAAACAAAGACTTTGACCGTCGTCATAAGTATTAAAAGAACACCATTCTTGAAGGTGTAGAAAAAAAAGTTCAACTTAAACCAGACTCGAACAAAACAAAACAAACTGCAGATCCAACGGTCCCATAGTAATTAAACATAGTAATTAAATCCAGCATGCAATCGAAACATAGTATTAAAATAGTAAGAAATAAAATAATAAAAGGTAGTTACAGGGCAAAGGTTTGTTGAAAGACAAGGGGTAAAGTCGCTGCACACAACAGTTCACTGCCGCATCCTGGAGTAAAATGGACCAAAGTCCGATGCTCGCGACGCACTTATAATCTGAATTTAACACTGATGATGAAAAAAGCAAATGAAAATGTGCAAAAATCAGATCAATTATATTAAATTCTTCACAGTAGTACAAGGAAATGTTAGTTATTGCCTGTGATTATCAAAAACACTGTCACAACAAATGTATGACAATGGACAAAGCGAGCACACAAGGCTTATGTGTGCGGTACAATAAGGCCATTGTTTGGGGACAAAAACAGACAGAGTTGGGTCAGAATTGACTGGAATAATACTTTGCTAAAAACCAGATTTGATGATTGCGAATGTCTTTAAGTTGATTCTCTGATAAACACTGATTACGTTTTGACCCATGTAGCCCTGCAGCATTTCATTGTTGTTCTCTCTAACTCAACTAAAGCAATATTCAAAAACCTGTAACACCAACCTTTAGACATTTGTTAAAATCTACTCATCCCACTACTTCTGAAGTACACCTCAGCAGGACCTGTTTCGCAACTAATTTAGAAAAATGCCAAAAATATAGTTTCATTTTTGTAATATCACACAGTTCCTGATAACCTTTCAGGGCCACGTGATTCACTCAGAATAAAATAAGTAAAAAAAAATTAAAAAAAAAGTAACTTTGAAAAAAATAAATAAAAATATGGCACTCTTCCTCTGGAAATGAAGCCTTTGATTCAGCTCAGCTGGCATGAGCTTTGACAGAAACCCCCGAACGTCCCTGCGCGGCGGCACCGTTCACTGGTACGGCCTTGTTGCCAAAGTTCCAGTCCACTGGATTGAGCAGCTGCATGGTCTTCTTGTGCGTCCACATAGGGTTGATGATCAGCGTGAGCAGAGCCAGGCCGGTGAAGAAGAGCAAACGCTGGGCCAGAGCCACGTGGGTGCTGAGCTCACCCCAGTGGGTGAAGGTGATCCACCACATGTAGTAGGTGAGCACCATCCGGCAGTGGAAGGCGTGGATCATCACCCACTGGTTGGCCTTCCACAAGCGGGTGTGTGCCCAGCCAGCCTGGCGGAAAGACGGAGCAATGTTTTAATTCAAGGTTTAGTGCAAAAAGATTCAGGCTTTTTTTATTTGGAGGAAATTATCACATTTAATCCTTTCAAATGAGGTCTGACTGAGACACATTTGTGAAATATATTTACTGCACACATGTTGGATGAGGCAAACCAGTGAGCGAGCACAGTCCCCGCTATTCACATGTGACTCACTGATCATTCAAAAGGCAAGACAAGACAAGAACAGAATAAAAGACAAAGGTAAGTATCTCACTGTACTAGTAAATCTCAAGTCACATTCTCTGTTCTGTTCATCCAAAAAAAACTAAATTAATTTCTGACAGAACTGTGGCCACCACAGAATTCCCTGCAAATTTCAGTCGCAGTAGCAAGTTTCAAAGTCAGGTTCTTTAATCACTTCTTGACTTTTTCTAAGGTTTTAGTGGCTGCTTACTGGAGTCACTTCCTGTGTTCGTGCAAAGAGGAGCCAGCTGGTTAATTCGTGCCAAGGTTGACTGAAAACACTTGACATTGGAGATGAGACGGAGGTTGGAGATTTAACGTGTACAGGAGGAAGTGTGACAGCCTAGATACTTCCTCTTTATCGGTTTGATGGGTCAAACCGCGGAGAGGGGAAACACAACCTGGTAACAGTTTTAGACCTTTCCAACGCCGCAGACAAAAAGCTGAAATAAACTTGTAAAACGGCAAGCACTGTTCCAAGAGTGAGATTGAGAAACCCTGAGAGCAAAGTGAAGGCACGGAGTTTGACTGGACCCTCACCTTCAGTAACATCCAGGATATGCAGGTGAAAGGAGTGCTCATCTCCAGCAGCAGCGTGACCATCGGCAGGAAGTGGCCCAGGGAGTCCCACACCACCGCCCCCAAATACCCCGACAGGGCAAAGAAGTGGTGCGTCGCCAGTGGGAGGTCGAACGACCGGAACACCACATTGGATCCGTGAAGCGCTACGTTCTCAAACGCAAAGAAACCTGTGGCCGTGAGGATGTTGAACCAGGACCAGTCACGCTGTCCCCTCACTTTGTCGGCGGTTATCACCGAGTCCTCGGTCAGTGCCCGGACGCCGACCACTATGCTCTGGAGGCCAAAGACCGCCCGGGTGGCTGCGAGGTTCCAGAAAACCTTCTCCTTAGCCAGCAAGGAGTTGTAGGTTGAGCAGAAAGCTGCAGACAACAGATGGGAGAGAAGAAATACTGCCGTGTAGAAGGCAAACCCGAGCGAGATGAGGTAGAGGCGGTGGTCCCATGAGAAGTACTCGGCACTAGGCTGGGGGAGAGGACTGCTTTGCTGCACAGCGTCCATGTCGAAGTGAGGAGATGAGACTTGCGTCAAATGCAGGCTTCAGGAGAGGGCGGGACGATGCATGGTGCGCTGGTTACCTACAGAAAAGGGACAGCGCATCATTTACACAGCCCAAACTGTCACAACCGCCCACTACAAGCGTTCTAATTTACTCGACACGCTTCGACAAAAGACAGTCTGAGCATTCCGTGCCAACGCGCCACAAAACACTCGCTTTTATAATCAGCACGTATTACGAATATTTCGAGTGAATACGCTGTCGACGTCCTGACCGACAAACCTGCTCAGCTCGACTAAAGTTTCAACGTCAGGTAGCACCGCAAGCTAGCAAAACAACAACAAAACAACTGCGACAAAACAAAACAAAAAACGTGGCCGCGGACAAACAAAAATGTCGATAACAGCGAGTCTTTTTCTTACCTTCCATAGAAAAGGTGCGAGGTCCCGGCTACAATACACCGCAGTGAGGTGTCACTCCTGAACACCATGTCCCCAAAAACTGTCAGGAGTGCAGCGCTGAAACAACATAATAGAAATCATGCGATTCTCATTTGATCACGTGATCACCAAAAACGGGAAGTTCCGCCCACTTATCCGGAAACGTATCCGGATTGGTCAGCAAACGCCATGGGCGAAACCCAAAGAGAGCGCCGCGAAAACTTGTCTCTTGTGGCTTCTTGTGCGGTCGTGTTTACAGTGATGAGGACGATGATTCACCTCTGACCTGTGTTCCAGGACCTTCACGACACGCCCAGAGGTCCCTCGACCATCTCCTCCAGCGACGGAACAGCCCGAGTCGTCAACACCTCCCGCCACCACTCAGCTGAAGAGAGGACCCTCCTCTCCCGGGACTTCAGCTCCCTCCAATGACACCACGGCACCGTGGTCCCCCATCAACCTCTTCCGCCCCCCCACGGCGTTTGTCGTCCAAAAAAAAAAAAAAATCATCCACAACAATTCCCCTCTGTGTCCAACAGGGGGTAGTATTGGTTCATATGTCAAAGCTTGAAATCATTACCGGTTGGATGAGCACCCGCCAGTCGATAATGGCAACTCAAAGTACAACTTTAAAGTACATGAAATATATATAGTCTTGGAGATTGTTTTATTTTATTTTATCCCCTGGTAACAAATCTTTTAAGTACAATAAATGAGTGCAGTAAATATTACAGTGGCAGAAATCCCTAACCTGTCCCAAACAGCAGCAGAAAAGGTAAAACCATGTGTTATTAGCATTGTAACTTAGTACTTGCTTAGCCTTGAGGCACCACATTTGAAATGTGTAAACTTATTAATATTAAGATATGTATTTAAAAATATTTATTTTTATATAAGGCTGTGTTATATGCAGTGGTGGAAAAAAGTATTTGGACACCCTTATCTTTTGAAATGTACTGTGCAAAGACCCATTAAGTCTGCAAGTGCGGTTTATTTTGGTGCAGTCACCAACATTAACCCACATGCTGCACGTGTACTGTTGCGTCCTGCTCAGAACTGGACAGCAAGATCCAGAGTACAAGAACAACAGCAATGTAGTTTGATTATTTTGTCACAATAACTATTAACAAAGGAATAAATGTAATTTGTTTGTGTGCTTCTGATGCACCTGCAACCTTTTGAAGCACACTCAAACAAAAAAAAAGGATCTAATTTTCAACAACAATTGGGATTGACTAAAATTCTAAGTGTCCTTTTTCACTACTGTATCATCAGTGATTTACATTAAAACTGTATACAGCAAGTTAATGGGGTTTGCAACTTTGATTTACGTCGTATCAACAGTACATTATGGTATTATTTTAACCTTCTTTTCACCAAAAATCACCGTTCATTTTGGGAAACAATTGTTTTCCCTTTTGAGGCACCACACTGACCAAACTTTTCAAAACATTTTCTTCAAAAATTTAATTGCAGAATAATTTACAGTGGATGACTTCAGCAGTGATCAAACTACTCAAACAATAAATAAATAAACAAAAAATAAAAAATAAAAATCAGTTGCCCAGATAGAAAACAATTACGGTAAAACACACATGTTGGTGCAAACTAGTAAAAATAATACAAAAGTAACCCAATGGTAAAGTAAATTCTTACTGGAACAATCCAGTATCGACAACGAAGCATGTGACTGACCTCAATGCAAATCAGTGGGTAGTGTCATAATTGCAAAAAATAAATAAACACATACATAAACAAACCATAAATAACCCTACATTCAGAAACAGGATTTCGCATGCCATCATATCAGCTCGTGAAACAACCAGAACAAAGTAAAAATGACAGCAAAACATAATGAAATGCATAAATCTGTCGTGTTTTGAGGAGCATATATTATATATTTTTTTATATATATATCTCTATATATTTCTTTACAAATAATGAATATTTGGCATTATATTCATCCTCACTATAGATATGATATACAATAGATGAAAATAGTTTTAGCTAAACAACTACCTTTTTTTCATTTCGTCTGGTAATTACAGTGTGGTTGTCACATTCCAAGTTCAAGGAAATGTTGTCTCAGTTGTATCTGCCTCAGCGATTCCTAACCTGACCTCCTTCCACGGCACGGTTACGTAAAAAGCCCCCCCCCCCTTTGAAATATTTCACACCGTGAGCTCCACAGTGGAAAGCAGATAGACAGTCTTGCCAGATGCGAGGCCACAGATCAAAAGTGTGAGCTGTGAGGTGGCGAGGAGGATGTGAGAAACGGGGGGTTGGGGGGGGGGAGCGAAGCGATGGTGGGGGATGGATTTGTGTGTAGAGAGGATTTTACAGTATGCAGGGTTACCGAGTCAAAAGATGGCACTTTGAGTTCACTGCTGCCCTCGTGAAATTTAAACTGTGGTGCAGTTTTCCCAGCCTGCAGTGGAACGGGAAGAATCCAGCGATGCTCCTCTGCACCCCAAAGAATTTGAGGGCAGAATTTAGCCGGTAGCTAACTAGCTAATGAGAGCTAATTGCTGGCGTTCGTCTAAGCATTTGCCACTGTGCAATAACTCATCCTGAATCGAGAGCAGAGCCCAGTTTCAACGGTAAATTCATTGTTTCTTGTCCACAGTTATGAACGTGGCAAATGTACCAATGTTATTCTGGGCCCCGAACAAAGGCTCTACGTCTCCGGATTGTCTCGACTGCAGCTCTAAACTCGCCCCCAACCAGCGTCACTACATGACATAACCCCTTTTTTTCTTAAATAAAACAAATTCCCTCATAACCTCTCAAACCTGATTTGCAACAAACACACCATCGGTTCGGTGGCAGTGAAACCACAACAACGCAAAAGATATCGCACCAGCAGACCATCTCATCCCTAACGAACCCGGCACATCTGCATATGTGGCGAAATTCCTTGGACGCCTCCGGTGACGGCCGTCGGTGACTCCAGCCCAGCGCGGAAAAGGCCACAACTCAGCAATACATTTATCACCGCCGGCTTTAAAAGGCCTTGAAGGCTGTTAGCTTGATCTCGCCAAGGACCCAGAGTCTTACATAAGCTGCTTTGCTTAGTCAAAGGCAGGCTGAGAAAAAATACCCAGCGCAGCGCCCGGGCCGTCTACACGTAGCAGCCTTCCAGCTACACACAGCACCCGGCACCGGCAGTTCAGGGCTCAGCGCGGAGCTCTTGTCTGCTCCAAAGCAGCATATGTCAGGCTGGGCCTGTCTATTCCCTGTCTGCCTGCCACCGGGCCAAACAGTGAGGGGGAACAACATCTCTGGCCCCGCCAACTGTCTCTGGCATCACAGTGCAAGACAACATCCAGATACCCAGTGTCATTCCTCTCAAGGTCTCTGCCTCTGCGCTGAAAACAAAAAGGAACAACAAGCCAAATTGGAGATAACTTCATTGCAAACCTTTCACTCCTACAAATCCTGCCGACAACTCGCTCCGAGACATACGTGTAGGCATTGCACATTTATATATTCAGTATGCTAAATTTTCTTCGGCGTAGTTTAATTCACGAGATCAGATTAACAGAAGGGATGAGACAGTGCTACAGGAGAATTAAAATAATTCATGTCCTATGTTTTTCACAGATGTTATTTTGGCAAAATATTAAATTGACTCTTTTCCCTACTTACTGTATAAACCCCCCCCCCCCTGTACTTTGGAAACTAAATGAAACATTATTACATTGTGAATATGTTGTAAAGCTTATGGCATAAGGTCCAGCTGTGCCTGTGTTATTTGTTTGTATGGGTTGAGTTGGTAGAAAAGTTGCTACACTGACCTCGAGTTCACTCACTCTTCCCTCACAATTAAATCAAGACAAGGACGACTACCAAGAACCTGTCTGACCGAGTGGGCCAGCGCTGTGTTCTTTCCTTACAACAACTATCTCTGGTCCAATACAAATGCCCACTATCAGTCTATCACAAAGTTTCAGGAGATGTATAGGTGATGGTCAACTGACAGAAAGACTGTGTTATCATTGATTGTTTGCCTGCACTGTATTTATTATTCATTAAATAAAAAGGCAGCACCATTCGGTTGATTATCAAAAGTTTTTTTTTTTTTTTTTTTTTTAATTTTAACCATCAGAACGAAGTCTTTTGGTCTATGTTTTAAGTGAGGAGTAAATATATATATTTATATTCAATGAAGAGCAGCATTAAGATGAGTTTCTCCAATTTATTTACAATGATCCAAGTTGGATGCTGACTGAGGTTCTTTATTTTTATTTCATTATTTTTTTATACTTTTGAATGACAAGTACTGTGATTGGGGCTGCACGAGCTCTTAATTAAAACCAGAGCCAAGTTGGGACTTAAAATGTAAAATTATTCACTTTGTACTCTGAAGTCATAGGATTGTGCAGCGTCATAAAACGTGTTCACCAGGAAGCATAAGTGAGCTAGAACTGACGGTTTTAGAGTTAGAGGGGTCCGTAAGCGGTTCAGAAAGACGTTGTGCTGATTGACGTTTCCGTTAATTTTTGACGTGTTATCCTTTGAAGCATGTTAACATTCAGTGCGTGTTTTCGCGTAAGGATAAAATCAACCTTTTAGTCTCAACATTTAAGTGGTCCTGGAGGAGACCACAGACGAAGCTAGCATTAGCTCAGCCATTTGGTTCACCTAGCTAGCAGCTAACAGCAACATCTAGCAGTGGGTGCTGTGCACCAGTTTGAGAGAGCTACACACTACTAATCTATCACGATCTTGCCACTAAGTGTAATGGGAGGCAAGTGATAAAACCTAGCCGACTACATTAGATTAAGTGAAAATTAGAGAAGTTTGCTACGCAACTCACTGCCTGCTTGACTTCATTTCCGCACAGCAAGAAACTAGCAGAGTTTTAATCATTTGTGACTTGTTGTCGTCCGATCCTCAAGGAATACCTTTTCTGCATTTGTATGCCACCATTTCCCAAGACAATGACTAGTTGTATTATTATTACTGTTTGTTCTCCAGCGTAAGGAGGCTTTCCAGGACAACTTTCCAAACATATTCACAACAAACTACTTCTTGGGTAACAGATAACAGTATGCAGCTATTTGTGTTTTGGCAGTTTTCATCAACGTCACCAAACTGAAGTTGGATGCTCTATTTTTGTGAAAGCAGCCTGAGAGGAGAGCCGAGGATGAAAACACTGCTAGCATGAATGTGTATGGATGAGCAAGCTACTGAATGCATGCTGCAATCTCAGGATGTGCCAAGAGCAATGGGGAAGGCAGGCAAGCACTGGGCATGAGGGTAAAAATACACCATGAATATTCCTCCTGCTCACAATTCAAAAATACAACAACAGTTTTTGTGAACTTGGGTATTTACACTTCCCTTGAAATAGGGGAGGATTGTAATAAGTGCATAAGTGCATTTGTCTACACATTTCTGATCTAGAGAGTAACACAACCTTTCATATCTTTTTTCTTTTTTTCCCCCTCTACTGCATTGACATGAAATGAACATGTTGGCACAATGACTTGCATGTTTTCAGCTTCAAGTAAATGCAAATGTTTAAGAGTTGGCAACAAGAACATCAGATGGATTGGAACGCTGTTGGAAATGTGCACGCTAGCGAGTCGTTATCCCATCAATCTAGACCTGGAGGAAAAATGTTTGGATACAACCAGATTGGATAGAAAGCTGCATCTTTTTTTTTTTTTTTTTTAAACACTCACCAGTCCACAGCTTATAAGGCCCGCCTGAATAACTTTGAATGGGTGATCTGTGCCACATGCACATAGTTGAGGTATTTCAAGCATTGGCACTTTTCAAAGATTTCAACTTACAACGTGTTTATGATTTTCTGCTTTGCAATTAAACATTTACCCCTCTGCACCCACCCCCAAAGAGAAAGAATACGCTTTCATCTCATTTCACCTCAAACGACTGCAAACACTTCAACGTTGTCAGCCTTCAGCATCCTTGAACAAGAGAAAATAAATATTTCTTTTTCATCATCTAATCCCTTCAGCTCCACGGCCCGATTGCTGGTAGGTTTTTCAAAGCTGCACTTTTTTTTTTTTTTTTTTTGTTAAATGGCACTTTGCTAATGCACCCATCCAGGACAAGAGATGAGAGAGCTTGTAGGCTTAGTATCAGCGGTAACCAGCAAACCATTGAGAGAGACCCTGCAGAGCCACATAAGACAAACAAAGAAAACCCCATAATAAAACCCAACGAAAACAACCTTCTTCTCTCACTTCTGGCAATGAAAGATGAGGCTTTGCCGGCACATCCTGCAGACCAGCGGCGTTTTTTGGCGACAGGCGCTGAGGATGGCGAGAATTGAGATTGGACAACGGATGGGCAAAGTAAGAGAAGCGGTCTAGAAAAGGAGAAAAAAAAAAAGAGGCTAGTTTTATAATTGTTCGAAGTGGCGGGAAGCAGGGAGACGTGTCAGCCCTGGACCCCGCCTCCTCAAAGTCGAGTCTGAGCCTCGGGAATATAGATCTCGATGCTGTCCGCCCGCTCCGAGACCGAGTTCTGCCGGAAGGACGCTGCCCGCTTGGCCGCCATGAGCCGCCGCCTGGCCTCCTGCCGGTGCCTGTCCGGGAGGTCCAGGGATTTCTCCCTCGTTATCATGCTCCTCTGCCGAATGGTCTTCTTTGGTACCGGAGTTGGTGGCTTTAGGAGGAAGGGAACAATGAAACGGTTTCAACGATTAAAGAAAAAAAGAGCCATGACTTATAAGGTCCCAGGTTATCTCCATTTTCATCCGGGCTGCCTCGCGGACAAGAGTTATCGCAGACACTGTATAGATTTGAGACTCCTCCGACATTAGCAATATTCTTGATTGCACGCGCTACTCATCTCTGTCTTGCTGTTGTAATCTAAATGTGTAGCACCCACTACATTTCTTCCCTGTTTAGGGTTTTTTTTTTTTTTTTTTCATAAGTTTTTCAAAGGTCTAAGGGTCCAAGGCCCTTTAGGGCAAAGTGTGTTTTTACGAACCTGGGCTTTACAAACAAATCTGGCTGATCGACTGATACATTTACACAAAATAATTTTGATAACCTCCGTTTGGAGACATCTTTCGAGGATTTAGCGTCTTGCCACGACCGACGCTTCTATCTACGGTCAGGAATGGTGGCAACAAACAAACACCTGGTTGGAGGTTTTATTGGAGGAGTGTGGAGGAGGTACCAGTCCCCCTTATTTTATTTGGCCCAAGTCTTTCTGAATAAGAAGGGCAGGATTGGAGTTAAGCCATTTCTCACTGCTGGGTCGACTTATTGCGGGGAACGTTACATAAAGCACAACAAGGGAGCTTTAAGCCGACCCCCCCCACCTTCTTCTCGGGACTGTCCATGAGCCTCCAGTTGTTGTTCTTGATCTGCTGTAGCTGGTCAAACTTCACGGTGACGTCGTCGATGGAGAGCTGCAGGAGGTCCCAGAAGCCGGCCAGATCCTGGGAGGTGGGCCGAGGCATGGCGCTGGGGTCCTGTGAGAGAAGTGGGCCAGAGGAGTTGTGACCAAGTACGGTTACCTAAAGGCCTGCGCTCCAGATAATTAGCAACTGTACAGAAGTACAGAAGAAACCCCTGCCACCCCCATCTCTCTCTCTCTCTCTCTCTCTCTCTCTCTCTCTCTCACACACACACACACACACACATACACACTTTCCATTGTATTTCAGCTTTGATCCACTAGGTGTCATAGGTGATATTTTACGATCTGATGGGTTTGCGTGACGAGTAATCCATTTAAGGGGAGCCCCGTCTTGTTCTACACAAGCGCTGTGGCGCTGTCGCAGGTGGCACTCAGTCAAGTGGAGATACGCCGTGATTTATGTACCCAGAGACGATTAGAAGACTGTAATGTTCTGGCTGCAGGCCTACCGCATGCCGCTTATATGACCAGAGATGCCATTGAAGAAAACGCAGCTGAGCAGCTGGCTTGTTAGCCTGACTAATGAGTCGGTAAATATGCATAAAATATGACTAAATACACTGATCCCACGTGTGCTGTAAGAGGTCTGTTGTACGGTGTGAGCACAGACGCTGGGACACACTTCAAAATGTTTCACTTTATATTTATATTTAAGCAAACAGCACTTAATTATCAGTATTAAATATTAAATTCTTGATGCATCGTTTTGTCACGTTGTCAATGCAACAAAACAAAACATGACACCCGTCTGACACCAACAGCCACGTTCACCAAGTCCCTTAAATTTCCCTTCTTCACCATTGCGATGCCCGGTTTGAACTTCAGCAAGCCGTCTTCAACTCGCCCGCGTGTCTAAATGCACTATGCCGCTGCCATGTGATCGATTGATGAGCTATTTCCATTAACAGGCAATTAAACGTTTAACCTAATAAAGCGACAGCGCTCTCGATGGAAACGATCAATTTTAAAACCGACGAGGTCATTATGGGTGCAGAAGAGATAAATCGATATCTCATACTCTTTACTTCACAGTCTACCAGAGAAGACTCTCTGCAAAGTAATGTGCATAAGTTACTAATCTATGTTTGTTGTACCAGATTGGCAAATAACCACAGATTCAGATTTCAGACCCTCTCCTGTCTGAATCAGGAAAAACTGTTGCAACATTTTGGGCCTCGTGCATAATCAAGGAACTTCTTAAATCTCGCATCAATATGTTAAACTGTGAATGACCAAGTAGTTTACAGTAGCCCCTTCTTTGCCTTACATTTCCTCCTTTCTAAATCTCACGTGGCACGACTCTGAGCCTCTAAATGTGCATAATCCATGTATCCAGCGGAGGGCGGGTGTAGCTTTGATATTAGTATTAAGAGATTAACATAATTCTCCTTTGTGCAGCTAAATAATGTATCTAAAAACTACCTGCATTTTAAATATCGCGCCGTCCATCGTGTCAGGTTAGCAGGAAATCGAGCGCGCTGCCGTTATCTGTAATTACAAAGGCAGCGCCTCAGCACTCATCGGCTTTCGCGTCACCCTCTGAACCCGCAATGTTGCGAACCATCTCGGAAGTCTTGAGGCTTCAGACATCCAGAGCTGGCAGATTTAGGAGGTGGGGAGTCATTTTTTTAAGCCTTTAGCTGTGTCAGTTTGTGCTTTTAATCCCAGAGTTCATCCCAGAGAAATGCTACAACTTTAAAAAAAAAAAAAAAAAAACTGTCAGTATGGAGGCATCACCGATTCTGCTTTTGCATTGCATAACAAGCACATCATGGCCGTTTCTCAATACGTGGACTTGTCGGGAACGGACTCGGAATCTCAGAGGTCGTGTCTTGGAAGATAATCTCAGTAGTCTGAACCTCTGGGTACAGTCGAACGCAGCAGTAATTTTAAAAGTGGAACAGCAGCAAACTTGAAGTCCTGCCAGCACGAATTGATATCATGGCAATTGGAGTGAATTTTTCTTGGAGGCTTTATTTCGATAATTCGGACTCACCAGAGCACCAAACAAAAGCCCCTTGTTACACAACAGCATTAATACATCAAAATAACTTGTGTGCTCCTTCCTCAGCCACCTCCACCGGCCAGTGTGAAAGGCATTCTGGGTGATGGACTCTCTAAAGAGCCCACAAGTCCACTCCTGAGGAGAATTAGGCTTGTCTGCATCACTTCCGGGAAATGTTTCCAGACCTGGCAGGATGAGATCGTGGAAACGAAACCGAGCAAAGGACGGCCAGAGGTGCCGTTTCACAGGTCCGCAAGATCACAAGTTCAGATTTTAAGACAATCTGATTTTTCAGTTTTAAACCTGAGGTTTTAGTTCATCCAATCAGCTTCCAAAAGAGTTGCCAAACATATTTTAAAGTATTTCCTCCCCCCCCCCCCCAAAAAAAAGGCACATTTTTATTCATTCTGTCGCAGAGAAACTTCCTTGTCAATAAAAAAAACTTGTGAATAGAACTTCCACTGCGCAAGAGTTGGACAAAGTATTTGCTACTTGGTCCAAAAAGCTTGCATTCCATCTAATCTCGAGCTCCCCAAAGGAGCCACTCTCTGCAGTACAATGCAACCCTCATATACTGTAGCTCCATACTCACTTCATCGGATCAATAGAGCGAAGATGCGTGTTGGTGCCGGGGAGAGAGAACGGCAGACAGCTCGGTGCAAGGTGGTGTCGTTTAAAACACTGTTAGTCAGCGTCGTGTGTCGTTTAGGGCACGTTAGGCTGAGATGCTCAGGCTGGCTATCGATTCTCAGTGTTGTGACTTTCGAAAATCAATTATATTAACGGTGATTTGAGCTGTTAGGATGCCTGGAGCTACACGAGGTGAACTAGAGGATTTTCTGACGGTAAAAGCTGATTCTTGAGTGCAAGCTGTGATTCTGGACTCACAGATTTGCTGGTTTTTTACCCACAAATCTGAGAAAACTCGTCCTGATTTCTCAACTACTTTCAAGCATTTATTATTATTATTATTTTTTAATACCGATGAGATCAACCAGATGATATTACCAGAGATAACAGCAGTAGCTCTCCCCTTGTGTGCTTAGTACAACAATTATTGTAACCTTAGTATTTCATATGCACGCACCTCTTCAGATTGAGGTCTATATGAACGGAGAAAAAAAAAAGAGATTTGGAATCTAAGCCAAGCGCTGCGTCACACTGTCAGGGAGACAGTCGGGACTGCTGAGCGCCACAGCTCTGGATGATTGGAAAAGACCGCAGGTAGGCAAGTAGACGCTGGGAAGTGGGTCACATCATTTGTTGTCAAGCCAAAGTGTACTGCGAGGAGACGGTTTAAAACCCACTCCGGCTCGACTGCATGGAATTGCTACCGTCTGGCCCCATGTTCTGAAATGGCAGCAACACCTGGCAAATGGCGCTCATAATGTTTTCACTTCAAAAGAAAATAGAACCATTTCTCTGACTCTTGTCCTCGTCAGTTGTCTTCTTGTCCTCTCTAATATCATTTTGTCGCATAAACTGGGCTTCTATTATCTTATAAACCTGCTCTGTGCCACACCAAGAAGCATAGTGGGGGATGGTCTCTGTTTTGCAGGGGTCCAGGTTTTCTCCACAAAACACCTCTGCTCAAGAAGAGTTTTCCATTATTTTCTTGGCAATGGCAAACTACATTACATTTTCCATTGTTATTATTATTATTATTTTTTTAGGATATATACTTACTACCAATACGTCATTTAGTTTGCCATATATGTCTGGTTTATTTCTCCTTCCATGAGACAGATTCCAGAGGGGTATGTTTTCTATTTGCAAATGTAAATTTGTGCAATTTCAGTCCCGCACACTTCTCATTGTCTCATTGTTACACGCAGCTGAATCTCCATGACATACAAACACACACAGCAAACAGTTGGCAGTTTCCAGTTACGAAAAGCCTGTATGTTGTTTTCAGCAACCGATCTCCAAACTTCACAAGTATATAATGAGATGATTGTGATTCTGCCTGGTAGAAATCCAATGCTCGGCTCTCTGTCTCCTCCCCACTGTCGGTTTCTTACCAGGTTTTGCTGACACAGCCAGTAGAATTGCTGGAACTTCTGAGACATGAGCAGCTGAGCGCTTCCCACAGCACTTCGTATTTTGCCCAGGACTGAAACGACAGCGACAACCACGACAAAAACGACAAGCACATTTCATCAGGATAGGATGCTCATTGATATTCATAAATAGATTGATAAATATCAATGTTGGCCCACGACTTTATCCAAGTTTTACATTTTGTCCCCACTGCGTGTTTGAGTTTGACGGCCCTGCTTCAAAGAAAAGCAAGAGCAACACTCACTTTCCTCTGACAGGTCGTTCTCCTCCGCCTCCGCCTCCATCTCCTTGCACCAGCCCTCGATCCGCTTGGTGTCCGTGTGGAGGAGCTGCATGAACCAGCTGCCGTCCCTCCTCAGGGAGGGCGACGCCCGGCCCGACTCGCACGGCGAGCCGGCGCTGTCCCGCGAGGACGGCGGCTCCAGCTGCCAGGTGGCCTCGCTGCCGCTCTCCCTCGGGCTCGGCGGCTCGGCAGGGGTGCGGTAGTCCTCGCGGTAGCTGAACAGGCCCTGGGTGCGCACGGTCCGCACCGCCCCGTACTGGGTGGGCGTGCTGGGCTCGGAGTGGCGCTGGAAGCCCCCGCCGAACTGCAGGCCCTTGTCCTCCATGACGGGGAAGCCCTCCAGCTCCATGTCAGCCTGCACGGCTGCCGTCACGCTGTTGGAGCGCTTGAACCTGCCCTGACTGTCAGGACAGAAAAGCACATTTTTCCACTTGTTTGCAGCTGAGGTCAAAAAAATTGGAGCCACAGAGCCTCACTTTGTCTTAAAAATCCAGTGTGTAAAATTTGGCTTGATTTATGATTTTTATATTGCTAAAAGCTTCATATACTGCCCATAAACATATGAATAAAATGTTATACTTGCAGTACAATAAAAGTAATTTGCTTTTTCTAATTTCTACCATTAGAAAAGTTCTTATTTACATATAAAAATGCGGATATTGTAGATCAATGGCCTTGCCCAGTTAGTTGCCAATTGCCATATTTCTAAGGAAGCCCGGTGCAGCCAATCCAGCCCGCCATTGAGTTGTGTATTTATGGTGACTGCTCAGGTTCTCAAATGAACCAACGAAGAAGAAGGTAGACAAGGTATCCAGGTTTGAGTGATTAAATGTGTCACACAGCTTTTGAGGAAGACGGAAGTTGTCTGTCTTAGTTGTCTGCGATAAAAGAAAAAAATACCAACAGTCGCTCACCTTTTCTTGTTGTCCTCCACCTGGATCCCCACTGAGTGGTACTCCCGCGAGCCTTTGCTCTCGGATTCGGAGTCCGTGGCTGCCTCCACCTAATGCGAAGAAATGATACACACCAAAGAGGGCCCCCTCATTATGTGAGCCGGCATTCCCCCGGCGCTCCTGGGTTTATTGGTCTGGGACAGGGCAGAGCAGCAAAGCTGTACGCACCCTGTCAGAGATGCAAACACTGGAAGATTAATGCGGAGGTGCAGGGGTAGCAGGACTTCAGGAGTCTCCTTTAGAAGACTTTAGTAGTTTTTTTTTTTATTGCAATTACAGCAAAAAAAAAAAAATACCGTCTAATAATAACAAAAATAATTTTGGAATACATAAGCAATGCTTCATCATTTGCATGTGATTTGTCTTCATATTGCTAATCTTGCCAATACAAGTCTTTGTAATCAGCCACATCGCTCAGAAGTCTCCTTGAAAATAAAAAATAAGTCAAACCAACAAAAGAAGAGAGTGAGTGTTTGTTCCATTATGAATCATTATTTTGCTTCAGAATGACGTTCCTCCCCTGCATCTGATCAGAGCTCTGAGAGTCTTTCCAGATCAGAACTTTACTCCGCTGTACCGGGTCATGCAGCGTCACCATCCGTTCAAAACGGAGGGCAGCCTCTCCAAAGAAGAACCTCAGACTGGAGCCGGATCTCAGCTCACATTTCAGATTTCATCTCTGAGCTCCAATCCAAAGGCTTTTTTTCAAATTGGTCCTGCATTTGCTTCTGCAGCCAGTCACGCAACCTGCTGCGAGTTTGCTGGCTAGGGAGTTGGTTTCAAAATCATGTGTTTGCTGTTTTTTTTCCCCCCGGGCTCGGCTGCCAAAAACGCGACTCCTGCACACATGCATACATACAAGTGATCGGGCTTTGCAGTGTGACAACGCCAGGCTTTCACAGAGACAGATAGGACAAGATTACAGAACATTATGGGATGCGAAGGAGGGATGACTGATGATGATCCCGCCTGCCGCTCCACGTCTGTAATCCTGATCCGTCCGACCAGACTCGGAGGCTCCTCATCACTGACGGCTCCACTCCCCGGAGCCCTTCAGTTGCTAACTCCTTTCTCTCTGTCTCTCCAGCCGCTTGTCCCTTTCTTTTTTTTCATTTCGCCGGCTCTCTTTTTCATCTTCCTGGTGGCCTCCCCCTTCGTCTCCCCCTTCTTTGTCTTTTAGCCCTTCTCCTCTCCCGTTTTTGAGCGTCGCTGAGGAGGAAACATTAGCACGCTCGCGCACACAGCTCACCCGGGGGAACAGCCCGTTGGCACTCTTGTTGTGTGCATTTCCGCAGATGTCAGCTGTGTTGCTAAGCCTTTTAAGAGCTGCAAAAAGCTGTTTTCACTCGCGTACGATTTGGAATATCGAGGCTGTCTTTAAGAAAAATAAAACATTTTAAGAATCCAATCCGTGAATGGCCACAGCAAGGCTCTGAAGGATCCAGCTGTGCTGTTCTTCAGCTCAAAGTCATGGCTGTGACAGTGAGCCAAAGCGGTCGGTAGAATAGCTGCCGAGTGACATTCTTCCAAAGCTGTTTCGCATTCTGCCGGGCCAGTGGTGGGAGAAGCTGTTAGCTCGGGAGGGACCAGCCAGGAGCGGCTCAGCATGGTGACCTTCTACACCAAATCCACCTCGGTGAAAGAGAACATGCGTCATGAACGGGGATCGAAGGGGAACAAAATAATCGAGGAGGCTGTGAGATTTCTATCTGCCCTGTTTGTCTTTGTTTTTTTTTTCAATGCATTATTTTTGGGCCCATTGCACTGGTGGACAGAGACGCAGCTTGCTGAGGCACCTTGCTCCCTCCTGGGTTAAAAGCCTTTGTGTTTCTTTCCTTCACAATTCAGATCCACAGTACACAACTTTTTTTGTTAAACCAAAAAAAACAAAACACACTTTGGATCAAACATGGAAGAGCTCGAAGATGGCAAAAGCAAATCTGAAGCAGTGACAAAGTCGTAACCGAGAATTATGGGAAATCCGATCGCCAACACGCTCAGAGGGTCAAAGATCAAGGGTTAAGATACCATGACCTTCTCTGATGGTGTCAATGAAGAAATGGCCAATCGATACAGCGGCAGGCGAACTCAGGTTAATTATACCATCAGGAGCGCGTGGAGCGGACTGATTGGCTACATAATATGATGACCACGCAACTGTAGCTGTCTGCAATATTGACAAATCGATACTTGTGCAGCCCCGGGACACCACTCCTCATGTCACGGCAATACTGCCGCAGTAGTCACTCTGGTGAGACGGCGGAAATGAACAGAGACACAGTCGAGCCTGGCCCACTGGTTCCATCCACGACTGGGTCGTGAGATCCGGCGCCTCTGCAGCTGAACTGCTTGCATCTGGGATTTGAAATCTTGCTCATTCATTCCAGCGGCCCCCTCAGAACGAGACCAAAGACCAAACAGATGTAAGCTGGTAAGTATTGGCAGCCACAGTGCAGTACGGCTGTGCTTTTATTAGTTCCAACCATCCATCTATCAGGGTTGTGGGGGTGCTGGAGCCCAATCCACCGTTTGGCAATAGTTTAGTCGACCACTGCGGAGCATCGCAGCTCATCACATTTATAGAAGGCCACTGGCAGTAAAAATCAGTCAACTCTGTATGATATTGACAGAAAATCTGTCTAATCACTTAAAAAGTTGCTTTTTTAAAGGGTATCCCCAATCAATTTTTCTCTATTCCAAAGCCGCTCTTTTCTTCTTCTACAGGCTGCTAGCAGCAGTTACTTCCAAATTTTGTGACAACAAAATTGAACCTCGCTGCCTTAGAGAATGCAATGCAATGCAATGCTAGTACTTTCTTTCAGATGTTACATAGATGGAAGCGTGAGATTTTGCAAGTGAGCAGCTCAGCTGCTGTGCAAGGTTGCTCCTTCATATCTTTGGAATATGATACAAAATTGCATTTTTTTTTTTACTCCTAAGCTTATTATAATTTTTGGCTGTTTTAGACAGGGCTTTAAGGTGATTATCTGACACAAAAGCCAGTGGATAATGTGCTAATTTTATAACTGGATGAAGGGCAAGTTGAGCTTCAACAGAATATTTGAATGAGCCACAGTTAAAGTGGAGCAGTCATTTTTAATTGCTGCACTTTACACAGAATTCCACACAGTGTCTTAAGATATCTTGCTTCATGCATCATTAATGTCTGACAGGATCATTTATGTGTTGGGTCGAAGCTTCATGCTACGTCGAGCTGAGAGGCTTTCAAGTATCACCTGTGATACTACAGTAATAATGTTTTGAGCAGCACCTGAAAACCATTTCTAGGTCTCCAAAGTGCCAAAACGGCAAAATTGTGAACCGTGATGGAATTTATGCAAGGAGTGAGGGTTGTGTAAGATGTGAGTCTTAAATCAAACATTTGAAGTCGAAGGGAAAAACACACCTGGCGAAAATATACACTTGGGAGAGCGATGATAAAGAGGAGCTGGCAGCTGAATAATAGGCAGGAGGGCGAATAGTGGAAACAACAAATTGCTATTTTCCGTGCACTGAGCAAAAAATACACGGTTACAATGACTTTCAAGTTAAAATGTCGCGACTTGAATCCTCAGCTTCAATCAAGGGCTGAGCTGCTACCCAGATGCAAGCCTCAACTGAACCTACGGGAACCAAAGGAGATCCCCCTGGGGGCCCATGACACCAGAACCTCAGCTACAACGTCAGAGAACGAGGCCTAAAGGGATGAGGAAAGGTAGAAAAAAAGAGAGCTGGAGAGCAAGGCTTCGCAGGACGGCAGCTGCAGGAGAGAAATGTATACAGTACACTGAGCATCGGCGAAGTGAGTGAACCGTGGAGTGGGGCATCATTCGCTAAAAACCCGTGGCAAGCATGAGTTGAATTTTAATTGACGGATTGCGGCGCGATGACTCACGCTTTCTATTTTTGGCTTCCAGCAGGGAGCCAACGAGAACGGCTCCCTGCTCATTTGACCCCCTTCCCTCCATCCCCCGAACTCCCATCACCCCAATCCCCCACCAGACCACACCGACCTGGATCCCGATTGAGGAGCGCGGGGTCTTCAGATACTCCTCGGCCTTGGACACCAGGATGGCCTTGTCGCAGGTGAGCACCGAGCTGTGGCTGTCTGTGGACGGGTGCCTTTTCCCGGCCATCACTCTGGCCGCCTCCATGGCGATGGTCACGGCCTTGGTGCTGTCCAGGCTGTCGGTGGAGTTGTAGAGGACCCTGCCGGGGCCCAGGCCCAGGCCCAGCGCCAGCTCGTCGGGAGCCCAGAGACCTCCGCGCGGTAGCCTGGCCTCGTGGTAGGCGTCCTGGGTGGATTCTGTGCTGCTCTGGGCCGTGATGGAGATGAGGGGCTTGGAGGTGGTGCGGGGCGGGACGGGAGGCGGGGTCTTCTTGTAGTTGGGCGTGTAGGTGATGGCTGGAGAAGACAGAGGACACGAATGCATGGTGAAAGTAATCAACGGTGGCATTACCTCAGTGGGATGAACATTGAACTTGGCGGCTGAGTCTAAGAAGCCCTTTTCTTTGAAAGACAAGGTGAATCATCGAGTTATAAATATTCCATTTGGTGTCTGACAGCTCCTCCTCCTCCAGTGTCCTCCAACCACACACACCTGGTGCTGCTGGTGTTATTTATACTGTGTGTACAGATACCAAGTCCCCATATTATAAGCATGTATGTCTGGAAAACAGCATTTCTATCCCTCTGTTTAGCTTCTTGTTAAATGGACCCTGGGTATGTTTGGTGACACAAAGACAAAAACAGGCAGCGACAACGGCTCAGAAGGTCGTAGGAGTGGCTGGCTGGAGATGTAGTGAGGGGAGAGGCATTGGTGCTCTTTGTGATATCACAGAGGGGGGTCCAACATTTTTTGGAGCCAACAAAAGAAACAAAAGATTGATTTACTATATCATTTTGGGGGAGTTTACTGACAGGTGAAAAGCATGTTGGAAGAAAACGTTGGTAAATGCCACAGATGACGCCAGTGATAAGTGAACCACTCACTGAGACCGTTTGCAGAGACATAGAATCTGGCTATATTCACGATGGAAAACGTTACCCTGGTTCTCCAACCCAGTGGAAAATCAGTCAAGGAGATTTTATTTTTAGTGCATCAGAGAAGTCAAAGAATATATTCGTCGCAACATGGTACGTAGTGTTTCTTAACTTCTGCGGCGGAGAGGCAGAAGGAACATCCGGAGAGAAAACAAAACAGGAAGAATGATTTGAGTTCAGCCGGCGAGAGGAATGACAAGTGATTAAAACTGCGTCGGGTATATATATATATAGACCATCAGCGACAGTCGTGAGGCGTCTGCGTGCGGCCCGATGAGGCTGCAGACGGTGAGAATTTCTCTGAACCTCACAGTCAAAACTTCAGACTTGTTCGATGCAACTTTTTCAATTGAAGTTACGTATCGTTTTTAAAATAGATTTTCCGTATCACACTCTGGAAACTATGATTGGAAACTACGATTGGCGCCTCTCCAAATCTTAACCAAAGTCATAGAACATTTTTTTGTTTTTACTATTATTGATAGATGACAAAATGTAGTTGTCTGCCTCTACATTCTTTTTATTCAACCTTGATTTCAGGTGCTTCCCAGGGAAAAGTGGTCAGAATCTCAAGTTTCTTTCTATATTCGCATATTAAATAATTGCACAATTCATGAAGGTTGTCGCCTTGAGACTTCAGGATAGTGAAGCTGCACATGACCAATGCAGGACAGGACACATTGGCTGGGAAGAAGCCGATCATCGATCGATATGCCGATCATCTAGTTGGTCATGGACCCTTTTTCCTCCTCGTCTGTTTTCTCCCTTTCCTCGATTATCATGCTCACACAAGGGTGAATGGAGCTGGCTGGAAAGTACAGGCCTGTTACAAATGCATACATAACCTTTTAGACAGACTCAGTGACGGCCTCGGAGACGCGGAGATCAGGCGGGAACCCAGAGTGGCAATCAGGAAGGGCTCATGTACGGAGGAGAATCCCGGCTCAGCAGAGCCTGACAACTCTCGTCTTCTCATCCCATCCACTTTATGATAGAAAGGCGGGAGGATTACTCTCCGTCAAGTGCAAAACGGGGACACGGACTTCAAAAAAACATGTGGGGGGAGGGAAGGGGTGGCAGGAGCGGAGGTCGGCGGCAGCCTATCCAGGGATCCACCAAGAGAAAAATCTCACGGCGTCTCGTCACTCGTTTAGGGGTTCATTTACACGGAGACAGATTTTTTTGAAAACAAAATTCTATGAAAACCCTCTTGAAAAAAACACGTTTACACGAAGCCGTGTTCAAAAAATTTCCTGTTTACATGGAGACGCTGGAAACGATGTAGTGCCTATGCCAGGCCTGGTGTGGCGCCGCAAGTTTACTCCCTGAAGGTGGAAGAAGAAGAAGAAGACCTGAAGCTCGCCGTGTTTAAAGAAGCAGCAGCTCGCAAACAACATTTAGCACCACAGAGAACAGAAAGAAAGATCGCTGGGGAGAAGACAGTGAGGATAAACTTCTGCTTCGAGTTACTTTAAAACACAAAACCTTACGGTCTCTGCTGTTTCAGTGAAAACGCAGACTTTGTGTAAAAGCAAGACCGAAACCGACTTAACATTTTTGCGTTTTCAGAGAAACCAGTGTTCGTGTAAATGGGCCCTTGGTTTCCTCCGAGTTGTGGGAAGGAGGGAGGCAGAGTCTCGCCTGCAGGTTGAGTTGCGGGGTCGTTGTTTTCCGCCAGAAAGGAAAATGCTGTGTTTGAACTCCGTGTTTCTCTCGCCGCCTGTTCAGATGCCTCTACACCACCTGAAGCAATTAGGGAGGTCGTCGCGGGGTGAAGAGTTGAGCTACTTCCAGCCCTGGAGAGGCGAAGCAGCCACCTGGAAGCCACGGCGCCTCACTTATTTTTTCCGATGCGCCCGGAGGTGGGAAAAAATACATAAATGTAAGGAGCGTCATTAACGCATAAAGAGTTTTCCTCGTCTTCGCAACCTGCAAACTCCCCCGAGTCTCCCCTCTTCAATCCCCCTCCCTTATTTGTTTCATCCCTGTTGTATTTTTGGCTGCGTTTATAAATAGCTGCAGACGTTTATAGCCTACGGCTTTCCACGTTGGGCGTCTCGGGATGGGGGAGGGGCTTAATGACTCACGCCAGAGTCCATTCACAAAATGAACGTCATGCGGGTGACGAGGCAAATCAGCGAGGAAGATGGGAGACGAAAGAGGCACCAGGAGGGGAGCTGAATGGTGTGCAGGCAGAGAGAGAGAGAGAGAGAGAGAGTGTGTGTACGGAACTGCAAGTATAAATCAGAGAGCCGGGGGGGGTGGGATAGGTGGTGGTGGTGGTGGTGGTGGTGGGGGGGGGGCAAGAGTGCAAGAAGAGATGAAGCGTTTAGGAAGCCGGATTCGGAGGGGGCCCCCGAAATAGAAGCATTAAAAGGCAGCCGGCTGTGCAGAGGGCAGTCGTAATTGTTGCTCCCGTCTTTGCACTGGACCTGTTACGAAATATTAATGTGCGGCGCGAAGAGGAACACAGTCGCTCGCAGATAAAACACAACAAAGCGTGAACAATTTCAACAGCCCGGCTGGGAAACGTCGACGGAATGGTTTTTCCACAGCGGAGATAAATGTTGCACATAAAAAAAAGTGCTTTATGCACGAAGGCGGATGAGTTGGAGGGGTTATCGGGTACCCCCCCCACCCCCCCATCCACCCGAAGCTGGTGGGCACGTCACTGAGGGGAGCGCATATGACTTCCATCCATAATGCTTCAGTGCCAGAGCAGTGTTCTCGTTTTAGAAGTCACGGTTCTCAACACCAGACTTTGGCAGAAGAAGCCAATTTAGGACACAGCAACGCCTTCTTCTTCTGCTCCTCCTCCTCCTCCTTGGGGCCGTTCCCTTTAGGGGTGGCCACAGCCAATCATCAGCCTCCATCTAAAATACTCCACCTTCGTTATCCTGCAACCTCACCATCACACTTAATTACCTCAAGGTCCTATGTGTAGTAAACATTTACTGATCTTTGTTATTCCATCCGGGACTCTAGCGGAGCAGCGGTGGAAGGTCTTCAAAAAAAAAAAAAGGAACGTCTTCAGCTTTCTGTTAACATCCTTCTGCAAAAAAAAAAACTAAAACAAAAAAAAACCTAGACAAAAACATTTTTGTGGCCTCAACACGTTTGGAAGGAGAGACAACAAAGGCGGCTACAACCATCTGGCGGGTGCTTCAGGAAGGTTTAGAGCCTCTTGTGGCTTCACCGTGGACTGATTAAAAAACATGCATTTATTTATTTATTGATTTATCTTAGCGCCTGCTTACTCAAAGGTCGAGTTAAAGACCTAAAAGACGGCTTTTGTTGGCAGGCTGGAGAAGACTGGTGGGAGGATTTCTGCAGTAAATGGGAGGGGTGAAGAGAAAGGCAATAGAAACGGTGAAGATGAAAAATGATTAATCACGCATCATGTCAAGTTTCACGACATTGCAGACAGGGTCAGTCGCGGCTGCAATCCACTGGAAGAGTCTCCCAAGCTGAGAGCGACAACAGCCTCTAGTTCCTCATCATTCACATTATGTTCTCCTATTTAGGCCCTGCGATGAATATCTCCTTCTATTTATTGCAGGATGAAAACAGGAACAACAGCAGCAGCAGCAGAGTCCCCTCGCTCGCAGGTGAGATCTGAAGAAACATTTGTCGCCATGATAAAACCGCCGCGAGTACCTGGAGGTGGCTGAACATATTCAGAGTTATTCCTCTATAATCTCTCCCTCTTTCTCTCACACACACACACACACACACACACACACACACACACACACACACACACACACACGCACACAAGCACATGTACGCCCTACCGGCTCTGTGAGGCTGATTAACAGCAGACAAAAAGGTAGTGACTCAGCCACTCAATCTCTGTTAGGACTTCTCGATCTATCAGGGCCGACTTGTATGCCAACATGAGGGTGATGCGGCGGCGGTGCTAGTGCTGGTGGAGACACGATGTTAAGAGTCTCCCTCGCCGAGCGGATTTATCTGTGTAAAGTAAATGCAGCAGCAGGTTTTTTTTTTCCTCCCTGTAGACGTTCAGGGGAGTATGTAAATGACCAGGAGGGGACGGCGGTGACAAGAGGAAGACGAATGTTTGCCTCCATTATCAGCGCTGTCATGAGCGTCGCGGCCGGAAACGATCGAGAAATGGGGATAAAAATAGCGGGCGGGGAAATGAATAAACAGTGCGGCGGAGTCATTATAGCAGCAGACAAAAGTCGTCCTGGGCATTTGTGATGAACTGATGTGTCGTTCACCACGGACGAAACTGCCCCGTGGCGGCGTAATGTGACCGCTTTTTGCGATCAGTCGATGAATGGTGATGCTCGCAATTGCTTGTGCCCTAATTTAACCAGTGTGGGGTCGTCAGGGCACTTCTCTGCTGGCCTAAAATGGATCTGTCAACTAGCATGACGAACCCACGATGACTGAGGAAAAGGTAAAGGCTTAGTAGCCGAATCGTCATGCAAATAATCTGCTTACTTTTATTTTCTATGAGTAGTTTGTTTCCCCCTGTCGTGTCGTTGGTGTACAACAACAATGCGTTTTTTTTTTTTTTGTGACAAACTTGTTTAAGCTCACAGAACGTCGTTTGGCAAACACTTTAAAATTGCCTTTAATTTGTAAGTTTTGACAATATTTGAGATTTTAGTTTCCTACTCTGAAATGTGAATGTGAGCTTATTCATTTTAAATGCTCTGAAATGTTGCTCAACGGGCCTGGACAGGCAGCGGACGTGGTGTGCAAGTGTGATTCTGTATGGGTTCTCGAGTTATTCCGGATGGGTGGCATTATGAGCCGTATTAATTTAGGGCAGGGCTAAGTATTCCGTCACTGAAGTCCTCGGAGTGAAATACACCGACTTCCACTGCCACAGCTGTTGTCCCATGGAGCAGCTCCACTAATCCAGAAGCTCCTGACGTTGCGCCCGTCACCGGGCTCTTAACCTCCACCCTTCGACGAGACAAATCAACGTGGCGTCAGTGCCACAATTCACTGCAAAGAGCCTCCGCGAAGCTCGGAGGGTGTTTGAGTCCAAACTTTTTGAGAGATGTCGCTTTAGGAGAGCGCTCGCTATCATAAATATGCCACGTGGCGGCAGCAGCAGCGGCAGTGGTGGCGGCAGGGCGGCGAAAACACTCTTAACAAATGAGCTGTCACGCTCGGGGCTCAAACAAAGTGGTGCGACGTTAGCGGAAAGAGGCGGCAACGAATCGAAAGTAACGGCCTGCCGCTGGAGTCGACGCTCCCCTCAAAGTTGCGCTCGTGAAAAACAGCCAATAAATAAAATGGGCCGATCATAACGTGAGCATAAAGGCAAACGATGAATCAGCAGTGATGCACAGGGCTGGGCCTATTTTCAGCCTGGCAGCGGGGTGGCTACTTGTCCCAACACTTCTTCTCAGGAAAAGGTGTGAATGTGTTAATTTGGAAGGGAACGAAACACTAGCTTGAAGGTCCAGTGTGTAATGTTTGTCTCGATTTATGATTTTTATGTTAGTAAAAGCTAATCACACTGCCTATAAATACATTAATAAAATCATATAATCACAGTACACTAAAAGTAATTTGGTTTTCTTACCCTTAGAACGGTTGACATATATGCTGTACATATAAGAATTTACAAAGACGTATGGTGTGGATCCAGTGCGTTTCGTATTCAGTGTGACTGCTCACGTCTTCATATGGACAAAACAAAGAATATGGTAGACGAGGTATCCATGTTTGGGTGCGCAGGCCAAAGTAGTTCACTGGCAAGCTCGGGAGAGTGAACTTAAGGAGTCCCCAAGAAGACATAAGTGAAAGAGCGCTGCCTAACATTGCTGTTTCTTCTTCATAATCTCAAAATATAACACAAGTAACCTTTAAATATCAACTTCCCACTGCCACATTAAAAATATTCCTCCTGTCCGTCAGGAGGTAAGAGAAAGACAGAGGAGGGGCCGGGGTGGCGGTGGCGGGTTTTACCTGGGGTCTGCTGGGGGGTCCGCTCGGTGCTGCAGGTGGAGGGGAGGCAGAACTGGATCCCTGAAAACAAGGGAGCGGGGTGGAGGTTCAGAACAGTGGGCACATCTGCCCAACACACAAAAAAGCAGGACCTGTTTGTGGAATACAGAGGATATGCACAAAAACAGCTCCAGGCCAGGAGGATCATCCTGCGTCGCCTTGCCAAGTCAAAGCCGGGGGCCAAATTGCGACAGTGCACTCGTGATATACTGCTGGAAAACCGCTTTCGCTCGGTGAAGGCAAAGAAGAGGAGTCGTTGGTCAGACAGGAAACACGGCGAGCGGCCGTCAGACTGAGCCCTGTTGTTGCGTGTCATTTTTGGAGCACTTACATCACTGACGGATGCAGTGACCTGCGGTTGAGGCTCATGCGCATGGACAGGTTGACGCACACCCGCGTGAAGCGCCTCCGCGACCCTGCGACCCTGCGACCTCATCAAAACACTGGTCTCACCAGTGGCCCGACACTGCAACGCGCTCGCAAGAAGACCAAATGTGGAGAAGAGGAAGAAAAAGAGGAGGAAGAAAAAAGTCTGCTGTTTGAGGCTGCTGAAATGCATCCAATTGCGGCTCACTCAAGACGTTCACCGTGACAAGGAGTTGCAATGTCTCAGAAAAAGAAGAAAGATTTTGTGATTTTAAGCCTTTAAAGGGCAGGAAACGTATCTGGTCACAATAATATCATAACAAGTGTAAGACGGACTGTATTCTTGCTGCTGGTTACATGAGGTGGTTTAAGTTCGGCCCCATGGTTCTTGGTTCATTGCAATGACTTGCTGAAAGAAGCTATCTTCTTTGACTAGGAAGAACTTCCTCAGTACTGATGTCTTAATGTCCAAAATTAAGTTAATATTCTTATAATTTTGGATTTCAAAATTATTCTCTCCTACTTTTTAAACATACACATTAAAAGCAAACACCGACGAGCTGTGTCTGAAAACTTCTGTGACTAATTTTGCGTCGCGAAGGGGGCCCAGGGGTTGAATCTGGTGCAACTCATAGGCTCGCAAACATCAAGATGCTACGTAAAGGAAAAACTATGTGTCAAAAGGCGTATTTTTTTCTTTTAGGCAACGGATTTACACTTCAAAATTTTACTATATCAGATACAATTTTTTTTTTACCCAATCTAGGTACACCGTCCTCTTGCTTGAGAACATTTTGTATGAAAAAAAAAACCCCGATAAAAGGTATGTTTGAAAACAGTACATTGAAAGTCCCTCAAAGGTCACATCAAGTACATTTGTCACAGTAAACAAGTCAAAAAAAAAAGATGAATTTCTCCTTAAAGCCATTTCTATTCCTGGATAATTGTCGGATGAATCATGAAAAACACAACAGTGCAAGCTGCTTTCTGAGGAGCACTCTTAGCGGCAAGCTGGATTCGTCGTCTCATGTGTCTCTACAAAGTCTAAGCTGAGACAATTAGGAGGAAATTTCTGCACCACTCCGCACCCTTCTCTTTGATCCAACATCCACTAAAAAAAGAAAAAAAGAATAAAAGGCCTGATGTGTTTTGCTGCTCAAAGTTTACTATCTGCTTAAAGCTTTTGAAAAAAAAAAAAAAAAAAAAAAGAAAGTCTGCCACCCAGTTCAGAACACAGAATACATCTGGATATCGGGTTTCGCAGTGAACCAAGCTCCATTTACAAAGATTGAAAAAAAAAAAAGAAAAAAGTTGGTGCATCATTTTATGCATTTATTTTTGCCATTCAGGATTCAGTTTAGTTGGCAAAATATTTTTTCCTGCACGTATTCATTTTAACAAATAGCAAAAAGTCTTTTTTTTTGGCAGCTCTGTGACATTCAGTTCAGAGCTCTCTTTAATTTCAGTGCAGTTAATAGGAGCACAGACAGGAGAAAGCATATCGAGGCTGTTAATGGGATACAGCACAGATGCATGTCATGATTGGCCTGGCTTTTTCTATTTTCATTGCTGGTTGCAGAACTATGCTTCTTCTCCGCAGTTCTGGGGGCTTTTTCAATGCACTGGTATCATCATGGATCCATGACGAGACTGATAGACTTACCGTGAGCATATAAAAAGACTATCTAAATAATCAAATAAATAAATAAACAGGGGTGTCTGTCATGCATCATTACAACATAATAATTCATTAATTCATGGAACACAGGTTTAAAAACAGCCACACAATGTAGAACAGTTTTTGTTTTTTGTTTTTTGTTTTTCTGTAGAAGAAACACAATTCAACCCGTCTTTACAATTATGCCCCAATAGTCGTCCTACATTCTCAGTCTTTGATTCCTGAGCAAGATAATGCTTTACAGTAAAAAATACAACTCTGCCTCCCGCAACGGCTTTTTATTACTGTTAGATTATCACATGGAATAAATCACATTTTAATGTATACTGTCGAAATAATGTACCACTACGCATATTGTCCAGCAAAATATGTGTATATGTCTGTATATTTAATGGCCAAAAAAAAAATAATTACATAGAGACGCTACATACTATGACTGGACTCATCTGCAATTATATGTCACCATCAGCGTAAATATAAGATTTTCTTTTTCTCTCTGCAAACAGGTTAACAGTACAGTGATGATCCAGCTCCATCAGTGATTGTGCAAACAGCATTCCAACACATTTTGATTTTCTTTCTTTCTTTCTTTCTTTCTTTTTTTTTTTTTTTTTTACAACTGCAGTGTCTATCGGACGGCTCACATAGTAAACAATTAGTCTTTATAGTTATATGATAACTGGCAAGATCAATTCATTTCACTCGAGAGTGACGATAAGCTGAGAGCTGAAGTCTTGTCAAGTCTTGCAGAGGACAAGTTCAGATGTCAGTCCGGAGGCCATCTTCTCTGTATATTACAACTGAGCACCAAGAGACTCTTTTTTGAAAGAGATCATCTTGTAGTGTCTATGATGTGATATGCTGGACTGAAAAGTGTCTTCAGTGATGGCAGCGACATTAGTAAAGTTTATACCGTGTTTCATATTTCAGTTCTGGAGCACAACTGTTCAAATAAAATCAGTCAGTACTGCAGTATGTGTCGTGGTTTGTGCTACTAGCGGCACAGTCCCTTTGCCTGAACTATCATGGTGAGTTTGTGTGTGAGGAAGTCCTTGCTCTGAATGTCAATGATCAAATGACATTTAGATGTGCACATTTCTTCTCAGTGCACTGGAGGCTACAAACCATGAATTATAAATATACTTTGAGCTACATTTTGCCTGCTGAGAATGAGGTATGAGCTATCACAGGGTAAGAGATACGTATGTGATTTCCGCACTATTGTACTCGTATCTCTGGCTCCAGAGTTCCACACTGGCACTCCTGTGCATGGACATTCGTCTTTGGCCCCTCTTTTGCCACCTGCACCAAAGAAAGGCCTGCTCACTTGAAGGCCTCTCCTGTCCAATCAGGGACTCATCTTCAATAAGTTCCATTTGGTCCTGGGGTACAGACACATCGTCAGACTCTAACTGTGGTAGGTCTTCGGAGAGTGCTTCAGATTCTGGAGTTGAAGGATTTCTGTCAGGCGAAGCTGGCCCAAAGTCCATTTCTAGCGATGTGTCAGGGGATATTGAGCTGGGAGGGGATATTGTGACAGTGACTTGTGGCAGTGGGACACCTGGAGCTACGTTCTGAGGTATGTGAGACAAGCGATATTCCAGAGCGGGATCCAAATAGACAGCACTTGCCGACTGTGAGGGATCTTGAGAGCAAAGGCTGCCGGGGTCAAGGATAGGTAAAGTAGAACTTTGACAATATGGATTGAAATCTTCTGCAGTAGATTGAGAATCATCATCCAGATCAAATGGTTCTGGTTCAGGGTCCATGAACACTGAATCAAGATCATCTTGATCAAAGGAAGTTAGCATAACCAAATCAAAGTGCACAAGATCAGCATGGTAAATAGGAGTGGTATCAAGAGGTTCTGGAAGAGGAGGCCACTCTGAATCTTGCGAGTCTGTTTCAGTGCAGTGTGGTGCGTCGTCAGACCTAAAATCTGGGGTTGAGGCTGATGTCACTCCGTCTGATGGAGGTCCAGGAAGCTCATCTGGAAGTGCAATAATGGGATCTGGATTGGAATCACTGTCAGTTGGGCTTGCAGGAAAGTCTGGGTCAAGGTATTCTGATACCACAATTGAAGGGCATATGTCAGTTTCTAAAATACTAGGTTCAACAACATCCCAGTGACAACTGGATTCATCGAGACCCATGGGTATATCTGATGCTTTCGGCTCACACTCAGTGTGATTTGGATCTTCTAATCCTTCACCGGAAAATTTCATAGCTGTAGTGTTCTGAGACTCTGGATCTATCTTGTCCTCAGTTACTGGATCAGGAGACTCTGAATCTGACATTTCATAATCAGGGTCCTCTGGTGGAGACACGGTCACAACAGGAACCGGATATGGTAGCTGTGTTGTACACGTCTCAATCCCTCCTGAGTACAGCATTTTTGAATCGTCAGAATGAGATGCTTCGGTATTTGATTGGTATTTAGGAACTGGTTCTAGTTTCTGCACAATTACTGGCATTTCTTGTACTACAGTCTCTAAATCCTGAGGGCTTTCAAGAGTTGTCTCTGAAGATATTGGCACAGCAACAGGAGTGGTAATAAATGGTACAGTAGGAGCTGTGTTCGATTGACTTTTGGTCAAGTGGTGCTGTGTAACTGATTCTGCTTTAGTTTCAGAAGGCACAGCAGTTGAACCAGACGGCACAGGTTCAGCTGCCTTAGTGGAGCCTGGAAGTATTGGATCTAAAGTAAGGGGGATGGCGCTTTCCACATACATTGATTGCGGACAGGCAAGAATACTTGGGTCCATTGAGAGCTGCTTGGGCAGATTTTTGCGGGCACTTCTCTTTTCCTCATTCTCCTCTGGACAATTTACAGCTGCATCTGCCGTACTTTGCCGGACCAGTACCTTGCTTCTGGCCTGGGTCCCCACAGACACTTTTGATACCTGGGTCCTCTTCTCCCTTGTTCCACTTGCACCTTGATCTGGTGCAGAGACTCCAAGCCCTACATTCCCTAGCCCTCCACCTACTTCTGGCCTTGATGCTGTCCCTCGGCTAAAAACAACATCAGCTCCAGCAGCCATGTTGCCACCTTGGGGAGACCATGTGTTATAGTGCTGTGTGAAAGTGTTGAAATTACTATTGAAAGCACGGAGCTCTTTGCAAAGGTCCCTCCTTAGGTCGGCAAGTTCTCGGCGCATTGCAGAAACTTCTTCTTTCCACTGCATACTGATGGCTGCAGCCAAAGTTGCAGACTCCTTGATGCTAGCTTGAATGGCTTTTGGTGATGGTCGCTCTGCAGCCCTAGCTCGAGCCGATCTGAAGAGACTTGGAGAAACAGGAGGACCAGACAGAGGACCAGACAGAGGTTTTGCTGTAGCTCCCATGGTATCTTGGTATAGTCTGTCTCTTCTGATGGGGCAGCCTAGATCATCGTGAGTCAAAGGGGCCGTGTGTGCCAAATCTTCCTGCGCACTGTCCCGGTCAGGTAAACAAGAGTCTTCCTGCACATAATTTCTGTCTGGAAGACAAATGTAAATATGTATCTGTGATATGGCCAAAGGTGTGAACAGCTGGAGAGAATGCGCTTATTTTATTGCCACAAAGCAGCTACATCAAATCATGCACTAAATGCCATGAGTCAAAATAAGACAATAGCAAAAATGTAGAGGAGTAAAATAAATTATTAATTATGACATATGCTCCAATTCATTTTTCTGTATACTATAAATGTGTATTGGGTGTATTATGTTGAACACCATAAAAGACTATACAATGAACAGTGAAACACTGGGGGTGTACCCATTTTGACTCATTTGAGTAATGGCTTACACTGCCTTCTCAACCCAGTTTTGTGGCATGCATTCTTCACATCTTTTCAATGCACAAAAATAATGGACAATAAGCCTAATGAATCAGTTACAAGAACAGTCCTTGCATGCTCTTCTGCTTTCACTTGGGGCAAAGGAATGTGTACTTTGTGCAATGAAAGGAGGCAAAGATGAGCAAAGCTTCGCAACCACTTCCCATCGGTCAGGATGTATCGTATGAACCCTATTGAAAATGTGATGTACAGTTTGAGAGGTTTTTTGAATGCACCAATGGCAACACGTCCAAAGAGTTTGCAAAATCCACACCAAAGGCAACATCTTATGGATGCCATGGTGTTTTTGGTTTACTGAGAAAGCAGTGTAAGCAAACAGTTGCAATTGTAAGCAATGGATCATAAGCACATCTCCAGATGGCCACACCTCTAAACCTCCCTACTGGCGCCCAACTGACGTGGTTAGAATGAGCAAATCTACTGTGTGAAGAGGTGGAATCCACTCAGACCTCTCTTCAGACATCTTTTCTTCTTCTTCTTCCCACATTCTTCATCTGTTCAAGGACATGCCATTTCCTCTGCGAATCCAGCAATCATAAGAATTTTTCAGACAGCCAGCTGCTTACAATTTACAATCAAGGCTCGGAATCAAAAATATATGTATGTGTTGAGTATGGTATAGTGTTTTTGCATGTGGTATGTGACTAACAAGCAGTTAAATTGCAGGTTCAATGGTTTTTACGACTACTGTTGTAATTGCACAAAATGAGCTGGTACATGTTCATTTGTGTAGAGTAAGCAATCTGGGAGTGAAGACCTTTTATCGGAACTGTTGAGTAAAACTGGGTCTGCGGGTAAGCACGGTATATTTTACATATCACAAGTTATCCATTCCTTCACCCAGCTTATCAAAATAAATGCAGCACCAAAAGAAAAAAATCTGGTTCTTCAATTGAGGGGAAAAAAGTGCAGTTATATTCTTATTGTGACATGAATTTTAAATCAGGCAATTTTCCACTTGTGGTTTTCAATAGGGTTCATAGCTTTACTTTCTGATGCATCCAATGGACGAGCAGATGAGGCACTGTATCAAAAATACAGTCGGATGATTTGGCACAGCTCACGAGAGGCCACTACAGGTTAATATACATCAGATCAAAAACAATGACAACAAACAAGGATGGCTCATGCAAATGTATGAGACTGTTTGAGGATAGGACCCACTTGCACTGTTTTTTTTTTTTTTTTAATTCATCCTTTATCATTGGTAGAAGCTAACAGTAACTTTGGGGGTCGATTTGAAAATAAATACAAACACACCAAAAAAAACAAAAACAACTAACATCCAGGATGGTACACATTGCACAGCGCTAATCAAGAATAGCGAATGCAAACAGAAAGTAATTGTATTTCCAATCATCCTTACCTGTGGTGGACCTTATGGTGGAGGTAACAGTGGAGCTCATGGGTGGGATGCAGTCATCGTCCTGGGAGTAGCCGGCCTGAATGGCTCGCAGGTAGCTGTGACTCCGGGTTCTGAAGCAACCGGGCAGGTCCAAGGCGTCCATGGCCTGGGACTCCACCTCACTGAACACCGACTCGCACACGGACTCAAACTGGCCGTTAATTTCTGTTTCGCTCATCTGCGCCAAACAAAATAAAGAAATAAAGAAATCATGAGCAGGCCTTACTCTTTGTTATGGAAAGTGAGTCATTTTTTCCCCCCCTGTTTTGTTCTAATGACCGGACGCTCTGTTTGCAGCCAGTTTCTGTTGGAATTCTGACAAAAGGCCGTTGTTCAGATAAAATAACAGCACAACCAAAAATGGGACAGAGATATTAATGACCCGTCCATTTGTATAATGTCATAGAAACAAGTATTTTTTTGGGGGGGAAATTGTTGTCATATTTTCAAAGGGAAAAAAAATACCTTGTGGGCTGTTGGCAGTTGGCGAAGAGCCTCATGACTCATGTGAATACAACAAACAATAGAATCAGAGTGTGTTACAAAGCTTGCTTTAGCAACTCTGATTTGGAGCTGGCAAAAGGCTATTTTTGTCGCCCTTTTGGATACTAACGTGCAATATTGATTTATTATTAAAATGACTGATGAATAACAAACATCTAGATTTTTTTGGAGGGAAATGAGTTGAGGGATAGGAGACTGAAAAACCAACAGAGTAGGGTAATACTTGATCTGAAGTGTTTCATCTGGAAATACTGTGCAGTAAAGTATAACATAATACAGAGTCAGCCAAAATAACGCATGCACACATCAGGAATAGAAAAACTTACATACGTG
Organism: Nelusetta ayraudi; assembly: GCF_046127955.1. NCBI lineage: Eukaryota > Metazoa > Chordata > Actinopteri > Tetraodontiformes > Monacanthidae > Nelusetta > Nelusetta ayraudi. The sequence goes on from NW_027466071.1 coordinate 239,401, forward strand.
TACAATTTGTACAAGTAAATAAATCTGGATACCTCTTTTGAAGTTTGATCAAATTTCAATATTATGTACTCTTGCATGATGTTTTCCCAACAGATGGCATTACCCTCGTGTATGTAGCATCAACAAGTGTTGAGGTAACAAAAATGTTTTTAAAACCCGCAGCAGCAGTTCGGCGTACACATAAATGTCTGGAAGCCAATGGCCACCACATTGAGCCTCTCTTTTACCATTTACCGTCTTGTAATTGTAGAGGCCAAAGATAACTTGTATTACTCTCGTGATGTTTGAATAGATTTGGTCGTGAAATCTTTATGCACCTTTTCGTTTTCCAGATGTGTGAGTACATTATTTGGCTGACTGTATAAGAGGGGAATAATAAAAAATCAATTATATGTCTGAATGGGCTCTACATAACATTTCAGTGGTATGTTATGGAGAAAAAAAGTGGAGGAATTAGAAAGTTGATTGTATGAAGACGTGGCCTTGAACTGACGGTGCGGATGATGAAACATGCGGGGGAATTATTGCACTATTCCGCCTTATAAACCCAGAGTCTTCAGAAACGGGTGCACACACCCACCTGGCTCACTTGGCTGACACAGCTAGCCTGACTGAGGGTGCTGACGGCCCGCATGTAGCTCTGGTTCCTGGAGCGGAACTTTGGGGAGTTGTAGTTGGTGGAGGGATCCAGGGCGAGGCTCGGATGCATGTCCCTGGTGGCTTGCAAGTGGTAGCTCTGACTGAACAGAGAGAGAAAGATGGTGAGACAGGCAGCCAAGTGGGGGCGCGGCTTTATGCTAATGATCCCTCAAGCAGGTTCAATTAAACCTGATTTAACTGGCAAACAAGCAATTTGACTGGTGCTCACAGGTGCAGGCGACGGCAAAAGCACTTCATTCATTAGGTGCAGGTGGCTTCCCCTTGAATGCTCAAACTTGTTATGACATTGTCTACCTCCCCTTCACATTAACAAAGTGCGCTCACCACCGTCCCGTCCCATTTTTTATTTTTTTTTTTGGGGGGGGGAGAGGGGAGGGAAGGGGAAAAAAAGGAAGCTTGATTTCTTTTTTTTTTTTTGCTGAAACATCCAATCAATGCATGGAAATGAGAGAAATGCAAATCCAGAGTTGGTAAGTGGGCAAGCTCTTCAGAGAGCATGCCGCTCTCAGGCAGGTCAATTAAAAGTGCTACTTCAACAGCGGAACACAGAGGTGTTCGGAAAAAAAGGGGTGCGGAATAAGAAAGCAACTTTAAATAAACCAGAGGGCGCTTGTGTGCGTCGCAAAAGGAATACCAAAGTGAGGTTCCCCTCCGCCGGATCTGTTTCTAATGACAGGCAGGGATGAGTAAGCAGTTTCTGGCGCCTTTTTTTTTTTTTTTTTTTTTCCAAGGGAGATAAACGCTGGTGAAAATGCCAGCGTGATTAAAAGTCCCCCAATCCATCTTGTCGTGCCGCCGCAAAGCTGTGTGCGTTTGCAAAGTAACATTGACCTTCCAAACATCTCCGAGCGGATAACGCGCATGGAAATCACGACGGGGCTGCGCGCCGCACGCAAATGAGTGGCGTCTACTGACTGCCGAGGCGTTTGCGGCGACATGCGTAGTGCCCGCGTCAGATCACATCTGCGGGATCTTCGGCCGTACGCTGCGCCGTTTCGCGAGCGGATTGACCCCGGCGACCCGTCGCTGACTGGAATTGAGTGTTTGCTCAAAGAGGTTTCTAAATTTGGGCACGTCAGCAGCGGCGGAGGGCCAGCTGGCGCCCCCGATGCCTGACCACTGCAACAGAGGAGAGACTAGGAGCACCGTATTCACCTTAAGTCTGCAGCAAAATTGGTGATGTAGTTACGCATGTCGCTGTTGATTTTATCCAGGCGGTAAGAGCTGTGGGCAGAGAAGAAAAACAGAGTTACTGTGTCCCACCAGTGGGGGATTTGGACGGGCGCCGGTCCAGGTTTAAGAACTGGTTTCCGCTACGGCTTCATCTGGGTGGCGAGTGCAATGTTTGCGTCGCAGCTTTTTCCGGAAAAGCGCCGCACAACATTCAGCTGGAGCTACGATGAGTGGAATGACTCTCGAGTGATGGTAAAAGTGGGAGAAGCTGGCACGCGGACTCGCCTGGTGGAGGCGATAACGTGGAAATGGAGCGGCGCCATGAAGAGTGTTTATGAGAGGCAGTACGTGAGCGCGCGCGCGCGCGCAACCACGCCCGATGTTTGTGACGAAGCACTATAACGACACACTCGATGATGAAACGGCACATACAAAAAACAATTAGGGGACAGTCCTGAGTACGCTCGGCTTCCCTGTGTGGCTAATTAGATTTGCTTAATTGAATTGAAAGAGAATTTGAAACAAAAGTCCTTCCCTGCATGATGGAGCCTAGAGGAGCTTTTTTTTTCAGCCGACAAGATCAAATTCAAAGACTCTGATTGACACAATACCGAGGCGTACTTCATACATGCCTGCCTGTAGAGATATCTATCATCGCCATCCTAGCCAGAGGAGGCTGTTTTGAGAATGCGTAAGCCCTTAATCAAATCATGCCACGGCGAATTCCCCCTAATGGTTTTAGATTTTCGCTAATGCACTTCCTTTGTTGGTGAATATTAATGCAGAGGGGAAGATGGGAATCTCGCACTTCCCGCCTTTCATTATGCCAACCGGAGCACTTCTCCGTCTGCGACAATAGCGACCGTCCACTAATTTAGTGGCAGGCACGTTCTGTGGCATTTAATGAACAGGAACGAGGACAAATTGTGATTCCCGGGCATGAAGAATGGCTGTAAGACAAGGGGGAAGATCTCTTGAGGAGGGGCTAATGTTCCGTGTGAGCTGACAAGAATAGAAATCCGACGGCGGACAAAATGGACAAAGCCACGGCCGGAACATCATCTGTTGCCGCTTGTCCTCCATGCTGATGACCTGATTCTCTCATGAGGCCATGAGTGCAAGAAAGTCATGCAAGTAAGAGAGGCATGCACGGAACGTGCACTGTGAAATTCTACAAAAGGTCTTCCATCTTGCAACCCTCTAAACCAAAGCGTTTTCAGTCCGTCTCAAAGTTTGAATGGAGTGTTTCAGTGGCTTCTGTTACCAATCAGCGTCCTTGATGGGCAAAGAGTTGCGAGTTGCAAAAGCAAGCAAGCGATTTACCCCAAGCCGCAGCGAAAAACCACAGAAGAAGACCGAGGAGAACAGGCTAGTGCTAGCTCGGAAAAATGGCTGCTGTTCTCAAAATGACTCAAATTCTCAAAAATGACTTGAGGCATAAGACCAGCAGTCAAAATAAAAATACATCTGCGCATGAAATTTCCCACGAGCTGAGGATGAGTTCCTCCCTGAAAGTAGGACAGTCATGGATGATGCATCTCCCAAACTCCAGAACAATGACTTGAAATTCTACTTTAACTCTGAACTTTCACAAGAAAAAAATGATCAAACACAAACCCATTTGAATGAATAACCACACTTTCCTCGATTGGGGACTCTGGGATTATTATCGTTTAGCCATAATGGATGATGGGTAAAGCGTTCAAAAAAATAGAAAAAAAAACCTGCCCCTCAGTGTGTAAAGCAGCGACGCAGGTTTGAATTATTGGGCGACGAAGGAGGACTGTCAAATTTCAGTTCTTACTGATCCAATGTAATGAAATGAAATTTGCAACACATTTCTTTGTCCCGATTATCGTTACATCATTCACTGGAAGAGCAATTAGGCACACAATAAAAAGCTGACATGCATTCAAGGCATGGTAGCTGTCGGCACTGCAGCTCACAGGCAGGCGTACGAGTCCCGAGGCTGAACGTTTGTCACAGAGGGGTGAGTGTGGATGTGCTAGTGATTATTAATTAACACAATCACGGACGTCTACGTTTCATTTCTGGGGCAGAGGCTGTTCCGCCCCGACGGGCCCCTCTGCGACTGCGATGCATTCTTTATAGCCGCAGCGAACGAACAATAAGGCCGCGGCGTCTGTGTGACGGAGAGACTGAAGGAGGGAAAGGCGGGGGAGGGGCGGTGGCACCACCTGACAGCTTGTTCTCACTTTACCGCGCTTCGCTTCGGGGGAGCCGCCGCCTTCAAATATGTGTTTGTCCCGTCTAAAGGCTCCTGCGGGACACCAAATTGCTACAAGGGCGCAGGAAATCCAGCCCCCGCCATGTGTCTGTCTGCCTGGGATCCCAATCTCATTCCATTTGCAGCCAGCCCGATAGACGGCGCGAACGCGCGAGCTCTCACGTCGGGTGGCACTCACATCAGCAGCGCCCTCTTTATGCAGCAACTTTCAACTTGACACGGACGGCGGCGCGAGCGCCGAGTGCGGAGACATCCGAGAAAAAATGAAAAATAGGCCGTCTCCTGAGCTGAAGAGGTGCACTTCACACCGGCGCCCAAGGGAACTCTTATGCAAATCGTGACCAAATCCATTCCTGTTTCAGCTCGATGAAAAGTCGTCCAAGTGAGTGGTTCAAACGGTTGGAGTGTACAACAAATGTTCTTATCCTGCCCCCCCCACAACCCTTTGGTGTTTGTTAGCATCAAATATTGATGGAGTGCAGCCTCTTAGGCAAACATCCCTGCGCTGCGATGAATGAAAATTCACATCATTTCAGCTGCACGTGTGTTGAACCCGACGGCGAGGCCCCTCTGATTGCACGCAGCGCGGTAGTCGCGTCTATGTACATGTGTTCGTCGGGGTAAAATATGCAGTTCACGTGTAATATCTGGGATCTGGTGGAGCACATGAAGTGCCTGGTCTGTCTATTCAATAAACCAAATGTAAACACGAGAAAGATGAGGTACTGCACAACTTAATGAGGTCTGATTGAGGCAAGGTGTTGTTAGTGGATACGCAAAGGAATACAATACAAACAACATGGATGCCTTGTTTGGTTCAAAGCGTACGTATGTGTGCGCGCCTTTCAAATTCATGTCACCTCTGCACAGACCTGTGGTCAACAAAACCACCTTTGTGAAACACGTCTGAAGCCCCTCGCCTCCATAAAGAAATTTCAAACATTAAAAACGCTAAAATCACTCAAAATTCAGAACTCCCTTTTAGCTTTACAATAGCTAAAAGTGATGCAACTATTACATACTAAAAAAAAAGTCATAAGATGCGTTTGTTGCAGCACTGGGGAAAAAAAAATCGCTAACGAGGACAAGATAGTCACACTTCCATGCTTTCTCGGGTCATTATCAGCACATGTATCCAGTGACGCCCTGGATGCGCCACAACCGACAGAATCATCCCCTATTGTGCACGAGAGGGGAGACACCACATTATGCCATTCTCGCAGCTAGTTGAGGTTGAGGCTCTCTGCTAACGACAGCCCAAAAAGCCAACAGTGCTGCCGCTGCAATTAGAGCGGTCTCAAAGGGAGGCCAGGCGCACAGCTCGATGCAATGCCGGTCAATAGCTCCCATTCAGCAGAACCCCGCAGTCTGACTGAGAAAACCGTTATTCAGGAGGGTTTCAGAGTATAATAACTGCAACTGATAGCCCTTCCCGCCGCCGCGTCCTTATAAATCATTCACTGTTTACGGCTGCTCCGAGTGGACAGTGTGTGGCTTTTTCAAGTGGAATTCCTCGGTGGAATTCTTCATGTACAATGTACCCCGTGCTGAGAAGAGAGAGGCCTTAAAGGTTAAGCGTGCAATATCTGGAGATTTTGAAGAGGAAACAGCGAAGTCGAGTGGTTACATTTTAGACTGCGGCGTCTTTTACTCAGCTTGCCAGTGAACTACAGTGGCCTGCACACGCAAACCTGGATACCTCGTCCACCTTCTTCTTTGTTGGTTTATTCGAGGACATGAGGCGTTCGCCCTAAATACACACTGTCAGGCAGCTGGATTGTCCACACTGGCTTCCTCAAAAGTATGGTGGTGCAAGATGGCAGCTAACTGGAAGCAAGACCCTTCTTGCTCTGTGTATATTCTCATGTATATTAGAGCCGTTTTATGGGTAGGATAGGATAATTACTTTTACTGTACTGTGCATGTACACTTGTATTAATGTATTCATGGGCAGTATATTAAACTTTTACCAATATAAAAATCATAAATCAAGCCAAATATTACACACGGGACCTTTAAGAGACTAAACTGCGGCAAGCTAATGCGGCACTTTGACGCTCCGGCCCGGACGCACAAAATTGCACGCGATAATGTCATGAAATATCCTCTGAGATGCAGCTGGCACCAGGGTTGTTATGCAAGTACGCCGGGGACGCTTGGAAATGCTGAAAATTGTTCGCCTTCATCCCTTTAAATGGCAGCCGCGCTGCTTCGAGACATGCCTTTCACTCCGGTTAGCTTAAATGCCCGTATATCGTGCTGTCAGTCGGCTTAACGGTGGTGATGCACGTAATCTGTGCTCGTTGCCGGCTGCATTTTGCCAGCTACCAGGAGTGGGAGGGAAAAAAGAAAAAGCTGTGGGGATGGGACCGGGGCTATTAAGAAGCCTCTGTCGAACAAGAAGCAGCTTGGAAATCGTTGCCGCTGTTAGCGCCGCGATGTTTAATAGGAGTGAAATTACACAGCGCAGGACCACGTTGCTAGGAGAAGTTGTATTATAAAGCGGCAACATATAACAATATCACTCCATCCGACGTTATTTTTTTTTATTGATTCTGCATCATACTGTTGGAGCCGCGACTGCTCCCAAAGGAGTCCTTCATGTGCTGCAACACAGCGTGCAGGGAGTGAGACACGGCTGACAGGCAGCAGAGTGTTACCTTTCAAAGGCAGAAAAAACACGTCCATTACACTTTCTTTTTTTTTCTTTTTTTCTTTTTTTTTTTGCAGCTACTTTATCAAGCCAAAGAGTTGTTCAAAAAGACTGTGGTCATCACTTGCAGGCTTCGCGAGCTGTGCTATTTCATCTGCCAGTGACTTTTATAGATCTTAGCCTGCCCGGAAACAAGCGGCACGCGGTTTGGAGCGGATTTTATCTGCGGTCCTCATCTCATGGATCAAATTACCACCCGTTGGTTGTTTTATTGGTGTGGTGCATTCACACTGAATGAGAGACAACAACAACAACAACAACAACAAAACACAAAACAAAACCGATTGACAGTGTCCCTGGTATACTATCATTAATTCTATTATATATTCCAGACAACAAAATTGTGCTGAGTAATTGGCTCTTCTTTGCTTTGTTTACAACAATAATAGTGTATTTAACTCTTTTCAAACCTTTAATCAACTCTTAATGGGTTATTTATCTTCATTTCTGCCTCTTGGAGACTGGAGGGTGGAGGCGGAGCTGATGTTGAGAATATGTCGTACTTCGTACGCCCTTCTGCTCTCTCACACTTCATTCTGCACGTGAATCTTCGATATCAACACAGCGCTAATGACGGCGGTGACGAATCTCATGAAACAATTAGTTATTTTATTGCTGAATTAACAGAGACTACAGGACGTATCAGTAGCAAACTGCTTCACAGACAAGGTGGAAAAATCCGTCTTCAAGACAACGTGGTGTTGTCTCAAATATGCTTTTCACGATTTTTTAAATAATGGCATAATTTAAACAGACCAGTGGCAGTCGGAAGTAATTGCCGCTTTCACAATCTGCTGCAAACAAAGAGGAAGAGGTCTTTGAACAGGTAAGAGCACTTATTCTTTCTTCTCTCATCATGCCACCTTTTAAAAAGAGACTGCAGAGGATGAATCAGCCAAAAACTGGGATAATTTGAGTCTGAAGTAGTGTGACAGAGCAATTTTAAACCACAATAAGGGGCAGCAGGACGGCCTTTATCTTAGCCGAGCATTGCAAATCACTTCAACAATGTCTTAAATACTTTAATTGAATACAAATAATCCTTTTTTTTGTTAAGTGTGAACACCATTTGCACTCACGGTGTTGGCCAAGTGTAAAACTGGAGGATCCGATGATAGAGCAGTTATGGCACCAAACAGCATTGTAAATGTAACCATAATGCTGTTATGCTCCATAAAAATCATTTTTCTGTGCCCATGTTGGAATATATAGCCGCACACAAGAGGAAAAACACATATGTGACTATCTAATAAACATTGATTTTTATCCCAATGGCTGCGAATACCTTGGCGGGTGAATAATCCGATAGTGAAAGGTCCCAGAGACCAGCTCGCTTTTAATTTTATTGGCCCCAACTCCGTAATCTAATTCCATCCTAATGTAATGGATTAGTTAACTCTGCCATCAGAACAGAAGCTGTGCTTGCGTCCCGCCATAATGCAGTTGACTCTTGTTTGTTTTTCCGCGACACTGTCTCGAGCTCTTCCCCGACGCGTAATCCTCTTACGAGCGCTTCCTGCCTTCCGCCCTGCCGTCCTTCCTTCCTTCTTTCCTCCGAGCTGCCGGAACAAAAGTCTTATTTCCCCAAACATCCGATGCACACTCCCGCAAGACTGCACGCAAACACTTCCCTGCGGTCGCAGGTGACCAACATGAGTGCCCGTAAAGGTTTTCTAATAATGGCAGGATTGGGATCTCGAGAGCCGGATGCTGGAAAATAATCAGATAAGATAAGATCTGGCCAAAGACTTCAGAAGATTGGTTAAAATGAGCTTCATTTCAATAATTTGCATTATTATTTTGAGGAATTCATAAATTTGATGACATTTATGAAGATGTATGTATGTAGATGTAGTCCTCGTCTTTATAGCACCCGAGGTCACATTAAAAAAGGTTGCTCCCATGATTGGTTCGTTGGCTAATTCCACTTAGTAGCCGATGTGAAATTAACTGGGATCGGAACTGAACAACATTGAAAGACATGATGATGAACATGATGTAAATTGCATGAATGTGGCTTCTACACAAAAGGCAGTGAAGTTAAAGGCATGCGGTTAAAAACAAACAAACAAACAAACAACCACCAGAAGATCTTATTTATAAATTTTAATTATATTTATTTTATTTATTTGCTGTAGCTCTTGTTGTACCTCTGTGTGTCCAGCAGGTCTCTGGGTCGGATGACACTCTTGACCAGGGCGTCCGGCCGCACCGACTTCTGAGGCGACGCCTTGGGGCTGGTGTCTGAGTCCCCGCTCTCCTCGTCCCCCATGGCTTTGACGTAGCTGCTGCTCCTCATCCGGCGACAAGGGATCTCGTCGTCCTTCCCGTCCCCCGGGTAACCACCCCAGTCATCCTGCGGCACCTTAGGGTTGAAATACAGAAGATCAGCGGTCACTCGCACAATGTTTTTGTGCCCCTTGTGAGGCGATGACAGACGGCTGCCAATCACAAGGTTCCGTCACGTTACCGCGACGCCAGTGCTGACGATAAAAGGTGAAATGTCAGGCCAACTAGCCGCCCCACATTAGCCCCTAAAAGCAGCGTTTTAGCTGCTTACCGCTTCACTCTGTTCACCACTGACCTGCTAATTTGTTCTGCTCTTTGACACGGAGCAGGTGGCCTACAATTGAAGCCGTGGGGGGGAAACAGCTGTTAACATCAAGCAGAAATTTTTCTATTAGTAAGAGAAAAAAAAAAGAAACGTCATGAAAGCTGGAACTGAAGCTATTGATAATTCCCTGTGACAAGTGATCTGTTGAGCTCAGCCTTCTAATCCATTTTCCACATCTTAAACAGGAGATGTGTCTCTTAAATGATACTCTTTCTTTTTTCGTTTTGTTTTACTGATGCCGAAAAGTTCTTTCTTTTCTCTCTGTGAGTTTTATTTCTGCAACAGCATCTGATCCTCTACCATTGTTTCGATAGAAACGGAGAACAGACAAACTACACAGTTTGATGAAGGCATTTTGCATTCTGGGAAACTTCACTAAAGGTTCGCAAAGCCTGACAGGCAGTGGAAGTAAGGGAAGTAATTCCAATAACCTCAGTGCTTGAGGCCTAAGTTAACTCTGCCGACTTTCACATTAAAGTCCACACGCGTTTTAATCCAATATATTAGCAGCTGGATGTTATTTGGAATGATTTCATGAGGTGTATCATGAGTAAAAGAGCCTAGACACAAATTTTGGGAAGGAGGGGCAAAATGCCACGCGATTGGACAAACAATTCTTCTCTCCTATTGAAAGAGGCCAAACCCTTTTTCGCACTGCTAGCTTAGCCACATGACAACAGCTTTTGTATTTGTGTGAAAGGCAACATTAGACATTAGTCCAAAAGCCAGGCGAAGGGGAAGCAAAGACATCTTGCTCAGTTTGTCATTTTGTCTTGCTTTAAAAAAAGAGGAGTAAAAAACTTGCATGGCCACATTTGGCTTCCACATTTTTTTCCGTGTGCCAATGATTTAAACGTGGGGAAAAAAAATGAAAAAGAATAATTGAACTGCGAACTAGGCATGATCGTTTTTCACTTAAAATGCGAATGTCATGCAGCAAGACATTTGGAAATGCATTTACCCCCCCCAGCATTCTGCTGAGCATGTACTATGACCAAAAGCTTCAAGTTATTTTCACGATCAATCACCTGCACGTATCAAATGAAGGGGTTGTGAGAATTCATTGAATTCTACTTAGACATTGATGGCTTCTGCTCGATGTATCCATCCATCATTTTAGCATGTTGGCGGGCGGGCCGGCCCCAATCCGCTGCCAATCTGCTCGAGTCTGGATTTCAATAAATTAAACTGAAATTGGGTCCATTTTTCTTGAGATTACCGCAGGAGCGAGCTGTTTTCCAAAAGGACTTAGACGTAGTCGTCTAACCTTTAATAATAATTATACATTGTATTAGAGATGTAATCCTGATTGTGTGCTGCTCAAATGCCAATCAGTGACAAACGCGCCGCTCACAGGTTCGCAATAAACTGGGTGGCAGCTGCCTGCCGATTGCAAATGTCAGGGGAAGAAAGGCAATGCTCAGATGTCACCAATGCACTGAACACATACGGCTCCACTTGCCCTCGTTGGCAAATGCCATCTATTGGAAATATTCACTTGTAAAAACTTTAAAACAGTACAGGAAAGTATTGTTGATACAAAAAAAGCAGACTGAAACCCTACTGACAGCCATTTGGCACGTTTCCGCTGACCGTACCGACTCGACTCGGTTTTGCTGTGTGTCCTTCATGGCACCGTTGTCGCACTTCATTTTGTTTCAGTTTTCATGGCAGCATGCTAGCTAATAGTATTCTTATTCTAAATGAATGTAACATATATTGAATAGCTAATGAAAGCAAGAAAAAATATTCTAAAAGTTATTTTTTATTTACATATTTTGTAGCATTGTCTGTCGGTCTGCAAAGGGGGTCCGTGGCCAGAAGCTAATGCTGTTTAGAGGGCCATGGCGAGGAAAAGTTTGGGAACCCCTGATCTACGGCGGTTTAGCACCGACGCTGCGCTTTTTTTTTGGAACCCAAGGACAGTAGGTCCCAAAAAAGTAGCACCATGTACAAAATACCAGGTATTTTTCATCATGGAAACATGCACAAGTGCAGAGGAGAATTCAGTAAATAGGTACTACAGTAGTACTGTAAATGCGCCAATTGAGTCCGTCCAGTTATACCATGACAGAATACCAATAACATTAACCTCCATCGTCATTGGACGCCCACCGACGACGGTCGGACACAAGTGTCACATCAAATCAGAACTGCTGGGGTAATTGGCCAATTACGACTTTATCGCAGCACCACTTCTGTTAATCACAAGGCGCGCTGGGTTGAAGCAGCCTTTGACTTTGCTGTTTCATCTCTGTCATGGCATTAACATGATAAGCGCGGATAACAGGGCGTCCGCCGGTCCCGCAAACTGGCCTGAACTTCGTCTTGCTGTTCGTCGCACGTAGGAACAGACTGAGGCAGGACAGGACAAAAGCTAGCTGTGATAATCTGTATTCAAAGCGGAAAACAAACACGGCACGCAAACGCACACACAAAAACAAAACAGGAAAGCGCTGTCATCGCACGAGCACATGCACACACACACACACACACACTAATAAAAGTCATTCATCTACTCTCCAAAGACAGCCCTGCTCCAACTAGCAAATGGAGTCGATGGGTTAATTAAGTCTTGGAGGGGTTTGATATTTTTAGATGTCTAATTAATGAACGGAACGCCAGAGGACAGGCGCAAGCTGTGGTGAGATTTGTTTAATTTGGTTCCACTGATAAACTGGCGAGATTGCAGGGAGTCTCCCTCTGAAGATAAGGAAACAGGCTGGCCGTCATTGACTGGCGCAAAAAAAACTGCCCCACCGCCCAAACGTGCTCGATGGAGCCGAAATGTGGACGCGATTAGACACACAAATTGCCTTGAGCCACGGATCGTGCAGAAGGGATGGCGAACAGGGTGGGAGTGGATCAACTGGCACACTGTGAAGTCATAGAGGGAAACTGTAACGACTGTAATGTTCCGAAGACAACACGGCAACCAGTTTTGTGCGATCCTATTACTTATAGTTAAGCCTTAACTCTCTTTGTCCAGACAACTGAACCAAGGAATGGTTAACAAGAGCAGATAAGGAATGGTAATCTTAATTTAACACACTTATTACATAACTCAGGCTAGATAATGTTAACTGTCGACGACTAAAGCAAGATTATGTCAACATAGCTAAAGCAAGTTCATGTTAACTGTGGCTAGCTAACTTAAACTAGTTTTCATGATCTTTAGCCAGGTAACTAAAACTAGGTAAATTGAACTTTGGCCTCATAACTCAGGCTAGATTATGTTCATTGTTGCCACATAACTTAGAAGCATGTTAACTGTGGCTCTCTAACTTAAACTAGCCTTAATGTTAACTTTGGATTGGTAACTAACGTTGAATCCTGCTGCCTGTAATTCGGACTGAACCTTTCTTTGACGGAAAAATTATTTTCACTTCTGCTGGCCATGACTGTTGCTTTTTGTAGACAAGCTAGACAAACTAGAATGCCTGTATGTCATAATGATAACTGCACAACTGGGATGTAAGATATTTCCCCAGCGCACACAAAGGCAACATTTCAGCATTCTTATCATTAAATCTATAGGAGTGCAGTGTGTGTGTGTGTGTGTGTGTTTGTGCCTGTGTGTTTTTACACAGCGTATAGTACGGGTTCTAAGGCAGTCCAGCCAACACTCCTGCAGTGCAGCAGTGCATTTTATTGATTAACTTCTGCTGCTCAATCTGTACGCAGCATCTCCACCGCGAAGACACAAGAGTCACTGCCATTACGCTGAGCGAGACAGACGCAGAGCAGAGAGATGGGGAAGGAAGAATATAATAGAGAATAATAAAGAAATACTGGAGAGAGGAGGGAGGGAAGGCGAAGGAGGAGTGTGCAGGTCTCATCTATTAGAGCTTTATTCACGGTAAACCTGCCCCTCAGCCTGCAGACCCTCGTTTCCTCCCACGCGATTTGCATGCATGCGCTGCGTGTTTGATCAGGTGCTTTCTCCGTCTTCACCTCCCACCTTGTGTTGGGAAGCAAGCGCAGCAACGCTTATTAAGGCCTAAATTGAGCGCCGGGCATGTGCCCATCACTTACCGGCGCCGTTCGCCCTTTTCACGCCCACACACGGCAGGTCGAAGCTGCCAGTGTGTGTGTACCTCGTCTCTGCTCGTGTAAAATTCAGTGTCGCTCGAGCAGATATTCATGCGCAAGCGAGAAGAAATTCACATCGTGCTGTCTCTTTGAATCCAACCCATGTAAATGTCTTCTGTGATCTCAGACATGGGGATGTAAACAACGCCCTGGGTGGCGTGACAACAAATGGCGAGAGCCCCAATGATAAAAGACTAAGGGTGCACTCATGGCCTTTTACAGGAGCAGCTCCCTCAGGTATTAAACATTGGTTTAGGGGGGGGTTGGGGGGCATATAATATTTTACAAAACTGTGCAATAATCATGGACTTAGTTTAAAGTAGCAGCAACAGCAGCAAGAGCACCAGCAGCAGACACGGAAATCAAAGCAAAGTTCTCCAGACGAGTGACATTTGTTGTAACCTCGGGTGGCAAAACGCAGAGGGAGAGATGCTGCAGACATGACGGTGATCAAAAAGTCGTGCAATTAGTATGAACTAAATGAGTGTTGGTTTTTGCAGCAGACCTCCCGGACAGGGACTTCAAAAGGGACAGTTGACCCAAAACTGATATTCCACTTTTTTTTTTTTTTTTTTTTTCTTTCTGCTGTGCACCTCACTCTCTGCATCCCAAGCTCCACCTTTTGGCAAGTCGACATGCCAGTTAATCGGCGTAATAAATTCCCTGCCGCCATGCCCCATCAGCAATAAAAAAAAAAAAAACACCAAATACCGATCCCTCCTTTGTGTTGAGCGCAGTATGCAGAAAGAAGAGGGGTGCTGACTTCATCGGCGCTCAAGAGTTTTCAGTGAGACAGCTGTGATGTGGAGCTGGAAGCCAGGGAGGAAGGCGCAGAAGAAGAGGGAAGGTTACAGCTGGTGCAGTGGTCCACATTCGTTCATCAAATTTATGGCGAAAGTCGCCCTAAACACCGGTCATGCACAAAATGCCGGATGTGTGATTCATCCTAGCGTCCCCAGAAGAAGAAAAATGTTTATGCGCTATCGCCGTTTTTCATCAATAGTCATTAGAGAGCTGGAGCCAATGTCATGTCCGCGGCATTTGTCACTTTGCAGAGCGACAAGGTGACATTAATCCATCTCCGTCGTCCCTACTAATTTCCTCTTAATGGATCCCGCGTAGATGCCCACGCAAACTCCTTCCCGCACACCTGCTGCTTGTGCGACTTGGACATAATGACCAGGACCGCAGAAAACTTGACCCTATTCTCGCCCGACAGCTGGATCGTTCAGGTTCTATTCTGAAATCCCGTTCAGTCTCGTGCAGCCAATGTCAAACAGATGGTGTTTTCAGTCATAAAGTACCATGGATCGCATGGCCACAAATCTTCATTTGATTTATCAAGAGATTAGGGCCCCCCCCCCACGAAAGTAGGAAGAGAGAAGAGGCCGCTGTGATCAATGGGTGCTGCTGAAGAGATTGTATGATGATGGTTTTTCGTAATAAAACAATAACAAAAAAGGTCTCTGATAGACTGACGGTCACAAGTTGCTTCAGTAAGATTTTAATTAACTGTTGAGCAAAGTGGCTGAAAAAAGGAAAAAAAAAGGGACTGGTTGGATAGAATATAGGAGACAGATGGTCCACATAATTACCTTTCAGATTTTACCCCCTTCCTTTGCCAAAGCTACCTATGGGCTCTTGACTAGAGGGCTTTTTTAAAAAAAAAAAAATTGGGAGACATTTTATCTGGTACGGCTTACTGGAATCACAGAATTTGCCATCTCACTTCAGTAATTATTCATTCCATCTGTTGTCAACCCGAGGACGCAAAACGAGGTGACTAAAACATCATCAAACCATCTGGAGCGGAAACAAAGCCAGCGAAGAACAAAAAGAAACAGTAGAACGTGGAAAGATAGCGTGCTCAACAGCTGATGGTTTTTTGCTTTTTTTCACAGTGGACAGTTGTACGTAATCCCAAGTCAGCGGCTACAGGAAGTAGGAAAAAAATAAAATGAAACTTCTCAAAGTGACCTCTGCTGGTGGAACCATTGCTGAAATTGGCTTTATCTCTCTGCTACTGGTGAATCAGCAACAAAAGTAGCCAGAGGACGTAAAAGCAGCCATCAGTTTTTTTCTGTTTGCTCTCTCACTCGCTGCTTCCTCGAGTATCACGGTCCATCCGCAGAGGCCTCGTGGCACGCATCTTGAACTTTCTCCGGCAATTTCCTTTGAAGCATCTCCTGCGCGTGAGAGGGGGCATTGATTCTCCTCGGGGGAGGGAAAATGTGTCACCCTCCACAGATTGGATTGATAATGCTGGGCTAAATATAGCCCTGCGGCAGGGAGGGAGGAGGATGCTATTTTTAGGGATGTTTATAGTGCTGCGACTTGGACCCTACCTCTGCTGAATGACCAAGTGGAACTATAAGGAAGGGGCAGGCTGCAACAAACATCATGACTTTCTTTTTCTCCCTCTCGAGAAGCACAGAGGACCGTGACTGTGTCACCTTCAGGCTTGGCCGCCACCAATATGTATCACATTGAAACTGTTGCATTTTTCAGGCATCAATGAAGCCCTAAATACGCCACGGCTAACGCTAAACTATCCTCATGCCAACTTTAGAAATCAAGAATAACACTATTGCAGCTGCTATGCTTCCAAGAACACGTGACATATTGCCAATCAGTGACGTGTCAATTCTTGTTGACGAATTGTACGTTGTTCAAATTTAGTCTAAGAGCAGCTGAAATAAATGAAACTAATTCAAGATTATATTAACTTTACTGGTGGACTTCTTGACTTGTTCTGATTGTTGTTCCAATGGCGCAGCTGTTACGCGGAGGTTTCCAAAGATCCACGGAAGCTACAGTCACGAACAGTAGCACTCAGGAGAAGTGGATTTACTTAGTTCAGCCAAAGGCTTTGACAGTACTGAAAGAAAAAGCGGCGTCTGAATGTTAAGACAAGACCACCGCCTGCTTGAAACATTTATTGTTATTACCAACATTGCTCTCCACTGTCTCCTTGTCGAGGCTCCCACGAGCAAAAACAGCTTTTAATGCATTCCGACGAACTGGATCGAGTGTCCATCTCTTGAGTCCACACGCAGCCTTGAGTTATTTATTTCACTAATACAAAACCAACATCTGTTAATTAGAGTGTGTAATCATTACATGAGATGGCGGCCTCACGAACGCAGGGTTCCAAAGGCGGAAAAAAAACGCCGATCTGCATATTGGCGTTTGTGCTCATGGAGAGATGCGGTTATGTTGTACAACCAAGTCGACAACAGTCTGAGCTCAGAGCGCCGAGTCCCAGAGGCCTCTTCTTCCTCTCCGAGCGCTCAGCAGTCGAGCGAGCTCGGCTGCAGGCAGCGTTTCAATGACGCTATCAGATATCCCCCATTGTCACTCGGCATAATGAGCCTTCGGTTCGTCTCGCTCCCCCATATTACCGTCGTCATGCGTGCAAACTGTGGAGACGTCTCGGCAGAAAGCGCTGACCAAATCTGAATCGATTCCTGCGATTGTACGGCGTCTCCCGCTGAGCGGATGATAGGCCTGAGTTAAACGCTGACCTTTTCAGCACTTCAGTTTTATGCAAAATTGTGACACAGGGATACAAGCACACACACACAAAAAAAAACAGAAACATAGAAGCAAAAATTTATCTCTTTCATTCTAAATATCGTCACCCGTTTCTCTCCGGCACAAACCACTTATGGAGCTAATTGATCTGCCCCTGCTGGGCTCGGCGAAAGCCGCATGCCGAACAATAGGACACGTTCACAATGGACAGCGTCAAACCCAAAACTCTGCATGAGAACCATTTACAACAACCATCTGAAACGGCATCCGTCCTTGTCTGTTCCTTTCAGGGGGACTGATGACGACAGATTTGGGTTGTGCCAAACAAGTTCTTTCCGGACTGACGTCTTTGTGCTGCAGCGCTTTAAAACCCTAATGCATTTCACATTGCAGTTATCTGGCACTCATCTGCTGTGGTGCATCGAGGATTAAAAAGATGCTTTTTCCAGCTCTTTAATCACTTTTTTGCAGCCATGTTACTTCATCATAACCATCATCAGCGTCGTCTTTCTTTCTGTTTCTTTTTAACCCCTTGAACTCCCATCGTTAATTTGTCCGCCGATAAGCATGCCAGACAAACTTCCGAATTGAAGTATTTGATCGGTTGAATTGGCATCTGTTCACAACTCACATACTCTGGCACTTTAGTTTTGTCATTTAAATGTGATCTATTTGGAATGACATAAAAATATACTTAGGTGTGTTTTAGCTAGATGAGTCAATTAAAATAAATGATAACAAATTGGGATGCTGGTAATGGCGTAACACTGCCTGTGCCCTATGACAGCTGGGATAGGCTCCGGAAGAATCCCGCAAGATGTCACTTTGGATGGATGAAAATGATCAAGTACCACGAACAATTACCTCCAGACAAGGACACAATTAAAATTGTTTTCTCACCACCAGCCGCACCTCAGTCTTACACACTCACCTGTAGGAAGTGGCAAGGCCTGAGGCCGGGCTTGAGGTCCGTGGGCGTCATCGGCTTCTCCAGGTTGAGCGAGGACTTCCTATAGGCCTCCTTGGCTTGGCTGACCGTCAGCGTCGACCAGGAGCTCCTCTTCATGAACTTCCCCTCCGGCGCCGCGTTGATGCTCTCGCAGGCAGAGCACTTTATGTCATTGTTGCTCTTGGAGCCCTTGAGCGACAGGTCTCCAGCCAGGTGGCCGTGCACCGAGTCGGGGTAGCAGTGGCCGACGACATGGTCGACGGGGTGCCGCGACATAATGCTGGGCGTCCGGTACGTGCTGTCGCTGTCCAGGTTGTCGTCCGAGCTCCACCAGCCCCCCGAGCGCTGCTTGCCGCTGCCGTCTGACTTTCGCTCTTTGCTCTTGCTGCGCTTGCTGTGTTTGTGGTGGCCTTGGTTGTGGTGGTGGTGGTGGGGGTGGTTGTGGTGGTGGTGGTGGTGATGGGAGCTGTCCCGGTGCGAGTCGCCCTTGGTGCCGTTGATCTTGGAGGAGCCTTCCAGAGAGTGGGACTTGGTGAAGAGCTTCTGCACCGAATGGACCAGGTGGCGAATCCTGCCGGGGCTCTCGTTGCGCTGCTCCGTGGTGGTGGTGGTGGTGGAGGTGCGCTGGTACTGCAGCGTGTGGAAGCCGTCCCGGTGCAGCGGCATCTGCTTCTCGAACTGGTCTAGGAGATTCGCAGGGATTCGGTTCATCTTCCCGCTGCCGCCGTGCGATGACGAGCCCGCGTCGTCTCTGGATTCCCTGCCGCTGGAAGTGTTGCCGCCGCCGCTGTCCCGCGAGGCGCTCCCGTAGTGCATGCGGGGGAAAGTGCTACTGGAGACGGAGTGGTCGGTGGCCGACATGGACACGGGCATCACCATGCACTCTGAGTGGATGGAGCTGCGCGGCGAGCAGCGGTGATGACTGTCGAGGGGGCAGCTCTCGGTGGGGCTGAGGAGGTAGGAGGGGGGCCGGGAGTTGCCATGGTGGATGTGGTGGTCCAAGGAGTGGTCGCAGTCGGCGTACCCGCAGGTGTGAGCCGAGGCTGCGGACGTGAGTTGGAGCTGGGCGGGGCGGCCGCCGGAGAGACCCTTCATGTTCCTGGGTGGGGGGGAGTAGCTGTCCTCATCGAAGTACTGCGAGGGCGACCATGAATACTGCTGGTCTGGAAAAGAGAGAAAGAGACAATATTAAAGGTCCAGTGTGTAAAATTTGGCCTGATTTGTTAATTTTGTATCGGGAAAAGCTTAATATACTGCTCATAAATACAATAATAAAAGTGTATACTCGCAGTCCAATAAAAGTCATTTTGTTAAGAATATACATAGAGCAAGGGCCTTTACTCCCAATTAGTTGCCATCGTACAATGCCACACACTGTATCTAGGGTGCAAGCTTGCATCTTCAAATAAACCAACAAAGAAGAAGGTGGACGAGGTATTACAGGTTTGTGTGCAAAGGCCATCGTAGTTCACTGGCAAGCTTGGGAGATGGAGGGTGAGCGAAAGAGTACTGCAATCTTTCTTCTCAAAATCTCCAAATATTAAACACTTAACCTTTGAGTAATGGTCCACAATCTACGAATCGCAAGATCAACATTTTGATTATCAGCTCCTCCAGTTGAAGTGTTGATACTTCACTCCAAATTGCTCCTGATGGGCAAGTTGGTGACCTGCATTACGGCCCCCATCATGAGTGTATGAATGTGCAAGAGTATGACTATGTGCACTTCATTTATTTTTTTAATTTTTTTTTTACTTTATTGTGTTTGTTTGTGCTGTTGCTATTGTTGATTCTTCTGTGGAAGCAGGAAATGTGGACTTCCCCATAAGGACGTGCACCGTACCGCATCGTATGGTATCATGTTGTTTTGCATCATCATACTGTAGAGTACAGGGCATTCAAAGGCTGTGCAAGTGCTGTGTGTTCACCAAAAAAGAAAGAAAATATATATATATATTACACTTCAAAATGTGGGACAAAAGAAAGCCTCGAGCTAGAAGATGTACCATTCTCTCGCAGGTTGATAACATTTTAACTCGAGGCACTCACCCCTAAAAAGCATTGCATCTGAAAACGTGAAAGAAATAAATCAAGAGCCACATTATGCAGACAAAATCTGAGGCATTCCATTCCTCCAGCCTGGGACGGCATGTTAAAAAGACAAGACGGTGAGAAATGAGCGCGGCGAAAAGAAGAAGGAAGGCGGGCGACAGGCAGAAGCCCCCACTGCCATTTATCCAATGCAAAGTGAAATAATAGCCTATCACTCCACTGCGCCCGTGTCATCCGTCAAAGCCCCGAGGAGAGCGCGGCGAGGTGCACGGCCAGATCCGTGTCCTTGGGAGACCATCGCCAAATGCAGCCCCGCCCCCTTAACTTCCTGTCGTCTCGGATTAAAACGCATTTAGGCGTCACCGGTCACCGAGGTTCCCCGTGTGTGTCTCTCGGCTCGATGTAATTCAACTTAACCTCTGGATTGGTTTACAGAACATTTATGCCTCAGCACCATCAGCGATGGTGGAAGTTATTCTTGCCAAAAAAAAAAAAGAAAATAAAGCTTTTCACCCAAACACCATTGTGTTGAAAGTGGGCGAAACACAAAACCCCTGTTACCCTGCAGTCTAGAATGAACCCCCGGGAATGGAAGGTAAAGACCCCCAAAGCAGCACCTATTCTTGGTTTATGAGCCTTCAAACAGCTGATGGTTCCTCGGTGCTGCGATACAGCAGTAATTCTAAAAGTCTTTCTTTTGGACCTCCAGCTTGTATCCCAAGAAGACTACAAGTTTTGATGGGCAACAGATTGCACACTGCAACTTACTCTTACGAGCAGATTGGACTTGCGCGTGATTGTCTCACTCACACTGGTGGCACTTTATGCTTCTTTCAAAGGTCGTCCCACTGCCACGACTGCTTTCTGACGGATTGCGAGACTCTCTGTCCTTTGTGATTGCCAGTAGAAACACTTCTCTCCCCCCAGTATCTGTCCTTGTATTTAACTGCTGGGCCCTTTCACTTTTTCACTGTCATCAAAAACTCTTTGAAGTGCATCGCGCGAGCTAAGACATGCACATACACACACTCACACGCGCGTGCACGCACACAAACACACACAAAGCGTTGTGCTCCACATCAAGTGCATTTTGCTGCATTTTTTTTTTTCCTACGTTTCTTTGCGTAAGCACGGCACTTAGCGGTACGGTGCATTTGAACATGAACGCAATTACTGCAATTCTTCGCTTTTAAACTTTTGCCGCAATGGATCTGCGAACAATCAATCAGGAGAAGGAGAAGGAAGGAGATTGAAGTCTTGACCTGAAACTTTCATTTGAAGGATTTGCATATTTTCTTAAACAAATCATTCAAATGCCAACATTTGTATGCATTGTCCCTCTTTTAGAGGCTAAACGACGGTGATTTTTTTTTTTTTCCCCCACACAATGCTTTTTTCTTAAGGAACATGTGTACGACACCTATTATAAAACACCTAAAACCTGAAACGTGTGACTGTACCACTGAGTCTAAATACAAATTGTGAGCCTGACTCTTGTTGATCATGAGATATTAATGACATTTAAAAAAAAAAAAAAAACTTTCACATTATAAGACTAATCCTCCACTTGAATGCTGTAAGTAAATAGGGTAAACAGATTCAGATTCAGACAAGTCATACTGGTACTGATTCAAGATAACATCAGTATTGAGAAAAAAAATACCAATAATATCAAAAAAATCAGCAGATGTGTATCTTTGCCCAGTGCTACACTTTACTAAGAAGATCATTTTTCCCCACTTGCAAAAATCACACAACAGTCACGTGAGCAGAATCCTTGCAGATCTCTTTGCCGATTGTGGCGCCGTGGATTAAGAAATGCCACGCGTTTATCACGCCGCACTTTGTCCTATCTCTCGGCTCCCCCAGCAACAAAGTGACAACTGGCCGCCGCAGAATGCAAAACACATTTGTTTGGCGCGTCAGGAATACACGTCCGTGTGCATCTTCTCCAGTTCTGCCCCGGTTTCAATCACACAAGTTGCTCTTTGAAACTCCTCCGGGTGCTGTCAGCCAACCCCCGGAACACGATTCTCACTGCATATTTTTTTTTTAAAGGAACTTCTTTCCATCTTCTCCATATAGTCGCTGGAAAAGAGAAAGAAATACCATGCCAGGACTGATTTGTGACTAGCGTCAGATGTCCCTTCTCATCTTGAAGATGGAAAACATTCGCATTACAGCCTATTTCTAACGAGGCCTAAGATCCCAACCCCTGTGGTGCAGCCGTGCTCGGCTGCTGCTTGTCGTCCTCCATCTGTCAGGCCGAAAAAAACAAACTCTGCTTGTTTACATGTGAGGCGGTCTCATTGGCAGCCCGACGGGAAACGCATCCAAGCGTGCGCGATGAAGGAATAATAGGACATCCTCGCTTGTTCCCAGGGGAGGAACTTTTTTTTTTTTTTTTCCCTTCTTCTTTTTCAAATTTCGCTCCACATCGAATATCGTCAATTATATTGAAATAAATAAATAAATTGAGGCCAAGCTTGTTACGGGCGGAAGCCTGTCCAGTGTGATGCTACACTTCCATCAGAATCCTCGTCGCTGCCTCACTCCGAGCCCTTCTGTCGGACAATTCCTTGAGGTATCTTTGGAGGCTGCGCTGAATAAATGATCTACCGGCAGGGTTTTGGCATTTCCTGGGATTATACAACAGACGGAAGACTCGCGTGGCCTCCATCTCTCTCCCTCTCCATCGTCACCCAGTCGTCTGCCGGGACTGAAAGTTTCACTGAAGGAAAGAGAGAGAAGGGGGAAGAACTCCTTGAAGGTTATTTGGTATTGAGATGAGCTGGGATTGAGGGAAGACGGCTCTCTCGGCGTAGCGAGTGTCCTTCTGGCAAGTGCCTCTTCGCCAACAGGGAGACAAGTGTCTGTCTCAGGCAGGGGGGGCTCGTGTTGTTTTTGCACTCAAACCAGCACATCACATTATCAGCTGGCCGGCCAGAGTGCCAACAGCTTCGACAGACTTGTGGGATGGATGGAGGGAGAATATAGAAACTCGACGGAGGGTCGCCGAAAGGTCTCGCCTGTACAAGCTGATCCTGGCCAATGTTGTCTAAAAGAAATAAGGTGTTGGGCCAGTGTTTGATTTAAAGGAATGATGCACAATTTTCCTCACTGAATCTTGCTCTTGCTTTGTTGTGCTTCACATTCAATCTCTGGACCGCAGAGAGCTTAGAGAAGTCAGCCACTTACTTATTTTGCCTCCCCCGCTCATCATAAAATGTGTGCAAAAACACACTGTTCTGTGACATCACTCACATCTCTGCCAGGCTAGAGACAGTAACCCCCAGTTAGGTGTTTCTTCTGCCAACCGATTTTTTAAAATGAACTACATTCCGGATTTTCATGAAGAAAGAAGAAAACAAACAAACGCGAGTGCCGTATTTTCATAACCGGGGCAATGGATCGAGCACTTTAGAACAGCGCTAGGTGGTAGAAGCAGAGACAAACCAAACCAGCAGGTCAATGGACATTGAAGGATTAAACGAAATAATGTCAAGAATGGGTGAACGAATGCTACATGTGCTGTTTTTGGCCCTAGGTTTTGGATAGTTAATCATGAGAGGCTCACCAATGTGACTGGAAACAATCTGTGGACTTATTATCGACAAATGGGAGGGGCAAATACATTTTTACAAATTAGGTTAAACAACATTACTCAGTGCCTGAAGAAGTATTTTAGTTTATTATTTTTGAATATATGTATGTTTATATTTTTTGGTTTGAATGTTTTTTCTTAGTAAACCACTCACAGCAGCCACCTCAGGCTTCAGGTGCAGAGTGAGTGGAAGAAAAGTCTCTGAACAGGTTTGTTTACTATCATGGGCTTCTGCTTCGTGCGTAAGGTCGTTTTGCTCCTCTTAGCACATTAGCATTTAAATAGCATTATATCAGCGCCGACCAGTATCACTGACAGGTCGCACTCCTCCAGTGGCTCGGACCCCAAGTGGAGTTGAAAACAAAGTTAAAAGATAATCAAGCTCTGGAAGTGAAGTGAGAGATGCAGAAACACGTGACCTCCAGACTTGGCGGCAGATAGCGATCTGGCTAACTGAAGTTCTCTTCATAAGGTGAAGAGAACTAGAGGAAGAGCCTGGTGAGAAAAATGAAAGATGCTTCACAACTAAATGGAGTTTTAATGTGATGCCTTGTCGAACTAATTTGTCATTTCTAAGTTCAAACACCCCAAACTGCACCACTGCTTCAATTAGCCTCATCATCTCCCTGTGCTCTAAAGTGCGCTGCAAACTAATAATTTCAATGAATTTTACACCAAGCCTTGGCCAATCAGAGCAAACAGTGACTGATTTAGTTTTGTGTGCTGATAAGAATTGGTGTCATGTTAGTGCATTGTTCTACATTAGTGAAAATTAAATAGCGTGTCAACAGAAATCTCATGCTTTTCAATTAGATTTTAAAAAGGCAAACAAAGGGCCAGGGGGAAACTCCTATTCCCATTTATGCAGACATTAAAGCTGTTGGGAGAAAAAAACAAAACAACCAAAACAGTTCTGTTAAAATATTCACCTCGGCATCTCTTCCTGCAAGGCAGAGGAAAGTCACACCCATTTTTTTCTGTGCAAAACAAATCGATTGAACAGTATCTCCCCACAGGTTAGTCACCCAGAAATGCAAGACCGTTTTGCAAGGAGAGAGAAAGAAAAAAACAAAACAAACAAACAAACAAACAAAAAAAAAAAATCAAAGGGATGAAATGTGTCCTGAGCTCTAGGGGCACATCAGTGGCAGTCTCAGCTGTTAGAAGGCAACGGACAAAGAGGCAAAGCATCGAAATCTGAGAGCGCAAGTCCCATGGAATACAGCAGCAGCAGCAGCAGCAGCAGCAGCAGCAGCAGCAGCAGCAGCGATCTGTCAGATGTCCTACAAGCTTGTCCAAATGAGTGACAGGATGATCCTCACTTGCTGTATGTTTCAAAATCGATCTGCTTGGAGGCAAACACACAGCATCTTTTATGCTCTTAATACAACGGAGGCATAAGCCTAACAGAGTCCAAGACCGATAGAGCTATTTGGAATATTCTGCCACATCTAAAGTCATGAATGAGCGCACCTAAGTATAGTGCTGCAGTAGTCGAGATTGGTCTTCGTCTCCAGACCACTTTCTAAGGGTCTCGGTCTCATCTCGGACTCTGGATTTTTGATCAAGACCGGTCAAGACTCAGCCAACACTTCAAAGTCAAGAGAAATAGTCAAGAAAATGGTTAAACGATACCATGCTGCAAGGATATGTTGCTGTTTGATTTAGAAGTAAATTTGAATTTAAAAAAAAGATACTGAGAAGTCTAGGCCTTATCTCGATCTCGATGCTTTCTGGTCTTGATAATGTCTTGGTTTCTACGACACAACATAAAATATATATATGAGGAATAAAAAAAAACAGTGACTATGTGCTTTGCACACTGAACGGTCACTATAAAATTTCTATCAACAGACTTTCTGAAAAGGCCGTCTTGTGATGTGATTTCCGTTTTGTCCTCATTGATTTTTACACGAGTGAATTGGAAAGGTTGCCAAGGTGATCGCGATGTGCAACCGTGCCTGTGTTTGAAGAAAATGCAGCTATTCATATTTGGTAATAACTGAACGACCAAAAATGAGTGACTAAAAATCCCAAACATTATATATTATTTCCATGAGACACTGACAGAAAAGGATGACTCAAACATGACTGCCGTATTTCCTGATTGGTCACAGGGTTGCTCACCCACATCATGGCACACACACACACACACTGACAAAGAGTGCAGGAGCCACATCTTTTCTGTCTGACCTTTGATTAAACCCAGTCAGTCCTATTATGAGGATTCTCGTCAATAAAAAAAAAAAAAGAGGACGAGGCGCCCCTGAAATTGGACACGACACCTTCGGACGCCAGGCTGTGCCGCCGTCTCAGAGTCTATTGTGATCTTTGCCACCGATGTTTTCCGAGCGCGGGGTGTTACACAATGAAAGCAATCACTGTTTGTCTGCTAAACACTGATGACAGCCGGAAAGGCTCCGTCACGGCGACAGGAGTTGGAAAAATGTCGGACTAAAAGTCTGTTTACATCAGGAGACACGTCAGTCAAGATCTACTGCTCCTTGAGAAGCGCGAGCCAAATGATCGTGAGACGCACAATGAACCTCTTTTTAGAACTACTCATTTATTTTTTTTTGGGGTCATACTGTGCTCATATTTACTGAAATATTAGATTTTTTTTTGATTTTTTTTATTTGTGAAACTTTAGCCAGTCAAAACGACGTCTACAAATACTGATTATTTCAGGACTTGACGTTTGTCTGTGAAAGTCTCGGAATGTTCCCAGCGTGGAAGCCTTTCAAGTAAACCCGAAATGTGAGCCAACGGGAAGTAAAAGCAGTTGTTCGGATATCCCTGCGCCCACTCTTCAGGAAGAAGTCCATCAGCCTCGGCGCTAATCTTTTCAATGTGATTAGGCTTCCGGGAGGCTGTCCCGACAAACGTGAGAGCGGCAATTTCTCCTCACTGGCGGCCAAATCTTGCCGCAGAGTCGGAGGCTAAAGGCAGCGCTAGTATTTAGCCGCAGAGAGATTACGGAGGCCAGATAAGGGGGAGCCCGCCGAACGTCTGAGTACTTATCACGCATCCCTTAATGATGAAGTGTGTTATCTGCGCTACGCTCAGCGCTCCCATCTGCTCCCTCTCTCCTCCTCTCCGGCTGTGGGAGCGGGAAGGGGACGATAGGTAACGGAGAGAAATTCAGCAAAGTGTCAGGATCAGCATTCCGCGTCCCTCGCAGGACGTCCACCCTCGGGGCCTTCTGGCCTTGATCCCTTTTCTTATTTTGTCACTTTATCGGGAAATGCCCCTATTGAAACCGCATAGCACATCAAAGCGACGGCGACACGCGGCTAAATTGTCTCGCAACATCATCGCGCCGCTCCCGATTCGATCGGAATCCCTTCGTGGCCGAGCGTTCCGCTCGCAGCAGTCGCACTAATCGACTTTGAGGCGGACAATGCCTTCTCGCGCCAAACACGCCAAGTGTGCTAGATCGCGCGGCCTGGCATTTCCACGGTGGTCTTGACGACCCAGTGCAGCTATCCAGCTATGAATAAATCATGCTGAATGTGAATATCTGCCACAAGGAAAGAAAAAAAAAACAAAACAAAACCCTGTGACTGTGTGTGTGAGGGAGACAGACAGAAAGTCACATCTTATGTAACAGCCAGGACTGAATTCCCAGGAAACTTATTAGAGGAAGCTTCAGAACAGTTTTTGGTTGCTGTGGCAACATTCTGTAGGGCTCCTGAGTCATTTGGTGTCTGTGCGGCTCCACCAAGGACAAGGAGAAAAAAAAAAAAAAAAATTAAGATAATGCAATATTGTCACAGTCCTGTTTGTATGGATGACGTAAGAGCTTTTGAGTTGTCTGATACTGAAAACCTCAGCTTATGTTTCCCAGCAAGATGAAAAGAGACAGTTATTCTAGTATTAGATTGTAGGAAAAATACTTAAATAATATACTATTAGGACTATAGTGATTGGGAGCAGTGATATAATCAAAACCACCTCCATTTAGACCAAGACACTACCAAGATCAAGGGTGAAACCAAGACAGACCAAATCAAGACCAACACCCAAATCCATCTTCTTTCATGCTTTTCTTCCTGTGCAACGCACTGCGCCCATATTTCTAAATGTTACTTAAATGAGGCCAACTTAGTATTCAGGGTCTGCTTAAGGAATATAATAACCCAGTCCAGACCAGCACTCAGCCTCTGGAGACAATCCCATCACTGATGGGACTGATTTTCAAAAACACTAGAGGTCCCCGAGGCTCCAGCGGCCGTCCACAGTCCTCCAACTGCAGAAGACAATTGAAATCCTTTCCCCTCTAATGCAATTTCCCTGTGTGCAGAGCGCAGCAGCCCAGGGAGCTGAAGGTGAGGGCGGACCGTAATGACTTTTTGGAGATGGCCGTGATACCGATGGTTCGTTCAGATCCTTGTCTCACACGCGGCTTTTTTTTTTTTTTTTTTTTTTTTGTCTCTTGTGTTTTTTTTTGCCCGCTCACGCGGAAACCAAAGGCAGCCTGAACATTAGCGGCACGGAGTCAATCAATTTGTTAAATGATTGGCCGAGCTGTTAATCTGGACAAGATCAGGTCGGAAAACGAGGGGAGAGCAGCCGGGCGTTGGAGGGAGAAAATAAAAGCGCTGATCGAGAGCAAACACGAAGTCTTTAGAAGGAGTTCAACCAGCACCAGCACTGTGTGGAACCGGAGAATTGTAATCCTAAAACTACAATGTTTCAGCTTCATGGGCTTCGGTTTTGCATGCACACACACACACACACACACACACACACACACACAGGAATGCACACACCTGTGCGCATATGCACGTCACAGCACCCAAATGCTGATTTGAATGGAGCAGGAGCTGCACGTCGCTCCAGGCTCGAGCGGAACCTGGACACGTCTGACAGTGAAATGTAATTAGACTAAGTGCCTGTCCCAGTCTTTCCCCTGACCCAGTTTCACCAAGCTGAAATAAAACAAGTGCCGCTGACGGAGCCCCGCGCAAACTCTTAATACACCGCCGGAAAAACTATTTAGCGGAAAAAGCCGGAGCCGACCTTGGCGTTCACACTCGGGCCGCGAACCGAGAAGGATGTGACAAAGTTGCGATGCACTGCTGAAAAAAGTCTTTGGGCACCCTGTTTGATATCTGTTGCAACACTGCCTTAAGAATCTTCAATTCTTTAAGTGCAGTTTCCCTTAGTTGAATCAGCCACAACCCACGTGCTCCCTTTTTGCCCGAGCACTGACCCCTCCAGGATAAAACTGGATGTTTCAGCAGGATAATGGACCTTGTCACACATCCAGGACCTTTGAGATTAAACTATGAAGCATGTCTTTT
The DNA here is from genome assembly GCF_046127955.1 of Nelusetta ayraudi. Classification (NCBI taxonomy): domain Eukaryota; kingdom Metazoa; phylum Chordata; class Actinopteri; order Tetraodontiformes; family Monacanthidae; genus Nelusetta; species Nelusetta ayraudi. The sequence goes on from NW_027466071.1 coordinate 268,346, forward strand.
TTTTCCACAAGCATGTGTCCATGAAGTCAGACCCATATCATAAGAGGTTACTGTGGTGTAAGCCTTGCACAATGAGCATGCGAGGGAAGTTAACTCCAAGGGTGGAACACATCCCTAAAAGGAACAAATCTGATGTTTTCGATGTTATCGATGGTACATTTTCAAATGAGTTACAGATGAATCCAATTGTAGAGCCTAATTGCAGGCCGTTAAACTTCTTAAAATAAGAAAAACATTGAAACAATTAAAACCAAAATGTTTCCTTTCCACGTTTTGAAAACGATAATAAAAATCACAGTTATTCTCTCAAAAACACCGAGCACCTCGAGTGCTGAACCGGGGCGCTGTCTGCTCTTATCGATATCCAGCATGTGCCGAAGCACTCTTGAAGGAGGGAAGTTGGCTTCCGTTCGCCTCCCCTGGTGATCATTCAAACCGCATAATTCTCGTAATAAGTGAAGGGAGTGACGGGGGAGCCCCTTCAAAGCAACACAAGGGGCTGTGATTGGATTAAAGGCGCCGCAGAAAACACGGGTGCAGGCTCAGAGGGGAGAACCGACGGGACCGAACAGAGACATCTTCCACCTGTTGCACGTTTAAAGAACGGCGGGCAGAGACAAAAGAGAGCAGATGATGACTGACGGGGTGAGGGCGCTCTCCGTCGTTCTGGCGCGTCTCACTCCCGTCTCATTGCGAGAGACGAGGTGAAAGGACCGCATCTGAAGCTGAATGCTGTCGTTTGCTGAACTGAAGTGATGGCTGATCATTTGAAACAGAATTCGTTCATGTTGTCAGACAGCTCGGCCCGCGTGTGCTAAAATTTAAAAAAAAAAAGAGAGAGAAAAAAAAAAGAAAAGAGCTGCAGGTGCAGAGAGAGGTTGCTGCCGATCGACAGTTATGACGGTGAAAAGCAGAGGTGGCAAAAGTATTCACATTTTGTACAAAAGCAAAAGTGCGGATACTTTTGTAAAAAAAAAAAAAAAAAAACTCTGGCAAAAGTAAAAGTGCTGATTCAACTCCTTTACTCAAGTAGAAGTAAGAAAGTAAAGATTCTGAAATGTACAGATTTTTTTTTTTGCCATTAATGAAACAATGAACAATAATAAAAAAAAGTCATGACAGAACAATCTGGACTGAACTGACCACAGGTCAGAGGTCAGAGATCTTGATGAGCATCTGGATAAGCTTTGCTCAATGCTTTTTGAGCGGTTTTACCGAAATGTAGTTATTTCCATTGCCACGCTATTGCGATATTTAGGTTTCGCGCAATTCTCGGGGTGGTGGAAACGCAGCTAGACGCAGCCGCCCAAGGTTATTACGGTGAACGGCGTTACGTAACTGTCCCCATGGAGCCGCCGCCGTAAAACAATCGCGCATCCCCTCCGCCCATCCAGCCGCCAACCGGTTGGGTTTTGGCGGCAGCTCGCGGCTCGAAGCCGCTCACAAACAAAGTGCAGGTATCAATCACAGCCAGGGGCGGAGAATTTGTCTCTGCCTCGGGCTGGTTGGGATGGTGCGTGTGGATATGTGACAGCCGGCAGCTGGGTTGGGACTCAACAAAACAACCCAAACAGACTCACAATGCCAATTAGTGTTTTTTTGTGTTTTTGTTTGAGCTAGATGTTGGATGGAGCGGTCGGGAGATGCTTTGATCGTGTGCTAAGCAAGCTGTCAAATTGACTGAACAGTCGCAGTTCACAGTCGGCATCAAATATGACCCCTTGCATTTCATCTCCACTTGATTTTTCTGATTCTGCCCACTTGCTTTGTTGAAATATTAACCTTGAACCAATTAATATCAGCATGTTGGCTGTGTTATGGCTACAACCGATGTGTCAAGATTCCAATGGCACGTCAGGTTAGAAAGACGAGCCCCGATACTGAGATAACAGTATTTTTGCCAGCCGATTCACAATCATGATTTTCGCGTAGCCAAAGGCTCTTCATGGGTAGGCAAGGTTACGGCATGAGGGTTTGTCTCTGGTGACTCAGCGATTCAGAGTCTCTGGTGTGTTGGAGAAAACATCAAGACGAGTCTGAGCTCAGAGCCCGAAGTTCAGGAAATATTACCGCTAATTAGCGGTAATATTATGCGTGCCAATAATGCGTGTGCAGACACTCATAGTGGCCCTTGCTTTCCACTTCCCACAATTATAAATCTATAAAGTCCACTTTGCTTTGAACACACACACTATACGATATTTGTTTTTGCCATTTGCCTAAAACCTGTGAGGGGGTAAAACAAAAAAAAAAAGAAAAAGTCTGAGCGGCCGTTATTAAATGAATCCTGCAGTCATGAGTGCACCAACAACAGGTGTTTTTTATAAATTGCCCGCATTACACAACACGAGCTCTCCTGACTGTGCACAATCATGGGGGCAATGGACCAATGAAATCACTGGTAATGACACTCTGGCTGCACGCTTCCATCATTCTTTAATTACGCGTTTAAGCGCACGATATGGCTCAGATGTGGTGTTTCGGTATTACGCGGCGTAATTGCGCAACATCTGGGCCGTTTAACTGAAAAAAATCAATGAAAGATGCCACGGGTACCCACTGCCCCCCCCCCCCCATATCCCTCCCCTATCCGGGGAGCACTATGTCGCCATCTGATTGGCCACTAATGTTTGTCCTTGAGGCCTCGAATTTAGGAGGGGAGGAAAAAAAAAAAAAATGATATAATTGTACGGCGTGTGTATATTAGCCGCAACTAAATGAGCCAGCGACAATTACTGCGCCATGAGCGATGAGCGCAGTGACGCAAGGGAAGAGGGGCGCGAGACTGACTTAACGAAGCTTGTTGACAATTTTTTTTTTTGTGGTGGTGGTGGTGGTGATGGTGGTGGGGATTCGCTTCCTATTCTTAATCACAGCAAGCCGAGTGAAAAGCAGCAAATAAAGCAAAAATGAACATTGTTCTTGCTCAGAAAAGGGACAAATGGAGTTTCAACAAAGGAGGACAAACGAAGAAACGCGTGCAAATAAACACTAAGGCAGTGGGTGGGTGGGTGGTGGTGGTGGTGGTGGTGGTGGGAGGGGGTTGTTGGGTGGAGTCATGCAACTCGTGATGAATTACCAACATTTTGCATGAATTAACGGGGACACGTACACGGAACATGCTCCCAATGTGTTTTCCTCGCTGGCCAATTTGCTGTGATCTAATACCTAATTATGCTGCGCCTGTCGTCCCATAGTGCCGCCCAAAACGGGAAACAAAGCCGGGCGGCAGCTTTAATTGATGCCCCTTGCTCAGCACTCTGCTGATGCCACGGGGTATTTATTTATTTATTTATTTATTTATTTTTGCCAGTCCGATGAAGGCAATAGATAATAAGCCATTCCGCAGAGTTATTAAGGCGCGTGCTCTCGCTGAGCTCGGGACATCGCTCACTGCGAGGGCGGCAAAAGTTGACGCAAACGCATTAGGAGGTGCTGGCGGAATGTTGTTTATGCACGCGGGCACGGTATGGATGACCAATACATCTCTGAGTCAACCGCAGAACTTTCAGAAAGGCCTTTTCTTCCATAAAGTTGCTCCAATAATTCTACTGGTTATAATATTTACATTCCGGACAAAAAAAAACAACTTTTTTTTTTTTCTTTTTTTTAATAATTTGCATAACCTGATATCGCATGCCGTCTGCATTCACCCACAAGAGAGCAACCATTGCAGTGGACGAGAGAATGGTCAAATTTGGGCGAGACCAGCAGAGACGTCCAAAGTTAAAATATTGTGACATCTTTGATACTTTTTCCAATTTTTTTGTAAACATTGTGCAGGCTACTGTTTTGCCGTCCTGCTGTTCCTGCGTTTTCCCAGTTCCCTCTACCTGTTTTCCATCATCCGCTGTCTGCCACCACGCCAGCCTTGGAGCCTGCCAAGTGAGGTATTGTATGGTATCGCTTTGGGATCCATCGCAACTGTTGACGGACGGACAAACGACGGAGCCAAACTAGAAGAAGAAGTAATGTTGTTGTCTCACAGTGGGCAAATGGGACATGGAGGGATTCTACTGGGCTGAGGTCTGTCAGCATATAAAGTGAAATGGCACTGGGACTAATTAAAACGCTTCTGTGTTACCCCGCAAGCATGTCGAGACACTTCAGGGTCACCGGAAGATAAACGCGGCCGGGGCTCGGTGGCAGAGGTCGCCGTGTCTTGACCTCCATTCCCCGGCGGCGGCTCACCGTGTGATTTTTAAAAAGCTTTTCTCTGCCTGAGACGCTGCACTCTCGTAAAACAGAAGCGTTTTACAACAGGATGATATCATCCTAAAGGTTGCGCCAAGCCACTCGGTACCCTTGCAAAAGCAAAAAGGGGGAGGCGTAAACACGGCTTAAAGGCCCAGCGCGTCAGATTTAGGAGCGGCGAAGGGTGAGAGTCCCCATTATGCTCTGTCCCCACTGATCTCTCGCCTGTCTCATTCCAGCTGTGAATACGGAGCAGATCCATGTTCCGGGCTGATGAAGATACACGACGGAGCAATATGACCCCATCCAGACAAATAATCTTCTCTTCAAGTTAGTATAAAATATTATTTTCGGTCAATGGAAGCACAACAAATACAGAAAACTTAAAAAAAATAAATAAATAAATAAATAAAATAAAAAAACTTTAAAGACCTTAAGTTTCCAATTGCAGCCAAGACCTGAAAGCAACAGGGCACATGAGAGTGTCCCTCGTTCGCCAAGAGGACAGAACAGAAAACAGCCTTCCTTCTCCCTGCTCCCCCTGCTGCTGATGAGAAACAATCACGGCGCTGAACCCGACTCCATCCACGCAGGCCCGGCGATGGAGACACAAAGAGGACCGCGGTGCCCGACAGAGGCTCCCAATTAGCCATCGGCGTGTTTGGTGAGAAAAAAAAGTGCTCAGTCGCCTGCTGCCGGCGTGACGGTATTTCGCCTCGGACGAACGGCGCAGCGCCAGTCATTTTTATCGTTGCGTTTAGTTAGTTCAGCTCAGTTTGTTTGGGTTACGTTACCTGTGCCGACGTGCCCACACAGCCGACATTGATGGATTGCTTGTGTTTTAGAACGAGCGCTAAGTGGGGCTTCTGTCAAGCTGCGGGGGCCTCGGAGAGGAACGCCAAATGAAGTTGTGATCGCTTCCCAAATGGGGGGGGGGGGAATTGGCTTATCGTAACACTGCCACGGCGGCGGAGGAGTTCAGTTTGGTTTATTCGACAATGTGCGCAAATGCACAATCCGATGCACACAACAACAACAACAACAAAAAAAAAAAGAAAAGTGTAGCGGGGGCCCCGAAATCCTGCTCCTTCTCATTCCAGGCGTGTGATCCAGGAGTGTTTGGCCGGGAGTGACGCGGCTAATGTGCCAGTGAGCAACAAGGCGTGTTACGCCGCAGTAAAACGCGGCCGACTCTTGGCTTGCATCCATCATCGGCGGGCCGCTCAGGAGCCAGGCTTCTTGCCACGAAAAATTAACCTGACACGACCTCCGCCGAGGCTGGGAAGAGGAATTAATGTTCCCGAGGTTCACACGCTGCCGAGCTCAGTGTTCGCGGGAAGCGGGGCGGGCTCCGAGGTGAGGGCACGGTACACACCATTAACCCCTCTGATCTCAGGTTGTCGGCGCCAGCTATCGCACGATGACCCATCGTACCCCCCCCCCCCCCAACCCCCAAACTACCTCTGATGAAAAGGACTGTGATTGAGGCCCAGACAAAGAGCGACGCTCATTCGTCACTTCTGACGCACGGGGCAGGGCTGGATTTTCAAAGGGAGGTTAAAAAAAAAAAAAGAAGAGCGACGGGGAAAAAAGAAATTGTGGGCAAAGTCGTCACTGCTGCTGGTGTAATTCACGTCATCGCCATTATCGCCGGACGCTCGTTTTCCCCGCGCCGAAACGCCGCGCGCACAATAGCGCCGGAGGTTCGAGCGAGAATTTTTCAAGACCCCGGAGCCGATAAATTGTCCCCCCTTTCTCCCGCTAAACGATGGCCTTGCGTGGGCGGTGGAACCATTTCGGAGAGCGCGAGCGTCACCGGTCGATGACTCAATGATGGCGGCGAGAAGGGGAGGAGGGTAAAAAGGACAGGCCAACTTATTTCTCACAATAGCTGCTCACAAAAGGATGACAGCTACCTCCGGCAGTTCCCCCCAGTGAGCTCATTTATCCACTGCCCCCCCCCCCCTTCCTCCTGTGTGTTTCCTCCAGAAAACAACCACTGAGGGGGGTTATTTTTAGAAGTGAATATCGTCTCTCCCGCTCTGGAGGCTGCAACCTCCAACCCGGGGAAGGCGAGTCCGTCATCGGGAGCAGTCGTAGCAGCGGCCTTCATCGTTTGGGTAAAAAGTAGAGTTGCCAACCTTCCCTTAAAATACAGGATTGTCCCTCATTTGACATTGAAATGGCGCATCCTGTTTTGAATGGGTACGGGACGAGGTTTGTCCGTTATTCTGTTGTCTTGAACGTGAATCTATTTTGGGTGCAAACTCGATCGTGCAGTCACAGTAATACGCCATGAAATGACTTGGTTGGACTAAGAATGTTGAGTGTGTCCTGACTAGTTGACAGTTTAGACAACATTTGGAGGAGCAGGAGTGAAAACAACGTTAGCAACTGGTGGCTAATTAACCTGCTCTGGGCTTTGGAGGCCTATTTTAATCAGCCATTAAAGCTGCTCGGTTGGTTTTCTGCGTGATGAAATGTCCTCTGTGCCGTTTCTTTTTCTTTTTTCCTTTTTAATCATCCATCTGCAGTTCGTCACTATAAAAGTCGTAGAGGAAGAGGATCCAGAGGAGGTTAAACACCGTTGTCCCATCCCGTGAGACAACAACGCACAATGTGGCACTGCACTGCCGATGCTTAAATCCTGTCGCCTCACGATACGTGGAAGTGACTAAATGACGTGGAGCGTGTGGTTGGGGACGCAGCTTGTGTTCTCGCCCTCGCTCCAAAAAGCTCAAACAGCCGCAATGGCGCGAAAAACGAGGGGCAGCGGCCGCTCATTGGCCTGATTAATTACGTAAGGTCTGAATCTTGCCCAGAGCGCTAATGAAGACGTTGTTTCTCCCGCAACATTGTCCTTTTCTTGCCTCAACTTTTGTTCCTCTGAGCAAACGTGTCGCCGCCGAGCTCAGGCGCCGACTGCATTCAATGATTTTCTGGGGGAGGCCGACGGGGGAAATCTGTTGGCTTCCGTCATTTTCTCAAGTCATTCCGTGCTCACCTGAGTCATGAGGTGGTTCAGGGATAATATGGAAGGCACGGATGCCCCCCCGTGTTCTCCGCGTGCACCCAAACACATCGTTATGTATAGAAAAAAAAACATGTGAGAGGTTTGTCGACTGTCATTGGGAAGAGGACAAGCAGGAGTGGGGCAAGAGAGCTGCCTGAGCTTATCAACTTGTACAACAGTGACCCGCATGTCGGGTGTCGGCTGGAATTAAAAAGAAAAAAATCAACTCGTTCTTTCTCCATGCTAGAATTATGCCACACCAGGAGAGTAACACGAGACAACTGGGAGAAGCTCAGGAGGTGGAAATGTGATATGGAAACCAGAGGTGATTTCTCCAAGACTGCAAGGGAAGCTCAGCTTCCCCTCAAATGTTGAACAAAGAAATAAATAAATCATCAAATATGTCAAATATGTACAGTTGTGTTTCAATTTCATTGTATAAAAATGCCTTAGAATGTGTTCAACTCTGAGGCAAGTTTGTTCAGAATCAGAGACTTATGTCATAAAGTTTTCTTCTCGTGTTTTTCCGCAGCATCTCCGTCCATTAAAGCCCATTGAAGTTGAGCTTCAATGGGCTTCAACAGAGCAGCGAATAATCGTTTTATTTTCATTGCGGTGGAACTAGACACTCGTTGGGCACCAACGGACGCTCAACTTCTGAGTGAATCATCAAAGGACGCTGGACGCTGTGTTATGATTGGATTTATTATTGGATTTATTAGGAGAACAACGGCTGCTCGTTTAGTCCTATTTGCTTTTGGGTCTCAATAAACAGACTGTAAATGAAACGCTGCCCTCTTGCTTCAGTGGTCACACTTGTTTATCATCGTTGAATTTCATATAGTTGTGTTTGAAAAAAAAACAAAAAAAAAACAAGGCGACAAGGCAGCGAGCAAGCTGCACACAGTGACAGACAATAAGCCTAAAGGATGAATGCAAATAATTAGACAAATTGTACCTGTGAGGTCAAAAATGAGCTTCCCCTGCTTTGAAAACACCAGCAGCCGCCACTGGTGGAAACTCAGACGGGTGAAAATAGGAGCGCTCATGATTCAGCGTGACAGCGCCCATCCGTCTTTTTACTCTCCAAAATCCATTCCTCTAAGTGCTCCCAGCCTATAGATAGCAGCGGCGCGCTTGCCATTCAGGAGCGCGCTCCGCGCATCATCGGATGTCTCCGGGCCCGTCTAACGCTTGGATGGCCAAGCGATGCATCTGCCGGGACCTCATAAATAAGAGTGCGGCAGTAAACTTTGATTACGAGCAAAGGAAGCGCGGCCGGATTTGCTCGCCGCCGCCGTTTCTTCCGCTCTTCTGCAATCATCGTGCGATCATCCCCGAAGAGCCGCGAGTCGTTTCTGGGGGATTTGCACGTACGCGTCCTTCATTCTAAAGGCAGGTGGAGGAGGAGGGTGTTTGGGGTGGGGGGGGTGGGGGGTGGGGGGGTGACCCAGAAGATGAAAAGCTCGCAAAAGGAGAGCAAAGCAGTCTCATTACTATAATTGGTTCTTGTTGCTGGAAAATTTGGAATGGTCCAGTGCCTGCCTGGGAAGGTCCCACCTTTGCCCCAAGGAGAGTATCTGTTTTCAGGAGGAAGGGCAGGAAAAAGCAGGAGTTGGCGGAGGATGAAGACAGGGAGAGGCTCCCAGAGGACAAGTTTTTGGTTTTAATAAGCAGCTTTGAGGAAAGAGCCGCAACCCGCGGGGGGCGGGGGAGGAGAACCTCGGCGGTGATGACCACAGCGGTTCCGGGGGGTTCGGACGCAGTCGTATTAAAGAGGGGAACAGAAAATTTAGGACGGCTGGAGAGGAACGAGAATGAGACGACCCGGACGCGCTTCCTGTCTGCAGTAGCGCAGTGAAAAAAACAAAAAAAACAAACTGTTTCAGTGGAAAACCTTGAGCGATTGTCATGCTGTTCTGCCACGTCTTTGTTTTGGCGAGAGCCGAGCTATTTAAAGCGACCTTAAGTGAAGTTACGCAACGCTGTGATAAAATTAACGGCAAAGGAATCGGAGTGGGAAGAAGGAGAGAGCGCGAGAGAGCTAAAGAAAGAAAAAGGAAGACGGAAGGGAAGAGTGTGAAATCACACTGGAGATCGAAAATCGCACCGTTGAAGACAAGGATCTGTGATCCAATTCCCAGTTTTAATGTTTGGAATAAGTACCAAATTATTGCCCACGTCTGCTGTTATCAGCCTCTGAGAGCCTTTGAACGTTTTAGAGGCCCCGTATTACGCAGTATTTTCTTACATGAACGCGTCTCCAGCCTGTTGGTGACAAAAGTCATTTCAAACCTGCAGCTGGAGAAATCTCTTGTTTGTGATGTCACAAAGGACTCTGACGACGGTTTCCTCCCCGTCCGAACACGGGGAAGCTCTAACAAGGGTGCATTTTAAGAGGGAGCTAATTATTGCAAATTAACAAATTATTACTCTGCATCAGAGTCACCAGGACGACCGCTCCTGAGGATCAAATACGGAAAGCATTGTTCACCCGATTAAAGTCCCACTTTAATCATATAAGGCCAACAACTCACAAGATACCGATTCGGCTTAAATCAGTGAAAACATCCACAATAAATCAGCAGAACTGCAGCAGAATAATTATTTAAAGAGTAACTGATCTTCCATCATACCACTGTTTCCAACATTTCCTGGCTTAATAGCACCTCTGAGAATCATCAGCTTACAGGGGGAGTTCAACATTTTTGGCAAATTAGCCACAATGCTGTAGCAGAAAAACGTTGCAGTGGTATCATGGCTCCATTAACACGGAGACGTGGGTTTCGTCACACAGTTTCCCGCTTGGCGAGGATCAACGGCAACATGAAAACATCGCTTCTCCTGTTATCTAATGTGTTTTGATCCGAAGGCCCGATTCCGCAGGCACACAAACAAAAATATTCAAGGAGCACGTAAAACCGTGACTCATCCCGCTGGATCGGCGCCAGCGAGCTCCCGCTTCAAGTGAGTCATGCGACGGAGCGCTGGCGAGAGAGCTTCCCCCGTTGAGTTGGCGCTGAGCTGGCTCGCCGCCGCTCGCCAGTCGACCGCCCCGAGTGGAGTCAGGTTTACCTCCGCGTTCTGTGAGCAAAGACGATCGGCGCGCAGGAGAGGGCCCCCTGTGGTCATTACGGCCCAAGGCCCTGACAGCTGCTCACCTGGGAAACGCGCACGTGCACGCACGAGCAGGCGTGCACGCACACACGGGCGAGGCTCCTTCCGTTCGGATGAAGGCCGACAGCGACGGCTGTGCTTTCTCAAGCTGCGCCCAGGACAGAGAGCATCAATTATGGTGCACCGATAACAGAGATTGTGAACTTGGTTGTGACTCTTGATTTTAATATCGCCACTGCATTTTCAAATGTTGTCGTTGTCCTCTTTCATTGTTGTTTCATCTGTGTTTTTAGGTGAAAAGTAGCACATTAATATTACAGTTAAAGTGTGTTAAAAGTGGGTGTATGAAATATGATGCTGCGGGTAAACGCGACTATTTCCTCCTGAATGGCCATTTACATTATGTGGTGTTGTGTGATGTCATTTACATTACGTCTGAGGGAGCAGTGGGAATAAAGTAACAATAAGTGTTGTGTTTTTTTTGCGCTCCTCTCTTTGTCCCCACAATATGGAAAGAGGCTGAGAGAGCAACTTTGTCACTCAATGAGACATTCGCAAGATCGACTGCCTGTCGCACTTTTACTTAGGAGAAGGAAGGGGGGGAAAAAGATTTGCTCGTCGCTTAAATAGAGCGTTTTTCTTAATCCCACTTCATCGGGCAGCTGTGGGCAATCTTCAGATGTTATATTTCCTCCCCCACTCGCCGCGCTCGCTCCCTCGCCTTCCCTCTCCGATGGCTTTTAGTGACATTAAGCTGCTGCTTTGCCGTCTCCTCAAAGGCTAAATGCCTGGGAAGCCTCCCCGGACTGCGAGCAGCGCTGCGCCTCAGTTGTTCTCAGGCCTCTCAGGCTCCTCGGTTACCTCGGCATTTTCTGCTTAAAGAAAATCCGGGAAGGAAAACAAGCTCGCTCTCGCCTCATCTTTATTAATGTTGATGACAGGTCACATTGACTGTGACGACTGATGTCTCGGACGTCCACAACTAATAAAAAGTCATTAGTGGGATACGCACACAGAGAGAGGGACAGATCAAACGTTTCGCTCACCTATGGCTGCAGCCTTAATAAGGCATTTTATTACGGGCACGTCTTGGATCTAATGGAATTAGGCGGCGCTGGGCTGGAGGTGAAGGTGAAGAAACAACCGCGAACGTACAAATACTCACGCCTTGCCGAAGGTGGCGGGAGATTAAATGTCTTTCCTTCGGGCTAACTGTTAGCAGGATTAGCTCGTGTAACCTGTCCTTCACACGGTGTCATGAAAAACAAAAGCGAGCTCTTTACATTTGATAAAGGTGCAATCAAAGAATTATTTATATTCAAAAATGTCCTTTTATTTTTATCTTCCTTTCTTATCCTCTAAAGCTGTAATTATACAAATATATATACAAATAAAGGCATTCTATTCTATTTCTCCAGTGACTGCACCCCGTCAAGCCGCCCTGAGTGGTCGCCTCGCACCTTCCTACAAGCCTCCTCTCCATCGGGGGGCGACCTTGGCCAGCGGCGGTCTGCCGTCTGGCCAACGCATGCAACGCAAATGGGTCTCTGGAAATTAAAAATCCATGCAGCACCATTCGATACGGGGCAGTCTTTGGGGGCGCATGGCGAATATGCATAAGGGGCCTAATGATATTACCCAGAACTTCAGGACCTCCCCGCTCTCTTGAGGAAATGACTGTGGGCCCGGAATGCATAATATGATTGAATATGTTGAGCTGGGAGGGGGGCGGAGCGACAAGAGGACGTCGCTGACAGACTGTAGTTTACTGTAAAGTGCATTTTCTGGCACGGGCTGCAAAGGACGGATGTGTGTGTGTGTGTGTGTGTGTGTGTGTGTGTGTGTGTGTGTGTGTGTGTGTGTGTGTGTGTGTGTGTGTGTGTGTGTGAAAAAAACAAACAGATTGCGTCATGATTCAGAGTACAGTGCAGTGACTGATGTGACTAAGCCGACTGCCATCCCTTTGATTAAGTGGACATGGGGAGGGAACCTTGAGGGACAAGGACTGTTATGGCAGCGTCTTTGGAAATGCTGCACATAATCTGCAATGTTGTTTTTTTTGTCTTTGTTTTTTGGCGACTTAATTCACATAATGACTGAGAATTCAATCTTCATTCAAGAAGGTGGAGTAACGCCGACAACGCTTGGCTACCAAACCGTGGCTACAACCTTAACTTTGACGATTTTTACTCGGAATTACACGGAATTTGACAGAATGGGGATGACTACCTTGCTAAAAATTGCGAACAGATTCAGAAAGGTATGAGTTCAGGGCTCCCTTCCTATTGACAGCCTGCCATTCCAGTCTTTTTCCACCATTCGTTTTCCATTTTAGTCTTTGTTCGTCTTTTTTTTTTTTTTTTTATTTGTCGGTCCCCGCTGGCCAAACGATAGAATGCAGGTTTTTGGTGCTTCAGAGAAGGTCTCGTTTTTGAAACCGGAAAGCTCCATCTGTCCTCTTTGTTGACAGTCAATGGAAGCGACACCGTGTTCACAAGAGGTTGCCCGAAAAGTGCTTTGAAAGGTGCGGAAAGATGACATTTCGGCTGAAAGACGCGGCATATCCCAGGGGAAAACACACTCTCACCGTTTTAGCTTTTTCCTAGGAAAATTTTGGTTTTCATCACAGTTTGCAAGGAGGCGGGCACATAGCATCCACCACGCACGAGATTAATAATCAGCAAAGCCCGATGATTTTTCTTTTCCTCTTCTCGATTTGCCGCAAACTCAACATCCAAACACCAGCTGACATCAGGCTCGTGAGCCAACCAATCACGAGCCGCTGCAGCCGATCAGTGTTACTTGCATGGTAACTTAAACCAAAAGGGTCTGAGGCGTTGTGCACCCAATGCCAATGCTACCACGTGACTCCGCTGAGAATATAATATAATTTGAATTTCTGCGGCCTGAAATAGTCCTGACTGACACGCAGCACGCTAATCCAGTTAACACGCCACACTTTTTAATTGCCTCAAAAGTGAGCGACGTTTAAATTTAAAGTCTGGGTTGCAGGGTTGCCTTCTCATCCCCCCCCCCGCTCTCCCATCCCCCCATTGCACTGCTGCTCTTTAATGCATCCCACATATTTCACCTCCCTCTGAAGCCATCTCACCCCCCTCCCAACCATTTCCTCTCGTTCTCACCCTTCACAGCCGAGGTCAGGGTCTCGGTAAAAGGTTCCCTTAATGATGAAATACTCCCTTTCAATCCTGCGCCCGCTGCCAGTGGGTAAACGGCGAGCGCGTCAGTGGAAGGACAGGGCTCTCATTTTGACACAAAAGCTGCCGTGATTTCCTCATCCCTGCCGGGGTAAGGCAAAATGAGAGTGACGCCACGTGTCAAAATGCCCCGACTGAAGTGATTTGAATTTTCATTAGGGACATTAGTTGTTTTTTTTCTCGGGTTGGACTCTTTCAAATAATTGTAGTTTTGGGGGACGGAGGCAGGAAGTGAGTGACAAGGTGAGTCCAGTGACTCTAACTTTTCAATCATGTTTGGGTTTATGCTCGCCCATTCAGTATAACCGTCCTCCCTGCCCTTGTGTATAATAGCTATTATTCAGGCTCCTCATATCTTTCACTGCAGCATAATAATGCCACCACCGTGGTCCTTTTTTTTTTTTTTCTTTTTCCGTCTTTGTCTCCGGGATGCATAAAAGCGTGTTATTTATGTCACAATCCATTCTTGTATGAGAGGCTTTCTCCACTCCACCATTGTTTCGTTTCGAGTTTAGTGCTCGGTTCATTTCACCCGGTGTTGTGCCGCGAAAAGGCGCGATAGCTGCATCACTGAAGAGGCGAACCAGTGCGGCAGTCAGCGTTGTTGATCCACATTTTTTAAGCTGTGAGCCCAGCCTGTTCAAAGAGCTCTGAAGGACACTGACTTAGCCAATAAAGTTTTAGATGAAGGCAATGACAGCTGCACTTGAAATTTAAAGGCTTTGAATGACAAGAAAAACTAATGCGACCCAGTTTTGAGGGTCACATATGATCTTCAAAAAAAAGAAGGGTTTTCACGTTGTATTTTCTCACAAACCACGTCTCGTTTATCAACTAATAAGCAATGTCACCAAAACCGGCCCCTTGTGATGTCACAAAGTGCACCGATGCCTGATTGATGACAACAGGTAAACTTGCAGCTGTCTTGTTTTGTCCTCTTCCAGAGTGTGGAAGGTCCAACAAAGCATCAGTGAGCTGGAAGCTAAAACACAGTGAAGATGTTGTAAAACAGCGGGAAAAATATAATATGATATAATATAATACAATATAATTTAATATAATATGAGAGACCAGGATAAAGATCTCAATATGCATCCAATATGGGACCTTTCAAACGGCTCTGGGGCTTTGCACACACACTTGTGTCTTATCTTCTCATGTCATGGCGTGTATGTTTAAGTATTAGGAGATGAGAGGGTCCCAGTCTGACACGTTGCCCCTGGCTCATCGCTCTGCACAAAGACGAGGAGACGAGACGTGCAAATGTGCTTGTTTGCCTTTTCGATGTCCCACCTCCCCGAGCCGCATTCCCCCGCACAATCGCGCAGTCTTACGGGACAATAACCAGCAGCAATCCAAACCTGTTTGAACCGGAACAGGCGCAAACGGGGACGTTGGCGTGCCACAATATTAGACAACTGATTTCAGCAAAGCTGTGTGACGCCAAAATCAGAACATGGCAAATCATCCTAACATTTTATTTAATTTGAACAAATTCCGTCAGCTTGGCTGCGTGGTCGTTAAAAAATCCGAGTCAATGAAATTTTAAATGTTCATCCCAAAAGAAAAAGTCATCTGGCTCTGCAATTACCCTTGTTGTCACTTTATGATTTCAAGCCTCGGGCCACTGACTGAAGCTCAGCTGCTGCTGAGCTGCAAGAGAGAACAGTTCACACCAATGTGTCAGTGTTGGTTCTGCAACCTGCAACTTGGCTAATCTGACCTACAGCAAATGCCTTTTGTGTCTCCTACCAAAATGAAATTCACTTTTAACTCAAACAGCCCCTGAAAGATGCTTTTCCCTCACTGACTCCAGACCGGCACTTTCACAGCTGCCCTGTGTTGTCGCCACCTTTGCGACCTTTGAGTTTGGTACAAACGCAACTGTCACTTCAGTAGTACAGAGCAGAATGTGCTGGGAGCAGAGCAGGTGGTCAGCGGATGCGTGATTCAGCATGTGCGACTGACACAAGAAATCTGAGGCAGCCTAGTGTCATTTCTGTTGGTTTGGATGGCCCCATGATATTTACATTGAATTCAAAATGCCAACACAACCGACCTTTAGATGTCAGTGAGTGGGAGGGCGGGGGCGGGGGGGGGGGGCAATGACATGCAATGGGATCTTTTTAAATTGGATTTTGCCCATTTTATTTTCATATGTGATTCTGAATCCAACACAGCTGTGATTTACTCAGGCTGATTGGTAACGCATGGAATATGCACACAAGTGCCGACTTCTTGCGAACCTCTGTGCTACATTAGATGTCACTGTGACAGTGCATCTGTGCACAAGTAATCCAGTCAGGACCTTGGCCAACCCACACTTAGTACAGACTGCGTTTGAATAATAAAGTCAACAGCCACGGTTCAAAGGACAATATGTGATTTCCATCACTGTCAGATAAAAAGGTAATAAAATTGGTATGTGAAGCTCGAGTGGTGCTATTTCCTTGGGGGTAGAGTATCACATCACAGGCCATCTCTCTCTCTCTCTCTGTTGATATACGCGTATGCGTGCACATGCATATAAGTGCATAGGAATCTCTGCCTCCCCCCGGCCATCGGAACAGCTGTCCTATCATTGTTGAAAAGCAACCTCCCCCACAGCAAGCAAACACGCTGCAACGTCAGAAAACATGAGCAAATAGCTTGAAACGCGCAAACGTTATTGTGGATATAACCTTAAATCTGGAGAGATGCCTTTTCGGGTTTAGTTTTATGTTAAACAACTTTGGGTGGTTACACTAAATAAAAAATGTCTAGAATTCTGTGTGTGAGTTCTGGGAACATAAGACGACCCTCCGGATAAGGGGGTGATATCCAGTGTAATTTTTTGCTAACGTCAGCTCGTTTACGCAACATATGCTTGCGGCATAATGCACTTTTATATTCTCCACATTTTCCTTGCTTGCATACAAAATGAGGGAGTGGGTGGAGCCATGGAGATGAGAGGAGCGTGGGCGCAAAGCCCCTCCGTTCCGGTTCACATGCTGTGCTCAGCAGCGCTCTCTAGCGGTTAAAAATCGCATTCAGGTAAAGTGTGTAATATTTGGTGATTTTAAGACGAAACAGTGACATCCAGTGGTTGCATTTAAGATTGCAGCGCTCTCCCTCCCTCTCCCGATCTTGCCAGTGAACTACAGGGGCCTGAGCTCAAAACCTGGATACCTCATCCACCTCCGTTTTTCGGGATAATTTTCACATTATAACGTGAAACTTTCAGAAAATTACGTAAATTTCACGTGAAAATTATCACATAAAAATGTGATAGTTTCACATTAGAACGTTATGCTGAGCCTCGTTTCTTTTCTAGGGTGGCAGCAATGCGCTTCTGTACTAACCAATATAAAAATCATAAATCAGGCCAGATTCTACACGGTAGACCTTTAAAAACAAAATAAATAAAAAACAAACGATTGAGGTAAAAAAAAAAAACAGATTTGCAGCGTGAAAACGGCCAGTGTGAACAATCGGTCCATGCGGGGGAAAAATTGGAGACAACAGCTCCCTAATGGACACATGTTGGCACACACGGAATGCCGCACACGCCGACGTCTCTCGTGCACACATCGTGCATGCGTCGTTCGTCCTTGCCTCCGGGGGGCAGGGGGGACAGGGCAGGGGGGACAGGGCGGGGGGGTGGGGGCCTCCTCCCCACCGTGTCTGCCTGTCTCGGTGGGAAGGTCACCGGCACACAGTTATCGCGCTCGATTTGATTACGTCTTAATCCAATCAAGCAAAGCAGAGAGAGCGGCATTGATTTTTATTTTTTTTTTGTGAGATACAGAATAATGCTTATTGGACCGAGAGGAACATGGCCGATTCCTGGACAAGGTTAAGTCCAGATGGGAAATATCATATCCACCACTGAGCACGGTTTACGTCTACATGGGCTTCTGTCGTCGCTAAAGGGAGTTGGGGAGGGGGCGTGGGGGGGGGGGGGTGCATCTGTCAGCTTGTGTTGTCTTCCACAGGTAATCTCTTGTCACTACCGCTCTGTTTGGACATCACTGCGAGCAGAATGGAGCGAAGCAACGAGCCACGGCTGAAACACGTGGACAATGGCGGCCCGCTGCGTGTGACAGTGGCGGGACAATGCAGCCCGTGCAAAAATGACAGTTTTCAGAATGCGATTAGCCGAGGCAGATGAAGATGATTTGCGGATGGCGTCTGTCAACGAGGCAACGTGAGACGATGAGCTCGAGTGACACATTCAAAGGCCCCGTGTTGTGTGGAGAGGTCTTGTAACTAATTATCCAAAGGAAATCAACAGATCTGGAGGCATTTCCAGCCCCTCGATGACTGCTTCTTCAAAAAAGCCCAAAACAAAATAGAATTTTCTGCTGCTGAGGTGACAAGTTAACACCACCTGGCCGAAGGAGACCTAGAAGAAGTATCAGGGCACTCTGTGACATCACAAAAGGTGAAATATTGCATTTTAGATTTCAATTTTCTGAAAAGTGGGGCAAGAAATGGTCATAAATGACTGTAAACCATCACTAGTGATGGTCTTTTCTAGTTTTAAGGGAGTTACATGACAACGTTGAATTGAAATTTGTGCCCAATATGGGACCTTTAAAGTACGTCAGCGAGCAACACGGGTCCACGCATGCATAGGCGTGTCTCCTGCAAAAACAGCCGGGTGGTCCTGAGGCATACAGAAGCAGAACTGTGGTTCTTGGCGCTTCTTCACTCTGTCAGCTCGGTTGAAAGCGAGACCCCGACGTTGGATACGAACGGCCCCCTCCTGGGCTTTTAAAGCTGCACAGCTGCAGCCCGCTGAGCACCAGAAGGTGGCAGTGGGTCGAGTGCTTCCGAGCGGAGTGGAGCGGAGGGGTGAGGGCGTGGGGGGTGCGCAAACTGCTATCTGCAGGGTGCACGAAAGCGTTCGGCCCCCGTGCTCTGAAGCCTGGTTTTGCGGCCCCAGATTCTGGAGTGGGATGACGACTGAAGAGCAGCAACATGTGTCACTGCATAGAGTCCCACAAGCAGCAAGCCGGGAGATGACGGTGGGTGACGAGGAAGGACCACCAGGGTGTGTGTGTGTGTGTGTGTGTGTGTGTGTGTGTGTGTGTGTGTGTGTGTGTGGTGGGGTGGGGGGGGGTAGCGAGACCCACTCACCTTCTGGCTCACCGCACAGTGCGCACTGTGATTCTAAACATGGACCAAAGAGAGACAACAAGGAGATTAATAGAGGCAAACACATGGGCTGCGAGGGTCTGTTGTTTGTGCGTCAACATCAGAGCGGCCGCCCCCTGCATGGAAATGTTAACGGCCGGCTATTAAAGATTCAGGGGCGGCCTCGTTCCCCGCCGCCCAGCCGCTGCCCAAAAAAGGAATAAAAACATCAACAACAGCAACAAAAAAAAGAAGCGTCTCCTCGCTCCCTCATGTCCTTGCAGAGCAGAACCCATGTGCAACATAATAGGAACCCAGGCACCATGCATAATATGACCATCAGCCACATGCGGCAGCATAAAACAACATAATAACGCAGGGACAGGCGTCAAATGGGGGCAGAAACAAGAGAGGAGAAACAATATTGCTTCAATTCATCACTGTCATGCATTGAATTGTATTTATTATGATGTGAAATTCGCCTTCGCTTCATTTTCTTCTGGCTTCTCGGCCTCTAAAGACGACAGTGACTCTCTCGCGGCGTCGTTCAAAATTCTTCTTAAGCGCAGTCGGGGAAAAAAAAAACACACATAGAACGCAAATTCAAAGCAGAATTGAAGAAACTTAAAATATCAGCTAAAGCAACAATGATACATTGATGGACAATGCCATATTTTCAACCCAAAATATTATTTTTTTCCCCCCACCATTACTATTTCCATACATGTAAATACCAGGCTTCATGCATCAGAAATTTTAACGTCACCATTAAACGCTGGTGTTCATTATTCACATGGTAACAAGGCAGCACAACATTCCATTAGCCTCAAAACCTCCATCAAAATGTGAAAGCCGCTAATGGAATATCAGATTTTCCCACGAGCCAATAGAGTGAAGGCAGCTTCCATGAGGCTCTTTTTATGGTAAAAAATTATTATATTATATATATTATTTTTGCAAACAGAAAAGGCGTCTTGTCCTCGAGCCACGGTCTGAGGGGATCGTCCCAAAAACAGCCTGTGTTTTAATTCCTGATTAATTCGGCGCATTGTTCAATCATTTTTTATTTATCAATTTTATTTACCAAACCAACCAATCAACCAATTAGCAACATCATCAGATCAAAATAAACTTTAGCCTCAAGATTTTGTTTTGATGAATGAACTACGCCTCAGCTGTGGAATCTCGCTCATCCATCTCATCAACCTCGCGTTGACAGCATTTTTTAATCAATCCCTCTATGCAGTGGATTATATAGAAATCAGCTTTCTCGTGAAATAGCAGTGGGAGGCAGGGAGCGCCTGCTCCGAGCAGCTCTGGGGAAGCAGAGGAGGAGGCCAGAAAGACGAATTTACGGTCATTACGGTGAACAATGGCGGCAGATTAGAGATTAGCATCGCGGCTGCTGCCGTTTTATCAGGAGTGGGCGGCGTTTTTACATTTCAAGAACCAAAAAAATAAAGAAAATAAACAGGGCACAGAAGGCGTTTCTCTCCTTCTTTCTCTTGAATTAAATGCAGCAATTTGTCGCAGCGAGCCAGAGGACGGTTACGCGTTGCTGAACTCGTCTCTGGTGCTTTTCCAAGGTGGCGGCGGCGCTGGTGGTGGGAGGTCTGACGGGCTGGAAGCACGTATGAGCGGTTGAACTGACTGGGAGGCGGCTGAAATCTGAGGAGAATTTACTGGTTTAATTAGCCTTCCTCACTCGCCGGCTCCCCACAGCATAATTCCGACGGAGCCGGAGCAATTGGCTCTATTGGTTTATTACGGCCGCTTACATTTAAAGTGCTCTCGAATTTCCCCGTGCGGAAGCCGTATTGATCTTGGACGGGCTCTTATTACAGTGCAGATCCTGTTTGTGCGTTTCCTTGCCGCCGGTTTCATGAAAAGATGGGAAGAAAGAAAGCCTTTTTTTTTTTATAATCTTTTTTTTTTTTTTTTTTTTTTTTTGCCTTCAGCCTTCAGGAGTTTGATTCCATGTGAGTCACTGCGGACGACTGAGTCAAAGAGTTACAACGTCGGAATCTGGCGAATCTATTTTTATCTTCAATGGAAAAAGTCCTGTGGGTGAATATTAATGCTTCGCAGGCGCACGTGCATTAAGTGATTCGAGCCGAGTGCTAAGAGCGGCATGTTGCGCTAATCAGCGGGCAACACGGCGCAGCTGAGGTTGATTAAAATGTTGCGCGAGTGACCTTAAAGGCAGGAAAAAAAACAGAAAAAATGAAACAACTTTTACTTTCTCATATTGCTGCATTTTGTGGGTTTGTTGTTGGTCAGGATAGACGGAGCAGTAAATTGTTGTTTTCGAAAACACTCACATACGCTGTCAGTCGGGACAATCAGTGCGTTTACATGCAGAGCTTAATCGGACTAAGCAATAATTCGGTTTTCTCGTCCAATCGGAGTTCTCACCTTGATCCCCGTATACATGCAGCTGAGAAATTCGAATTGTTGACGGGAACGCGTCATCCTCCCAACACTAGGGGGTGGAGTGAGTCTTTTCAGCCGGTCAGCTGCTTTCGGTTGACATATTAAATCTATTATGATATGGAACGATAGTTCATAATGTACGTGTTACTTGCTTTGCAGATAAGGTGTACCCTATTTCTTGTGCTCCTGGTTATTTTAAAAGGCAGACAAGAACGTCGTCTGCTGTTGGGAGGGCTACAACAACACTTCGATGCTACGCTTTGTGCCGTCGGTACGGACCCCAAACTCTCGTTCTTGTTGGATTCGGGTTCGGAGCAGGCTGGTGGGAGAGTTTGTGTACAGGTTTTTGCAAAGGAACGGAGTCTTCAGTTATACACACGCTCATTAAAGTGCCGACCGAGGAGGAAGCTGGTGCCGCTGCACGCCGTTTCCAGCAGAATAACAGCGAAATTACCGAAATATAAACAAATCAGAAAAACATCTCTTTGCTGTGCTTTTATTTACAAAGTTAAAATTCTTCTGACTTACAAAAAATGTGAACGAAAAGGTAGAAATATAAATACGAAGGAATACGTATTTGGCAAAGCCGGAGCCCTGCATTTGCTGCGCTACCCTTTTTAAAAAAGGAGCATCGCCCCGGTCTCATCCTCTCTCCAAATGTCAACATTCTTATTCGCGTTTGCCAGGTTGTTTCGCGCCGTCTGTTTTGTCAGGCGACGTAGTTGTGCGGTCATGAGTCGCGAGAGCGAGGCGTGGCACGTGCGCACTCGCGTTGTCCAGTTAATAGTCCGACTAAGGCGTGTGCATGGCAGAGAAATTCGAATTCCAATCGCATTATCTGGGTGTCTCAATCGGAGTTCTCCGATTCCAATCGGAGTTCTCAAACTCCGATCGGAATCGGAGTACGGTGTTTACATGCACGTGAGTTCTCCGATCATAATCCGACTAAGGCAATAATTCGATTTTCTCTAGCGCCGTGTAAACGCACTGAGTGTCGTCCGGGACCTTCGCTGCTTGCACACACAAACCCTCTGGTGCTCTGGTTGAAACGGTGCAATGCACGGCCGCGACCCGGGCGGCCTGTTACACCAGCGGATGTCACAATAACGTAACAACGGGCGGATGGTTACGTTTGTCTCCTTCGACTGTTGCCTGCATTTCTTTCAAGAACAACGCCCAGCAGGTGCGTTGAAAATGAAAAGCAGGAGGACATTCTGCAGGGGAAACAATAACAGAGGGGGAATGCATTTCTTGTTTAAGGGCAGAGCCATTCCAAGCGGTTTTCTCCTCATTTCATGCTACCTAAGATACTGAAGAGGTTTCCAGGCAACCGCATCCACGGCTCAATCAACTTTATTCACAAAAAACGAAACAGATGGGAAGTGCAGAACGGAAGAAGAATGGGAAGCCAGAAACGTAATCACGAAAGAAAGGAACACGGCGACAAATGCGGAGAGGATATTTTGCAAATACCCCAATCCAATTTGATGGGCTGATTCACGTGGACATACAGGCAATTTCAGTTTGCACCAGTGCACTGGCTTGTTTTCTGAGAGTCGAGGAGCCCCGGGTTCCGTCGGAGGTATTGTTGGTTTTAGGTTAATGCAGAAATCCACTGACATCTGTGGCGTCCCACCGGTATCGGCCCAATTCCAAACACAGCATACGTGGAGAGCTAATCCTCGGCCTTGATCTGATAATGTATTCATCCATAATTAAAGTCGGCATTTACATATCAACACGGCCGTCTCACATCTTCTCCCGTGGCTGAGCTCCTCCCAACCCCTTCCTCTCCGTCTCCCACTTTGCAAAGTTGAGACGATGGCGCGGGGAGATGTACAGGTGCTAATTAGTCTAAGAAAAAAAAAAAAAAAAACCCAGATTTTTCTCTTTTTTTTTTCTCGCAGGAATGCCGCGCACCAGTGAGAAGAGGCGAGGTTATTAAAAGCAAGGCGGGGACGGAGCGAGTGAAGCATGTGATTGCCAAGGCGCAGGTGCGACGGTGTGCAAACAGAATCACAGCAGTTAGCGCGATCCTCAGCGACTTGGAACGCACTCCGTAAAGCAACCTGCTGTACGGGTTTGCATCGACAGGAGGCCAAGCACAAGTTAAGTATAGAGCTGTTGGTTTGGACCGCCGCGATCGGTGATCACGACACGGACAGGAAGTAAGCTAGGAACTGAAGCCGAGCACACGCCGACACACCTTCAACCTCTAGCATGGTTCCACCCACTGGTGTCCACAGGGGGGCAGCACCCCAGCAGCGCCCTCTAGAGGTGCAGCAGGAGGAGTCATTAAACGTAAAAAAATAAATGAAGAAAATAGATTAATAATGCTTTTAAGTCCGCCCCCGGACGCCGCACTGTGATGCAAGTGCAGGATCTGAGCGCGACCTTCACTGACAGACAAACAATGTCATTCTGTGGCAAGTTAAAAGCCGTCACATGTCAAGACGCATCGCCCGTCTGTTTCTGAAATTGCACGCGTGCTTGTTTGCGGGCGGGCGGGCGTGCAAGCGCACGTGTACGCGCGTGGTTGCGAGGCCGTCGCTGCTGGAGGGGAAGTGCATAATGCGATGAGAGCTTTCCAACACTGCGCTCAGGGGTAATTACAGCCTGCCAATGTTTCAAAGTCTCTCTGGGTCAAAACCTGTATGATAAATACATTAGTTACACGGGAGAGGGAACATTAACGTTCCCTCTCCCGTGTAACTAATGTACAGCCTGCCTGTGTGTGTGTGTGTGTGTGTGTGTGTGTGTGTGTGTGTGTGCGTGTGTCGGTCAGGTTCAGCTGAGACTTTGCTGCTCGTTACAAGAGGACAAAATCTGTGTCTATACAGCTCCTCCCATTTCTATTCCCACAATTCCTCCAAAATACCCTGATTGGCGTTGGCTACAAGGTTCCAAAGACTCTTCTAACAGATGCAAATTAGTTTGTTCAGGTAGAACACATGAATTGACAACAAAGAAAAGTTAATTGAAGAAAAGTTACGGAATGGAAAGTAAAGGAACAGGAACTCTGGATGTATGAAAAGAACTGGATAACAAAATGCCAATACGGTATAGTGGCAAATTCTTCTAGTGGCCACTCGAAGTAATGCAACCCAAAAATCCAATGCGGCCAAAAAAAAGCCTTTTTCCCATCGACCGCCATCCAAAAACCATGCAACTTGATAAAGCACCAACTCTACTGATAATGATGAACCCCTCTTCATTATATCAGTAACCAATTAAAAGTTAATAGACACTAATAATGATGAAAACAGATTACTGAACAAACAACAGTCAAGGGGAGCCAGGTATTTTCAGCAAGGATGTACAGATACTGGGTACTCTGGGTACTTCAGTCTCACTCTGACTGAAGGCATTTAAAAATGGAATATGGTCCCACTCTGAGTCAAGCCACCTGGAACTTTGTCAGTCGGTCCCTGCAGCCAGACAGAGACTCACTGGGGAGGATTTTTTTAAAAACATTTTTTTTGTCATTTCATTTTCTTAATTCAATAAGTGTTCAGAGAACAAGCGAGAGCGTCGGAGTGAGAAAGCAGGGAAAAGCATGTGAGGCAATTATATTTTTTAATTCAACTGACTAAAATTAAAAATGGTTGCCAAGTCAGACTGTTATTGGAACAAAGGGGGGGGGAAACAAATGAAGACAATTTAAGGGAGTTTAATTTTCTTTTTTTTTTGTTTTTGTTTTTATGATGATGAGCTGGAAAGTATGACAGGGTTGTTGTTGTTCCATTACTGAGGGGAGGAAGATGTGCGGTGCAGGGGGCCGATACTTGATTAGCTACGGGAGGGAAAGTGCTTGATGCTATTAAAGTTTCTCCTAGGTTTCTTTTGAAGAGCGATAAAAATACTTGTAAAATCAACCGTTTCTCAGGTCCGGATCCAATCGGCACTTGTCCTGCCGCCAGCGGGTTACCTACTAAACAACATAACAGCGGTGTTGCGGTATCCATCAGAGAGGCAGGTGATAGGAAGCAGAGAAACCTAGATTGTGATTGGACATGATGTCGGCCTGGCACGTAGCGAGCAGCAACACGGCGTTAAGTGTCTGGGGGCGACTTTTCCTCGTCTTTTAAACAGGAAAAGTCAATTTCTAAATAGATAGATAGAAAAATGAACACTAGCAGCAGCACAACCTGGCAACAGCTTCACTTTTTCACCGCTCAACCTCGTTCTTGTCTTATCCTCTCTTTCTCTTCGCCGCACTGACCAGTCATTAAAGATTCAAGATCTTACCTAATCCAGCTGCCTGGCACGGTTCATGGAAAAGATGCTCAATCAAAAAAAATAAATAAATAAATAAAAATCTGTTTGTTTATTTGACGACTTTTTTTTTTTTTTTATCAGTCAAATTGACCACACGCCCTGTCAGAGTCACCATCTGAACGTCAACACGCAGAAACCTTGTTCTTGGTTTCACAGATGATTGTGAAAATGACTCTTCAAGCTGCCAGTAAGACCTGTGCCAACTTCTGCCTGGTGTTTTTTTTTTTAGGGGGGGGAATGAAAGCCCCTCCGATCCTGCATCAACAAACTAACCTGCGTCATCTTATTATTTTTCACAGTCCTAACGGTTTGGCAGCTTCGGAATACGACCGCAGCGTCGGTCACAGTTTTAGCAGTTTAAAGCCGCTGCTCTGCTGCTTGTCACACTGGAACGGCCCAGAACCACTTCAACTGCAGGGCACTAAATCATTGATGTGTCATATGCTATGTATAAGTACAGATAAGGCAAAGCATGGAAAGTGAAATTGCGCACACACGCACAAAACCGCGCACAGTCAGTCACACGCACATATATGAATGCATGCATAAATGTATGTGGGGCTGCAGAGGAGGGAATGCGTGTGTGCATTTGTCCTGGCGAGCGCGGCTCTGCGGGAGCGGACGCACCGTTCCCGCTGTGCGGTGCGTGACGACGTGGAATTCTCGCGGCAAGAGGAGGAAAAAAGGAAGGAAAGGAAAAAAGAAAAACACACACAAGCAGCTAAACTGAGACAACAAATGCATCATTCCCTCAATCTGCTTTATTCATTTGACAAGCCATCCCGAGGCAAAAAATATGAGAATATTCCTGTTATTCTAATGACTTTTAAAGACTTTGACGGGATCTTTCCGAAATGAACGAACATGACAGCGGCCATCTCATCGCTCGAGCCGGGACGAGGACTGGAGAAAAAGACGGACGAGACGAGGAAGAGGAAGCTGGTTTAAAGACTTCGGAGGTGTCAGGCGTCCTTGGAGCAGATTTAGACGGCCGAAAGTGAGAAGGACAAGTCGGGGCGGGGCGGACGGGCGGGCGGGCGAGCGGAGGCCAAGAGTGAACGTTGAGAGAGCGGTGTGGACGCAGGAGGGACCGGAGGAGACGGGATATTGATGGCCTCCTTCACGCCCCGGCAGCCTTCTCGTTCATTGAGTCATTCATCAGGGGGGTTCGGCCCCGTGGATGAACATATTGGCACCTGCGGAGGGAGGCGGGGCCGCCGACACGAGCGACACGTCCCTCACTCCCCGGCATCTGCTCTACTCCTTCCTCCCGCTTTATCAACCTCCCCTCCCCTCCGCCCCCCCCCCCCCAACCCTCCTGAGTTCTGCGCCACTGTCACCGGAAGCGCTCGCCTGCCTTAAAAGGCCGGAAAAATGCTGGAGAAACAGCCGAGCGAGTGATTCATCGGTCCGCGGGCCTCAAGGTCGGCTGGGGTCGGGGGGCAGTGACGGGGGCGCCGGGTGGTCCGGAGGTCTTGGGATTGATGTCGGCCAGTTCAAACAGGCTTCGCCGGCGGTCCGACCTGCCCGTAAATCAACGAGGATGGAATCCGACGCTCGTCTGCTGCGAGATGTCAAGCTGCATCGAGTGCAGTGTGTAAAATTGGGCCTGATTTATGACATATACACGTGTATATACACTACCAGTCAAAAGTTTGGACACACCTTCCCATGCAATTTTTCTTACAACTTACTTCCTTCTTTCTCTTTACAACTTCCGTTTCGTTTATATCTGTTTTTTTTGTTGTTTTTTTTAACCTTTATTGTTTCCTACATAATTCCATGTGTGTTCATACGTGGCTTTGATGCCTTCGGGGAGAAACTGCAACGTCAATTAGTCATGAGAATGAAAGAAAAGACGTTCAATTCATTGTGTGTAAACTGTTGACTGGTAGTGTATACGCTGTATATACAGTATGTACCGTAGGCTCACTGGCAAGCTAAGGAGGGGGAGGGTAAGCGAAACAGCACCACAATCTAAATGTCACCACTTGGTGTCGCGGAAGGTGATTGGACACACGTCTTTTTTGTCATATTCCAAAACTAGAAAAGTCAGTATCATGCACTTAATGGTGGCGTTCCATTTTTAGCAAAACTATACCAGACCCCGATCAATCTCTGTCACAGGTATGAACAACTCTCACAACAGCTGGGACGGGATTCTGGCGCGTCCAGGCCTGAATCTTGCATGGCTAGGGAGTGTTTTTCAATGCGGCGCATTTCAGCGGGCCGGGAAAAAAAAAAAAGAAAAAGAAAAAATAATAAACTCGACGCTTGCGTTTTTAATTATGAACGACTCCCTGGAATGGGCTGCTTAAGGGCTGAGCCGATGCCAAAGCTGCGCCGCATCGCTGATTGTGAATTTGTTTCAGTGACTCATCACTTCCAAATCCCTCCATTCATGGAAAGTAGTCTTTCCTGCAGAGGCCGCTGCCAGCGCAAAAACACAGCAGAGATTTTTTTTTTGTTTGTTTTTTTGCTTTTGCATGAAACATGACGCCTCGCTGTCTCATCGCCGGGATATGAATCAATAAATGTTTAACTACCGAGCTCCATTACAGATCGTTGGCTCCAACATGCGGACGGGGGGCAGCGGAGAAGAGGCTTCGCCGAGCGTGAAAGTAATCAACGGAGGTCAGCCGAGGTGCCATCCGTCTGCTGCCTAGCCGTTCTCATTCGCCGAGACGTTAGGGTCTTCTTGCAAGCAAAGTGAACGGGGCAACTCGCCAGAGACAGAAGCAGAGACAGAAGCACAAGTGCACTCAAACCCGCTTGGGGTTCTCTGCAGAAGGGGAATTAAACACCCAAAAAGTGATGAAATGCAAATGGGCCGTCACAAAAACGAGATTTGAGTCATTTGTGTGCGAGTCGCTTGGACAGAATCACCATATTTAGAACCAAAACTCTTGTGGATGTGTAACCGCAGTAGGACTGTGTCCCTCAGATTTAAACCCCAACTCACTGCAACTCTTCCATCTCTGCAAGTTCTCATGGACTTAGCAGCCAATCAGCTTCGCTCACGGGTAAAGCGGCGCGAGGTCACACAAAAGCAATTCTAACGACACCAAACAGCACAGAAGGCTCCGGGGCCCACGAGACCAGGGGTGTCAAACTCAAACACACAGGGTCAACATTTAAAACTTGGACAAAGCCACAGGCCAACAGCGATATTTATTGAGAAAAACTCTTCCTCTAGTGAACAGTGAACCTTTTCATATAGACCCAAAACAGTTTTGCTTAAACCTGAATATGGAACAAGGGAAAGTTAATGCAATTAACTTTCCCTTGTTCCACATTTTGTCTTGTCCTGTCCTGATTGACGCGCTAAAATACCAACAATGCATTCTGGGATTTGTAGTATTAGCAGTTCCATGTGCTGTATAATAGTGGCAGAGGCGAAATATAACTACACGAAATATAACTACACTCTGGCCTGCGGGCCAAATTTGGCCCGCAGGCCAGAGTTTGACCCAAGACCAATAGATTTAAAAAAAAGCTTTTACGCGCAGGACATCAGCGCTGCTGCAGAGGAGCACGTGTTAATCGCCGTTCGACAGGAGGCATCGCATTAGCTCCGCTTGCATTGAGCCGTATTGCAAAGTGGCATCTGAGCTAATATTGTCATTTCAGCAGCGCCGGGGGGGAATATCAGGGATCCGCTGACGTTTTTTTGCAATTCATGAGAAGTCGTCTAATGGTTTCAGGGACATTTCATCAAATATTTAATCTGACGATGCAGGGACGGCTCGAATGCCACGCTCACCTGCAGGCAGCAGGATCTTCAAACAGGAAGCCGATAATGCGAGTTCAATATTTAGTTGCCACACAATCAAATTCAAAATACACTCGCCGGCTAATTTCTTTCTTTTTTTTAAAAAAAATTTGTCTGGAATGACTGGAAACCTGATAAAGTCATTAGCTGGGTGTTCAGAGATGCTGTCCTGACGCTGGTCGGAACTAGTGGCTATTAAAGCTACTTCTTTTGAAACTCTAGCAAGTCGGCCCCGCCCTGTCTAGATGTCCTAATGCTCGAAGTTGCTGCCCCATGACTGGCTATTTGTTGGGGTTAAACGTTTTAATTAAAAAAAAAAAAAGAAAAGAAAGAAAAAGGTGCGGCATAAAACATAGAATCAGAGGACGGCTACCACAAAAAAAAAAAGGGACCCTGTCGGCACCACAAAATTCATGCTCATTGGCCGAACCCAAAGACATCAATCTGCTAGTCCAGCCAGATGTGCACATCCTGCCCTCCGCACTTGGACAAGTCAACAACTGCAACAGAAGGTCCTTACGAGCGAGCGCCTCAATCAGGGGAAGCGACGGCAGAGTCGCCGCCCCCGTCAATCTACTCACTCTCCTACTGGATGATGTCACCGGCTGGCCCTCGGCCTGGCCCGCTGGACCGAGGGGGGGTGAGAGTAGGAGAGGCGACAGGGTGGGGAGAGGGGCGCTCATTAACCTCCGTCCCGATTTACGGAGCGGCCAAGCGCCACATTTCGCGCTTGCTGATGAATCGCTCGTCGGGGCCGTCAGCATTCTGAGTAGGCGTCGAGGGCGTTATTGTTCGACACGGGGGGTGGCGGGGGCGGCACGGGGTCGCTTTTTGACTGCCTTCCACAGAACCAGAAACAGGAAAAAAAAAAAGGCAGCCGCCTCTTGTTGCCACAATCTGCACACAGGAAAACATCCGAGGTGGGCGACCTCCGAGCCGAGCGACGTCACCCCTTCGCGTTTCTCTCGCACGTCTTACAGGGGCCGACGTCTGGGGCAGATGGGAGTTAGTCATCCCCCAGTGCCACACACGCACGTACATACACAAACACGCCTACACACACACACACACACACAGCCACTCTAAAGCCCTCCGTCATGACAGATCTCTCCACAACGCCATGTTCCACCCCCCACCCCCCACTCCAACGACACAGGCGTAACAAATAATTGGACGATAATTTTTGTTGGGAAAAGCTCGGCTCTCTCGTCAACAACAATGTCGCAACATTGTTCCACCAGGAAGGAGCGGCAACTGCCGCGGCCGCACAACAGATTGCCGCGGCTGCACACACCTGCTGTCGCTGGCTGACGATTGTGCGAATGCGTGCGCGTGTCCCGGAATGAGCCTAATGGGCTGCGAGGAGAACGCAGACAGATCGGACCCTGAGGCAGCATCACCATGTGTCGGCCATGTGACCCGTCGGGCTGTTTATGGGCGTCTGCCAGGACCTTCAGTCGGGCCAGACGTCCAGAGTGGGGTTGACGGGGTGGAGGGAGGTTTGCTTCAGGGCGAATCTCCATCCCGATAAAACAAAATCTCCAAAAGGTTTTATTTGGGAATACGGGAACTCCGCCGGTATTATTTTGTGACTTTGGACAACACATTTATTCTTTCTCCAACCTCAGAAATGAAAATCGGAAGATCTTCATCCCAGTTATTCTTTTTTTTTTACAACTACAAGCACAATTCCGAGATAAGATAAAAACAAAAATGTTGTCTTATCTCGAAACGAGTTAAAGTCTTCATGATGGTCGAATCATTTCTAGATTAAGCTCCAGTTTAGACCTGGTTCACACTGTTCTGTGTCCACACACTCACTGGATATTTTCTCTTACTGAGACCATCCTCTGTTTGTCAAGCACTCACACCTCTCTCTCTCTCTCTCTCTCTCTCTCTCTCTCTCTCTCTCTCTCTCTCTCTCTCTCTCTCTCTCTCTCTCTCTCTCTCTCTCTCTCTCTCTCTCTCTCTCTCTTTCTCTCTCTCTCTCTCTCTCTCTCTCTCTCTCTCTCTCTCTCCCCTTCATTCTGATGAAGCCCGAGGTCTGCGAGGGCGGCGACACGCTTGGAAACAAAGCGAGAGGTGAAAGCGCCGCATATGCTAAAGGCCGCTTGACGTGACAATTTCTAATAAAGGAATTCTTCTCCGGAGATTCTCCCAGTCCCCCTGTAGCCTAGCAACCGCAATGCAAAGCTCCTCGCCGCGCCGCAGTGTCGCGCGTTTAAAAAAGGGAAGAGCGGCGCAGGCACGTCGGTTTGGAAAAATGACAAAGAAGTAGAGCGAGCCTGAGGAGTGACGTGACGGCGGATAAAAATAGACGCCGCAACGTGTGCCCCGGGGCCGCAGGAGCGAGAGGTGGTCGCCTTTCCTGGCCGCGTTTACAGCTGGAAACTGATGAAAGCAGCCGGCGGACGATTTGAGAAGCACGCGGAGGTCAGGGGTCAGCGGCGCACGGTGCAAATTTTAGGAGCCGCAGCTGAGGAGGCTCAAGTGAGAACAAATGGGTTTTTTTTTGATGTAGACGAGCACATTTAAGTCCTCCCGTGTCACCAGACATCTTGTTGCCATGACGATGGATGAGCCGAAGGGGGCTGTTTTTCGTTTCTCCCCCTCATCCTCATCCTCATCCTCATCCCCATCCTCATCCGTCGTGGCCCCACTGTCGGGGGTCGACATCCGCAGAGGGGAAACCTCGCTCACTCGCTGCCGCCTGGAGGAGCCGCTGATTACGGCCCGGGAGTCAGAGGTTGAAGCGTGAAGAAGTGTCTTATCTCTGGCACACGAGGGCGAATGACGCGAGGTCACCCCTCCGACACGCTCGCTCTCCATTCCTGAAGGGGGGGGGGGGGGGCAGCGTCCTCGTGACCTCGTCTTTCGTGGTTACACATCGGAGGGGCGGTTTGTCCGGCCGTTTGTCCGGTCGGAGGACGGGTCCCAAGAACAAATGGTGCACCTTTTGCCAGGCGACCACGAGTGTGGTTTCATCTCTTCCTCTGATGCAGAGTGTGAGACGATGCCAGACTCTGCTCTCCTAAAGAACATCCATGGCCTCTCCCACCCACGTGTTGCCCGAGGGATTTGTTGTCTGCCCTCTGGAAACAGACGGCTGCTGGTGTGCATGTATGTTGTTGTTTTTGTGAAATGTAGAACCTAGTTTTTATTTTTTAACCCCCCCACATCCCGTTCACCCCTCAAAGAGCCTCTGCCTTTGTTTGCTGGCCATCTACCTAGTGGTCAAACTAGTGGTTATTTGGTCGACTGTTGCCTTTCTATGGTCTGAAACAACCTAATCTAACAGTGAAACGCAGTCCAGCGCGTCCGTTGAAGTTAAAATGAAGTTATTTCCATCTCCTCCATTCTGGTCTTCACCACTTCTACGTGATTAAACGCATCGTGTTCCTGTCGTGTGACTGGCTGTGAAGGTCAGTTAATATATTGACAAGCATCCTAAAGGGATTAGAGACAGTCCACTGTTTCCATCCTTCTCAGTCCACTGAAACGACTTGGGGCACATATTAGCCTTGACCCTGTGGTAACAGTTCCTGGGCACTGGAGTCCATCAAAGCTGTACTTAAGCAGCCATAGCTAAGTCGCAACTGGCTGTGGAATGGGGACAACTTCTTACATAAAGCACAAGAATGTCTGATGTAGACTAGAGACAAAAAAAATAAAATAAAAATACAACTAGCGTCAAGATGTTATCAACAAACTAAATGTGCTCCAGTGATTAAAGCTGCTTAAGCGGAATCATTCATGCAAGAATCCACCTTTGTGCATGAAACAGCCAAAATGCCGCAGCTGCAACCACCTCGGGCTCTTTTCATAATTTTCCTCTTTTAAAATGCTCCTGCTTATGTTTCTGTTTTTTTTTTTTTTTTTACGTAACCGTGATTGGCTGCAGGGAAACTGGAAGCAAGAAGGTTTATTTCAGAAAACGACGGCGCATTATTTCGAGAACAAGCAAGTGAGGCAAATAATGAAAGGGACCAAATGATGTGTTTGACAAGCGAGTAAGTGACCAGGCCCACAGTTTAACACGAGTTGGATGATGAAATAATCTGACATTTCAATTTCCATCGCAATGCACGACGAAGCCAAACAAATTAAATAAGAATACGAAGGCGGGGGATTACATTGTGCGGAAACTTCGAAGGAGATTTCTTTTCCATTCGTGAGCAAAAATAGTACGTGGCTGTGCTGTGAGTCACTATGCAGGGATGAAAAATATTCTGCCTGTGTTAGTTTGTACATTAAGTTAATGCGGAAGAAAAATTGAAGCAAGGCTTCGCAAAGGAGTAACAGAGGGGGATTCCACCTCCCCGAGAAAACAAGGATGGCTTTTTCAAATGAGGAAAGAGACAGACGACAGGAGTGGATGAAAGAGTCAGAAAACCTTTTCCTCCATGCGTGTCACACAGGGGCGAATTAGTAAGTAATAAAAAGAGCTCCGGTGGAGTCGCAGGTTTCAGCTTCAAACACAATTTCCAGTCCAAAAACAGGTGCAGAATCTGGTTAAAGAAAAAAAAAAAAAAAAAAAGATTTGCATGAGTGTGCCCGACAGACATAATTGGCTTTCGGGTTCAGCCATCATGGCTCAGACATTGGCTTCTCCACGAAAAAAGATAAAAAGCGTTGAGACTCCATTAGTCAGTTGTCCCCTTGGAGACAGCACAATGAGATTGATGGTCTGCAGAGGATAAACAGCTGGGACTTATGGGAGCAGTCTGTCTGTGTCAGGAGCAGCCTTTGCACTCCCAAGGATAAAAACGTGGAGTCATCTCTTGGCAGGTGAAGGACAAAAAATATGAAGTAATGCACGAGTCAGTCACTCGGACTGCAGGGTCTGAATGCTGAATTTTGTTTGGGGGAAAAGCAGGTTTCCTAACTTAATAATAAACCCCTCCAGTGGGACCCGCCCGTGGCGACTAAACCGATGCGGTACCGTTCCTCCGGCTAATTTGGACAAATTACCCGAGACAAGGCAAAACTAAACTGATGCTGATGGAGGAGCCATTTGTTTGGTTTTGAGACGAGGAAGACGAGGCTCAACGAGATCAATCAACAAGACGAATTAAAGAAAGTGCAAGGTGGGGCGAGTTCCACTTTGAGAAAGCCAAGCCAAGCTCATCAGTTTTCCGCACAAGTAGCAGGTAACGGTGGCAGTGTTGAAAATGTCATGTTAAATAAATCAATAAAGTTAAATAAAATTAGCTGTGCGTACCATCAGAGGTGGTTGAGAAAGCTTGTTTGGTTTCTCCGCCTCTAAAACAGGAAGCATCCAACACAGAAAGGGCTTCCGTTTGCAAGGTTAATTGTGAGCAAAATGCAGCAAAAATGATGCTCAGTGATAAAGTTGCCAAATGGAGGAGCTGAACAAATATTTTGTCAACGTTTGGGGATGAGGATGCTAATTCTAACGCTAATTCCACACAAGTGATTCTAGAGGTTTCATATCAAATACAGACATGGCCTTTTTTTTGTAACAGGTGTGTTACAGGTAAAACACACAAAATACCATATTGGATTAGCCATAGTTAGCAATTACCCACTGGCATTGACTCCCCACAGCGTTCCCCGTCAACACCTGGCATAAAAAAATGACTCAAATGACGGCTGTATTGGTCGAGAGAACACCAAAACATCATCGGCTTCAATGATGAGATGGGAGTGTATCAAATCCAACCCAGTATATAATACGATCCGTGAAGGTGGAGGGCGTTCGCCTCACAAATTTTGAATTTCTTGGCCTGACTCTCATTCTCTGCGGCTTTTAAGACTTTTTTGCTTATACTACAGTGGTCGAAAGAAACTTTCATCCACTCCGGCGGCGCCTCTAAACTCTCTCCTTTTCCCCTTCAGTATATTTGCACAGTAACAGTCAGCAAACCAATTAGCCGAATGCCCAGCATGGCAGATTTCCAAACAGGCTCAAAGCAGAAACATTTATTTTTTTTTATTGACAACACAGCAAAAGCATACAGTATTAATAGAACATTGGAGACGGAGTTGTTTGTTTTGCGTCGACCTCACGACCTTGCAGTGTTATCAATATTTATTACCAGATTTCTGCAGAGGCTTGTCAGAGGAGGACTGCAAAAAAATAAAATATCATAGAACAAGATAAAAATGAGCTATGTTGCATTTGGGTTTACAGTCTGCTTCCGTATGAAATGCAGCTACATTCGGAAGCAATAAAAAAACAGATGTGTAATTATCCAGTGCAGTGACTCAGATACTGTTCAAATCACTTTTGTTTGCCATCAGAGGAATCAGTTGAGGAAAAGCGGCACTTAACAAACTAATTAAGTTGCTAGCATACACTCTGATATTGGCTACACACACTTATCTTTGCTAAATCACAACTTGTCAATGAATCAGTCATTTCTCTATATAAAGCGAGAACAATCACAATTTTTATGCAGCTAACGATAAAATGATTTAAAAAAAAAAAAAAACACACAGAAGGGAAATGCTGTGCTTGTAAAGTTTCTCATCATCGCTATCTCCTTTATTCATCAATTTTAAAATAGAACGACATCTGCTGAATTTGTACTATTATCTGGCTGATCATCTAACTACAGTAAAAAAAAAAAAAAAAAAAAAAAACACAAAACCCTGCAAAGCCTAATTAGAAGATCAACTGCGCAATTCAACAAGTCTTACAATCTCATCAACTTCAATCTGATCTCCTCTTTCCCTATGAAGGGAAAGCAGGGATCCGCCCATACTGCTAACCACACTCAGCAGTGAATGCAACATGTCCCAACATGTTTCAACATGGGTGTTGGAGGAAGCGCCTAAACGCTCTGCTCGCCAGCCTAAACGACACCATAAAGGCAGAGCTCTCCATAACAACCCACCGGACACATTGAAAGCTTCCTTCATGTGCCCGCTCATTAAAAAAAAAAAAAAAAAAAAGACCAGTGCCCATCTGTACAGTGCATCTGTTCCCTCACACGCTTCAGAGTGTCGACAGCGTCACGCGCCGAGTCCCTCAGTTGGCAAAGGAAACCCGGAGCTCCGTCTCTGTCTGGCGACTCTCTGACCAAACACTGATTTTTTTTTTTTCTTTCCTCCTTGTCTCTCAATGGTGGAATCGGATCGGGACGGTTGCACTGGGAGAGGGAGGGGGTTTGATGGCGTCCTCTCCAAGAGGAGTGACCCGACAGATGAGGGGGGGAGTGGCATATATCACGGCAAGCCTGCCAACTTCTGCTTTCGTGTGACCCCCCCCCTCCCTCTGCCCTGCACCTCCATGGCAACACATGAAATAATAAAGAACAAAGAGTAAACAATGCAACGTTTGACACGTGGCTCTCGTCCGTTCATTCGCAGCTATTGTGCATTTTGCTGCCTTATAGCAGACGGGACAAACTCTTCACCCAGCACACGATCAGGGTGGGACAACATCTTGTCCTGCTTTCTGGACCAGCTATTCTTTCCAGAGCGAGCTGAGGTCCTCCCGCCGGACATCAGCGATCAGCTGAAAACGCAGCTTGAACGTGGAATTTTGCTGAAGACAAAACCTTTTTTTTTTTTTTCCCATCCCGCAGATCTTTCAGGATTCTGCAAAGCGGGCGGAGTTATTAAACGATCCTCTGGGTTTTTCAGAGATCACTGGGTTTGTGTGTGTGTGTGTGTGTGTGTGTGTGTGTGTTGTTTTTGTGTTGTTTTTTTTATTCCCCCCCCCCGCGAGATAAATGGATGCTTCTTGGCTCCGTGCCTCACATTTTGGCGGCTGGTTGATTGTTCTTCGCCAGCGACGAGCGATAAATCCTGCCTTTTTCAATTTGAAGAAGAAGTAGAAGAAAGAAAGAAAAAAAAAAAAAGGCGCCCCGCCGCCACACGCCGTTTCCGAGGCAAGGCGTGGATTAATGCGCCGTGCGTGAGAAACCTGTAGCTCTACGTCTGCGGGCCTTAATGGCCGGCATGTGCTTCTCGGCGGGTGGCACAGTGGCGCCACCTGGCCTTAATGACCCGGCCGCTTAGCAAATCAGCAGGATCGCTGGCTGCAGGTCGGCTGCCGGCAGGGCGTGGCCGCAGCAGGGTCGCTGGCACGCTGGAGTCGTCCCATCTTTACAGAGGTGAAAAAAGACAAAAGAAACCCGCAAAAAAAACCCAGGCCCTCTCGTTGTGTCCCTCGTCCGAACCCGTGAAGTGAACGCGTTTTGTCTGAGGCGGGGTGTCAAAGCCCCCCTGATTAAAATTTGGCAGCGCGTCGCCGACGCGTCACATCGATGATTTATCTGCGGCTATTATTAGTGGCTGTGGGCGGTTATGGGTGGGTTGTAATTACGATCCTGCGATGACTGCATGAGGGACGCGGCGAACAACGCATGTTACAAAGTGACTCACGCTTTTTTTCTGTGTGAACTCAAAACGTAGCTCAGCGCCAGGATGTCGAGACATCAGGACACGCGGTGAAAAGTCCGAGTGGACAGCTTATCACAAGGGCCGCATGTAGACATGTACACAAAAAGTACAATTTAATCAGATTACTGCCATTCCAATTAAGGGATCAGAGAACTGTCCTTACTCCAATGCTAACTTTGATGGACAATACGAGCCTTGGCTAAAGTATGTCTGCCTCCACGACATTAGGTGGTGCTGTACTCTCACTTAAAACTGGTGGGTATTGCGCGATTCACTTCCAGTAGATCTTTTTTTCTTTACGAGAAAGACAAAGGCAAGGTACAAGGAGACCTCACTCTTGACACATATTGAATCTTCGACGGCTTGTGTGTAAAACTTGACGGTGCCGAGATGCGCAGGAGCAGGCGTCGCATCCTCTCGTCCACAGCTGAGCTGGATGCCCGTTTACATTCCGGAGGTCAGCAGATCAGAGGGGCGCTCACAAATAACACGTAGTCTACAAGTTGTCTAGATAGGAAGTGTGTCCCGCTAGTCCTTGAACACACAACATTCACAGTAACGTGAACGCTGTAGCGACTCGCTAACACGCCCGTCTTGTCGCGTCATCTCATTCACTTCCAGGTAAAAGGCGACAGAGCAGACACTCTGATTCCTATCGGGGATCTCCGAGTACATGGCGGGAGTCATCGGAGTGTGATGGAATAATCTGGGTCTCTTTCTCCCATCGGGTGAACTCCAACTTCACTGATTTCCAGATTAAGGTGTTGACATGCACCTTATAACTTTGAACATGACCCCAAATGAAACATCCGCGGTGGGTTTGGCCTCCATTGTCTCCACACCAGGGTACAGCGTGTCTCGTCCGACTCGACGCACTCGTTATTTTCAGAGCAGGTCAGCGACGAGCGATCTGACTGCACCACCCGTTCCCTCTCGCGGCTTGGAGCAAGCGAGAACAAACCCGAGGAGGAGCACACAGATGGCTGACTTTTAAAAGTCGGGCAAAAAAAACAAAAAAAAAAACTTGAGAGAGAATACATTCATATTTCATTTGCACGACTTGACGGAGGACGGCTTGTTTGTGAGCTTTTGAGAACCTTGACACCGCCTAGCTGTCGGCTCGCAGATCAGACCTCACGTTGTTTATAGTGCTCGTCTGGCTGCGGTGAGTTCATGGTCGTCTGACTTTTCAATTCTGCCGTCATTTTTCTGTGGAAGTGAGGAGATGCGAGTGAAAAAAGATGAAACTAAACAAGAGTTCAGGCTAAACTCCGAGTTATGGGGACTGTTAGTTCTTTCAGTGTTTGTTGAAGAATCGTAATTCAAAAAAACTCGAGAAGTTTAAAGTCCCTACATTGTAGGACAACAGCATTTGCCCAAACACTGTGACTTTGTAGAGTATCGATTTTATTTTTTTAATAATACAAAAGAAAACTACTTTCCTGTCCCTTTGCCTTTCCAACAATGCTTGGAAATAAATCACTGGCAAAGTGCAGGTCCTCTCCCCTCCTCAGCATATTTCTCGACAACCTTGCATTCAATTACCCTCATTTCCCAGTGACTGTGGAGTCTCACCCATGACCTTCTCCTCCAGAGAGAGCAACGCTGTGTCTGAAGCTTATTGCTGCCCGTCACAGTCCCCTCCGCCTCCTTCCGTTAACTCAAGCCACAACCTCGGCATAGCAACGCCTGCCCTTTGAGCCGGGTCGAGACTGAAAGGCGTGAAAAAGAATCCGACTCAAAAGATGGGATGTAAAAACTCCCTGATGTAAAAGCGGTGTGCCATCGAGGTGAAATCTCAATTGAACGAAATTGCAGTTTGAGTAGCGATGATTTTTACCCAGAAGAATAAGAAGATGGAGAGCAGGGCAGTGAGCACTGAATCAGTGTCACATGCTGCACTGCCATTACCCCTAGAATTGCTCAATTCCTAAATATTGCAATAAAGAAGTGGTAATGGAAACACCGAAACTTCGAAAAACCTCTCACGTAAAGTCACCGATACTGCGGACCGATTCAACTCTCTCATAGATTCTCAGGGCGAAGGAAGGAAAGAACAAATGGGTCCATTTTGCATCAGATCTCTGTTAGATGAGCAGAATCGAGAAGCGAGCAGGCAAACGACTCCAAAGAATCGAGGCCTGAGGGAAAAAAAAAGAAACCGGTTCTCCATTCCCGATACTCGCAACTCCGCTACACACTCCCCAACTGTGAGATCCTTTGAGAGCTCAGATATCAGCGGCCCTCGTGATGCCTTCAGGGGCGCCGACCACTGCGGGAACTCACGGGAAAAAAAAGAAAACAGATTTTCTTTTCCCGCTGCAAAATCGCCTCGCAGGTCCGGCAAACACCCGGGCAACGAGAGAGCGCGAACGAACGGAGGATGAGCGGCGCATTGAATGAGATGAAAAGATGATGATTCCCTCTGAAAAGCTCCGCACATCAAGCGCCCGTCGATTCCCGATGCAGGAAATCAGCGGAGCCCAACGGCTCGCGCTGGGATGACGACGACATCGACGGGTGGGTGTTGGGGGGGGGGGGCGGGGAGGGAAATCAAACCTGGAGGCGGGACGGGGGAAGCTGCAGCGTTGCAGCATCCCTCCCCCTCCTCCTTCCTCTCTCCTCCCGCCCACGCGCTCAGCCGCGCTCACTCACACGTGCGTGCGTGCGCACGCCGGTCGCAACCTCCTCCTCGCCCGAGGACGGAGCAGCGCACTGCGGCCGCAGACGGAGCCTCTTGTGTTTTTTTTTCTTCTTAATTTTTTGCGCTTCCGGGGGGGCTTGTCTCCGTCACTCACATTACCCCCCCCCCCCCGGTCGCTCTGTTGGACGCCCCCTCCCCTCCCCGCTTCAATCGTTGCGAACACGCGGGTTGCGCCCCGTGACATCGGCGCAATTTGACACGGGGTCTTGCAAAGAAATCTTAAAATACATAAATAAATAAATTAAAAAAAAATCGGCGTGGTTCGCGCCGCCGCCTAATGGTGTCTCCATGGCAACGGCGGGAGCAAGGCCCTGCGTCGCAGTGTCAAACACGCAGGGTTGTTTTCTCTCTCTTTTTTTCCTTTCTCCGAGCTTTGTGGAGGAATTAGTTGCACACGCAGGCACAGTGGTTACGCAGCAACCTCGGGGCACGTCGGTGTCGTCTCCTCTGGATTCCCACAGCACTTGTCAATTCAGCACATAGTCCCCCCCCCCCCCCCCCTCCCCTGCTTTGAGTCGCTCCTTCGCTCCATCCGTAAATCTCCCTCTTGACCTCCTGCCTGCCACTTCCGACCGTTTAAGTGTCACGCAAACATGCAGAAACACACCACAGTGACTTCCCAGAAAACTTTGAATGTTGATGGAAGCGGCGAAACGCTTCCCCCAAGTCAAACCCAACAACAGCCAAGGGAAGAAAAAGAAAACATCCAACCCCAAGATGTTGGTTTGTCATTTTTTTTT
This sequence comes from Nelusetta ayraudi, assembly GCF_046127955.1. Lineage (NCBI taxonomy): Eukaryota > Metazoa > Chordata > Actinopteri > Tetraodontiformes > Monacanthidae > Nelusetta > Nelusetta ayraudi. The sequence continues at coordinate 309,306 of NW_027466071.1, forward strand.
CTAACTTCTTCTCGTTGTGTCCCAGTATTATCAGTGTGACAGCCACAAGCAGGATGCCACTATGAAGCCCCTATAGATGTGTAGGAGTGTCAGAGGGGTTTCCTGCTCTGCAGTGAAAATGAGGCCTTGTCATCGAGAAAAATTCATCCATGACAGAAAAACAAGCTGATTTGTCAGATACATCTGACGTGCACAAAGGCAACATGCGAATATGCAGCAACCCACTCACTGCTACATGAAGGCACGATATCTATACAATCAACTTCAAAAAAAATGCCATTTAGTGGATCTCAATAAAAACCTTTTAATGAGCCTTTGGAATAAATGTGCAGCATTTGAAAGCACTTTCTGTAATTAGAGCGCTTTATGTGGTTTTTGTCTTTTCTAAATCGGAGCTTTGCTTTAGATTCACTTGGCATTTTATAGAAGCGCACCACGTGGCGTCGTATTATTGTGGAGGAATTACGTAACATCTCACACAACACTGTAAACACCATGGACCTCCTGGCCATCTCCAGCTGCACTAATTGGCTGGGTCATTCGTGTAACACAAGAGTAGCCGCCATCAGTGTCTTTTTTTTTCTCCTCTCATCAATTTCTGCAACGTCATCTGGTTGTGATTTGATTTCGTAAAGAAAATGAACCCTGGAAAAGCTGAAAAGCAAAAAATCGGAATCTCAGATCACTTCCCCCTGTGAACAATATGATTGCACGTGCATTCTGAGAAGAATGCATTCGAGAAGTTTGACGCTCCGCATTGACCTCCACCAGGCAGCCTTGTGGAGAAAAACTTTGTATGTCAGTCACGGTGTGAATGTGTGTCAGTAATCTGCCAGTGGGGAAAAAAAAAAAAAAAGCGATTTATTGGGGTGTTACTTCTCAGAGGCGGGCCAGAGCGGCGCTTTTATTTTTCGTACAAAGCAAAAAGAGATTGTTCTGCTTGGGTGCACCGGTCATTCGGCTTGAGCGCGCCACCTGTGGCCCGAGACCTGGCGCCAGTACGAGGGGAAGCCCAGAGACAGTCGGCTGGAGGGAGATAAAGGGAAGGGAAGGAGGGAGGGGAAAAAAGTTACAAAGCAGAGAGAGAGAAATGGGAGAAAAGAGGAAGTTGGCAGAAGAAGAGAGGGGGCGTTGAGGCAAAGGAAGAAGAAGAAGAAGAAGAAGAAGAAGAAGAAGAAGAAGAAGAAGAAGAAGAAGAAGACCGAGGTCTTTCTTCTCTTGTTTGTCCCTGTTGGGTTCGGTTCAAGCTTCCACCCGGCGGGAGGGAAGCTTGCGCTGAGGAAGCGACCGTTCAGAGGCTCGCTGGCATCCAGCACGCTTGCCTCTGTGTGTGTGCGTGTGCGTGTGCGTGTGCGTGTGCGTGCGCGCACGCGCGTGTGTTTTCCAAAACAAAAGGGCTTGATGGACTCAGTTGGACACTGATTCGAGTCAGAACAATTATCCCGGCGGTGTGATTGTGCGCTGACATTTGTTCCCGGCCTCACACGAACGCTCGTTCTGACACCAGCTGCCGATCGCTTACAGCATGTGGCCGCCCCGTCGAACCCTCCCCCGAACCACCCGCCCTCCAGCTCCACAGGACCCCCCCCCCTCCAGATCTCCAAGCTAGTGGCCTCATAGATCCAAGCCAGCTTCCTCGCGAGCTCCGCCGGCAAAGCGTCTTCATTACTGGCCATATCTTTCTTATGCGATTCTCTTTATTATCACTGCTTGTCTCTACTACGACTGATTTATTATTGGTCTTATTTCATCTTCTCCGCCAGTTTGACTCATAGTGAACACTTATTTTTATTAGATGGGAGTGAACTTTCCTTCCTCCCGGCACTTTATTTTATATTACAAATTCATTGTGTTTCTTCTTCTTTTTTTTTTGGTCTGGAGCAAATAAACGAAAAAGAAAAAAAATGAAAATTAGAGAAATCGAGGCGCGTAAATAAGATATTTGTTCCCCCGCCCTTGCGAGAGGCGACCCCAACGTCATCCACCTCTCAGAGAACAAATGAAAGTCAGAAAAAGAAAAAAAAATGAACCGTTGCTTAACCCGTCGCGAACCCCTGGTGGCCCAGGTAGCTTTGCCTGACGCGCAGTCGATCAATGGCTCCTCGCCACTACTATGGATTTTGCTCTTATGTGTGTAAACCATGAAATTATGTAGATTGGAGATTTGCCGCGCTGGCGGGCAACAGTGACGTACTCGAAGGCACTCGACGTGAAGTCTCGCTGATACACAGGGTGTTTTGCTTCCGAGGACCTTGCGCTGCGAGGGAATCACCGGTTTGTTTCCAGGTCACCCTTGCAAAAGAGGTCTTGACCTCGATGTTTTTTGTTTTTAAAAAAAAAAAAAAAAAAAAAATCTGGTTAAATAAAGATTAACAACGATTTAACCAATGCACCCGCACCGACAGCGGACGAAAAAAGATGCAGAAACTTCGCTTGAGCACGATCAACAATCCGGCCCACAGGTGGCGCTGCCCCGCACTAATCAACTCAAGGCAAAACTCCACCTCTTGCTCGAGATTTAACGTGACCGCGTTGTTTTCCCGACGGGGCCGCAGCTGCACGCGTGCCTCGCCACTCACCCCCCCCTCCCTGTCAAGGCCTCTGAAAGGAGCCCCCCGCCCCGCGCCAGAGCAGGTGTCTGACAGGACTATCTACGAGCTGTCATTGTCGTCGGCCAGCTTCACAAAATGCCAGAAGCCCTGGCCGAGAATCTGTGGCGCTCTTTGACGACAACTGGTTGAGTCCGCAACGCAAGAACAGCACGGCACGGCACAGCACGACACGGTCAGGGCTTCTTCATTTCAGTAAGGCAGCTGGAAAAACAAAGGTTCCACCAATGATAGCTGCCAAATCTCAGAATCTCAGAAACGTATTTTTCAATCACTAATTCACTCGGAAACTCTTCGCTTGACCGCTGCTGGGACACTTTCACCAGCAGGACGAGGCCCCCTGCATTAACTGTGTGATGAAGCACCCTTTCCACTGGGTGCCGGGAGTCAGTCAACCCCCTCACACACACACACACACACACAAATACACTCCACCCCCCCTTCACTGACATGGGGAAGGACCTGATTGGTATGTGGAGGGCGGCCGCGAGCTTTATTGACACCGCTGATGTAGTCGTTAAGGCGTTGCGGCGGTCCGAGCGCAGCTCTGGGGCTGTGGCTCGGCCCTCGGAGAAAACACCTGCAACAAAAACACTGCCACCAAAAAAACAAAAACACACTGCAGAAAGTTACTTCAGGTTTCAAAGCATCTGTTCAAACAGCCAGATAGCTGATAGACGGAGAGCCTCTCGCACTGAGCCTACGCCGTCTGTGGCCGAGCGGCACGCTGTCTGCTCGCAGCTTTGACGAGAGAGAGAGAGAGAGAGAGCGAGGGAGGGAGAGAGAGCGCAAGAGAGAGAGAGAGAGAGGGGGGAGGGAGAGAAAGAGAGCATGAGAGAGAGAGAGAGAGAGAGCGAGGGAGGGAGAGAGAGAGCAAGAGAGAGAGAGAGAGAGAGAGCGAGAGAGAGAGAGCAAGAGAGAGAAAGAGAGAGAGAGAGAGAGAGAGCAAGAGAGAGAAAGAGAGAGAAAGAGAGAGAGCAAGAGAGAGAGAGAGAGTCTGTCTGCAGTGCAGCAGTGGACATGAGCATCCGAAGCTTCTCCTGCAACTGGCTGCAGTGGTTCACTGCTTCACTGAGCTCTGCTGATATACAACTGGGGAAGGTGGAGGTGTGAGGTGGGGGGTGTTGGTGGTGGTGGTGGTGTGTGTTGCGTGAGTTGGGGGGGGGGGAGAGGGGTTGGGGAACCCGGCCGGGGGAGGGCACTGCACCGCGCACGAGCGTTTCCCTCCAGAAGGCCGAAAAAAAAAAAACCCCGAGGGATTAGAAGAGCAACCGTGCGCGGGCACCACGTGCACGACCCTCACTCCCCCGAGGACGAAGCCCCAGAAAAAGCTTCATTCAATAGAAATCCAATAAGTCGATAAATAATAATTGACTGACGGCGCGCAGGCTGCCCACAAGGTCCCACCTTACGCGCGCAGCCGCCCACTCGCTCTCACGTGCGCGCTCGCACACGCACGCACGCGCATGGTACACCCCCCCCCTCATCGCCCCTCCTCCTCCCCCTGCACAGCGGTGTCATAGAATCTCCCTGCTGTCACTGTGCGGCAGCGCTGCACTCACACATGCACTACGCCCACAGGGTTCCCCTTTGAAAAAAAGAAAAGAAAAAGAGGAAGAGTGTCGACTGTGTTTTGGATTTTGAGCTGACGTCGTTGTCATTATTAAGATAAGATGGTAGCACAAATCATCCGGCACCCAGTGTGGGTCAGTTTACAAGCGCCAAGTGTGTAAATCATGCAAATTGCACACGGCAGAGGAGGGTAAACAAAGCAAATCCCATGGCAGTGTTTGCACGGCTGCGTGAGATCGCATCCCTTTCTGTTGGTTTTGTTGTTGCAGACACAAGCGATGCCCTGAGAGCTCCGGCGACTGGACGCAGAGGGCAGCCAGGACCGCACGTACGTGCATTATTACGCGCGCCCCACATGGACAGCACCCGGTGTCCTATTGCCTGCCTGCGCACAACTTTCTGCAGAAAAGACGTCTTCACCTCCATCCGGTCGTGGTGACAAACCCCCCCACCACCCCCGACCACCACCCACAGGGAGGAGCAAAGCCAGGAAGAGACAAATAAAAAAAAAAAAAATCCCAGATCCACTGCACACTTCATGAAACGCAGAATGAAATAACAGATAATAAAGCCGGAGGGTGAACTTACCTGGCAGAGGGGTCTAAAAGCGAGCGGGCTCTGGGAGGACCAGGGTCTCGGTCACCAGCATAACAAGAGTCATGTGTGACTCGCTCGGACGCTGGGGTTAAAGATCTCCCGGGCTTCTCCCTCCTCTGTCCGAAGACTTTCCCCACCTCACGTTTATCTCCTGTGGCGACGGGCAGGCACGAGGTGAGGGTGGTGGTGGTGGTGGGAGTGGGGGGGGGCCAGTAGGACCGAGAGGAGGGCGGACGGGTGGGTGGAAGAGGGGGGCCAGGAAAAAAACAAAAAGAGGGGTGGGAAAAATGACAAGCGAGATGCTCGGGTCTCCTCCACTGAGACGAGTTTGCGAGAGTGCAGCGCGAGGAGCATCCACTGCAGCAGAGCGGAGTAGCGGAGGAGAGAGAGACAGAGAGAGAGAGGGAGAAAGATAGAGAGAGGGAGAGGGAGAGAGAGAGAGAGAGAGGAGAGGCGCCGCGTTCGACGGCGTGGCGGGAGAGAAACTCTGGGAGCGGAGTCTGGATCCTGGAGCTCCTCTCCGCCGAGCACTCACTCCAGTGGCCAGAGAGCTGAGGTGGGAATGCAGGTTAGAGGTGGAGGACAGGAAGAAAGGAAGAAGGTAGGTGTTTTTTTTTTTTTGTTACTGAAAAGTTAATTTTCCCTTTTTTGGTCCATGTGATAAAAGTGCCGTGAAGGGCTTCTGCCAAATATGGACACTTCAGTTGTGTTGTGTCTTTCAGTCAAGTCCAGTTGATCCACGCCTGCCACCGTGAAAAGATGTTTTTTTTTACTACGTGCGTAATAGTGCTGAGGAACTGCATCGGTTTTACCCATTCACTTCAACACACACACACACACACACACACATACACACACACACACACACACACGCACACACACACGCACACACACACGCACACACACACGCACACACACACACACACACAAAAAAAATAATTTGTCCGGTCATTTGAGAAACTCGCTCTCGTCCAATCTCGTCCGGCGAGATTTTACGAGAATTACGTCTGCTTCGGTTTGTTTACGTTTGTTTGCTGTCAGGAATGGTTGTTATCATTTTCTCTTTGATTACTTGTAGATAAGTATTCCGTCTCCTCCTCCGTCCAATCATAACGCGCCATTTTCACTTGACATGAATCGGTCACGTGACCCCGTACGTCACGCCGTTATTAACTCGTTAACGTCGACAACCCTAACACACACGGATATGAAAACAGTCATCTCACAACAAAAAGTGCAGTGCAGGTCATCCATTTAAAAAGACGGCCTACGACTGCATCAGCGATGCGGATTTTTATATTCACAGGCTGACGACGGCCGAGTGTGATGGAACTGTGTTTCACATTTCACCTCCCATCAACCCCTGTGATGGGCCCACCTGGTTAAAGTGCCTCCCGCTCGCTGGCCACCAGAGGGGGGAGCGGGCTTTTAACCAGAGTCCATTGGGCCCCCGGTGGGGGGGCTCAAGGTCGCTTGGCACCGCCGCTCGCCGGCGGCCCGAATCCTTCGGCGATTAACAGGCGCGGAGAGGAAAGAGCAGCTGTCAATCAGAGATATACGGCCTGCGTCCGGGAGGGAGAGCCAGGGCCGGGCAAGTGGCGCGCTTCCCTGAACGGCGCCGCGCCAGGTAGCGGCTGGATTTATGAGCACGTTGATAAAATTCATTCTCCTTTCACAGCGAAGGTGGGTTTATGCGTAAGGGCGATATTGCTCGCAGGCTCGTTATATTAAAACTGAAAGGGACGGGCGGGGGTGTGGGGTTTGGGGCGGGGGGCGAGATGAGGGAAGGGAGCAGCTGTGAACGGAAGCGGTGTTGTGATAGGATGATGACTGTTGAGTCTGAAGGTTTTGCAGGGGAAGACCTTTAATTACTTGATTTCCATCGCTGACATTTTACGAAATCGTGTGATGTGTCCGGTCACTTCTGTCTAATGATCTAAAAAAGTGGTTTTCAAAGTGTGAGGGTGGGTGTGAGGGATTGCGCCTAGGGGGCGCTAGGAGGGGCCGCAGAAAATTGGAGAGAAGATATATATATATATATATATATATATATAAAAAAAAAGCTAATAAATAAATAATTGAATTATCTTGGAATTATTATTATCAAATATAATCTAATCATTATTATTAACTGTAATCTATTATCATACACATCATGTGTATGTCACATGGTTTTTTAAAGGGGATTTGCTGCTCAAGCTTGACTAGGTAGTGCAAAATGGACGGGTTCGTGACAAAGAGACTGGAGGGAAAGACAAACGGTCCAGTTGTGAAAGACACTGCTCCAAAAAACCCAAGAGTTGGCCGACTAAATTAAAAAAAAAATGTGAGGCAGCATAAATAAAGTATACCTTCATAGCCATAAAGAAAAATGGCTGTGATTATTAAAACATTAGTGGATAGTTTCAAACGTTCAAATCGTTTCAAACAAATTATGTAATATTGAATAGCAAATAAAAGTAAGAAAAAAAAAAACATTCAAAAAGTTAAAAGGTTATTTTCTCCTTATTTTGTAACATTGTTGGTTTGTCAAGGGGTTCCCCGGCCAGAAGCTACTGCTGTTGGAAAAGTTTGGGAACCGCTGATATAAATAATATAGCGGCATGGAAAACCGTTGTATTCCTTCTCTCCGACACGGAGAACTTTGCAGCGTTTCACCTCATTATTTCTGTGAGTGATCCGCTGTGGATGAGTCCACAGGTTTCCCCTTAGAGGCGTTGCAGGCATGCACAAGGCAGTGGTTGGCAGCCTCAGGGGTGGGCTGTGGACCAGCTGGAGAGGACCAGTTATTCTGTCTGGCCTGCAAGCCACTGGGGCTGCACAGGAAGAGCTGGAAAGCACCGCAGGTGATACAGAGATCGATGTCCCTGCAGTGGTGGGTGGGTGGGGGGGCACATTAAAAAATAAGAATAAACTAAAATCAAGTTGACACCAGAGTCACAAAGTGTTTTCAGAAAGGATGACACACAACTACCAAAAAAATGAAATTAAATGTCACTAGAAACAGAGGAATTCCCCCCAATGAAACTCTGGGAAAACTGGGAATTCTCCCAGATGCAGAGCAGCTCAGTTCTCCTGGTTTTGGGAACGACGACTGCTTGGTAGGTTTGCGGCTCTGAACCAAATCAAATCACATTATACCATCTTTTTGTGAGTGATTCCGTCACGTTTCCTGTCAGCTGCCTCGCAACTTTCTTTCCATCCCCTCTCATCCCTGCCATCCGCTTGCCTCTCATCCCTCCTCTGTTGTTCTCACGCATGATTCCCCGACTTCTCTGCATCCTGACACGATACTTCTGCTCCGCTGTGATGGGGAAATCTGTGGAAAAACACACCCTTCTTCCCTTCTGTTCGCAGCAGATCCTATCACAGGGAGAAAAAAAATATTCATTTCACGGGTCGCTGTCCCACACAAACCAATATCCAGGCGGTGGGTGGGGGGCGGGGGGCATTAAGAGCGATTCCCTCCTCCATTCCAATTGAGATTGGAGGCGGCAGCGACAGCGACGAGAGGCTGTGGCGGAGATATCGGGCGTGTTTTTTGTCCTTGTAATGAGGTTGCGGCCGCCGCTAACTATTCATTCTGGTCATTCTCCAGCGGGCCTTATCATTGCTCTTGAACGACTTTGGCGAGGCGACAAGCAAGCAAAAGGAGACGTGTCTGACCCGTCCCTGTCGAGCCACACTAATGTGCTCTTAACAGTTTGTAACGCGGCACAACGACACGCTCGCCCCGCGAGGTCCGCTCCCCTGCACGCAGAATTCCCTCATGTATTCCTCCTATGTAACGATATCGTCTCACTTTTTTCCGAAGGCGGAAGGAAGCGAAGTGAAGGAAACCGCTTCTCCGATTTCAAGCCCAAGCAAAACCCACAAAGTCGCAGCACTGGGGCCTCGGGTTACATAAGGAGTTCTAGTTAAAGTAGGTCAAGGTTAAAGGGATAGTTCGAGATTTTTGGGAAATTCACCCATTGCCATAATCCCCATAATCCCGAGTAGGCACATTCCCTTTAAAGGTTAAGTGTATAATACTAGGAGAAACAGCAACATCAAGTGGTTATATTTTAGATTGCAGCGCTCTTTGCTCCCCCTCGCCGTACCGAACTTGCCAGTGAGCTACAGTGGCCTGCGCACAAAATTAAATGGACGTGAAAAATGATAGACGTGAAAACGGTGCGTTATGTTTGCACGGAGGAAGAGACAGAATATTTTTTTGACAAGTAATCAAAGAGAAAAATAGAACAACCATTCTTAACAGCAAACAACATCGAAATACAGATTTATACAAGAAATTTTAAAAGAAACTGGGGTCTAGTGGGACGAGATTGGAAACACCTGCAAATCGCAATTGCGCTTTGTCAAATTTTAGAAATATCGCTTTTATTTTGGGAAAAACTGTAATGGAAATGCAGCTACCGACAAAGGGAATATACCAACTAATACGACTCTAGAGCTTGTGGTAATAGGCAAACCACCCCTTTAAAAAACAACTGATCAGACGGCGAAGAGACGCTGCCGCTCACTTCCTTCCACAGGACCAGAACTGTAAAATAAACGCAACTTCAAAGACTATTTCCCACCGCACGCTGGCGTTAAACAGACACCTGGAGACGCGTGCGTACACTCTGCCACATCCTGTGATGCAGCGTGTTTCACAAGACGCTGCACTTTCACACTTCATTCATTTTCCCCCAGAGGTCTCAGCAGAGGGGAGCCATGATCCGCCTCAATGCGGCAGAAGCCGGCGAGCCATAAGCACTCGGATGTATCGGCGAAACGAGTCAAAAGCAAATGTCAGTGGATCCCACGTGCCTTGTGAACGCCATTAATTATTTAAATGCCACACTGTCATTCAGAATTCTGTGTGTTTTTGTTGGAAAATGTCACTCAGGGGCTCTTAAGACATTTCACATCCGCATTCATTTTTTACATTTTCTTAAGGGTGAGTCATGACAAAATTCCCCCCTGTTTTTGGTGATTTCACACCCTAATAATTCCTTACAGAGAACATGTCTTTATCTTTACCTCCATCACTCAAGGAGGAAATGTAGTTTCTTTTTTTAAAGACCAAGACATCCAGACAATAGATGTTCCACCAATGGGTGAGAAAAGAGGGATGATTTTTTTTTTTATCATTATTATTATCATTATTATTATTATTATTATTATTATCTTGAAGGATGGCATGAAAAAGACCTTCAAATGAACAATGATTCAGTATTTTTAGGGGGCGTTTTTAAGGCTTTCACGTTCCGCAGGGGCCACTCTTGAAAACCTCCCCCGTGGGAACTGTGTCAGCTGGACACTGCCGGGATTGGACCAATCAGCCGGCTTTCAACAGAGCTAGTCGTAGGCAGTGGGCGGGATTTAGCCGTGACGGTAACAAAAGGAGGCTCCATCGAGAAGAAGCGCTGTGCTGATGCCAACTGGCTCCGCTGGACGTTGCAACATGCAATTACGCTTTATTGAAAGTGACAGACATGTAATCATCCAATCACCTTTCGGACCTCCACATCGCCCACAGTCTGTTTCCCAGATGGACAGGTGAAACAATGCATCTGACAAGCCTGATCATTTCCACCAGGAGTGCACTACTGAAAACTATTGGCGCTGCTCTGAAACAACATTACTGTGAATAAATGGGGGTGAAAAAAAAGAATAGAGGACAGCGTGCACGTTAACTCTTTGATGCCATGCCTTGTAGGGAAGTGCTCAAGTTGCAATATGCAAATCTGTGGTTGGAAGGAGATCAATCGCAGAGAGAGAGAGCAGGACCTTAGGACCGGCCGGTTTCTCACGTGTTCATTCGCAGTGGAGGTACGAGGTTGAGGGACGTCAGGGAAGGTCAGCGTTGAGTTTGGGGAATCAAGACCAAAGTGCTCCACGCTCCACCGCCCCCTTGGAGAAAAACCCACGACGGTCACGACGGTCACGACGGGCAGCGGCGCAGGTCGCCTGCCTAATGTTGCGTCCTCTAAACCGCTGTGACATTAAATGCATCCAGGAGGAAATATCTATACCACACGTAATCAGATCCGGAGCTAATCGAATCCCGTCTCTGTATTCCTGGCATATCTGGCTCTGCTTGCGGCTCCCGCGGGTTTATCTGTTTTCCCTCATCTAATTTGTGTGTGTGTGTGTGTGTGTGTGTGTGTGTTTCTGCGCGTATGCGTGTTTAGTTTTGTTTTGTTTGTACGTTCTGTAAACGACGCTCGTTACGCAAGCGGGGTCGGGGAGGGGGTGCGAACGCTGTCGTGGTTGTCCAAGGTGATGACACGCACGGCGCTCAAAGCAATGCGGACCTTTGAGGAAACACAGCTGATGTGTGCGTGTGTGTGTGTGCTAGATCCGCAGAGAGACACAACGTGCGTGTGTGTGTGTGTGTGTGTGTGTGTGTCTCCCCTCCTCATTCATATCGCCAGCTGCCGGCGCAGCGACTGGGTCGACGCAGGAGCCTGATGAATGACACCTGGTTAAACCCCAAGAAAAACAGCGCCGCCGCTCTGTTTGCACTTTAGGAGAGCGCAAAAAGAAATGACTCTGAGCAGGTGATTACGCGGCCGAATTAAGCGGCGTGATGGATTTTCCCGGCGGTAATAACACACCTGTGTGAGACAAATGTACGAGCGAGAGCCCCTCCAGCCGTATTAATGCACGCAGACACACACACACACACACAGAGGAAACCCGACTGTTGGAGTTGCTGACTTTAGTAGATTTTATTTTTTTAACTGGGTTTTTTGATATTTATGTAATTCCATCACAATTACTCTAACCTATGGACCCTGTTTCCACAAAAGCAATTCCTTTAATTCTTAAAAAAAAAAAAAAAAGAAAAAAAAAAAAGTCACCCCAGCTCAAGAAGCACTTTAAACGGTCTTCTCTTTCTTCTTCTTCTCCCCTCCCTGTTTAAACTGAAATTGTCAATGACATCACACCAAAGCCGTCTCCTTTCCTCCAAACAGCTGCCAGCTTTGCCGCGAATCAAGGCAAAATGTTGTTTCCTTAACATCTGCCTGAGTGATTGTTCTTGGCAAGAGTCTTCCAAAGCGAAACAGCGTCTTTAAGCGTCCTTTGGTTTTTTTTGTATTCTTTTAAAAGTCGGTAGTCGTGTGGGTTATTTTGCCGAGGGAAGGTTCGATTGCTCCAAAGTAACCTGACCTGGTCATTGGTTGAACAGCCCAAATTATATTCTTCAAATACAGAAAGGACAATGACAGGAACCAAAATCAATGAACACAATAAATGAAAAGGACTGTTTACAGTTTAGAAGAACTGCAGTTCTATAAAATAGATTGATTCAGCAGCCTGCACTGCTGGGAGAGAGGAGACCTTCAGCTGGTCGCCTTGGGTTCATCTTCATAATTACTCACGGAAAAACTCTGCTGCGTCGCCGCTCTTCAAAAGGTAAACCGGAGGTGCATGAGGACCCTCATCATCAAAAGTATATGATGAAAGCTTCGCACATTCAGAATTGGTTCTCTAATTAAGTGCCATTTTATGGCTGAGGTCACAACTGTCAGGCAAATTAAGCAATAGCTCGAAGCAAACACCGCCTGGCGCTATTGCTTTAATGTGCAAATGTATCTGCTTTCGCTGTGTTTGGTACCCGTCTCGACTTTAAAGGTTCAACAGAGGTCAGGTCGGACACGCACAGACTGCAAATCTGCAGCAATTTGGCCTCAGATTTAAATGTTTTTCTACCTATAAATACATTCTATAACTTTTTGTCACTGCAACAACAGTGTTAACTCCACTGCCCGTCTGACTGACAGAGGCACTCGCAGGTAAAACTCGCTAGCCTTTGATGAGCTAACTCTGCGTAACTAAATTGGTGCTCCAGTAATTAAAAGCTTATGGATAAGTGAATAAATCTGGATGCCAGAAATATGCCTTTTTAAAACACCACACCACCAATTACTGATTCCTAATCAGGCACAAACCTCAGCAAAGGTCGCGGTTAAGAGTAGCGACAGGAAATTCTGCTAGTAGGTTTTCTTTGGTCACCGAAAAATGACGACGGAGGTCATTTCACATGAGACAAAATGGAGTAAAGACAGGGAAGATCAGACCAGTGAGAGGTGGGGAGTGATTACTGCTGCGGCCCAAGATGCTCTCGTGTCGGTGGAACGAGGAGTGGACTTCATGAAAAGAAGGTGAATTGAATGAGCCTGAAAAGAGCTTTTGTTAAAAATTCAATATTTCTTTCCAAAATTCAATATTTCTTTATGCTAGCAAGCTGGGCTTTTAGTGCAGCGCTGCACAGACTGAAGTGAGAGTGATCTCCATCATTCAGGCTTGAAGATACGCCGGGAGCTCGATAAAGGGCAAATTGGGGAAATTATGCATACTGGGTCTTGTTAATACAGGTCTGAATAATTTCGACACCAATCTGGAGTCAATTATACCAAAGATTTCAGATTAAATTAATGTAATGGATCGGAGTAATGGTTTTCTATGTCTGGGTCACTGCGAACACACACACACACACATACACACCGCTTTATCTAACGATTGTTGAATGAAGTGAGTGGACAGATGTGCAACTCGTCCTTGATGGTATCAGTCAGCGACCGTCTGGTCGCACCAATTTTAACAAACATTGTGAAGTTTTGTTAAAATTTCTGGTCACACACATACACACACACACACACACATACACATACACACATACACATACACACACACAGTCTGCAGTTTCTGCCAAGTTTTGCTGGCAGGTCATTCACACTCACCCAACACTTTGCTGTCACCTAATACAGTGAGACAATATCCAGCTTGAAGGTTGGAGGTGCTGCGTGTACAGCCATCCTGCAGACTTTGGGTGGTCACCAGTGGTCATTTGAGTTACCGTTGCCTTTCGATTATCTCCAACCAGTCAGAGTTCTGACCCCTGAGATCAACGGGCTATTTTCCACCACACAACTGCCACTCACTGGGCGTTTTCTCTTTCCTGGACCATTCTCCACCATCTCTGATGTTGTGGAAATCCCAGTAGATCAGCAGCAGCAGCAACAATCATGTTGAAAGTAACTCAAATCCTCTTTCTTCCCCATTTCCCCATTCGGCAGGTCGTCTTCGCCGGGTCTTAGTGCCTACACACAGTCAGTCGCTGCCATGTGATTGGCTGATTAGCTGTTTGTATTCATTTTATCTAATAAAGTGGCCAGTGAGACTATGTCACTGTTGTAGGTGTTAAAGTGACCTCTTAGTTTACTTTTCCAGTTTCTATAATCAGGGTCTTGATAGTCATTGAGACATACAGTATGCAACCATGGCAATGAGAAACAACCTCCAGTGACAATAATTGTGTGGCACAAACTTGGCGCTGCAGCTTAAAACTGTGTCAATCTCGGTTCAGTTTAAACGATTCATTTGGAATTAAAGAAAATTAAATCCCCGTCTCATACGATCTGGCCTCACTGACTCACTTAAATTTAGACGGGGTGACGTCGTCGGAGACCCACACCAGACACCAGTCCCTCACTAGTCCAGTGGCGCCCACATCAATGTTGTTTTTAATTTGGCACAGAGACAGATGCACGACGTTGGATTTTTTTTTTTTTTTTAGTGTCATCTTAACGGTATCAGTTTAGCACTTGATGATGATAAAATAATAATTCCCTGTGTCTTTGTGGATGTAGGCGTAGGAAGCGCAACAAGGCAGCTGTCGTGAGGCAAATCTAAACTTGTCCTTCATTGATCCCTCATTTCAAAATGCTTGTTATTCTATCAAGCCAATTTAATTTGACATGGTTTGATTTATTCTCGACTGCCTTCTGTTTGAACAACGTTGGTTGTGTGTATTTGATGCCGATTTGCGGACAAATTTTAAACCACAATTTGTTCACCTGTTGTTCAAACATAAACAGTACAGCTGTTTGTATCTATCTATCAATCAATCAATCAATCAATCAACTTTTATCTGTACAGTGCTAAATCCCATTCAAAGGCATCTCAAAGGGCTTTGCACAATCAGAAGAAAGTCAACTGGACCCTCCAGAGGGAGCAAGGTGTGACAGTGGGCAGGAAAAACTCCCCCGTATCATTAGACAGATCTCAGCACGACATAAATGACCTGCAACAAATCAGAGCAGGAGTAGAAGTGGGACTGTTTTCTGTCTTTGCAGCTAAAGCCATATATAAAGGACAGGCTGCTTCTCAGAGTTTTCATGCTGGCAAACAGTCTCTTCTTTTATTGTGTTTTCCTTGAGAACATCACTGGCTCGCTTTATTCTCTAGAAAACCTTTTCAGATCTAAAATATTTAATAGTGAGAAACTGGTTTTTCTATTCATCTTTTATAGATTAATTACACAAAGAGTAAAACACATTGAAACATGTTTTGATCTCAGCAATGGCCTGTTCGTGAAAATACAAAATCCTCCTCTAAAAGTATTAGAATATCGGGGAAACTTCATGGTTATTATTATCTAAATGAAAAGTCTAAATGGTGGATTCCCACAGTGCCATAGTAGAAGAACTTTAATCACAATCATGGGAAAGAAGGAAGACTGCTGACTTGACAACTGCCCGGGCATTGACAGCCTCCACGAGCAGGTTAAGCCACAAAAGGGCAAAGCTGATTCAGAGCGCTGTATCAAATCATCATTTCATATTCATGGGAAATTGACTGAAAGGGAAAATGCGGTAGGACAAGAGCTGGGATGACCGCAGTCTCAACCACTGGGGAGGAAGCTCACAAGGAGTCAGTGCATCATGAAGCCCCTCACACACGCGTCCAGGTGTTAAATGACAGCTGAACAATAATGAATCAAGCATTCTGAAAGTGAAACGTACAAAAACAATTGAATTGATTGGTGCTTCGAGATATTTTAATTGGACTTTTGGGCTGCTGCAAACAGTGGCAAAGCTAATCGCAGGTGTGCCCACTTTGGTTTCAACAACCTTGATTGGCCAATTAACTCACCTGACCTAAATCCCAAAGACAATCTATTAGATGGTATAGAGGGGAAGGTGAGGGACGGCAGAGCCACAGGCGCGTCGTCTCCATGCTGATGCAGTACTTTGTGCAAAAGGAGCACAAATTGTTAAGTTCATAAATGAACATACTTTCAATGTCAAGAATGTTGACATTGCTGTGTTATGAATCCTTCGCTGAAAATTCCAACTCCAGTGTAATATTTTGAGAGATTGGAGTTAGAATTTTCTCATGCTGGAAGGCCAAAATCAAAAAGCTGATTGTAAAAAACATTACAATGTTTCATTCTTTTTTGTTTTTTAATCTTTGGCGATGCACCTAGACTTTACTTTTATGGGAATCCTTTCACAAACTATCAAAACCGTCTGTTTTAAAAAGCTGTATACTTCTGTTCCTTTTGTTTTTGACAATTCCATGCGGGAAAAGTATTAGGTATACAAAAAAAAAGCAATCCAAGGATTTACTGGTACCCGTTCATACTGTAAATCACCAGGGTTTTCCATTGTTTTCCTGTCCCGTGTTTCCCTCAGTCGTCTGGAGAATCCCATTGATTGGCTAGAAAGAAAGCTACGGGGGGACGCCTTGCTATTCGTCTCACTAAAACTCCTAATTGATGCAGTCGATCATCACTCGCATGGTCGTAATTACCCGGTGCTGCAAAATAAAAATGTGTTATTGCGGTGACGTTGCGTCCCGGATCTTTGTGACTCACACAATATTTCACTCTGTACAATGTGCATCACAGTAAAGACGGAGAGAGAGGTGCCCCCTTCCACTCGTCACCCCCCGAGAGTTTCACCCGAGTCAAGATTTACTTTTTCCTCCTCATCATTAAGGTGTGTTTTATTTCACCTTTCCCGGCCGCTCCAAGTGTTCAGCCTCGCGTCACCGAGTTGCTGCGAGCGCTGATTAGGGGTCAGTCGCCGCCGTGTACTGGGGAATATTAAAACCAAGCTCGCTCGCCGCCGCGCTGATTGATCTGCTGAGTACACACGTGGCTTCGGCACGGTCGACTTCACTCGGCGTGGGTTTGAAGCGGCGGAGCGGCCGGACTGAGGTGGATTTGTTCAAATGTGGTGTTTGTGTTGTTTGGATAATTATGCATTCTCCCAGCAACCCGGGGTTAATCGATCGTGTTGAGGGAGAAACACAAGACTTCTGGAATTGTTGGGGGTTGCATTTCTTCACGTGAAAGCGCCTTGATTATGGGGTCATGTGCAAAGACAACTTATTTGAGTAAGATGCAATCTTTGCCACAAAACTCAATAGAACTTGGTTAATTACAAAAAGAAAATTGCTTTTGATTAAAATGTGTAACTGATTTGTTGCCCATTTCCCAAAGTAGATGAAGGCTAAACTATGTAAATAAAAATAGACTGTGACATTTAATTCAAGATTGTGACGTGGTTTTTCTAAGCATGGCTTGCCCACTCTTTTGTGCGACTAAAATCTACTGAAAGAGCCTCTACCTAGGAATCAGCCTTGGCAAAAAATGTGGCTGCAGTTACAAGCAAAATTGAACAATTACTTGAGTTTAAAGGCCCCATGTGTCACGTGAAATTTAATGAACTAAAATGATAAAATGCGACTCCTAAATGAAAAAAGCCCATCTGTTGTTTCTTCTATGTGCGCCAGCTTTCAAAGTGTAAGCGACAATACTTGGTTCTGGGAATAAGCCCTTTGCGATGTTCACCATCACGTCAGTTTTTAGCAGGAAGCTAAAAACATCTTTGCAGGAGGCTGTAAACAGAAGGCTAATAGTTCTCGGTTATTATATTGAAGACTCTGTGAGGCTGCTCCACTGAAGTCCTGGATGAAAGATAAAAATCTGAAAGTGGGGAATAATGTGGCACCTTTGATTTCTAACCACAGTCACCAGAGCGTCACATGGTGTCACATGGTGTCACATGGTGTCACATGGTGTCACATGGTATCTGACGCGTGGATCACAGACTCGATCGCTGGAAACGTGCGTTAACTCAACTTGACGAGCCAAACAGCTGCTAAGCACCAAGCCAAACAATTTGGAGCTGCAATTGGCCGACAACGTGACAAATTCTGTTTATATTTCGACACAGTTTTAGAGGCAACTCGCAGTTCAGCAGGCAGCAATAAAAAAACAAAAAAAACAACGTAACGCTATTTAACCTGAAGCAGCAGGCTGTGAGATCTCTCGCTGGAAGGGCTCCGACTCTAATACTGTGCAGCAATAGAGACGCACGCAGGTACAGTCGAATCAAATCGCGGCAGTCGTGCGTGACACACAAATTATGTGCGGAGTGATTCCAAAAATATAAACGCCTTGCTTTGTGAAGTACGGGGAAGAGACAATAGTAAAAAAAAAAAAAAAAAAAGAAAATCTAAACAAACAAACAAACAAAAAAAAAAAAGTATATCCAAGACGGAGGCATGCTGCATGCAAATGTTCCCTTGATATGCAAAGACTCGGAGATGAATTAATCTTATCCATTCAAGCAGTTGTGGGAGGATGTAAATTAGCATTAAAATTACCGACTTCGGCTCCAACAGCCTTTTCTATCGACTCCGAACAGACATATTCTATAATTCTATTTTTGGAAAGAACCCCAGGGCTGTTCTAAAAATCTCAGCGATAGTATTCTCCATGGACTCTCAGTGTATAGCGTGTGTGGAGAATACAAGGAGCGATTCGTGCGGCGACGCCTTGGTTGCGCAAATTATTAGGAATTTGTTGGTGGTGGTGGTGGTGTGTGTGTGTGTGTGTGTGTGTGTGTGTGTGTGTGTGTGTGTGTGTGGGGGGGGGGGGGGGGGGGGGGGTTGGTTGGAGAGGCAGCAGAAAGAAACTCTTGTTGGCTACGGTACAAAATAGGGAGGAAGAAGGCTGGACACCTCGAGCTAATGAGGGGTGATTTGGCCTCCACTGCCGACCCGCCAACTAAAGGCCGTCAGCGGTGAAAGGTCGAAACACCCAGAAGGGGGTCGGACACCGTCTGATGACCACATGGGGCCATGATAACGGTGTGACATTGATGGAGCACATGCTTCCTATGGTATTTTACATTGACATGGTCACTGTTGTGTCAATTTGACTGCTGTTTGAACCACAGAATGCAGACTGCTTTTTAAAAACAACAAGCTCTGTTTTTTTTTCACCGTGGCAGCTGCTGAATGTTGTTCATTAGCTTGGATTTTGAAAAAGTCTAAAATCACCTGAAGCGAGTCTACAGGACTTCGAATCAGCGGAAGTAGTTACAAAAACATCCATCCATATATCCATGTTTGGTTGATTTTTTTTGTTTGTTTTTTTTTTCAAAAACGCACTCATAGTCATGCTGCTAATTCTGCCCTTCTGACACAAACGACACTGGGATCTGTGTTGGACAACAGATCTGATGGAGCTTCGGCCACGAGTGCACTGTGAGAAAAGTCGGCCTCAGAAGTCACCCGGGGCGGATTCAACCTGTGTTTTATCAATAATGCAGAGCTTCACAGGGAATTGATCAAAGCCCCTCCCTTCAACTCATTTCCAGTGCCAGAATCTCTTCTTTGATAAGGACGAATCTTTCCTCATCTTTCACAACTGTATCGGCAGTTTTTTTTTTTTTTTTTTTTAACTTCTTTATTTATTTATTTTTTTAAATTACACATAAAGAATCACTTGCATGCGCACTGAGGGAGACATCATGCTGTTCACATGCCATAAAATCAACACCACAAAAGCAGAAACAGCTTTAAAGTTCTCATTATTATTTATGGCTGAAGTTGATCATTTTTTTTTCTGGGTCAGAGCTGTTTATGGATCCAGCGATGACTTCAGAGGAATTCTGGGGGTTTACAGATAAAACTTGGCTATCATGTCTGTAACACTGTTGCAGTATTGTGATGGAAGAAAAACTGACAGATACCTTCTCTACAAAATAAAGTTAAATAAAAAGGCTCATTGAGGATGATTAAAATGAACATTTAAATTATTCCAGATTTACAAAATAAGGATAGATGTATACAAAAAGTGAAGAGCTTCATCTCTAAAACCAGGCAGTATGATGTTTACTTTTCTGTCCATGATTATATTTTGATCATACTTAGTCAATGATTTACTCCTATAAACAGACACAAAACCTTAATCTCAGCCAACAAGCAGGAATTGGGTTTATTTATTTTTTTTATTTTAACTCAGCCTTGTGAGCGCAGACTGCATCCAATCCCAGTTACATCAAAATGCCAATTATGCCAGCCAGTCACCTCGGCTTATACCCCAAAATCGAACAAAAAAAAAAAGAGAAATTGAGTGCGTTTTCAGCTTTTACGTAATCCCCCCAAACAGCCAGAATATTCCTTTACAGGCTTAATTTCGCAATATTTTATTTCTAAAATGCCAGACACTGGTTTGGATGATGAGGGTTCGTGCTCTCCTCCGTCAACATGCTGCTGCCGTGCTGCTCAGTCTTTCTCAGCCTGTCCTCCTCTCTGCTTTCCAACACACTGGGCTGTTGGAGAGACCTGCCATCCTCCACAAAATCTGTCCTCCCTTCTTCTTCTCCTTCCCCCTGAAGTGACTTTTTCTCTGTTTTTTTTTCCATCTCTACCCCCGTCTGCGCTCTCACGCTGATCCACCTGTTCATCTGCAAGCCCAAATGGCGACAGACATAAAAATAAACTATGATGACAGCAAGCAGCAAATATTCATCCTTAACATTGCTCATCCGTCTTGCCAACCTCCAACAGACAACATTTTCAATGTATTCTCATGACAGAAGTGGGGGGTATGAGAGCAGAACAAAAAAAGACCAGAAAGAAGATGAAATGAAATGATGAAAGAAAAAGTCAATAAGTTGTTTTTTTTGGGTTTTTTTTTTTTTTGGTTTTTTTACCGTGGCAGCTGCTAAAGAGCTTTGCATGGAAGCAGCAGCAAAAGTTTTATCAGAACTGGAGATTTTCTACATTAAAGGAATACAGGAATAGCAGCAGCAGAGGCTTTTTTGTGGCGTTCAGCATGTTTTCGCTTTGCTCTCGATTGGTTTTGGCTATAGAGTTCCGGGGAAACACAATGCAGCTAGCCGTGTGACTGTGGCATCAGAGAATCACCAATGACTTAATTTATCAAGTCTGTACACGCAAAACAAGGGATTTGACTCGGGTGCATCTTTGCGCACAAGATTTTAATAACACAAGTTATTAAAATTCGAGAAGGAATCGAAAAATGATAAATAAACTAGAACTCAAAGTGCAGGTCTGCATGGTAACAGCTCTTGACAGAAAATCACTTTCTACACGCTCTTCAAGTGATGGATACATGAAACAAATCCACAACATTTTGAAAATGCTCAGTCTAGCGCGCCGGGTTCCCTCACTGCACACCGTGTGAGGATTCCAACGATCAAAAACCTTTGACTCTGCAGCAGAGACCCACTTCCCTTGGCTTATCCAAAGTGAAAGGGAGGGACGAAACCCATGGAATGGCGGTGGAGGAGGCAGGCCACTTTTGCAGGACCTATTATAATCCTTCAATTTCAAATTTTAGCTGGGAGTGATAAAGGGTCATCTTTATCTGCCACACACTGCTGGCACTGTCAGAAAAAACAAAGAGAAGCGGTCAAAAGATCACCCTCAGCCAATTAAGATTTCCCTTTAAGGGTCAAATGTAATAACTGTGAGCAGGTATGGGTGCGTGCGTGTGCGTGTGCGCGCATGTGTGTGTGTGTGTGTGCGTATCACGCCACAGGGCACCGCTGTGCTCGGATATTATTCAAACTTGGCTTGGAATAAGAGATCACAGCTCCCCCATGAGGATGGAAGAGGCCATGAGATGACATGAAAGTGAGGGGATGTTTATAAAATCCCCCCCCAAGAAAATAAATAAATAAAAATTGCTCGCCTGGCCATGCTTTATGTATGAATCCCGCAAACACTGTCACTGTGACAGAATGTGGGATCTAGTTCCGAAGTCCCTTCCTGGAGAGACTTTACACAGATGGAGCACAGCAGAGGATCCTAAATGGTAGACGGTAATGAGAAATGCTGCGAACTCGTCATTCAGAAGGATTGAAACAGAAAGGATAGGAAGAAATAAAGCCTGGGGAACAAAAAGTGTCCTTGTGAGGAACAGCGAGGGATTAGGAGAGGCGTTTTGTACCCTGGCACGCTGCTGAAATAGGTCTCTATGCAAGACAATGTTTATGCACCATCCCTCCTCGAAGAAAAAGTTCCATAACACCTAACTAGACTTTTCCCTTTCGCTTCCCCGAAAACCCCCGAAAAGTCGTTTTCTTCAGTCATATCTTGTCACTCTGCATTCTGGGCCTCTGGCCAAGCGTGGATGAACGGCGTCTCCAGCATCCCAATGTTCCTCCCTGCATGCCTTCCAATACAAAAAACCTTGGCTGCCTGCTGAAGATTTTTTTTTTTTTTTTGCCAGCAAACAATTTCTCCAAACACTCCACACATCAGCACTTTCCTCAAAAATTCCTACAGCTGGGGCCCCGACGCAAAGAAACACCTGATTGGTACTGCGAGATAAGCCTGTGGGATTATAACAGAAAACATCCGTGTTTTTCTTATCGGCGAGGGGAACAAAATGTGTTTTGTGCCTCGGGCAAATCTGTTGGAAAGAAATCTTTAAATGCTGCTGACGCAGGCGATACTACAAGGTGTTAGTCGGGCCGCATCCTCTAATTGTGTGGAGTTTAAACGCTTGCCTTATTCTTTTCAGCGAGGAAATCCCCTGCCAGAAAGCTTGGATTTAAGAGGGCTTATAAATTATGAATACATGTATATTTATATAAATGGACTTTGGTGCCGTCTCAGGTCACTTCTTGGCAAAGCTTGATTGTAATAAAGGGCGACGCTGCCATGATTAATTGCCACAATTTTGCAAGTGGCCCAGGTAGACCGGCACTAAATATTGCTTACACGCGGCCAAAACACTATGAATAATAAATATGGTGACAGCAAACGTTATGTAAGAACACTTATCAGTAAAGATAAAGCGTAAAGAAGCGTGAGTGAGTTAGTAAGGCATCCGGAAGATAGACAGAGAAGGAAAAAAAAAAATCTTCCGAGGGCAAACTCAGAGAAAGTCACCAAAAAACAAGGCTGCCAATGCGAATTCTTCTCGCCCTGTCAGCCACCCTGCCTTCTTTCGCTCGTCCGTCTGAGTCTTCACGCTGATCTGGCAGCCTGTTTAAATCCGGCCTCCTCCTTTGCTGATGTTGACCTTGCGGCGTTTAGGCAGCTGCGCTTAGAAACTCTCTAAATAGTGGCCTGTGTGTGTGTGTGTGTGTGCGTGCGTAGGCTGGCGAGCGCAGCCGCGGCGCACACACTGAAAGCCTCACGGGCCCCTTCGGTCCGCTCCACTAGCCCATATCCTCCGCCGCCTCCTCTCCGGTTTCTATTTGTCTATGGGAAAAAAAAAAAAAAAAAAAAAAAAAGACATTTAAATCTACTGCGAAAAACAAAAAAACCCAAACAAATGAGAAAAAAAAACAAGAAACGTCTGTTTGCTGCAGCCAGAGATTCAACCTCTGCGTCGTGCCAACTTAAGATAAGCTGCCTCGCTGATCACGATGGCTGAATGTTAAGCAGCAAAGGTGAATCTAATTATGTGACTGATGTGGCGGGGAAAAAAATAACAGAGCAGAAGGGTAAAAGAGAGTTTTCCAAAGCTGTGCTTGCCTGTCCCGACACACTCCTTCACATTCTGACGGCATTCTCGGACTCATAACGCCGGGCGGCCGGGGGCTTTGAAAACACAGTTTTGATGACTTTCATTTCAGCGGCAAACGTCCCCCAACTTAGGGAACATAGCACCATCTCATGGTCTCACTCAGGAATTCATGAGTGGCAATCCAGAGCAGCGGCGCCAGGAGATGAAACGCATTCTTAAAGAGAAGCCGTAAACCTGGGAATCACGGGTCGGAATTCCGAGTCGGCTTTGAGCGACGATGATCTCATCTAAATTTACCTCCAGGAAGACGATAATCGCACAGATGAAGAGTCCCATGCTGACGGGAACACAAAGGGAGACGTCCAAAACCTTTAAAAAAAAAAAAAAAAAAATACCCTTGTGTCTGTGTAGCATCGTTCCCAGGGGTGACAAACAACATATATCAAAGGCAGGCATATTCAAATGTGTGATCCTTTTTTTTTTTCATCCCAGGCAAATAAATATTTAACACCCTGCTGTATATTCCACTACCGTTCTAAAGCACTATCAAAGTGGGCTGTGCCCAGACATGATGTAAGCTCTGGGCACATATAGTGAAGACCAAAGCTATAGAGGCGTGATGGATGATTAGCTGTTCCCACTGGCTGCTACTTGTAAGTGGGACACGGCTGCAAAGTCATTTTAACAGCAGAAGGCTTGAACAGACTCTGAGCCTGTGCAATTACATAATCCGCGTCTCACAGACGGAAAGTGAGGGGAGAAAAAAGTAATAAGATGATGCCCTCTGATGAAGGCTGGCTTGAACTTGCAGTCGTTTAATAATGTATGAGTTAGTGGTGCTGAAAATTAAATAAATGTAGATGCAACTTCATCAGCGTGGGGGTAATGCAGGGGCTGCGGCAATACGGAATATTTGGAACATGTAAGGCGCAGTGTTTTCGCTGTAGGTTGGAATTTAGGCAACACAGTCTGAGCTGAGTGCTGGCACTGGCTGGTACAGACATGATACATCTCTCTCGAAGAAATGTACATTGAAAAATGGTGATTTGACGGTGGTGTTGACGATCGAGCAAGAGGAAAAGGAAGTTTGGATCTCCCCCTGTGGTGGAGAAACTTTACCCCGCCGCCGTGTTCAAGGAGGAGCCAACAGAGACGGTGACACGATGGCAGTGACTCGGCGAAAACAAAGGCTTGCAGTAAAAGTGAAAACTACTCTTGACAATAGAGACAATTTGACTTCATCAAAAAGGTTCCAGAGCAACTAAACTACCAAGCAGCGCGGCATTAATAACAACTGCCTTCTCTCCCCTACGTTTTCCAGGACACAGAATGTAAGCTCTCACCAACGCAAAATTTGAGGGGGAAAAAAAAAAAATTGTTTGGCCTTGTGTAAGAAAAACAAACCAGTGGCCAGTGGAACATTTTGAATTCCTGTTAGTTGGGGCAAAGCTGCTGTGAGGCAAAAGAACAATGAATAAAAATACAAAGAAGACGACCAGACAGTCAAATACAATGTCACTGCATGCTGTTTTGTTGTTTGGATCATGCACCGTCCTTGCTGACATGAAATAACATAGTGATCTGTAACATTTATGTCGCAATGTAAAATAGAACTGAAGAAATTTTGTCTGCCCAGAACTGTCGTCTTCATTTGATGCTTCTGTTCGATTGTCACACGAAATGTGTGATGTAATTTTTTAAGTCAAACGAGAGATGATTATTTTATTTTGGTGGGCAAAAAATATGATTGGTCGGTAAATGTTTGTCACTAGTCATTAGGCGGATGAGGCTGAGAGAAATCTTTTTCACGCCAAGCTGTAATCTATCAGAAAAACAGAGTCAATTCCAGCGTACGCACCATTCACACCAAAGACATCCAAACAAGCCAGAAACGGGTTGAATGACACAAAGCTGCATGAGTCTGAATCAAAAAGAGAGGGTGCAGTCGGGCAGCCAGCCAGCTGGAACCGAGCTGCCTGAGGCACTGCTGACTGTCTCTGTTTCTCTGGTCTTATCGACCAATGGATGTGCCATCTCATGGGCAATGTGACCCGATCCTAAAAACATCTCAAACCCAAAAGTAGAGTCCTGTCACAAAATTAAAGTCATAAATCAGCACAATTATATCCGTACCTTTTTCCACTTTGAGTCTTTGATGTGAGGTTGAAGACACCAGAAGAGCACAAGCAGAAAATATACTGGCAAGACAAAACCAAATCATTGCATCATGCTTGAGTCTGAACCACTGACTGTATACAAAGATGTACAGTAGAGTCTTTGTGACAACACCCACTGGTTTGTGAATACCTGCTCTGAAGCCCAGAGACTGGTTTCGCGGCTAGCGCCATCTTGAGTTTCAAGTTCGTATCGTTTTGATTTGATTGTAAATATGGATGTGTGGGTGATACCAGAGGTGAGCAAAACGATTGGAGCATGACGGCAGAGAGAGTCCCACAGTGCCTGCTCACCTGCTGGTAAGCCGACTACACTTGACTACTAACTAACTAACCATACTGGGAAGTTATTGTGGCAGGCATCGGCAGTAGATGCGCTGCTATTGTTCCTGTGACTACTGTCTCTTGAGTAACAGTTCAAAAATGTCAGTAGTTGGAAAATACTACACTATACTAAATTGTACTTTTGTTTTTAAAAATTGCATAGAGCAAATCCTCTGTTTGTGTGACTGAAATGACTTGCATATAAAAGAGTGGAGTTAATAGAAAGCACCTTTTAGACTGGCTTTCCAAGTTCAAGGCCTCAACCTGCTAAAACTGTGTCTCCTTCATGCTGACTGCAGCATCAACAAATCCATTTTAATGCCTGTTTTGCTTCCACAAATACCGCTTTCAAAGTTTACTTTCGACATTGGCAGAGCTTGCCTGCATCCATCGCAGACCTTAAATTGTAATTACCAAGGCAGCCACATGCAGCCGCCTCCGCTGTGCACACTGGCTCTAATGGAGAGCCATCAGTCACCCGGGTTGGACGCGGTGCCCGCACAAGGGCACCTCTCCACAGTGACGCATGAGACATTTACCTGCTGCTGTTCGGAGGGGAGCAGCTGACTCGCGTCCCGCATGCAGATGCTTCCTCCAGTTGTCACCGCAGCACTCGAGCGGGCTGACGAACGGGCCTCGCCTGCCAATAGTCTTGAACATATGGCGGAGTGTACAGCCGCCAAGCGTTACGCAATGATGAGCCATGATGCAGCACAGCAGGGGAAACGATTAAAAAAAAACTTTCGGATAAACACTAATGGACTGTGTCTCGTACTTTGAAAGCCGCGTCGTATTTTGCTGAGACAGGTGCGCGATGGTGAAACACTATTACTGCCATCCTAATGAGAGCCCCATGCGAAGATTCTCCCCGTGGTGCTCCCAGCAAGGCCTTTTTTTTCCCAGGGTGGATAGGAAGGTAGGGGGGAGGGTGGGGGGCTGAGCCAGATAACCTCCATCTGTCTTCATGACTGTCTGGACTTTATTGCTTTAGGAGAAGTGCTCTTTGTAACGTTGCTCGGCTTGGGGAAAAAAAAACAACAATATTTGTTCCCATGTCCGAGCAGGTGTAATTTGTGACAGAGCTGTTTCATGTTTCTGGTATTTGCAAGGGAAACAATGCAAAGGTCCTCCGTCTAATGAAGGGCAGGATCCAGGGATACGGGCGTCTCACCATCGGTGTGTCTTCTCATTACTTTGGATGTGTTTTGTTTGTGCTATAGATCATTTCACCTCTCTGAACTGCTATAGAATACATCTACTTTCTTAATTGGATGTTCTTAATTGTATTTGGTTGTTATTTTACAATTATCTTTCAATTTTTTTGGAAGAAAGAAAGGCTTCTTCCTCAAGTGATTAGGAAACCACCATTGCACTGAGCTGCTGCTATGTGATTGGCTGATCAGCTATTAGCATTAACAAGTAACTGATTTTACCTAATAGAGTCCCCGCTGCGCACGAGGGTGCGAAAGATCAGCACACCGTGATGATATTAAGCATAGCAGCACAACCTAGTGTGTAAAAATGTTTTTACACAACAGTTCTGCAAACTGTTCATTGGCCAGCTGACAGTCATAAAAAATAGTTAGTCATTACAAAAGCAGATGCAGTGAAGAAAGAAAAAAAAAACAAAACAACACCTCCCAATACTTTTTTAATGAGACCTCCTGTGGCCCAGCAGGACAGTAGGCGTGAAAGTCGTTGCAGACTTCGTTGTTTTGTTTTTGATGTGCGCCCCATGTGAGGGAGAGTTTGAAGTCGTTGTGGCTGCCAATCAAGTCTCCCCATTGAACGCCGCAGACACTGCAAGCTGCACACACTTCACACAGAGGGTCCCGTTCTGTAAATTGTGCGAGACCCCCTGCTGCACAACCCTCAGGGCATTGATGTAAAGTGATTAGACACCTGTGAGGATGACTGATAGATTAAGTTGCTGCATCCCTGCATATTCAACACATGATGCTTATTGTCCATCTGAAATTCTTCGGGAATTAACTGGTGTAAGCCGTTCACTCAAATTCTACTTCTCCTCAAATTATGCGCAAGTTCTTCACTTACATCCAAAGGTGGGGGCGTGGGGGCTTAAATCAGAACTCTCTGTTTTGCCTCATTTGTATAGCTGAAGGTCATCACTGCAGTGTCATTCTGAGTCGTCTTGCCGCAAAGCACCTTACAATATCAGCCCGAGTCAGACCTTCATCCAGGCAGGAGATTGAAGGAGGCCAGTCTCCACCTCATTCCGCAGCCCATCGAGATAAATCACTGCTCAGGGCTACAGAGAGTCAAGCGCGCACGGAAAACATTTTCCGTACCATCCAGGTGGAAGCCTCAAGAAGTGCCTGCAGGTCGACTGACGGCGCCCCCGGTGGGATAAAGGGAATACAGTGCCAGTCAAGGCTTACGGCACTATTTATAAAAACCTTTTAAACCTAAACTAACTTGAAAACATGAAAAAACATGTGAAGTACATGTTTCTTTGTTTTTTTTCTTGAAGTTGTACATGTACATCAACATTTTTTGTTGTATTATTTTTACATCTACACTTGCTAGAGATGAAAGCATTAACATGGACATGAGGGAAGTTTTCATGCTGTTTTTCTGATTGCATATTTGAAGGATGAGCAGTGAAGGAAACGCCTCGATCTGCTGGTCTCACCGGGTAAGAACAAGTTCAATCCCGTTCGACAAACGTTGCTCGGCGCCAAGTGGACGTTTAAAGTGCGAGTGGCTCCACTTGACTGGTGTCATCACGCACGCACCCTGCAAGAGCCTTATGGTTAAAAAGATTCAGGGGGCACGGAAAGAAACGGAGAGGAAAATTTGCACATGGCACGGCAGATGATCGTCCACGCTGTCGTGACGGCCCAAGCAAGGAGACAGACAACAGGAAGAAGGAGAAACTATCAAGTTATCAAGCTAGTATTGTTTTTGACTAAATACAATTTTCAAATGTACACTGGTGCGTCACGCAAATATCGATAATACCGAACGATAACCGTTGAAAGGAAGAAACAACCTGGAATGAAGTGTAATCGTGCATGTAGGTAGAATTTTTGAACTTCCATTTTTTTTAAGACTGGTAATGGAAACACTTAAACTTTGAAAATCTCTCAAAAATGTTTTTAAAAGTTTTTTTTAGGCTTTCATGATTGATTTCATGAGGTGGTTTTTCAGACGTATCGATATATATACAGTATGTATCACCATGCAATACAAATATCTTCATTTACGACTACTACTATTTATGGCAACAACGGGCCATCAATACCCATTTTGCCCATCGGCCATCAATATCAGTCTCATTAGTGTAACTACACAGATGGACTTGGCAGTGTGTGCTTGGCTCAAACGTTTCGTCCCCTGCTCACTGTTTGCCGGAGCTACTCACCGTCATCACTGCAAGCAGTTGTCTTTCTTGTTGAGGAAGGTGCTTGGGAAAGAACAAAGTGATGGATCAGATCAGGAAGGCTCGCTGAAGGACAGCACAGTGGTTCTGGCTACAACAGGCCAGAGTGATGACCACCATTGAGAACTATCATCGCTACCTGTGAGACAGTCCAAGTCTGAATCCAAATCAAGATGTCGTCGGTCATACAGTGATATGTCAGAGCTTTACTTGAAGGCATAATGCCGGGGTGTTGGTTTCTACCATTTCCTTGCCTGCGTATGTTAATAGCTGTCAAATAACTTGTGTGTCTAATGAAATAATAATTTATTTATACATCACTAAACACACAAAAACTTTGTCAGTTGTCTGATGATGGTGATGATGATGGTTCAGGTAAGTTTGCTGGGCAAATCATTCTCAACGCCAATCAGTTTCATGTCAAAATTATTCATCCATTTTATGTTTCTGGGAGGGCAGACCAAGACGTAACCCCCGGCTATATATAGCGCTTGGTAAACCACGCTTTGATGCATAGTCTTATCGTGTGAATTTTTCCTCACCTCTTTGTTCTCTTTCAAACAACAGGGAGTCGCTCATGACAAAGCAGGTCGAGGGTATTTGACTTTGCCTGTGTTTGTTGTGCTCGCGATCACGGCCGATTGAATTAGAGCCTCCCCACACAACCAGCCGCTAGCCGCTGGCTACGGTCCCTCCGCAGATAATGTCACTTCCTCGGAAAACAAACTGATTTTGTTACCAGACAGGGTCACTGTTATCTGTCACGGAAAATAGCACGAGGAGAAAAAAAAACAAAAAAAACAAAAACTAAATGTGACCTGAAGTAAATAGTGAAAGGACAACAATGCGGGATGACAGGCAGAGAGGTGGAGGAAAGTTTCTCTGGTTCAAAGTGATAGCGCGAGTCTCGCAGTGCCTTCCTCACTCGGAATATCTGACAAGCTGAGCAGTGAGACAAATGTTTGTCCCAAAGATTGCTTTTTCATTTTCTTATTTTTGTACGACAGAGACAGCGAAAGTCTTCTCGTGTCGCCACCAATGGGCGTACCGTGATAAATTCGCACGGAGAGTACAACCAAGAAGCAATTGTGGGTTCAAGAGAGGAGGACACGCGGCCATTTTCTCGCAGCGAGTTCAGACGCACAGTTGGAGCCTGGTTAGATTGTCCTTGTCAGGTATCAGAGCCAGTATGTGCCAATGATAAGAGAGGGAGGAATGGGAAGAGTGTCCTTTGGTGGAATAGCTGCAGTGGGGAGGGGGCAGAACATGAGGTAGAAAATTCTCCAGAGAAAGAACTTCCTCTACCGCTTTAATTAAAGTGTGTGCTGAAACACAGCTTGATAAATCAAGACTTTGTGACATCACTAAGGGCACAGATTTGTTGATGGTGCCTTTCCCAGGGTTTCTTGCCACCTTGTGGTCTCCTTCCATGTTGAAGGTTCGGAAAGGTTTAGCAAGGAGCTGAGGCCTTTTCAATCTCTACCCACTGGCCACTTTATTATTAGGTACGCCATGTTAGTAGCAGGTACCTAATACAGTGTGCTTGCATTACTTCTGTACTTGTGTTGGTCACTTCATACCCACAGCCCTTTTCCTGACATATACACTTTTACATATAACCGACCAATAGCCCAGTGAGTGAAAAAAATGTAAGATGCTTGACTTTTAATGGACAACTAAAAAATAAATCTTGCTAATAAAAGAAACATTGAAAGGAAAGCTAACTATAGTATCAATCTCTTTGGACAATGTCCAACTGTGGCTGTTGGAGCAGCTGAAGTCCTCCCTCATCTGGCGAAAAAAAAAATAAATAAATTGTCATTTCATCCAGTATTAAAATTCGAGCAGTGGGCAACGTCTCATTTTGTCAAGGATAAGAATTTACATATCCTTCACCTCCGACATGGGAAATACAGAGCCTGCAGTTCTGCTGTGAATGCTGATGACACATTACATTTAGTTGAGCCGGCTATTTTTGTTTGCAATTAAAAGCAATGTTCCGGCATAAACACTGACAGTCAGCCAACCAAGCATCTCTCTGGATGGTGTCCAGAAAAATATCAGTTTATCCTATACTATTCCTGTCAAGTATGGAGAACAAAAACAAGCTGCGGTGTCAAACCATTGATGCCCTGTAAGAACACGGAGGACATTTTCTGCTGATGAGAAAAGTTATTGTCCGTACGTGCTGAGCCGACAGTGTAAAAGGAAGAAAGTGCAACAGTCGAGTGAGAATTGTAAAGGTTTGACAGCACAGCAACAAAAGAAAAAAAAAAAAAAAAAAAAAAATGGGACGGCGTCCAACTTCTTTCATTTCCTGCCGTCGTCATTCATCCATTAATGAGCGGCCCCTGATGGAGTGACTCAGCGTTGAATCAAGGACGACTCGCAGTTTGCTCATTATGTCAGGGACGGGCTGAGGCAGATCAGTCTGCAGATAGCAGCTGTCCAGGAGTCACACGGTGCACAGTGCAGTCTCAGAAAGATCGCTGCTCACAACACATATTCCCAGGCAGGTAGTGCAGAGAATCATCCACACGGCAGCGCTCAAATCAAAGGAGGAAATGAGGCAAACGTGCAAGGGAGTCGGAGGGAATTTAATATGAAATCATGCCGCAGAGTTTGGGCTGCGCTGTCGCACGACAGCAGAATCCTGAAGGGGCGGCTGGATCGAGAGGGTTTTTTTTTTTTTTTTTACAGTAAAGTGTTGCTCGTCTAACTTGCCAACTGCCAAACAAATGTCAAGAAATTCCAAAATCAATCATCCTGACTTGTGGGTAAAGAGGCGGGAAGTACGAGATGGGTTTGGCTGTTGTGGTTTTGCGGCTCGGAACATGAGTTGCTCAGGAAATTGGCGTGGTTGTGTTGCTGTGGCAACAATTTAATCAAAATTTGAATGTTTTTTGATGACTTTGGAAAGTGTTCAGCATGAGGCCAGTGCACATGGGAGCTAGCCACAGCGGTGCAACATGCAGCTAACGCACATCAGGCTCACTAGCTCAAGCCGTGGCTCCTCGCTAAAGGCGCAGTGACAAACCTGATTGATCCACTTAAACTGCAATTTGTCCAACCCTTCACTTCATAGCTTCGGCCTCGCCTCTTCAAACACCTGTCATGCTGAATAAATTCAGTATTCTGTTGCCTTTGGCCCACACCGTATCACTGATATTGAGTTCAGCTGCTCACTGACCACTGCGTCCCCATTTCAGAGATCAAAAAGCGCCGCCAGATATCTTCCAAACCATCACATCGCTGTGTCCAGTCAATTTGCCGTTGCTGCTGCTGCGACAAGATTTCTGTGCAAGGTGGAGGGGGGGGTTGTCCAAGAGAAGCAGGAGGCGGCTATCTTACAGAACTAGTACTCACTCCATTTACAGTCCAGCGGCTGCATCTGGGGAGTGCAGAGGAGAGGAGTGCTGGCAGGGTCGAGAGGACTGTACTAGCGGTGAAGAGGAGGAGGAGGAGGAGGCTGAGGAGGGGAGATAGCGAGGAGAACTCATTATCAACCTCAGGAGTCGGGAGAAGAAGCCACACACACACTCCTGTGTTCCTTAAATGCAACGCAGTAGGCGCTCCGTCATTTTCTCATCATTCTGTCCCACGTTTCCCTCTCCAGTGAAGAGCTCTTAATGGTCCTGAACCCAATAACATTGCTATCTTATTTGTGACCCTTTTAGTCACACTACTGAGGGTTTCTAGCCATGATCTGATCTGATTGGCAGCTTCTCCTCAGCGCTATAGGAATCACTGCCTTCACAAAGGTCTGCTCATAATATCTGTTTCTCTTTCCCTCCATCTCTCGAAGTACCTTGACGCATTTATACTTTCCTTTGAACTTCTGTCGTGCCCCCAAACCCCCTCCTCATACATAATTAGTTGAACTGGCATATTCACTGGTGTCATTAATCCTTTTATGATTTCCCCGACATGTACCACCTGCTTTCTCACCAAGTTCACTCCCCATCACGCTTTTGTCATTTTTTTTTCCTGGCCCATTGTTATCTCTTTCGGGCAAAGACCCGCGTTTCTCCTGTAGCACTTCTTAATGGGCTTTGAGAACAAAAGGAACGATTGTTATCCTTGCTGTGTAAGCACATATCTCTCATTTGATGAACGGTTTTAATACATATTTTTCTTTGCAAGACAGGTTCAGCAAAGAGTCGTCATTAACAAAGAGCATCCTGGGAGAGCACGGGGTGAGTTTGCCAATAGCATTAGCAATAGATAGTCAGTGCGTTTATAAGAACTCCAAATAATCAGAATTGCCTCGCTCTTATTTATGATGATTGGAGTCCAAAATGATTCAATCATACTCTAATTCCTCTTGCCATTGCATGCAGAGATGTCCGATGCACTCTGAGCACTTTCAGGATCTGCTGCCAGGGTTTGATCTGGAAGAGTGGTGCTGTCCAGCCAATCACAATGGCATTTTCAAGAAAAAACACTACAGACTTTTGGACCAACAAAGAAACGTGGTCTATGCTCCAACAACGGGGGCTAAAGTCCATGGAAAGTAGAAAGACGAGAAGAGGACATGTGTAAAATGTCTCATAAAAGGTCGACGGAGCAGAAGTGTGAGAATACCCACCACTTTCAAGCAGCTCTAGGTAACGTCGCAGCAAACGTTCAACACTTTTATTACTTCGTCTTTCGTCGAGGTTACTTATTGGGTTCCATTCCGTCATTTTACAATCTTATGTATTTGTAACAGTAGTATGTAAGACCGCCTCTAAATAAACGTGTGACGTTGCCGTAAAGTGGTTCGTCCGGCGTGTCGGGTCGCGCTTGAAAGTCACGCAGTGCAGTTACAGCCGGCACAACCCCTCCTCTCGCTGCCGAGGCGGCACTGTTGAACCTACTAATCTTTTTATCGACCGCTTGAGTATGGATTCATCATTTTGTGGTCGAAAAGTTACCTAGAGCTGCTTTAAATAAGAGTACAGCGCCACCTCAGCCAGTGTAGGTGGGCATGCAATCATCAATAATCTGATTCTTCCTCAGCATACAAACTCGGAGCAAGGACACTCCTCCGATCCGGTGCACAATGAGAATGACAGTCATCTGGTTACACCGCGCACGTAAAGGCAGTGACTGACCTCCTGCAAGGTGAACGTCGTTAAAACGCGTGATCCTGTTTGGTCAATTTCGCCCAGTACACGTTGTTGTTTTTGCCGTTAAATGAGTTTGGTGGATAAGCTGGTGATTCACTGTTCCCGGGGCAATTCATTAAAGGCCGAGTCGGTCTGGAGCAAGTCATTTGTATAACAACGGAGCTCAGGCCCTGGTTCCTCCCGTCGTCTTGAAAACATATTTGATCTTTTTACGCTTATGAACCACGTACACGTTAATAGGCGTCGTAACTTTTCAAAATACAGCCCTCTCCCTTCCAGCGGGGTACGGAGACCATTTGTGAGTCTATAAAAAGGCGGCAGACAGAGAAGGGCTCTCCGAGCTCCTCTCACTTTGTCACGCGCTGGAGGACACCTTGACGGACTGCACTCCTTGTGTGCTTGTTTGCAAGCGTTCCTGAGTGTGTTTGTGCGTTCACAGAGAGGGCCGGACGGACACGGGAGGGGGGCGGAAGCGGGGAGTGACGGCTAGCTCATTAATTAGCAAAATTAATAGAGCAGCTGTTGACTCGGGTGTCAGTCAGATTCACAGCAGGATGCGGAGTCCCGGCGAGGACGAGCTGAAGATGGACGTGCAGCGACTCTGAATTCGGGGCTCGGCGGGGTGAAAAGACGAGGAGGGCGGCGAGGAAACGGCGTTTGGTGAGCGGAAGCCCCGAGGATTCGGTTCCACGACATCAAAACGTAATGATGGTCTTTAGAAGGAAGCGCCACCCACCTCCCCCACCCAACCTCTGGCCTCCCGTATGTTTGCGATCATTTTCATCTTTTCGAATCGCTCTTGCTTTCTAACTAACTCCCAACTCCTCCTGGCCTAACTTGTTTCCATGGCAACGTGTCCTCAGACAAACCTCACGGTTCCAAGCCGACACAAAAACACATTGCGAGAGTCCCGGTAGCTCAACTAATTAACCCTCCTCCCTGTGAAGAAAAGATAATTTTGATGGGTGTGAGTTTGGTGGAACAAACGGGATGTATTAGATACCAAGCAAATCCTCTCTGCGGTTTCCTTGAGGGAAAGGCACGGGGAATTGATCTGGAAGTTTAGTTTAGCTGGGTTTTTTTTTTTTTTTTTAGGTCTAGCATTTATCCAGGCTTAAAGTACCAAAAGTGTCCTGGCTGCCTCACTTGGCTGGAGTCGTGCGCCTTTCCAATGACGCAGAGATGATTCGATTTTATTGTGAAATTCTTTTCCGCAGCGCACCTCACAGTTTGACCAACATACATGACAAACACCATCACACTTGCAATACACACTTTAGACAGGACAGGACACATTGACCAAGACATAGGCGTAGTGCAGTTTGTCTCCTTCCTCTCCGGGCTCGGTTGTTCAGAGCCGCTACGGCTGAGGTGATTAGACTCCTGGCTAGGTGGGCCCTCCTGCAGCGGTTGGTCCTGTATCTGTGTCTGGAGGGTAGTGGGATGAGGTGGTGGTTGATGTCCTGTTCTATTGAGGATGCAATGCGTGCATTGGCCCTTGTGCTTATGTCTGTAAGGCTGGGTGTGTGGGGACCGATTATCTTGCTGGCCTCATTGGTAATGGATGTGAGCGATTGGAGCGGTGTTTGACTGAAATGTTGTAGAAAAAGCAGGTGGAACAGTACAGTGGGATGGGCTGGATGGTGCTTGTGCTACAGTAGTAGGCGATCACAACTTTTTGATACTCAAAAAGGATCTTCAGCACATGTATTTGTATGTGCCATTGTGTGTATTTTTGTGTATCCCTTAGTCATACTCTAAATAGCAAATGAGCAAAGTGTGACCACTGTATTTCCCACACAAAAACGATTTGCACACATTACGGTTGTGCGCACACAACATTGTCGGGACAGACTTTGCCGCACCGAAGGGGAATCGCAAAACAGCAGAAGAAAAAAGGGGGCGATGTGCTTGTGTGCGTTTGTTGCCGCATGGGTGAGTGTGTGCGCATGTAAGAGAAGCCTGTGAGGCTTTGGGGGGTGGGGGGGCAGAGGGGAGGAGAGAGAAATCAATGAGGCTACGACGCCGTGAATGCAAAAGAAAAAAAAAAAAGACAGCGTTCGGACGCAAGAAGGCAGGAAGGACAATGGCCTGCGAGAAAGCAGCGGTCAGCACGTCTCTTTACAGCCCCCCTGCGCTTTCACGCAACTGCGCTATAAGTAATAAGATACTCATGCAGTGAATATTATTATGTACGGCGTCATACAAAAACAGATTTTTGGCTCAAAACTACTAGTTTCACCAGAAAAAGGCAAGAAATAAAGAACTAAAGAAAAAATACTAATAATCAGTGCTGACGTGAGAAATTGCCCCCCCCCCCCCCCCCCCCCGAGGAGAAAAGCGACACGTTAATGAGCGTCTATAAATAGAAAAAGTCAGTGAATTTGAGGCATAGAAATGCAAAGTGCCTATCAGTACAAAAGAAATCCTCCGGTGGACGACATCAGGGCCGGGGAAAGTGACTGATAGCAGGCAGCGTGCGTTATTACGATAAGCCGCAGTCCCTTTCAACTCCGCCGCTCGAGATGTCTCATCTGCAAGGAGAGGGGAAGAGGACGTCGAAGAGCTCCCGAGCAACTGCGCGGACTGGACTGCATGGCGAGCGCTGGCGACGCTGGCCAGCAGAGGGCGCCCGTGGCTCGACGGAGTGCCGCGGAGAGGAAGGTTCGCAGCGGCGCTCACACACTCTGGGAGACAATTGACTTTAATATTTTTCCATTACTGTTAAAGCCGCCGCTAATCTTCCTTTATCACTTTTGGAAGACTCTTTATTTCCTTCCTATTGACACAGCGATTAATTCCTAACTCGAGCCTGTCGTCAGGTAAATCCTCCTCTAATCAGCAGAGCAGAGACATGGAAAAAAATAGACCCAAATTATTTTTTTTTGCCCCTCATCCACTGAACCTGCTGTTGCCATGGGGATGGGATGCCAACGTAGCGCGCGCGCGCACACACACACACACACACACACACACACACACACACGCGCGCGCGCGCGCGCGCTGAGGTCACCGAGGTTCTGACAGCTGTTCCACCCTATACTTTTTTTGTCCTGGGGTTGTTACTCAGAAAAAAATCCTTTTGTTGTCGCCACTGAATGATGAGCAGTCGTCGCTCCCTTGCGCGCCGCCGCCTGCTCCTCAAGCATCATGTGTCTTCCCGACAGTTGCCATCCATCAGGATTTAACAAAAGAAAGGCGTCAGAGGGGAGGAGGAGCGCAACGTGGCTACGATAAATGAAGCGATATCTGCGAGCAGCAGCAGTCACACCGTCGCTGATCCACAGCCAACATGAAAGCCTGACTCGCTCGTGGAAGCCTAAGTTCCCTCACTGTGCGTCTGTGCTGAACACCGGCGCACGGCTGAGTGCGATCGCCCATGGATACACGTTCTGCCCCAGCAAAGGCACGTTTGTGTACCGTGTCGAAGTGTCTTCAAGTTGCCAAGTGGATTAGAAGAGATTTCCAAAAGCAACCAGTAGTTAGGGCAGCTGCTGGACTTGTTCTTGTGATCTTGAAGACGATTCGCCTCTCCAGAAGAAGCCTTTCGACCCCAAAAAGTAGTTTGCAAGTGAAAAACATTTGATTTTTTTTTCATTATGTGACGTGTATTTGGTTTTGTGTCCAAAAAAAATTTGAGTCTTGGTATCTCGAACAAGGGTGTTTTCAAGTGTAGAGACAAATAGTACCTAATCATAAATGTGCCAGCTAGCATTAGCCGCCACCGCTTCTGATGTTGGGCTCTGTACAAAATGAGTCTGCATTTCTTTTGGAGGGGTTATCAAGGTCTTGTCATACTGTAGAGATCACAGCAGTGTACAGCACTGAGGTACAGGCTGCTAAAGGAAGGACGCGATGTGGAACGCACGGTCAGACGTCTGTTCCGCAGCAAAAGTATCTGAGGCCAAAGTTTCAGAGCTTCGCACATCCATATTCATAAGGTCATTTAAGCGTCCACTGTGCCAGAACACCTTGTTCTTAAAACCAGTGGAGAGGTGCACCCAGGGGTCCTCCATATTCATGCGGTGACTGATTGCCAGCCACCTTAACTAAACACACAGCAAGTCGGAGGGGGTGGGCTGGGGGCATTTCACGAAAGCTAAGCTGACATTGGCAATTCTTTTCACACACTTTGTGGACATTGATTAAACACGCGGGGCAGAAAAATGAGCCCGGTTCCATATGAACGACGACTACCCAGAAGCATTTTTGCAGCATTTAGATTTAAGGGCACGTGAAGTGTAGCGTGTTTTTTTTTTTTTTTTTGCTTTTCTCGGCGTCTGGCTTTCAGGTTGAAATTGCATGCAAAGCTGTTGCCCCGGCGCCTTCCGCTAGGTTATTTTCCCGCTTAAGTAAAGGAGACCTCACCTGCAGTAAATGCCCCATCAAACATTAATTTCACGCCGCGAGATGCCTCACGGTTATGAGCTCCAACTTTAAGTTTCCAAGCCGTGGCAACCTGAGAGTCGTAACAAGTTTTCGAGCCTCTCTCGCACATCAAGGTCGCTCCGCCCTTGTTCCTCCATTCGAGCATGTGTTGCAGCTGGAAGCGCTGTACTCTGACTTTGGTCCAAGTAACTAAAGGCTTCAACGGATTCACTGCACTCGCGACTTTTGTAAGGTAACATTAACAGCAAAAGAAGGGGGCTCCTTGCAGTCAAGCAAAGTAGCGATGAGTCGCGGCGTGAAGCCGAGAGCGTGTGACTCGGAGTGGCATATACGTGAGGTGCCGCCAGTGGGATGGAAGCAGGGCGTGGCAGCACGGCGTGCATGCGGTCTCATTAAGAGCTCATGCCAGGATCAGACTATACAGACACTCGCACA
The DNA here is from genome assembly GCF_046127955.1 of Nelusetta ayraudi. Taxonomy (NCBI): domain Eukaryota; kingdom Metazoa; phylum Chordata; class Actinopteri; order Tetraodontiformes; family Monacanthidae; genus Nelusetta; species Nelusetta ayraudi. Next base: position 348,503 of record NW_027466071.1, read on the forward strand.
GCTGATTGGCCGAGGTCATGCTCGCAGTGTGACCAGTTCATGGTCAAGACATGGCCCAAATGTATTATAGTCTTTATTAATAGAAAGACCATATTGTAAAAGGTCCTTATTATAGTCTGATCTGGGCATTAGGCAGGCGAAACAAAGTCGTTGCGGTACCTGAATATATCTCCCTGCTCTTCAGCTTCATCAGTAGTCTCTTCACACCTGCAACGATGTAAAAAAAAAAAAAAGAGAGTCATCAGCACATAAAACATCCGTAAAGCCCATCCCTAAATTATACACAAAATATACATAGACATATACATAAAAACAACTTGTATCTGGCACTAAAACTCAAACCCAACAGTTATCAATGTTCAGCTCATTGCCACATTCATGTAATCTAAATAAAAATAGTAAAATAAATAACCAAAATTACAATTAACCAATTAATTGATTTGGCTTGAAAATGTTTGACCCCACAAACAACAGTAGTAATCAGAGACCTAAATTATACCCTGTGTAGCGCTTTAGAGGAGAAAATCAGTTAGTTGCAAGATCGAGGTCGTTGTGTTGTGAAGCTCATTAGTAAGGAGTGCACAAGGAGCCAGTAGCTACGTTCCGAGCTAACAGATGTTCGGGGCGTAGAAGGAAAACAGAGAGAAGAAGACAAATGTGACCCTCCCACTGAGCCGCCCACTGGTCACGCACTGACTGTCTCCTCCGGCAACGCAGTACTGTCTGGATGCGTGCGTGTGTGTGTGTGTGTGTGTGTGCGTGTGTGTGTGTGTGTGATTGGTGTGTTTAGAAGAGAGGGGACATCAGTTTGGCCTTTACCTGTGTTCCTGTCTGGTAAGATGCAGCAGTGCTTCTTCAATATGCCCGGCAGCACCTTCACAGACACAGCAAGAGAGGGAAGAAACAGGGGGACACAGGTTTAGCTGAAACATACAAATGAAGTGGAAACGCGGCACCATTATTCAGGGTGCTTCTGTACAGGCATTGGATGCAAATAAAAAAAGGCTACACAAAGTGTAGTTCCGTCCTAGAACAGGGCTACATGTGTACCAGAACAGAAAAAGCAGAAGTGAAACAAAACCAGCATAAAAATGGAGAGGATTTGAGAATTTATCAAGTGGAAATTCCTACAGGTCAGCTAGCACTGGCTATGAGGATTACAGCTTGATGACAGCAGAAACAGCTTGATGTGAATTAAATACCTCAGAGTTAATTCAACCTGATTCCATAAAACTTTATCACATCAGCTCTAATTTTCTAATTCGTAATTTCAAGAGACTAAAACTGCTCCAAGCGATCAGATTATTACAAATTAAAGATGTTTATTACAAATTAGAGGAAGTTCTTCCAAAAGTATGCTGTAAATACACATTTTTGAAATCAATAATCTTGAGCTGCGAAAGCCTTCAGTGCAGCGCAGCGCTGCTAATTTCCTTCGTCGCGGTTATTGTTGTACTGATCGCAAACAGCTTTTTTCGAGTAGTTGGAGACTTTAACGTCCATCTTGCTGCACATTTTTAAACATAAAGGAAGCTGTTTACTGAAATCCAATGTAATAATAATAATAATAATAAATAATGAGTGAGATTTCAGAATGGAAATGTGAACAATCTGGAAGCAATTTAGGGTCATTATGGATCATCAGGACTGCATGACTGCGTGACACAGATAAAAGTACAAAGACCGAAGTTGATCTAAAATGTGGAAATTTGACTCAACAGGATCACTTCAACGGACCAATTTTTGGAGCTCTCTGTGCCCAATAAGCAGCAAAGCTGAGCCTGGAGGTCTCCGTTGCAAACGCAACAGCCAATTACTGCATCGCCAACAAGCCAAAGTAAGTCATCCTCATGAATGATGCATGCTGACAACCTCGTCTACAAAGAGAGCTGTAAAAATTTTATCAATCCAAGGCTGGATCTTGGCCATTCATTTCTCTTTTTTTTCCCCGCTGCTTGGCTTTTTTTTATTTTTTATTTTTTAAATGAAGCAAATTAAAAACTATCCTTTTATGAATTAAAAAAAAAAGAAAAACCTGAAGAGAAAAAAAAGATGCAGATTGGTGATGCTGAAGGGGGCTGAAATGAGTAAGAGATGCGGAGGTGTTCCTCACGACCGCCACACCGTCCTTGAGGCGGGAACAGGCCTATTGTACGAAAGATTTATCATGCTGTACAAGCTGAGGCTTCTCGAAGCGCCACTTTGTCAACGTGTTTATCTTTTTAAATTCATTTTAACCTTCTCTTTTGTTTTGTATGCACCATTTACTCGTCCATAGTCCACTTTTTATATCTAAAGACAGCATCAGGCCTCTTAAGTAGTTAAAATGTTCACTTGTTCATTAGCAGTAGTAGCTCACGGTCAATCGCACGGTGGCAACTCTATGCATTTATCATATTGCAGATGTGATAAAGACAACCTGCTGAAGTTCAAAACCAGCATCAGAATGGGGATTCCAGTGACTTGGTGAACATGGTCGTCGGTGCAAGACGGGCTGGACTACGTTTCACAAACTAGTGATCGAATTGGATTTTCACCACACCACAACACAGCCACAGTTACGCAGAGGAAACTTCCTTGTTTATGTTAAGGGTCAGATTGGCAGATTGACTGGAGACCACAGAAAGGAAACAGCAACTCAAATGACCACTGGATATAACCAGGATCTGCAGAATCTGAACAAACAACACCCGCAACCTCGACTGTACATGAACACTCAGCGACCACTTCATTATCAGGTATCCGGTACTTACAAGGTACTTAATAAAGTGGCTGGTGAGTGAGCGTTTATTCCCATCCCAGAGTGGAGACAGATGGGAATAAGATCAGGCATAGAAACATAAATAGCTGAATTGTCTTATCCCTGAGAGACATTCAACAACATAGCAGCCTGCTAGCAATCGTCGTTCAGGAGGAGCCCATAAATTCCTGCAGTCTTGTCTTGACATCCTGTCTCATTTTCTCCTGAGGACATCCTTTCATAATATATAGACCCGGTTACTTGAAACTAGTAAGATTTTAATAGACAAAGTGGAAAAGTAAATTCGGCTGAAAGGATTTTTTTTTACACAGATTTTACAAGTGACATCTATCAAACACGGTTCAGTGCTCGTCGTCCATATAACTTAAGTTCACTGACCGTAAACATATTTCAAAAAGGAGGCCAAAGTGGAAGTACCAAAAACCTGCATTCCTCATTTTGGCCAGCAGGAACCGCCAAAGTTGGTTGCAGAAAGATTGTAAAGCCATGATTTTAGGGCTCCTCTCCGCGTTGACAGCTCATCATTTTTAAACTGGTGAAAAAAAACCTTGTTGGTCTAAACCACTAGAAAAATTCATTAGACAGATAGACACATATATAGAAATCAGCAAAAAAGACTGCAATGCCCATTTTGCCTGAGTTGGTCTAATTTTGAATAGAATTTGATCCAAACAGCTGGTTCTAACTGACGACAGGGTGCTGGCAGAGGATTCTAACTGGAGGAGTGTGGAGAATTGACTGTCTGAGGCACTCAGTGTCTCAGGCACACGGATCCGTCACTTGCCTCTTATTCACGCTTTAAAGGGATTGGGGCCGGGAGGCAAGGTGTCCAATTTCACATCATCAAATGTGTTAAGAAGCTATTTGTTTGTCTATTTGAGTTCATGTTGGTTCTAAAAACAAGGGAGGATTTATGCTGCCACATGTGAAGCAAACAGAAACAACGCTCAATCCTCTAAATGCAAAAAAAATGGGACAACTGCACAATATGAAACAGTCTAACGTGTATTAATATTTGCAGTTTAAAAAAGACTATGCAATGTAATTGCAATCAGACTTGTTCCAAAGTTATGAACAAAATTCCTCAGCTGGTTCCAACAGTAATGCAGTCTCTGACTGCGTGAAGAGCTTATATTTAAGATACAGATTTAGCAGTGACGCTAATAATGTTTGAAAGAATTTTGTCTTGCAGCAAACTAAGCCAAATGGGTAACTTTTTTTTTCCAAGTTTAAGCAGCTCAGCACAGGATAGACAGACTTTTCTTTAATCCGTTTTGCGTCTGCTAGATTTATAACTCGCTCACTTTCTTTGCTGATAGAGCCAGATATGAGTTTCCTAGCAGAGAAAGACGGGGAAATTGTCAGAAGCTGGAGCGAATTCAAGTTGATTGGCATGAGTTTGGCATCATAATCTATTATGACATTTCACTGTGTAGATTGTACCGTATTAGTCCAAAAGACACCATCTGACATAATTTCCCTACTTATTTATTGCCATAAGTTTCATTTTTGTAATAAGTCAAAAAAAAAAAAAAAAAAAAAAAAGCTAAGACTTTTCACTTTGATACCACAGGGCTGAGTACTTAAATCCACCGACTGAATGTGCTTGTCACAATATCCAATTTGGTTTAATGATTTATTACTTCAGAAAACAGTCTGATGAAAACGATATTAGATCAATGTTGCATTAAAACCACTTCATGCCACAGATGTGCAGAACAATACTGCATAAAAAATTCACGTCTCTTCACTCAAAGAGCAATGGGCTTTAAATTCTCAAACCGTGTTGAAGATTGCAAATGAAACATGAAATATAATGAGTACGCCACAACCAATCAATGACAAAGTCTCTTCAGTTCTTCATGGTTAAGTTTTTAAAAATGCACAAAATCAACCCACATTTGGGGTGACAGGGAGTTCTCTATCCCTCAACAGGCTGTAACCTACCAACCCAGTTCCCCCACAGCTGGGTACTGTGTTAGCTAAAGCTATCAATCAACATATATCAATTTTGATATAAATAAAAAGAAAGAGTTGACCAGAAGCAGCATGCATGTGACTTGACATAGCCATGCAGGCAGCCCGGTCAGTCAACGAGGAGCAACAGAAGAACATGCACAAGATCGGTTGTGTGACATCACTTCCTGCTGTCAATGTCATGTCGCCTCTTGTGGTCCAAAGCAACATTTAGGTTTTTTTTTTGCCTTTTGAGATCATTTTTTGTGTGCAGCTTCTTAGAACCAACAAAAACTCGTGGTTCTTTTGTCATCCTCAAGCGTCCAAAGAAGTCAAACTCCAATGAACCAAATTTTATTCCCTGGCTCTGCACACCATGGGAGACTTTAACAGTGTGGAGGTGAGCAGTCAATGGGAACTATCATCGTTCCGGCGGGCCGGCATGAATGTCGACAAGGCAAATCTGTGTGCGCCGCTGTAGTACACAGACACAAACAAAACTGACTCACTGCCTGACTGTGTCTCTACGCGCTACTGTCGCCGGGCGTGGGCGATTATCACAAGTGGCAGCGTCTAACGCCATATCTCGGTGCCCGCAGCGAGCGAACTGAGTGAGACTCCTGGAGAACTAATGGAGATCTCCAAGAACGGATGAGAAGCCAGAGTGTTTCAATCTCGCCTCTCTCTCTCTCTCTCTCTCGCTCTCTCTCTCTCTCTCTGCCTCAAGCTCTCTGTGCGCTCTCGTCTTTCCCAGGCAAGCTAGTGAATGGTGTCCAGATTGAGCCGAGGATAAGACTGGCACTCGGCACCACTCATCCCTGGGTGTATCTTAGAGAGCTACGGCGTGGACACATGCTGATTGCAATGGCACGTCACGCAGGTGTTGCCCTTTCACTTCAAGCAGATCCTGCTGTGTGTCGTTTAACTCCCTGACTGTTTATGCGGTGGGTGATGATGTCACCCAGTGGGTAGCGGGAAAACCCGTTTTAAAACCTGGAGACTGGTGCTATGGTCAGCGGCATCTTGAGTTTCCCATTCGGTTTGAAACCGGATGATACCATATTTGGATGTGTGGGTGGTACCAGAGGTGAACAATCAACAACACAATTATTATGCCTCTTGCACTGAACTATTATGTTATTTAAAGAAGAAGATGTGCTATTTTTAGTACAGACCTGCGGGCTACTCATGTGGTCCTTGGCGGCTACCAGCTGCCCGCAGGCACCATGTCGGTGACTGGTCTATAATATGGACTATATCACAATGTGTTACTCTAGCAGATGGGTGTGATCCTCATCAGAATGTAGGTGATTTTTGACAAGGCCTATTTCAGCACTTCCCATCTCGCAAAACTATGTAAACCAGGCATTCATTGCAACAAGGAGGCAGAAAACTTCACTTGTCTGAGTTGGAACATCACCAGAGACATGAGTCGGCATGAAGATGAAAGGCAAAGGGTGCAGTTGGGATTCCATCCAGATGCTCTTGCAAGAGGAGAAGAGGAAAAAAAATGACCCATCGAAGAGTGCAAGGCAGCAGCGTTGCAGTGAAGGTCGAAGCTTTTCCCAAATCGTTTACTTAAAGATATATCATAATAGCACAAGCGCCGGTGTGTGACGTTGCAGGGGGGAAAGATTAGGGCCAAATAGTGCAATCCGCAGGGGTGAAACTCACTCAGGTGTGCTGTCATTACGGTTATGATTTATGCAAATCCGCTTTTCCACATTAGGACGATTACAGAGCTGATCATTCTCGGGAGCTCAGTCAACTCTCAGCGAGACCTTCCAGTCAAAAACTCTTCCACCCTGGTGTCCTACGCTTGGACTTAGCCGCAAAATAACCTTTGTAAATATAAAGTTAACATCACTTTTCTTCAGTTTTCCAGGAATTCAGAATGACCTCAGCACAGAAGGACAGAGGGTACTCACACACCACAAGTACACCTTGCTAGCAGTGGGCACCTTATAAAGCGGCCAGTGAGTATATATGTACACAGTTTCAAGGTTGTGTTAATACTGTACACGATGCACGTGAACTGTACACATACATACATATTTTACATACATACATATCAGTTTTATACATTTTGTGGTGGTTGGTGTCATTTTCAGATATATATTTTTTTTTAATATATTTTTTGAATAGTCAAATAATCATTTACTCGAGTTGAATCAAAGAAAATACAAGTACAGCATAAAAACAGAGAGCTATAAAAATTATCAATAGCTGCAGCTACTTGAATTCATACATTTATGACCATTCAGATATATGTGACTGATGCTCCAATCTAAGGTGCAACCTAAATAAGAGTGAGCTACGACTGACTACCTAGATGTACAGGAGTGTGGGAAGCATTTGACCTATTTACCTTGGTCTCAGGCAAAGATCCTTGGGGGGGAAAAAAAAACAACAGCTGTCAAAACACATGTTCAATATGTGTGACAGGCCAACTTTTAAAGGCCAGCTGCTTGTTGGGATGAAAAAGTCCACCCAGGAGGCATCCAGGTAAGATCAAACAGAATGCATTTATGACTGTCCTGAAAAGGCCGGAGCGACGCAGGAATTCAAACGTGCTCTCAGACCTTTGGAGCAGTTCACAGCAAACTCAGCTCTTTGGCAGCGATATCGTGACAGAACATCTGGGAGAGTTCTCTGTGCTCGCTGCAACACAAAGGTGATGAAGTAGGAAGGGCATTGGCATACTGACTTGCAGGCAGCGTGCACCCTTGTTTGCCCCCATGCGTTACATTCACAAGCGTCCCCATTCAGTTTGAATCGATTGTACCAAGTCAAAACCTTTGATGACTTCAATAAAATAAAATAAAAAGGCTTCGTGAGAGAACATTTAAATATGGAAAGATAATTTTGGCAGTGTTTTCCAAAAGAGAAAAGGCTTTTGTTTGCACCATGTTTAAATGAGTGTGCACTAAAACATGCTGCAGTGGAAGTCAGCCCATTGTGATGTCACAAAAAAGGACACAGATCCAAAATGATTTCCCTGCCGCATAGTAAACAAGGTGCTAGATTTGCCATTTTTGGGTAATACCATCGATGATCATTAATGTGAAGTTCATAAAAAGGATTCCTGAGGTTGAGACAGAATAATCTGGAAGACGGGGCAGAAAGCACAAAAAAAAAAAACTCTGCCTGGGAGGTTGGCTGAAGAGGAAAAGTGCCTGCTGAATGTTTCAACATCTCCCCCAGAAGACCAGAAATGACATCGCCAAGCGCTTAAATGTAGCCTTTCAAATTTTCTGTGCATCTTCAAACAGATTATGAAAGCGTTCTCGTGTCACTGCCAAGTAGGAAAAGTCCACACGAGCTCCCCTTTGACGACGCAGTGCGTGTTTGTTGACTGGAGTGTGTGTGTGTGTGTGTGTGTGTGAGCGTCCATGTGTGCTGGAGAGCGATTTGACAACCGGCGGAAATTTTCCTGAGAGTAGCTACCTTTGAGTGCTTCTAACTGGGCAAGGCATCCATTTTCTAATTAGGTTCCGCTTGTGTGTGTATTGCTCTTTATACAGGCGGTGGCTTTTAATTAGCCTCTTATTTGAAAGGGGAAAATTGCCTCACTTGGTGAGTCATGACTTCCGTATCTCACTTCATTGATTGGCCTTTTGTTTTTGGCAGGGAAGGGAAGGGAAACTTCGATTATTGATTAAAAATTCACTTCCCAAATGCATTACATTGCATTACATTGCATCTCTGCTCCCTGGAACACTCGGGAAAAGAAAACACTCCCCCATTTACTTCCTGATTTTCTGCTTCTTAATGTTTGCTGAAGAATAGAAACTACTTGTGATGTCACAAAGGGTCCGCATACAATTACTAGGTTAGTGCCAACAAATCCAGCCAGATGTCTCATGGCCTTTTTTTTGTTGAAGACTGTAAACAGAGGGCTAAATGTGGCAATTTAAAAAAAAAAAAAAAACTACAAGATCTTGGAGAGTGAATTGCGCGATTCATGTTACCAGTGGTCAACAATTTATTTTCATCCATTTCATTGATGACAATTCAATCATGATGCCGTGCCGTTTCCCAACTCGGAAGCCGTCCACCCAACACCTGCTTCCACTGTTTCGTGCAAAAGCCTGGAAGCTCGTGTGACGAGCAGCCGACAACGTGCAAGCACACAAGACTGTTTTCTAGTAGGATGAAAAAGGAAATACTTGTTGCACCATCTGTTCCTGCCCACACATGATGACATTTTTTTTTCCCCCATAGGAATGACCACTGAAGAGAAGGAGAGAACTGGTGAGCCATTAGTGCGTTCAGAATAAGATTCAGCGTTATCAATTTATTGTTACTGTTCAGCTTGGAAAACGGCGACAGTATTAGCTGATGATCTCGGTAGAACTCCTTGCTGCAAGAGGTGAACAGTAACAACTCTGCAGAGCTTCTAAAGCATTGCAATGAGTTCGCTTCCCTATTTTTAGCGACGCAGTGATTATGATGTCTGACATGCAGCGTGTACTGGCAGCCTCCGTGTTGTCACTCAGATTGCGTATGCGTGTGTGTGTGTGTGTACAGTGCTGAGGATTTGCCACATACTCAGAAGCAGTAGCAGCAGCAGCATTGTCGCAGACATACCACACAACATCCACTCTCTCTTTTTTTTTTTGCTTCTGCTCAATCACACATATCTGTGAGAGCTCAGACGTTTAATGCTTGCGACGGCGCTAAATCTTAAGCAAGCGGATTTGCTGGTGCGCAAGCGACCGGCAACAAGCAAGCATTTCAAACTAATCCAGCAAGCGTCCCTCAAAACAAAACAATGGGGCTTCATCGCCCATCACTTTAGGTATTTGAGCAACAAGCCTTACTTTTCTGCACAATATTGTCTTGTGCACTTACACGGGTCTGTGTCGTGTCCTGGGTGAACTCATCTCACGCCTTCTATATGGTTAAGCCACAGAAACTGTGCAGGTTAGATTCAACATTCTGAAGTCGTGCACAACAAATGGAGTGAGGAGGGAGGTGGAAATAAAAAAATATATATATATATATATGACAAAACAGCCATTTGAGAAGTTAGCCTTGAGCTGAGATTGTCTGCCTGATGCACTCATCACTCTTGGTGGAAAAGGAAATTGGGAGTGCAGAATGGCATCTGCAGGTGAGAACACAAGGGCCGTGTGAGTAATACAGTGACGCAAAATCACACCATCTTAACCTATTTAGCCGCTCAAATATATTACATTGCATTTTATTTATTTTGAATGTCCCTCCTAATCTTAGTTCATGCCCATTCTCTGTTTTAAAATGGCATTTCAATGCCTGTTGGGTTGCAATTGTGAGACTGATTAAATTGATTATTTAAAAATAAATACATATATTATTTTGTAATCTTAACACAATCTGTTTTTGTTTCAATAATGACAGATGAAGGTTTACATTGGTACCTTTTTTTGGTACATGGTAGAGAAAGAAAAAAAAGATTCATGGTATGATATTGCAACAACATTTCTCCTGCATCTTTCATTCTAACTGTGGTGCATCTGCTCTACTTCAAAACGATTAATTGCAGTGTTTGTGCTGTGTGCAAGTCTGATTTCGAGGCATTGGACGTGCACTCTAACATTGAAACGTGCAGGGAAGAATTTCTTACCTTCTTCAGAGCTGACATTCTAGGCGGATCCTCCTGCAACAAGCCCCTCTCAGATAGCGAACGTCCCGAGCCAAGTTGAGGAGGTGCGCACAGAGCAAGTCAAGTCGGTGCTGCTGGTGCCGAGCCACGCGGTGGCTGCTTAGTATTCCTCTCCTGCTGCCACCCCGTCATCGGTGTGCGCACGCACCGCACAGCTGTTGTGACTCCATCCCGACACACGGGGCGCGCTTCGTCCGGTGCGTCAATCATTTCACCAGGCTTTCTAGTATAAACAAAACGCAAATATCGATTTATTGTGATGGTTTATGGCGTTTGGGGAAAATCAGTAGCTAAGATGTCATCATAATATTGCATTACTGTCATCTGAATCCAGCGTCATGGTTGCAATGTAGGATTCACAAAATGTAAACTTTTGCCACTTGTCTTTTGCAGCACTGCACAGCTGTTTCCAAGAATATACATTCTATGCACAATGTTAGTCCTATTTATATTGAGTGCCGAATCCAAGAACATTTTCAGAGGAACGAGATCATACTTCCATATATTATTACAGAGATTTGGTTCTATCTTAATACCTTAGAATAATCTTAATAGCAATAGTTGTAAATGGAGCCTTGCACGTTTTGTAGTTTGTAGTCCTCTTCCGTTAACTGTCACTGCAGGTAGCTGTAGCTCGTGAAAAGACCGACACTCTCTGTCGCTGACTTCGGGCTGGTTAATTATTTCATTAGTGAATTTCAAACATTCTTACTCACACTTGGCGTTGGTGTTTGTAGCAAGAGCACGCTATTTCACCGCTGTACGACAGAAGTTATTCGAGATGCGAGCAAATTATTTTAAATGCAGCCCAACATAGTCACTCACTCAGCTAGCTAGCAAGCTAGCATGAGCCAAATGCTTCATTGAAATGTGTTTCCTCTTCTCGACAAAACAGACGTGTGAATATGGCGTGTAGAAAAGACGGTAAGCACCGATGACACCGTGGACATAATGCGGGGGTTGTTTTATTTCACTCTGCAAAACTGTTGTCGCTGACTAGCAGCGAGCTAACGAGCACTAGCAAAGTCTCGCGTTATTAAACAGGAACGCCGCTACCTTGTCAACAAATGCACGTGTTCCACTGTCAAAGAAGAGCCGTCCGTATGCCGCGGTGTTTCCTTTTGCACACATGACGTGAGAACGTTTTGGACTGGCGCTCTTAACGGTTTATGTTTGGTCTTCAAAGGGTTTAAAATCTCTGGAAGACGTTTAGTAGAGTTGCCAACCGTCCCTTGAAATACAGAATTGTCCCGTAGGTGACAATGAAATGGTGCGTCCTGGTTTGAATCGATACAGGACGGGGTTGGTCTTGAACGTCAATTTATTCTCGTTGCAAACTCACGTTCGTTTGCGCTCAAAACCGTAATCTACGTAGCTGCACGCAATACCATTGCGCAACCCATTCATGACAAATGCGTACTGGTTGCGTCGAGGTCATGAATCAGGATCACTTGTTCTTTTCAGCTTTATTTGTTAAATTCCTTTGTAAAAGCCATCCATCCTGCGCTTTATTGATTGTTGTGTAAAAATATGTTCAATTAAAATATTTCAATCCAACTATGTGGATGATATACTTTTTTTTTAAATCCTATTTTAAGTTATGATTTACCACTACTGCTGAGCCACTGGCCTGTGATGGTCATGGCTCCGAGCGCTGCGGGAGGCGTCCTTTATTTTTCTGAATGAAAGTTGGCAACACTACGTTTACGTGATTTAAAAAAAAAAAAAAAATGCATCTCTTTGGTTGTCAGTTTTTCAGTCCAAAGTGCTCCGGAGGCTTTATCCTGCGACACCCAAATTGGAGAAGAAGCCAAGCCCACCGCACAGTGTAGAGGGCTTGGCTAATAAAGCTTGTGTGAAAAGAAAAACTCCCAAGGGGGGCCTTGTTATAGGTAAGGTAACTGTTAAAAATCGGTACATTAATATCCAAACACACGATTCATTGAGAGCCACTTCGATCACGTGGCTCCTGCTCTTGCTCTTTATTTTTGTCACAGGAAATAAAGAGACGACGCAAAGTGTGGCCAATCCTGGCAGGCGTGTGTACACAGTCGTGCCTCCTCCGGCAGACTTCAAGGCACATGCAGAAGAATCTGTCAACCTCCCCTCATCAGGCAGTACTAATAGTGACAAGGACTCAGCTGGTGAGAAGACTGTAATTGCATGTGGGTTTTTTTTTTACTTGTGTCACGCATGTTTTTGTTTGATCTGAAGCGACTTTAACAAAGCAATGAGTTACATTACAAGCAAGACATAATCTGCAAAATTGTCGATCATCCTCATCATTCAGAAATCAATGGGTAATTAAAAGTTCAATTTCTTTTGCATGTAGTCGCTGTTTGAAACAAACTGCACTGGGTTTATTCTTAACCCACTTAATAATCCAAGATGCAAAACTCTTAAATGATCAAGATGAAGATTAATCAATTAATTAAGACATTTCTTTTATCCTTATTCTGCTGCATTAGCTGCATACAGACAGTTGAATAATGCTGCTGTACAGTTAATAACCACCTGTGGCCTCGAAAGTTTGCAAGACTGAGACTCAGCAAGTTTCTTCTCAATCAGCAACCCCATCAGCTCAATTTGCTGATTAGAACGCAATCAAGTGAAAAGAGCCAGTATCTCATTATTGGAATTCACTGGAGAAGTGATTTGCTGGAAAGAAAGGGACTCTTGGTGACTCATTATTGAGCATTACTGAGACCAAGACCTCTTGTATCAGTGTGTCTTTCAAACTTTCCACAGGTGAAAAACCCGTGAGTCTGTCCTTGCAGCACGACAGCATTACAGAAGTACAATGTTCAGTGGGTTGTGTTAAAAAAGAACTAATCTGGCGTTAACAATCATGTTGCCAACAGAGCATGATAGCGCAGAGGAAATCAGACCAGATCAGGATGAACAGAAGAGAAGAAGAAGGAGAAGGAAAAGAAAAACTTCACTCCCTCCGCAGTCTGGCAGAGGCGGAGCAGCCCAGGTCGGCGAGCCCAATACAGAACCCAGTGAGACACCTGAGAATGACGGGCAAGAGTGCATGAGCAAGAACAAGAAGAGGAAGCTGAAGAAGAAACGGCACAAAGAGAAGCTCCGGTCCATGGGCCTGATTCCTCAGGCCGCCGCTCTGGAGTTCACGTACAAGAAGGATGGAGAGGAGGAGGAGGAGGAGGAGGAGGAAGACGATGAGAGAAGAGCCACCGAGGTGTCCGACTTCCTCAGGACCACCATGAAGCTCTACGCATCAGATTGTAATTATCTGACAAGGCATCTTGTCCCCTAGTATATTGTAATGTCCTGTTTCACTTCATTTGGACTCTGACGCACAAAGCCGCTTTGATGAAGGTCGGAAAACACAATTAAATCCTGACAAACGCTTCAAGCTTTTGTTTGACAGTTTAAGAGAATTTATCTGCACATCTGCCTTTTGCTTTGACACGGTAGCAAAAAGCAATTAATTCTAAGCCTGATTTATGTTTATTACATTTTTTTGAGCTATATATAATGTGAGTGAACAAACGTCTGTTATTTAAAGAGTGGCTGTCAGTCAGGGGTTCATATCAACGTTGTGCTGCGGCAGAAACAGAAACGTGATTGCACTCCACAATCACAAGAGTTGTAATCAAGGGGCTGAAACCAAACACCCACTGTATCCATACATGTTGATGATGCTGCAGGGTGCACTGAAAATAGCTTGCTGGTCGAGATGCTTGCAAATGAATGAGGGTTCCACTGCAGCGCAGTGGCGCTGCACACTAGACAGATCTCTCCCACTTTTCGATATTAGTTTCTACTTTTTAATTCCGGACCCCAGTGGGACAGCCAATATTTAGCATATTGCCTTAGCATATTTAGCCCTCTGTTTTGCAACCCTCCGCCCCCGTGGAAACGCTCCGTTTCATCCAACTAAGCAGTGGTGCTTTGCCGTAAAGCGTGACATCTGATCTCCAGAGCTTCGTGTATTGACGCTTGCTTCCTGAAAAGTGAAATAAATCCCGGTACTTGGCCGACTAAAGACAAGTAACTTTGCATGATGACCAAAATAACTCTCGTTTCCTCCTCCCGCCTCCAGCGTCGTCGCAGACAAACAAGCCCCGCCTCCCGCCCGGGGTCGTCGATGACCTTGCGAGCAGCGTAGCCGCCGGCTCCACGCCAGCCTCCGTCCTGAAGCAGCTCCACGACCTCAAGTCTCTGGTCCATCGGAGGGAGAGGGACAGACTGGAAGAGGCCCTGCAGGAGCTCCGCAGCTCGTCCTCCATGTCTGCCGGTCGGTCACACCTGCTGGTGTTTGTCCACACTGGCTCGCACTCGTGGGGATCTGCTCCCAGCCCCTCGCTGGCACGTCCGCGCTCGTTAAAACACGTCTCCTTCTGTCTGTGCTTGTCTCTCCCGTTCACCCCAGTGGTATTGATTTTTAATCGTTCACTCGAGCGTACCTGCTCATTCGCGCCTCCTTGACCCTCTGCCACGCCACCGCAAACAGCCGGCTAACGTGTTTGAACTTGCTCATCTCGTCCGTATTCTGAAAAAAAGAGGACACAGGGCGAATTGCCACCCCAGACACGACACCTGCGCCTGTGTGCGTTTGTGCTTTCGCATGCTTGGCTAGTTGGCCGCGTAATAGGATCAGCGGGGATTTTGCCGCCATCACGCTCGCTCACAGCAGAGGGAGCAGAAAAGAGGCTGGCTTCTTTGTGTGGCGGGACACAAAGTGACACTCGGCTTCCTGTCCATGTTCGCAGGAAGTGCAGCGTCACAACTGCTTTCTTTGTGCCCGTTTCTTCTTCTTTTTTTTGTTGTTGTTTTTTTGTGTTTGGGGCCGAGCACGACAATCGAGCTCGTTCTTTGCTGCACCTGCTCCCCAGAGCTCCCTCCCCTCACTACCTTGTGCTGCATGATTCATGCTTTTCATTTGACTGTTTTGTCAACCCTTCTTTTTGTGCGACTCCACCGACAGCAACTGCAGCAGCGAGGGTTCTGTTAATATTCTGTCATAATTGTGCCGTCTTACCCCTTTGCAGCAATGACAGGAAATTACCTCAAGGAAACATTTGTTTGCTTGGAAAATTCTGACCTAAATCTAGGGGTGACAGGAGTTAAAACTATGCAGAATTTTTTAATTTGATGTCACTGAAAACGGTTGAAAATAATGGATTGGAGTATTTCTAATCTTGCAGCTGCAACAACTTCCCATCGCTTTAAAAGCTTTAGTGATGAAATGTCAAATCCAAAAGGTGGTGCCTAGAAACTTTGAAGTCTTTGATGATTCTGTTAATGCACGGGCACTGCCAGCAACTGTGCATATTTGCGTGTAAGACAGCGTGGAGGATGGAATCTCAACAAAGTCATGAGTAAAGTCGAGTGAAGTAATAACACACCGCTGTGTTTCCATGAATTAATGACGTGATAAAATATATTCATTTCTTTATTCTCCATGCAGTTTGTGCTGCCCTGTGCATGAAAGGTGCCTACTTGAATAGAAGCACCTCACTTCACTCCTGCCCTACGCCGGAGCAGTGATTGCGGGTAGAAGATCCCACTGATCGTAAATATGAGAGCTCAGATGCATCCGTCCGGCTTTTATCCCTCCTCATTAAGGTGTCGTGTTTGAGCTACGGTCCTTATGGGAGCGAGCACCGCACATTCATTTTGATCCACACTGGTCGAGCTTACTTTCCACTGAGTCCACCGAAGCCTCTCGCTCTGTCACCCCCCGCCCCCCTGCAGGAGGTAATCAATTGAGTGCAGGAGCTGCTTTAAAGCAGATTTCCGCTGAGCGTCTTCCACCGGTGACGCTGAGCTGACTGATCTCCTTTTGTTTGTGTGTTTGTTTGATTATTTTTTTTTGACTCGACTCACTAAAAATGAAGTCTAACTTTTTGGGAGCACACCAAATATTCCTCTGTGTGGCCAGACCTCACTTGACCGTCTCCCTCTCCGCTTTCACACCTTTAGGTGAAACAGCCGCAGTCGTGGCGCTGTTCCAGTACTGGATCACCGACATCCTTCCCGTGAGCGACGACAAGAAGGCGGAGCTTCCGGCAGCACTCGCATGAAGGCCCGAGTCATTTTCACCCAGAGACAACCTGCAAGAACTCCATTTTTCTATTGTGTTTCATTTGTGATTCTGTATAAAAGCCCTTCATCGTCGTCTTTCTGTGCAACAGGTCTGTGTGCCGCCATGTGAAATACATTTGCCAGAGGCTTCTTTTTTTAAAAAAAAAAAATCTTGGCCTTTTGTCTCATTGGCTCGCTGTGCGTTTGGGAAGCCACTGTTAGAAAACAAAGCCAGTTAATCCCGATCGGATCCAATCCTCCTGCCACCCTCGGCACGCCGTGATTATCGACTGCGCTGCTACTTATCTCCCTGTTTGTTGCCGTTCAGACCAATCCTGCTTTTTTTTTTTTCTCTCTCCCCTCCGCTGGTGCTAACGCGCGCCAGCCCTTCCTGGCCTCTAATTGCCAGAACACGCCTCTAATTGCCAGAAAAAGCAAATGTCAGCCCAGCGTGAGCTCCGCCGTTATTTGCACATGTTTCTGACATTTAAAACCCTGCTGCTTAACCTAATGGCCCCTCAATTATCTGCGCCGCGCACCGACTCAAATCAATCGCTGCCTTTTTAGCGTTCCCTTCTTTCGCGCACCTGCGCCAAATTAATTGGCGTTCCGCGGAGAGCTCCCGCCGAAGGACGCCTCTTCTGAATCCCAACTCTGTGCCCTTATCTTGCTGTTGTTGTTGTTGTTGTTGTTGGACCAGGGGAACCAGAACCGCCCAGGGAGTCAGTGGCTTAACCTTCTGCATAACCATACCTGTCTAGAGCTGAGATTATCTATCCTAACGCATTTACCCATAGCTCAGTGCCAGGGGACGAGTTCAGAGAGAGGGCAGAGAGCATTATCACGGCGGGATGCTGTCGCTGATGGTGGGAGCCGAGGAGGAGCTGGCACCAGGGATTGTTGACGTTTGCGCTCGTTTAGATTCACAGTGACTCTCTGCTGCTTGTTTAATGATGGACTTTTGTTTTTGGATTCTGATCAGCCTCTATCAGGTCTCTGGCAGACCTAAATATGACAATATCTCTACCCAGCAGAATTCATGGCGGCCGTCTGGTACGCCTAACACCAAACAACAAAACACACATGATATACAAAGTGTTCTTTAACCAGACTTATCAACTAGATTTAACTCTATTATAACTCTCTATATACTATTATTTGGCAAATTCATTCATCTTTATTTACCAAACGGGCTTAAAAACATATTGGTTGTATTATTTGAAATAAATACACACAGAAAAAGTTCAGATTTGCAGTGACGCGATGAAGATGTCATGGCTTCGACTCTGTGCAGCCGCTGCAGCTTTAGATTATTCAGGGATGCAATCAACCGAGAAGCAGAATTAGGTTGTATTACAAGAGATGGAGAAATGGAAGTTATTGTTGCTCTCTGGCAGGAAGAAATGAAAAACCTCTGCCGCAACAGAGAGAATAAAGACACTATCAGCACGGCTCCCTCGCCGTGGGACCTCAGTGGCGTCCCGTTCTGCTGAGAGGATATTAAAAGTCCTGAGAAATGTGCTGATGTGGAACCGTTCCCAACTGAAAAGACATCAAAATCGACCCACTTTTTTCTGAAATCACTCGTTAAGTTAAGATTAATCAATGGGCGCTATTTATTGATTGATTTTTTTCCCCCCACTGTTTGAATGGGAGTATCCTAAAATATGTGCAGTTAAAACACAGCAGTGTAGCATATTCATCATATTTCGCATTATGCAGGAAAAAGGGTGCAACAAACATCAAAGATTTCTGCATGCAGGGAAACAACAAATGGAAATAAAACTGTATCATTTCTTTGATGACACAGTGAATTTGGAGGGAGTATTTATTGTGAAATAATACTATTCACCTGCAGGTGATCTTTGATGTTCAAGCCATGACCGAGCCCTGCAAAACCCTCCCTCCTGTTTATGGCAGCACCTTTGTCTGTGTGTGCCAGCTCCTTTAATCCCTTTAGACCCACCACCTGCAGGCCGTCTCTTATGTAACGTCAGGAAGGGAGACGTTATAAGGCTCGACAGGGCCGTCCTGAGTCACACAGCAGAGCGCAGGCTGAAGGGTCCAGTCACTCCAGCAGAGGAAGATCCTCCGTCAGTGGGTTTCCCATCCGGGGAGTCCAGGAGGAGGATCTCAGGGAGGCTCCTCGCTCTTCATTTGGCCTCATTTCCTTGAACTGACAGAGGGACCATCGTTAAAAATGTTTTACAGACTCCCGAGGCTGACGCCAGGCTACATCAGGCTGCTGCAGGTGAGTGTCCAAAAACAAATCTGAAAGATCCCTAAATAAATGTCATCTAATTAAACAAAGATTCTGGTCTTTTTATGGTCTTTGGTCTGTAACGTTTTAGTTCCTTTTTAAATATAAAACTTCATCAAATTGACATCAAATTGATGTGTTAGAAATAAATTGAAAAAAAACAAACATGGTGCACAACAACCTCCATGTTACCGGACTCAGATGTGAAGTCAGAAAAGCTCCTGTTGCGCTGAGCTTATGTAATACAATTGGAACAAATTTGTTAATGTAATTAAGATACTTGAATCCTATTACCCAAAAAGTGCTGATGTAATAGCAATGCCCATTTAGGAATCGCAAAGAATAGAAACGAGTTTAAAAATAAACAAAGTGTATGAGAAGCAGCGATGACTCACGGCCAAATAGGCCAGTGTTTGGTTGGCTGTATGCAAGAAGGCAACCCGGATTAAGACGTTGCGTGTATGCAAAAAATAGAATAAATCTAAATAGATCAACAGTGTGCAGACACTTGTGGTGCACCCACAGTGCATGTTGTTGTTTACAATGCAAAGTGGACATTTGAAATTGAAATTCTGTGACTACACAGTCCCTAAAACATTCACTTTGTCATGTTCACTTCACATGCTGTTTGGTTTCGCCTGAAAATTCTCGAATTCAATGGAAAATGCGATCTCCCACCGAGTGCTTACATGTGCCACGCTGAGTCTGTCTCTACATGCTGAGCTGGTTTTTAAGCGTCAGAGGAAAGAGTTGACTCTATCTAATTCAAATGTTCCTGCATCAAGGAAATATTCACCGAAAATTGTATTTAAAACAAATTCGGAAAAGCACGTCTAATGGTCTGAGCCTGTTTTGATTGACGTTGCTTGGCCTGCCATGCCATCAGCGGCCATTCGAGACCTTTTAAGAGTCAAAGTGTGTGTGTGTATGTGTGTGTGTGTGTGTGTGTGTGTGTGTGTGTGTGTGTGTGTGCGAGGCGCTGATTTTAATGACTTCCTGCGCTGGTTTATTGACAGGAGCGGCGTAAAGACTTGGCACCGTTCACAAACCCAGAGTTATGTCGTCGTTTCTCTCCCCGTCACCATATGATGCGTTTTGCTTTAGCTCACAAAACACAATCACCTTTGTCGGTGGCATTTACCACAAACAATTGAGACGTGCGAGGCGGCGCCGCTCCGCTGCGTTGTAAATGGAGATGAGAATCGGGTGACTGACTTGCAGAAATGGCTTCCTAACTGTCTGTGACCCAGCTCCATTAGACGCGACAAGGTTTCTATTATTTTCCCTTCTATGCTCTTTATAATTGTCAGCGGCCCCGCTGAGGAAATTGCCTGTGACGCCTCGCAGGGGAGCATTCTGTTTTTTCTCTGGAAGGAGACAGGGCACAATGAGGAAATGTGGAAAATTAGAGAAAATGGGGTTTTAATCTCCCTGGGACTGCATGGTGCAACGGCTCGGGGAAAGGTGGCCACGTAGCGCTGTGTGCGTCGGGTGCAGGAAAAGGTTTATAAAGAGGGCCATGAGAGAATAGTTCACCCAAAATTGAAACCTCAGTCATTTGGCCAAGTCGAAGGAGGCGAATTTCACCGGATGCCAAAAACAATGCGAGCGTATTGTGGCGTTGAAAGCATCGAAAAGGAAAACGGCAAATATCTAAGACACTTCAGTCCCCTCTGACTTACAGAGGTGACATTGACACCATGATTTGGGCCAAATTACTGCCGACACTTTAATGAGACGAGAGCAGTATAGAGGTTTACCACTGGGTTTTTGTTTCGCAATAATAGATTGGTTTCATTAATAGATTAAAAAAAAAGTTGTGATTCTTTATCGATATCAAGGTGAGTTAGACATCGGCATGTGTTTAAAAAATTTTTTTTAAGTGTGTGTGGTTGTTGTTTGAATTGGAGCTATTTGAACAATGCTGTTGTGAAGTCACAAGATTTCCATTTTTACCAAATATATATCTATATATATATATAGATATATATATATATTTCACTTAATTACATTTCAGAACCTGTAATGTCTCACTTTTACTTGAGTAAAGGAGTTAAATCAGTACTTCTACTTTAAACAGAGTATTAATTATTTTTACACAGGTACCTTATACTTTTTCCACCTCTGGACCTTGGTGAATTTTAGTTTTATAATGACCTATACCTTTAAATTGGCCTGCACTTATGTATATCTACCTATCTTTCTCACCCCAGACGCAGGCCTACCACAACGTGGCCGTGCAGCCGCCAGCTGAGAAGTCGGTGCCCCGCGTGGCGATGCTGCTGGGAGCCGTGGGCATCGGGATGTGCGGCTACAGCTCCAGGCAGCTGGCCCTCCACCACCGGCCCTCGGCGCGGGTGCTGCAGCTGGTGGGCACCCACACCGACGCCAGCATGATGGCCGCCACGGCTCAAAGGAGCCGCTGGGCCGCCGGCTGCCAGGAGATCCCGGCCGCCTCCTTCGCCGCCCAGAAAGTTGCCACAAAATAGAAGCGCGTCGAGGAGCAGGAGAGAAGGAGTAGCCCGATGCTAGGCTAGCCTGCGATGGCGGGCGTCGGGGGTTCGGTGGCAGCCACTTTTTTTTTTTTTTTTGCGAGTCGCGGATTTGAGCTGTGCCGGCCCATTTCACGGTGTGGCCCACGTGCTCTCTGAAGACGTGCAGGTGCAGCTGCTGGATCTCCGTCGCGATGTTGGGCAGGAAGTTGGATGTCTCATAGGTCTAGTGTCATGTGGAATGTGAAATGTACGCGTCACACAGTCTGCTTTTGTGTCTAATATTAGAGGACACCAATTGAGTCAAGTGATTAGATGAGTGTGGAAACTTCCCAAAGACTTGCAGCTAAATGTGGTTAAAGGGAGCTAATGTGTGTAATTTGGGGGCCATTCTGGTGTCCCTTTTTTCTTCCAGAGGCATTCAGCAAAAAGCAGGCTGCCTCTTGGCACCTCTACACGCAGATGGCCGGCGATATTTCCCCCCTAAACACCCACACGCACTGCTACCTATCCTTCTCCCCCCTCAGGCAGGGAGCCATCCCTGCACCATGATTCCAATTGAATTTCCTCTGAGGAGAAGCAGGTGCCGTCCATCAAAAAGCCTTGGCGTGCTCTCTGGCACCGTCTGTCTGTCAGATGGAGCAGCTTTGACTTTTATGGCCAAATCATAAGACGGGTGCTTCATGTGTTCTGAAAAGTCCCCCCCCCCGTCACCCCCCTAAAAAAAAAAGAAGGAGAGAGCGGCTGGAGGGAGGGGGAAGGGGCTTGTTTTCAAAAATAAAGCGTATTTAAGAGTGATGCAAGCTCAAGCTCATTTGATATCAAAGCTCTTTTCATGCAAGCGACGCAAATAACACCCCGCCGGATTATGAATCTTAATTTACCCAGCCGAGGCACCCGCCCGCCCTGCCACCCGCAGCGCCTCGGCTGATGATTCTGCCTGGATAAGCCCGTGTGCTCAGTGGGGATTACCTCAGGTGGAAAAATCATCCCCGGCACACGCAGCCACTCACCTAATCTGGTATTAGAGCGCGGCCAGAGGCAGACGGGCCACCCACGCTGCGCAACTTTGCGCCATTCTCCCTGCAGGGTCCACCATTCGCCCCCTCTCTGCCGTCGGTGTGAGGCAGGAGGGCAGGGGGCTTGAGACGTGGCGAGACGCTGAGTGTGGTTGAGAATGTGCGCCGTGCCTTTCGCGTAGCGCAGGGACCAACTGTCTGCATTATAAAGGCCCCATCTCTACCGTACCTGCTTTTGGATATTCATTTTTTTTTTTATCATAACGAATTCTCCCAATACGTCAATGGGTTGCCAGGAAACAGCACATTTAGCCCTCTGTTTGCGGCGCTCCACGAAAATGTTCGGCTTTAGCTTCCTTCTTGAGTCGATGATTCGTGGGTGGAACTGATGCCAGGCTGAACTTTAACACCCTGGTGCCCTTTATGACATCACAAAGGGGCCATTTTGTGCAGGCTGCAGAAACATACTGTCATGAGAAAACTTTAAAAAGTTGTGGGACCTCCAATAACACCAGAACTTTCCGTCAAAACTGACCTCTCATAATACACAGGAAGAGCCATGAAAGAAAGTTCTGTAAGAGAAAGGCGAGAGAGCAGTGGAGTGTTTCATCACTCCGAGGTCAGTCAGACCTTGTCATCAGGTTTTTTTTATTTCACCGTCAGATGTCTTCTCCTCAGGTCTGCCAAATCTGATCATCAGCTTGTTGTTGCCGGCTGCTTGTTTTCATTTCAGAGCCCTGCCAGGGGAGCGCTGGCACAGTGCAGGTCTCCCTCAAAAGTGCTCGTAATCCACTCAGCGGAGGCGTCTAATGGCTCCAACTGGCAGGCGGGCAGGCGGGCAAGCGAGCGAGCGAGAGAGTGGCCATCTCACGCACGCTCACAAGGGGGCGACGGCGGTAATGGGGACAGGAAGTGGGGCTCCGGAACAGCAGGGAGCAAGGGATGGCTCACATCCAACCCAAATCAGGCGATATGGAACTTTTCAGAACCACCTGAGGCACGTGCGTCTCCGTCACGCGCTGGCAACAAAGTGCGGCTCACTGTGTCATTCAGGCACCGCACCTGGAGGAGAGAGAAATCAATGGCTCGGCGGTGGGCGAAGGGAGGGGGCGCTGTGCGTGGCTGGTTATGATGGATTTTCTCTATACTGCAGTGGTAAACAGTGAGAGCAGAACATTATGGAATCCCATTGATCTCAATCAGTGTGTGTGTGTGTGTGTGTGTGTGTGTGTGCGCGCGTGTGTGTGGGCCCAAATGTCTGTGTGTTTGACCTCTGATTGCAGAAAAACTTTCTTCGGGGGCACAAAAGAGCACCGAAAACACACTCGGTCTCGAGAATGTTTGAGGTCAAAGTCAAAGTCAGTTCCCTTGTCACTCACAGCTGCGCTGCTTCTCTCATCATAGCTCCACCTCCACTGGGCCCCTGGACAAGTGTTCTGTTTCTGTTAGTGACCGAATTGATGTATAGTTGAATCGTGTTGTATGGGATTAGTGAAATAAAAGCATCTGGAAAACTATAAACTATTGTACGGATCATACTTTTTTTTTTTTTTTTTTTTTCAGACAGCGCTGTGCAAATAAATTATGTTTTTTTTTTTCTGCTTGGAAATAAACAAATAAATAAAGTGTGATTTATCAACGTAATCATGCCTGCTGCGTTTTGGTATTTGCTGACACTGTTTCAGAAGGAGGGACCGACAATTCCAAAGTCCCTGAGGAGGAGGAGGCTCAAGCGCAGGAGAACAACGCTCAGTTGTTGATCACACTGTCTGCTCTGACTGCGGTGGTGCCACTGCAGTTCTTTGCATAGAAAATATTTGCTTATCTTAAAACCTTAACATTTGAATTTTGCATATAAACTAATCACACTGGGTCTCCATGTTACACTGCCTACTTTCATTGTCTTGTTGCTTTTTAGTTCTATGTGCTCACACAATGGTGTAGAGTTTGATCAACAAATAAAAATCAAGCATCAACATCAGTAAGAAAATTAAAAACAAACTGAGATGTCTTTACGATCACAAGGGGTACAGAAAGTAGAATCAAGTGATGGGATGCACAAGAGGAGTCGGATATGACACGAATGCAAAGACTTAACAAAAATAAGGAAGATATTTTGTTGTTTATTTGTGAGGTACCTCACGCATTACATTTATTATCTTAAAGGACTGGAACTTATTTTTATGTCCCAGTCACGTTCCACCTCACAGGAGCCTGAGGCGGAGCGGCACAGTGGGTCACTGGGTTAACTTGCCGGTAATAATCGGCTTGACATGCGAGTAGGAAGGAGGGGACCACCACCACCGCTGCCGCCGACACACATAACAGGAAACAGGTTCTCGGCACCAGCCCACCACTGCCCTCTAGCGGCAACACCACGCCACTGCTGGACATTATATTTACTTAAAACTACTTTTTTTTGTAGTTTTTTTTTTTTTTTTTTTTTTTTTTGGTGCAGTTCTCGGATGGAAATAATAAAAACAATCGAGGATTGATTTGTGCAGGTTAGCTTTGGTTTTCACCGCAGCAAAGACAAAAGTGCGCGGGTGTGTGCACGCCGCCAGCAGCACTCCTCCGGCTGTGTTCCGTCCCGGAGAAGAGGACTCGGAGGGGCAGTGCGCTGCGCTGCGCTGGGCGAGCCGAGGGTAAACAGCGTGGAGGCGAGGAGCTCCTTCACTGCGCCGAGCTCTGCGGGGCCCCATCGAGAGGATATCTGGCAACTTTGCTCGTCCACCTTCGAGGGTCGGTACGCAACTTTTTTTTTTTCCCCCCTTTTCTTTTCTCGCTCTCCACGTCGACACGCCGTAGATTGTCGAGCGCGAAATCTCACGTTGATGTTCCTTGACGCGCGCGCACCGGGTTCCTGTTTGAAAGTTTTGGAGCGTGCTTTTGCGCCTCAATTCGACACAAAAGGCGGCTCTTCTCTCGTGCATGTGATTTTCGGTTCTTCTGACGGAAAGAGCTGGTGTTTTTTTTTTTTTGTTTGTTTGCTTTGTTTTTGTTTTTTTTGTTTTTTTAACTTTAGTGAGCTAACAGACCATCAGGTTTGTTTTACACATGTGGTCTCGGCGAAGTGTCCTGGTTCCTTAGTTCCATGTGATTAGAAGCCTTATTGCGCGAAGCAGACTGATCTTTCTCAACCATTAATGGATCATTAAGCAGTAATTTTTTTTCTCCTTCTAGCCTCCCCATTGGCTGTAACTTTATGACTCCCATTTTTTTTTTTAAGTACTGTGTGTGTGTGTGTGTGTGTGTGTGTGTGTGTGTGTGTGTGTGTGTGACCCTAGTTTCTCTTTTGGGGGTGACAGATCTACAAGCACCTGCTGGGCCCAGCATCAGTGGCCCCCACATTCCATCATCACTGCAAACATGGGAAACTTCTCCAGCAAGGATGGCCATGGACCCACAGGTATGGCAACTTTAATGCGACAACACATGCACTTCGACTGTACAGACAAATCATGTTATTGTGCCTGCTCGCCTGTACCTCTGCGACCTGCTGGCACAGCAGCCGGTTTGCTTGGCTTACACTTGGAAATTTCACTCACGCTGCTGCAGTGGTTAGCACCTCAGAGACAGTGGGCTGTGGGTTCGATCCCCTGGGCTGTGTGGTATTTGCATGTTCTCCCCGTGCCTGGGGCTTCTCCCTGTGCCTGGGTACTTCGGCTTTCTTTCGCAGTCCAAAAACATGCACGTGAGTTGAATCGGCAACTCGTCATTATTCTGTTTCGGAATGAGTGTGAATGGTTGTTTGTCTTTCTGCGCGGCCCTGCGACCTGTCCAGGGTGAAACCCCGCCTTCGCCCAAAGATAGCTGGGATAGGCTCCAGCACCTCCCATAGCCCTGGGTCTCACTCATCCACCTTGCCAAGCTCCGATACACAACATTTCAATCTTCAGTCAGTTGTGGTTGGGTGTAAACTGTGGCTATCGCTACAGAACCCTCTTAAAATGGCAGTGAAGGCTTTTGCCATTGGACAACATTATTTCCTCTGGGCTGTGCTCACACTGGCAAGAGTTCCAACAGTGAAACACCAGTGCGAGGTGGCTGTAGAGCCACAGAGCGCTGACGCTTGGCTAATGGGTGCGCAGCGGCAAATCTGTTTATTGCAAAAATTGTGACGTGACGGACGCACGGTTTCCCCAGGCTACCTTCCAAATATCGCAAAACCCCTTCCAAATATTCCCGTAAATGTTGTCTGTGGGCTCTTTAGCAGATGAGGCTTTGAGTCATGGTTGGAAAAAAAGGCAAACAGGAAGAGGACAGAGGACGCGAGAATGAAAGAGCGGCGGATATTAACGACAGAATTAAAGGTAACAAATAGGAAACCAAGCAGAAAGGCCCCCACTTTGTGTGCGTGCGTGTGTGTGTGTGTGTGTGTGTGCATGCGCGCACACTGCAGGAATCTTGGCAGCCCTTGTGTGTGTTACGCAGTGAGTGGTCATTCTCCTCGCGTCCCCATGCGATTCGCTCTGGCCCCGGCAGGCCAGCTGTGATGAATCGGCAGAATTCCCCGGCTCAGCACAAGGGCGTCGGATTAATCATAGGAAGCCTAATGCTATCTGACACACACACACACACACACACACACACACACACACACACACACACACTCACTCACACTCTCTCTCTCTCTCTCTCTCTCTCTCTCTCTCTCCATCTCGCTCTGTCAGCCTGCCACCCATGCCCATGGTTTGGTGGCCGCATTAAGGAGGAGGAGGAGAAGAAATTAAAAAAAAAAAAAAGCAGGAGTGACATGAGAAAGTTATGAGACAATCGAGCGATTCTTCCCGGGCGGTTCAGACCCGCGCAAGAGCAGCTCATTTAAAGATGCTGAGACGACACAGTCGGTCAGCTTCAAGCGAAGATCGTATCCAAAACGAGTGCGCAGAGGAGCGATAAGACGTAGACGTGATGCCCGCTGTTTTTTTTGCGGAGGTTTCCCGGGTTTGTCGTCATTGGTTCAAGGCTTTTCGTGGGCCAGGGACAAAAGGAAGAAAAATAATCACTTATGTTATTTCCTTTGTGCCAGGACTGGAGATTAATCTCTAGCCCTACTGCTACAAATTGGTCTGTGCATGCATGGGGAGCTTTTCTCCTCTGTGTGTGTGTGTGTGTGTGTGTGTGTGTGTGTGTGTGTGTGTGTGTGTGTGTGTGTGTGTGTGTGTGTGTGTGTGTGTGTGTGTGTGTGTGTGTGTGTGTGAGAAACAGAAGCGTTGCAGTGCCATCACGGATGAGCAGTTCCTTGAGGAATGTCTGGGCATCTTCAGGGAGTGACTGTGCTATGTTATGTTATGGTCATCTCAATGACCGGTTGTGTTCACAGTTAACATGCCAAACTAGTGACTAGTAGTCTGGTTTTTTGCCATTGGTACCGTCGGTGATGCAGCTGCCCGGCTGGTTACCATTCCCTCCTGACAGTTCTGTTAGCTCCTTGAGATTTTGATCATCCACTAGCTTACCAATGTTACAGCACACGGGTCTCCGTTAAGCCATCAGAACAGGCTTTGGACCCTCTTGCTGCAACTCGGGAAGTGCAGCGGACCACAGTGATTCCAGCACATCCCACAAATGCTTAATCAGATTGGGATCTGAGGGCATTGGCACAGAGTCAGCACTGGAGGCTTTTTGTTGCTTTCCCCAAGACATTCCTGAATGTTTTTGTTGTGGAAGGGAGCATTGTCCTCCTTCAGGGTTGAGGTTATTCAAGAGGGCATTGTCCCGTGGAGCTCTTGTTGCCTTGAGGAGATTGCTTCAACATGCAGTGGCTGTAAGATGGACGGAACCTGTCAAAGGTGTCAAGAGGGTCGGGGTGGATACAGTGAAAAGGATAACAGCACTTCACAACAGGGTGAAAAAAAATCATATTGCAGTGATGGTGGACTGCATGGCTAAATTGCAGTTAATTTCTCTTTGCAACAAATGTTGAGTAACCTGGCAACGTGGCTTTGGGGTAAATTGGTGTGTCCGTCTGGGGAAGTTCCCATCACAAACAAGTGGGAGCTAAATTAGGAAGGTATTTCAATGACCCATCAGCCCATCACATTCATATGGGACCAATCAGAGTTGTTCCTGCTAGTTTAGCCAGCTTGAGGATTCCCTGGCGAGCTAGCGAGAACTAGCTGCTCTCCATGGCTGTTTCATGTGAGTCTCGACAGAACCGACGTTCAGTTAAGACTGTGGAAAACAAGTACGTTGATAAAAGCCTTCAGTGTTGTTTATTCATCATTATTTTACCATGAAAATGCAAGTAAGTCTCCATGAAACTGACGCTATATAGCAGAATTTACGCTAACAGGCGGTAGAGGCTGTTTAGGGCTTGCGATTGAGCCAACTTCCTGGTCAGATTTTATTTTTTACTTTTGTGTGTTGTTCTTTTTGCTCCAGGGTCCCATGCCGACAGTTTCCACACGCCACCTGTTAGTCCAGTCAGTGATGGACCTGCTTTCGTGCCCAAAAGTCTTAATCCTACCTCGCCTCAGCCTTCTTCCCCGGCTCCCATTTCATCTCCGCCTCCAGTTCCCGGCCTCGCATCAAGCGTGAAGAAGGCACCCGGCAGCCTCACCCCGAACCCGTCCAGCCCTCCTCTCGATTTAAGGCCTCACACAAAAAACGCTTCAAACAGCGCCACCGGTGACCCCCGGGCTGGCCTCATCCACAGCCAGGTCAAAGGACAAGCTTCCTTGGGGAGGAACGGGAGTCCGCCTACCTCCACCCCTCGCGGCCTCCTCTCCCAGAGGAAACCCATCACCGTCACCCCCACAAAGAGCCCTCTTTCCCAGTGCAGCATCTCCCCACTGGTGGGCAACTCTTCTGAGCGGAACTGGAAAGAAAGGGACAGTGGTCTGAGTCAGTCTTTACTGGGAGGCGGGGAGAGCCGTAGTGAGGACCTGGAGAAGCTGCTGGAAGAGTGTAAGACGACTCTGGGCATCACAGGAAGTCAGGATGGGGCCACGAGCACTGCAGGTAAGAGCAATTGTTTTTTTTTGTTTTTTTAAAGTGAGGCTTTCAACACCTTTAACACTTTCTGATGCTTCTGTATTCTTCCCTCAGAGATTCTGAAGCATCTCATAACAGAGGTGAAGACATTGAAGAGCACTCTGCAGGTGAGATCATTGAGGAAGCTGTTCTGCGACGGGTAACTTTTCCAAAATTTGATCCAGCAGAAGTAACAAAATAAGCAGTATTTTAGTCAATAGGATATAAATTAATATAAAATAAATAAATTAACTAGGAATAAGGGGGTTAGGGTGTCACAAACGGAGCGTAAAACAGCAGCAGCTGGATTATTTTTCTTTATTATCGTTTCATTGCCGTGTTGGCTGAGTCTCGACCGATCTGGAACAAAAATCCAGAGTCTGTCCAGTTCGAGACCGAGACCGAGACAAGATCGAGTAATAATGCCCTCAGAGTCCGAGACGAGACCCTTAAAAAGTGGTCTGGAGACCAAGACCAATCTCCAGTACTGCAACACTACTTGAGCGTTGGCGGCACACCTGCCTTGTTTAGTTCAGACCTGTTTATTCCCACCAGGGAGGCTTTTCCAGGGGGAAACATCCCTCCATGTTGACACGCGTGGAGTCAATTTCAGACCCTCTCCTTCGAGGACCGCTTGGGCGTTTTCATACTCTTATGAGGATGGCTGTACGCTGCGGTAATTTCCTGTCCGTTGTTGCCTCCAGCTCCAGAGCTCTCCCCTCCCTGGTGGAGGGGATTGCAGCCAGAGGCTCCCCCCCCCGATCTGCCACAGATCTCAACAGCTGGAAGATGACCTCCGGCGCGCTCCCTCTCGGCTCCTCTCCTCCAAGTTTTCCACGTCGGCTGCAGCTACGCGCTAACGCTAAAAGCCTCCGTCTCCTAGGTGTCGGCAGCTCCCCTGCTTGACATTCAGCACCTCCTCCCTCATGCCTCGCTTTTCCTGAATCCCTGACTTTTCCCACAGTCTCCCCCGCCGGAAGAGAGTTGGAAATGTGAGCTTCGCGCTGGCTTTCGCTAGACTACCTACGACCTAGACTCTGGAGGCAGCCAGAAGTAGTCCAGCAAAGTGTTTACACGAGCCCTCGTTGGGCAATATTAGCTGGCAAAGCCCGACTTTATGAACTCGGTCTGGTTTACCTCGCTGTCCTGGGAGCCTTCCCTTTTGTTTTCTGTGTGTGTGTGTGTGTGTGTGTGTGTGTGTGTGTGTGTGTGTGTGTGTGTGTGTGTGTGTGTGTGTGTGTGTGTGTGTGTGTGTGTGTGTGTGTGTGTGTGTGTGTGTGTGTGTGTGTGTGTGTGTGTGGCAGGGAGGGGGCCGAGGAGGGGAGGAGGGGGTTCACATTCGGTTGTTCGGCAGGAGACAAAAACTTGTTTTGTTTTGCGCTGTGTAGCCAGTCGGGGGGGATAGGCGGGGGCGGGAGCAGCCATGCGGTTCTGTGTGTGTGCTGCACGTGAGACCAAGGACCCACACATGCACCCACACACACACACACACACACACGCACACATACACATACTGAGGACCCCACCTCCCAGTTTCCCTCACTGTGCCTCTCATTCCTTCACTCTCCCTCCATCAGAGAGCCGACTGCTCCTCCACCCCGGAGCTCCAGAGCTCAGCTCGAGGGGGGAAAGGAAAGAAAAAAAAACAAAACCCAAAACCCTCCACGACCTTCCTTGCCTCTTCTTCAGGTCTCGGCTCTCTGTTTTCTGACCTCTTTTGACCAGTTTGAGTGGCCGTTACTCATCCGGTAACTCGACCCTTGACGCTTGCTGCTCCTCCTCACCTCCTCTTCCCCTTCGCGTTGAAAGATTCTGTGCCCCATTCGCCACAGACGGGCTCGGACGTTATCCGGTTTACCGCCATCTGTCAGCTCTTATGCTCGCCGCCAGTTTTTCGATTGTCTTATAGGACAAAAATGAAAAGCCTCCACGGCTGGAGCGCGTGGGTGTGTTGGGTGTGTGTTCAGTTTTTTTTGCTTCCTTCCCCTCCTGGACGTTCAGCTGATGTTCTATCCCTGGTTTGGAGTCAGTTCCACGTGATTCAGCCGCCTTCTGCATTTCCAACAATGATCTTAAGGTTCCATTTTCTCCCCTTTTTTTTTTCATTTGAAGGCTGTTCCTCGACACGATAGCGTCCCATATCTGAAGGCCGTTTCAGCTTTTCACATTCCGCACAAAATGTGCCTGAGCTCTATCTGGGAGGTTTGCCGGAATGGCCTCGTGTTTGTGCCTTTGTTGAATTTCTAGAGTAAATGTCAGTGGTTTTGGACTGGCATTTACATATACGACTTGTGGGTCATTTTTCTGTGCCCGTCGGAATTTGGACCGCTTTGTGAGTATGACGGTGGGGATGTAATGGCCCCTAACAGACATAATGATGTGTTTATTCAAACGCTCTCCTAAATACGCTGGGCACAAGCTGGATGCAGAGGCTGTGATGGAATTTCGGGATGCTTCCCTAAGTATTGGTGCCGGAATAGTGTGGGTGTGGAGGTCACCTGGGGACACAGTCGGATCACACACACACACACACACGCACAAGTCAAGGTTTGCTGGGCTGATTTCCAGAAATAGTCTGGAACTCTTACGCGCTTCAAATCGGGAAAGATAGAGAAGTGTCTGTGTGTGTGTGTATGTGTTTGCTGGTCACCACATCTGGTCATGCAGTGGGGCACTAGGTCAGCTCTATAGGAAGTGCAAGCAAGTGTGTGTGTGTGTGTGTGTGTGTGTGTCTCAAGACTGACAATCCACACCCTTATCTCAGTGTGAAGGAGGAGCGGCCCCTTCCTGTTTCCTTCTACAGACATGCTCCAGTTGGAGCATCCAGATAACAAAGGCTCTCTGAAGGACGACTTCCGAAAAGTGTATGCGTGTGTGTGTTTGGTTCATATTTAGTTCTCATCACCCGGCGTCAAGTTTACAGAAGACGGACCAATGGCACGGATCATTGGTCGCATGTCGCCGGGCAGACCGGGCTGAGGCATAGCGCCGACGTGTAGATGTGTGTGGGAAAACCTTAACAGTGTGGTTTGGTGGTGAGCTGGAAGTATTAACGGAGGTGTGTGTGTAGTGGGGATAGGATAGGGGTGTGTGTGTGTGTGTGTGTGTGTGTGTGTGTGTGTGTGTGTGTGTGTGTGTGTGTGTGTGTGTGTGTGTGTGTGTGTGTGTCCAGGGTAATAAGGTCCAGCTGTGGTCTTGAGTCACTGGTCAGATGAGGGAAGGACTTGGCTCCGATATCACCTCTTCCTCCACGTCTCTATCCATTCTTCATCTAATTACCAGCCTTCCCAGTCCCTCGGCGCTCTCCTCAGCACTCCCTCACATCTCACCGCCAGTATTAAATCCATGCATGGCTTCCTCCACCGCTATGCTGATCCCTCTCTTTCCTCCCCGCTCTCTGCTCTGTTATGACGATGGTTGCCCAACATTTGCTTTTTTTTTTTTTTGCCTTGCGTTTGTTCTGGTATTATTTACAGTCTCGCTTCACTGGTTCTGAAACGTGTCTCCCGATGTCCGGGCCGGCGGTGGTGTTTGTGCACGTTCAAGGCAGCGATACCCACAAAGAATGAAAAGTGAAAACATTCTCACTCAGAGATCTGAGGAGCTTGTGTGTGTAGCTGCGGCAGAGCCGGCGTCCCAGGGGAAGTTTCACAATCCAGCCCCAAAACATTGTGGAAATCTGCGACTTCTGTCAAGCTTAATCGTGTTTTTGGTTCACAAACGCAACCGCTTGTGTTGACCTTCGATGTTGTGTTACATAAGGTTTCATAAAGAAGGCTGCTCGCTGCTAAAACCCTGCAGGCCGAGGCTTGTCTCCAAAGTCTCTGTTTTTCCAGTTTGACCATGGCAAACTTTGCCGCGCAGTAACAAATTTTCCCAGCAACTGGTAGTTTTTGGGTTCTTAGTCACACGTTAGTAACCACTCAGTAGCACTTCCGTCTCCGATTGCTGAAATGTCTCCAGCAAAAACAGGACGATGCTTTGGTTATTTTCCATTCAGATCTATGCAAACACGGTGAGCTGGGGGAGTCATTTGCATTCAAAGGACGCGGAGGTTTCAGCTGTTTGAGCAGTCTGGGCCTTAGAAGCCACGCACAGCCTTTCAGAAGGGTCAGAGACTTACATTCATCACTGGGAGAGGTGCACCGACAACTGGCCCTCCTCCCCCGGCCTACAGTTCGAGGAGATGGAAACTGCAGTGATCGAAGGAGACACAAAGGTCTTTGAGAGCAGGAAAGGTCTTATAGCCACGAGAGAGTGCCGCAGCACGCTCGAAGGTTGGCAAACCCTTCAGCACAGCAAACATGAGGATCCGATTTGAACTTCTCTTAACGTCTCACCAGCTGCACCCTGCAGAACTATCTCCGCTCCCAGCAGAACAGAACTGAAAATTGGCGTTCCCAACAAACACAACTATGCGACAATCACCAGAAGGAGTCTTAAATGAATTAAAATAGAACAAAAGAACAAGAGCAAGCATGTGCAAAAAGCCAGTCAGTTGTGCAGAGACAAGAATAAGCAGGGTTTTAAAAACCACCCGTGCAATATTCCATAAAAATATTATAAGACTTAGACTTTCTTTATTGTCATCATGAAGAAAAACACGACAGTGGATCAATTCACAACGAAATGTCGTTGCCCAGTTCCAGAAATACAGTACTAACTAAAATCTATATACAAGCTACGATAAGTACAGGATATAAAAATATGGGAAATATGGGAAATCTG
This sequence comes from Nelusetta ayraudi, assembly GCF_046127955.1. NCBI lineage: Eukaryota > Metazoa > Chordata > Actinopteri > Tetraodontiformes > Monacanthidae > Nelusetta > Nelusetta ayraudi. Next base: position 382,395 of record NW_027466071.1, read on the forward strand.
GAGGTAGAATGTTGGTGGTACATAAATAAATAGAGTAAATGTACATATCAACAGTATAAACAGCGTAAACAGCGATGCGTGGAGTATAAACAATATGAACAGTATGAACAGAGTATACAGAATAACAGTGACCAAGTGACCAATTATCTGTCACACAGCGAGGAAGAGTTCTAGAGTGTATTGGCTTCTGGCAGGAAGGATTTCCTGAAGTGTTTTAGACTCTTGGTGGTCCTGCTTGTCCATAAAATTAATTCATGTTCGTTTTTTTCTCGCACATACTTTGTGTTGAATAAAATACTGCTGCGACTTTATAATCGAAACACCAAGTGCAACATTTTTTTGCCACAGCTTGGAGAGAATAAAAAAAAACAGAAATTTAAATGGACCACGTTCGCTTCGACTTTGTTCGTCTCTGACGCTGATTGTTTTCCTCTCAGACGGAGCGCAGCGAGTGGCTGCAGTTCCAGGCTGACCTGCAGGTGGCGGTGTCTGTGGCAGACCGCCTGAGGGCCGAGGCGGACGAAGAGCTGACGGCCCTCCGGACGGCGCACCGGGACGTGGAGAGGGAGCTGGCGGCCGCCCAGCACAGGCAGAAAGAGGCCGACTTGCAGCTGGTCACCCTGAGGGGGGAGCTGAAGGAGAGTCGACAGAGACTGGCTGCTCAGGCTCCCGGTCAAGGAGCGGCGAGGCCCAGCGGGGAGCCCGTCAGCAGCCCCGAAGCCACGGACATCGGCAGCAGGGGCAGGGAGAGGCCGCTGGCCAGGCTGGGCAGGCAGGACAGTGCGGAGAAACAGAAGAACGTTGCCGTCGAGAAGGTCGGAACGGAGTGCAGGGACGTGGCCAAACGCTACCTGAGAAATGTCAGCAAAGAGGAGAGCAGTGGGGAAGAGGCGAAGCCCGGCGAAACACGACGGACAGCGACCACAGAAAGATCAAGGTGAGATCTACCTGGAGATCTGCCTGGTGATCCTCAAGGAGATGTTCCTCAAGATCCCCCTGGAGATCTTTTTCGAGATCTTCTTCAAGATCTTTGAGATCTTGGAGATCTTTTGTAGAAGTTTTGATATTTTGTAAAAGATTTTTTTTTACAAGATCTTCCTGGAGATCTTCTTGGAGATTTTCCAGTAGACTTTCCTGGAAAGCAACAAAACACTTTATGTCCGCAAGACATTCACACAACACTTTTTATAGCATTGCATCACATCCCAGTGTTTTCAGGCTTCCAGATATTATGCAACAAAAGCTGCTTTTCTTGTCTGACTGTTGGTCTGTTTGGTTGGTTTTTTTTTGACTCGGTAGTCACTGAAGTCAACCAAATTTGGTCGGAACTGTAATTGTGGTTCCTTTTCATCCTCCTGCTCGACCCGCATGGTTATTTCGACGACTCGATTTATGTCCGGAAACATGCGATACTAGGTTGTTGTGGGATTCTTTTTGATTTATTTTTTTTGAAAAAAGGAGACACATTTTGATGTGTCTTCTCCTCCCTAACCACATTCTGTAACATTACAGAAGCCTCTCCAGGCTACCTTCTCCGGACTGCCTGTCCATTCAGAATGGAAGTGTGCCGACGGATGCTGCCTCGACAGTCGGATCATCAAACAAAGTGAGACGCAGCAACGTTCGGAAGGGTGTCAAGGTGCCTTGAACTGCTGATGGATTCAAGCCTGATCATAATGAACACTCTGTGTTGTGTTGCAGAACTCGGGGCAGCTCAGGGGCCGAAGGACTCTAGACTGGCAGGACGGCACGTCGAAGACTGAAGCAGGTGTGTGATCATAGGGATGATCGGTGGAGGATGGACGAAGATGGAGATGAGATAGATAAAAAAAACAACATGGTGCAACTCAAGAGGTTTATCCTAATAAATATACGTTACACATACAGACCTGCCAGCCATGACATCTCAGGGTTACTCTTGTAACTCTGTTTCTTTGAGCAGAGTGAGGTTCTTTTCCTTTATGCTCCCGAGTGACATCCCCACAGGATCTGTCAGTGACTTTTGGCTGCATTGTCCTTTTAAATGTCTTGGTTCTGCTGCCCCCAAGTGGCCAGTAACTGGTTCACGACTGTGCATCTGCCTTTGAAGGGGGGTTTGTGAGGGGGCGGAGAGGGAGTGTTGCTCGTTAAAAGCGCTCACTGTGAGGTGTGTTTGCTACAGGGAAACGAGAAGAGTCCCTCAACAAGTACAACTCTGCGCTCACTGAGCTGCCCCCCATCAGGTGAGTTCAAGTCACACACACGCACACACATTTATTCAGCCATCTCTGCGAGGGCTGTACATTATTTTTTACCGCCTGACCTACAGCCACTAAACCAAATCACAGTTTGCCCATTTGCAACCTTCCCCAAGAAATGTCCTTTGTGCTGATCAATATTATACGAAGACACACAGAGAAACAGTTCCAGTCAGCCTGCACAGTTTCCGCTCCTGTTGTAAACCCTCATTGTCTGTCCTGAGTCCAGTACATTCATTCAGTCAGGTCCATTGTTGGAGGCGTAGCACCTTTTTTTTCACTCAAATCTGTCTCTTTTTAAATGAGTTTCTTTGCTGGAGTCTGTCACGAGGCAGGTTTATATAGATTTATTTTAAATAGAATCTAACTAAAGCCCAGCTGAAAGGTGGCTGTCTGCGAATGTCTCCATGAAAAAGTTTCAAAGTCCTCATGCGTCTGTAACTTTCTGCAGGCCCCAGGATGGTTTCAACGTGCTGCTGCGACGCCACGGAGGCTCCAAGAGGAACTCGCTGCTCCGCTGGTGTCAGAACAGGACGCAAGGCTACAAGGTGAGTCCACTTCTGCTCTCACCACTTACAGTGAACACAAACAGGGTTTTGTGACACCTTGTCAACTTTCTAGGTACATTTCTTTTAAGTCATTCAACATTATTGTCTGTCTTCAAATATGACTCCACTTTGCCCTCCACCAGCGTTGCTTAGAACCATTTCTGAAAATCCTTCAAACCTCTGATCGGTCGATAATACTCAGAGTTCCTGCCTGACAGCATTTTCATTTTGATGCGGCTTAGGTTGTTTTTGTTTTTTCCTCTTGAGGCCACAAACAAAGTGGTTTTTAAAAAAAAATCCCCCTGGGGACTGATGATACTTAACAAGATGAACGGTAATTAATTAAATTAAGGCAGCAACTAATGGCGAGTTGATGATCGTAAATGACCGGGATCATCTTCTCATCTTCAAGCAGTTCAATGGGGAAAGACTAAAAGGGAATTTAATGGGGGAAAAAAGATCTGCAGGAGGAGTGGTAGATTTATTATTCTTTTTTGGATTAGAGCTGACAGGCTTTTAATATTCTCACACCTGGAGAAAATGTCTTTTGAGGATGGTTGTAAGAGGTTGGATTAGGAAAAAAAAAAAAAATCAATTAACAGTCCACTCTGTATGAACTCTTTTGATTTCTTCTACTAAACCTCATTGAAGAGCTTTCCTTCGTTCCAGGTCTAGTTTTCCCCCCACCTCCCTTATATATAGTACATTCTGTTCAATGGTGTCTGTAAGAAAAGCCCAGAAATTGCTGTTCATCTACCAGTAGTGGGTAGTTTTCCCCCTAAACATTTAATGTCTTCGGTCATGTTTTCACCTCACCTGGCCTGAGAATCTCAACAGCCTGGTTGTCCCGTGCCGCCCTCATCGCCTGGCTGTCTTTTGTGCCCATGCAGAATATCGACATCACCAATTTCAGCAGCAGCTGGGCGGACGGTCTGGCCTTCTGCGCCGTCTATCACACCTACCTCCCCTCGCACATCCCCTACAGCACCCTGTCACCCGAGAACAAGGTATTTCATTAAACCGGGCACTTTCACTAATCTGTTTGGAATTGACTTACAGTCTCCTTCTTTTTTTTTTTTTGCATGGATTTATGCGCGTCTCCGCAGAAGGAGAACCTGAATCTGGCGTTCAAAACGGGAGAGACAGTCGGGATTTCGCACACGCTCGTAAGCCAGAAATGATTCAATTTTATCCCCGAACTGTCACAGCGCTCGACTTGGAGCTCATAATTGTTTGGAATTGTCTTTTTTTTTTTTTTTTTGTCAGGCGGTGGAGGAGATGCTGAGGACGGGCGGCCCTGATTGGCAGCGGGTTCTGAGCTACGTGGAGAGCATCTACCGTCACTTTGAGATGTGACGGCTGGAGGGAAAGCGAGCGACAAACAACCCGTCGGTGGATTCACAAGTGCTCAAGGGAAACCGCAGTGGCCTTCGTCGTTAAGGTTTATGACCACCTGAAATCTCGTAAAGGCGGCCGCCTGGATAAATAATTGTTTTACCCTTGTGTCGTTCCTCCGCTCTTCAAGAGGACGTTGGAGGAAGCAACTTTCAGCACCGTCACCCAAAAAGTATTTACTGATGAAGTGATTATTGCACGGCATCGCAAGCTGTTCTCAGACGCCCAGCAGATGTGTTGCCGTCACCGGACGCCCGCCTGCACTTTTGTCAAAGGCCAGTTTTTAACTGTTAAAATGGAGAGGACTTTTCAAACAGGAGTCGCCAAGATGGCATTTCAATTTGCGGCCGTGGACTGAGGTGTCCTCAGCGTGGCCATCTGTCATCGTGACAAGGTGCAAAGCAATTAGTTTTGACCGGTGTGTTATCATCTGCCCAAGTGTACGCATTTATTATATTTGACACAAAGCACCAAGCTAATCACAATAGGAAACAGTGCAGACATGGGAATCTGACCGAGCATGATTAAGCGGGGGGGCGTTTTTCATTAATAATGAAAATGTGGGACATGGTAACAGTGAGTCTTCCATTAAAAGAGTGTTTCCAGGGAGACGCTGTGGAAAATATCTCCACACTGTTGCAGTGCTTCATCACGCCCGTTACGACCTTCATCAACCTTCACATTCTCCTGGACCTGAAACACCCTGTAAACACACACTTTTTGTCAGCACTTGGTGGGTGTAAGAATGCAATGAGTGCAGATGTTTCACAGATGCCATAGTCCTCGGAGGGGTTCGGGAGGCATAGCCATCCGGCAGACCACTCGGCTCTCTTGCCAAGTTTGAATTTCTGTAAATGAAATGCAGTCGTTGTTTTGTTTTGTTTTGTTTTTTGGGTTTTTTTTCTCCATGGAAACCTCAGTGAAAAACTATGATCAAAATGTCAGAAGTGCCTTTGTGTTGTCCCAGATATCCCGTCTTTCGACACGAGCTGCACTGAGAAAAGCCTAAACTGATTGTCACATGAGTTTGGTGCAAGTATCCTGGTTCCTGCACCAGTGCAGAGAAACCAGTCAACTGCTTTTGTTTGTTGCCAAAGTGGTTTGTGCCAAAAGAACTATTGAAAATACACTCTTTTAATAATAAGAAGAAAGAAAACATGTTAATATGTAACTACAATTAAAAAAAATATGTATACCAAAGAAATAAAATGTATAGTCCTCTGTAGGTCTCATGTCACACCGTCATATGAAGTACCTTTGGTAAATGGAAGTACAAGCTTATGGTCTTTAAAGTCAGTGAAGGTTCCTAGAGATGAAAAACATTATTTACTCCTTTTTCTTGCCTTACTTTCTTTCTTGCTAAATATGGTTGGGGGATCTCCCTCTTGTGATGTAACAAAGAGCACGGAACACCGGTACAAAAAAAAATTGGTTAAGTTGGAAGATGAAAAGTTTATTAATGTGCTTTTGGAAGAGAGTGTAGACAAAAGACAAAATAATCTGTTTTCTGGAGACCTGTTTTATTTATTCTCTGTGTAACACTGATTTAAAGTCTGAGTCTGAAAGAAGATGGGAAAAAAAAAATAAAGACCTGAAAATAACACTATGGGGACCTCTCAGAAGGCGACAGTACTGCTGAATAACTGGTCACTACTCCCCTCTGCTGGTAAGCAAGTATTCCTGCAGGCTTTTAGTACACTTTATGGAGCCACTTGCTTAGATTTTCCCTTTAGTTTGCCTCTGTCATACGTGTTTGGAAGTTGGATTGGCAGTCTGGGCTGCACCAGGCTCTTTGCCAACCTGTTTGTTGCCAAATCTGCACATACCTGCAATGTGGTGGCACACTGTTTGGCAGAAGAAAGGCGATTAAAGCACAAATGCACACATGTCCCCTCACCTCCTCCCCCCTGAACCCCTTCCGGACATTTAAGATGTATTTTCTCATCGGTGCCGCTCCTGTAACTCCATATTGTTCTCCTGAGCTTTGGACCATGATGAATTGTGGAACCCTGAATAGGCAGACAAGACGCATCCCCCTGGGCAAAGGCGTCAAGAGCACCTGATCGCCTCATCCACCCCCCCCAACCCCCTTCCTTCCCAACTCATTTGTGACAAAGAACATGTGATACTCTTGGCATGTTGGACCTCGGCCCCCGTGGGAATTCGTTGCGCGAGCAGGAGGTGGAGTTCCTAGGTCACCTGTACTTCATGAGGCACTTTGCTGACAGCCTGAGTCAAAAGGTGAAGAGGGTGTTGAGGCAGAGGACAGAGGCATGGCGGGGATGAGGACACTGGCTGCGTGTTGGGTAGTGGTGGTCTACTCTTCGTTGGTTTCAACCCAGGAATCATCCAGGTAGGAAAACAAATCTCAGCTTTATCATGATACAGGATACCAATACTCTGATGAGTTGTTTGAGAAGAGTATCGGTTCACAATCGGTTTACTTCTTTGCCATCTTGTTCAACCATTAGCGATCTTGATTCTCTCCTCCTTTTTTTTTTTTCTGCAAGAACATTTTTTGTGGTCACAAGTCCAGAGGTGTTTCATGCTGGGACCCCGATGTCACTGGCTGTCACCCTCCTTGCTGATTTCTCTGCCAGGGTCACAGCCGAATTAATATATGGTGACACTGCAGTAGCCCAAACAGAGGACAACCATGAAGGTGAGGCCAGCGTTGATTCACATTTCAATGATTTGAATGTTACCAGTGCTAAGGTATCATTTTATTTTTTTCTAAGGATCGACCAAAGTCCTCACACTGCCCCCAGTGAGTACAAATCCTTGCGTATTTGATGTTCTTATCTTGATGCAATGACCAAAACGGGTGTGTTGATTTGTGTCCCTGAGAAGTTGCCCCAAATGGTTGGATCTAAAGCCCAGAGCCACTTCTTCAACCTGACTGTGAGGGCCTACAGGGGAAACAGTCTACTTTTCACAAACACCAGCACCATCCGCTTCAACCCCAGGAATGTCTCCACCTTCATCCAAACTGACAAGTCACGGTACCGGCCAGGTGACGCCATCATAATCAGAGCGGCGTCAGTGCAGTTGGATAACCGGCCGTACAAAGGCGGGGTGAATATCTCAGTGGAGGTAGGTGTCTCCGCACTGAACAAAGCCGAGTGGCAGAGGAGCTGAATATCAGGTGTTTGTGGCGGAGGCGGCATTGTTAGACGGTGGGAACTTCGACTATCACTCTTGTCACCCGCAGGATCCCAGCGGGAAAATTGCGGCGAGGTGGCAGTCCAAGGGGAATCTTGGGATTGTGTTGCAGGAATTCAGAACATTGCAGTCAGCACTTCCAGGACAGTGGGAAGTCAGAGCAACAATAAATGTGGGGTTGAAAATTAAAAAAAAAAATGTTTGGCCTTTTTTTTTTTCCTCTCTTGAATTTACCTCCCTTCTTTTTCTAGGGTGTGACCGACAGGCGCACGTTCACTCTGGATCATTATGGTAATGCTGGATATCAATCAATTACATTGAAATTTCCTAATTCTGCAACATATTCAGATCAGACAGTGATATTCAGTGGGAATCCAAATATTAAAGTTTAGGTTAGCATGTTAGCAGCTAGCTCAGGACTCTAGCTCTACCTCCTGTGAACGACACAATGTCTCACAAAGCTCTTATCAAAGGTTCCAGAGTCGAACCTCAGCATACATTTCCCTCCTTTCTGTTGCAGAGCATCCTCACTTTGAAATGTTACTCAAGACGCCCTCCAGTGTTCAGATTGGAGATGACATCTCAGGGACCGTGAGAGCGATGTAAGTTGAACAAACCCAAGTGTGCGTCTTGAAACGCTGCTCAAAGAAAATGCGTGATGATGGAGTTTGAGATTTCAGAAGCAAATTTAACCTACTCTAAACTTTTGAATGCACATCTGCAATCATAAATTGACCACTAAATGTTTGGAACTTTTCCATCAATGTCATACATTATTCCAATAAACGCAGGGAAAATCTAACTTTTTGCGAGTTGTGTACATATCCAATACTGACACTGTAAAGCTACTTTCTGTCCTGCAGTTACCCCAGTGGACAGCCTGTCCAGGGGACTCTGGTTGTCTCCGTCTCTCTGGCATCTGATTTCCGCAATGCACCTTCTTCACACACGCAGACTCAAACTATTGAGGTGAGGTTCTGTCATTCTGAGGCTTCCGGACGCTTGCGATTAAACACCTGCCTGCTAAAGCTCTAGGTGTCCCTGCTGCTGCTGGTTCCACAGATCTACGGGTCCACCAGGTTTTCCTTCAGCAATCATCAAGTCCAGTCCCTTCTGGAGTCGTCAGACATCAGCCGTGACTTACTGTTGCACGTTTCTGCCTGTGTGACAGAGTCCTCTACTGGTGAGACACACTTTTCTTATTTTTTGAAAACCATTTTCAGAGTGCAGGCTGCGTTGTCACACACCTCTCTGTTGCAACCCTTCAAGGACATAAAGTGGACAAAGCAGCTGCAGTCCACCTGGCCAGGGACACATTCCAGCTTTCTTTCAGCCACGTTCCGCTCACGCTGAAGCCTTCGTTGCACTTCTCCTCAATAGTGAGCCTATTATTCTGTCAGGCTGACCTCTATTTTGTATTACTGTGTTCACATGCTTATCACCTGTTTTGCAAACAGCTCAGGGTATCGAGATACGACGGGAGGCCCCTCAGCTCAGAGGATCTACTGTATTCTGCAGTGATTGAAGTCACTCAAAGAACCCCCAACTTAGAGAGTGATGACGCAACAACTCTGACCCTCCCAGTGCCTGAAGATGGGAACGTTCATCTCAAGATTCCAGTGAAAGAAGAGGCTGTGATGCTTTTAATCAGGGTGGGCATTTAAGCTCTGACTGATCATTGAAAAGACAAAAACGCTGAAATCCATTGGAGAGAGAAATTAATAGAAAAGGTCAAATCTTTGATTTGAGTTTGTAATTTATTTCTGTCATTCTGTCTGACAAATTGTAAAAGCAAATAAACCAGATCAGTTCATGAAGACATGGCGTGAAGTATGTGGCTTCACACTTTTTTTAATGTCACAGTCTCATGTTTTCTCGGTCTTTATTTATTTCCAGGCAAACTTTCAATCCACCGAGGAGACGCTTCAGGTCAACAACAGCTTCTTCTCTCCATCTGGCTCATATCTTCAAATCTCCCCAGTCAGCTCTACACCAGCACAGGTCATTTTGAACCTACACTTTATCCAGTTGTATTATGATATGAAATCATAACGGTTTAAACAAAGTAAACTTTTAAAATGTGTTAAGTTCTAACCTAGGATTTGAATTTCCTCCTTAGGTCGGGTTGCCGCTTCAGCTGCATGTTCACAGCACAGTTCAAGTGAACAAACTGCACTTTGTGGTAAGTTCTGGTAAATATGTAATCAAGCATTGTTGTCATCCACAACTAGTATTTGGATTGAAGTTATTTGAAGCAAGTGTGCGAGCAACTTCAATCAGTTCCTGGAGTGGTTTGTAGACTTTAAACTACCTTTGATTTAAATCAAAGTTACTTTCTTATGGTACTCATTTGTCATCTTTTATTTTTGAAGAGCTGAGTTTTGCATGAGCAAAAAAACTACAAAGCAGTGGACCCAGTGCTGCATATGTCTGTTTTAACAGAAAAAAAGGCAGATGCAGAGAAAAGAAACAGTTTTCTCAGTGTTCAGTTTTTGTTGAAACCTAAGTCCAAAAAAAACCCCATCAACAATCTGACAGTTGATGGAACTGAAATGGTGAGAAGCCTTTTTAAAACGGTTCGACGGCACACGATAGCCGCAAGTGTCATGACCAGAGCCAAACCAGTAAATGGCCAAAGGTGGAACTTAAATACACAAGAGCTTATGGTAATTGATTGGACACACGTGAGGTTGCTGCAGGATAATCATGGACAAGTGAGACTAGTGGGGACAATTTGTGAAGGAGGGGAAAGAGACAAGGCAGAAAATGAAAAGATATAATGTATATTCCCAAAAATTCAGTACTTTCTGTGCACATTATATGTAAAATCATCTGCATATTTCTAATTTTCATCCATTTTCCCCATTTCAATCACACTTTTTCCAGGTAGAAAGTGAACAATCAATGTTTTTTCATTATTATGGATTTACACTGAGGTCTGTTAAGATATCGCTGAGAACTTCAAGACTTCCAATGAGTTTTGATGGTTTATAAATGGTTTCGTTGTGAGGATAAAAGATGGGCCCTTATTTGTGTTGTCTAGGTGAGCTCCAAAGGTCAAGTGCTGGCTGCAGGGACCAAGACGTCCTCCACTTTCTCTCTCATGCCAGCACTTTCCTGGTGCCCCGAGTCCTGTGTGACCGTCTACACCATTCTGTCCGATGGTGAAGTCGTCAGTGATACGGCACACATCCCCATCGACCAACACGGCAATGTACTTTCATGTTGTTGCTGCTGTTGTTTTTTCTCCCTTTGAATGAGTTTGTCTTGTGAGCCACAATAGGGTGCGTGTCTGTGTTTGCTGGATTCCCTCAGGTATCTCTCGACTGGAGTAGCAACAAAGCCCAGCCAGGCGAGCAGGTGTCACTCACTGTGAGTGGCCTCGAACCTCGCTCCCAGTTTGCCATCATCGCGGTGGGGGCGGATAGTGAACTCCCACGCACTGACCTGGACGTGACAGTCGAGCAGGTACATACAAGACACGCTTTGCCAATGCTTTTATCAACTGTGTTGTACATCTCTAGCAGAGAACAAACAGCAGATACCTCACTGATACCTCTCTCAAGATTGTGGCAACATCCCTGGTCAACCCAATCACTGACACTACTAATTGCTTGTCTCTACTTCTTTCCAAACATGTGAAAGGTACAACCTTTAAACCTTTAAAAGGTCAAAAGATTTGAAGACTACTTTGTTGGGACCTGAGTTGAAAATAGAATAGCTCATCCAATTTCCCACTTGACACTGAGCCTGTGTCGATGGTGTGCCGGCTAAACCAACGAGTCAGGATGTAACCTATCTGTCCGCATTGTTAGAGGAGGACTCCAAAGAGTCTAAGAGCTGGAAACTCTAGCGTGTCCGCCGCTGCACCTGAGGCTCTCCGATAGATTCAAGATGGAGCGAACAATGATTCACGTCGGTGCATCGTATTGAAATGACCTTTCCTTCTCTCAGACACTTTGCTGGCTCACATTGTTGATGTTGGTGACATTGTTCGGTCAGCCACCTTTTCCTCGGGCAACGTCCCACTTGAGACCCCCTTCGCACCTTACATCACGTGACCTACATTTCGGCTGTGCGAGACGTTGCCCTGAGACATCCACTGACATGTTTAAATCTTGCAACTTTTGTGACGTGAAACAAGATACTAAGGCGTACATGTGTCCATCCACAGGAGTGCTGTGTTAAGATGGTGACCAATGGCATCCTCAATGAGAAGAGGCAACCTGGTGGACTGAAAAAAGGTATTGATGAATAATATAATTAGTGTAGAATAATGCCTTTTAGTTTTTTTTAGTCCCCCTAGTGGCCGTTAAGGAGATTGACTGTATCCCACTGTTATATGTAGATGACATCTTTGTACACCTTTAGCTGTTTCTACTGTCTCTAAAATTCTTCATCCTCCTGCTCTGGTCTTTTGAGAGCAAGACCTGTTATTAGTAGAGAAGCGCTGGAGCAGCTGGCTGAGTCAACATGAGTTCTTCATGTGGATGGACGCGAATGTGAGGTATGTGCTAAGACACACAATGCTTTATGCTGGGAAGATCAATTACTGTCGCCTCGCAGCAGGTTGTGGGGTCAATTTCCCAGTCTAGAGCCTTTTAGCGTGGAGTCTACATCTTCTGCTTGGGTCCGTGTTGCTTCTATTCAGTTTTCTGAATCGCACTCTATTGTCCGTTGATGTGAGAACAAATGGGTGGCAGTCTTGTCTCTTTATGCGGCCCTGTCGCACTGGTGACTTGCACAGAATACAGATGGATGTGATTTACTGTATAAATATATTAAGCACAAACCTGCTGATTTAATGCAATGCAACTCTATATATTTTTTTTGTCAGTGGTCAAACACAGACAGAGGAGAAACTGACTGTGCCAAGAGGTGTCACTTCCTTAAGAGCAGTTGCACTGGTGATGTCAGACAACCTGGGCTTGGGCTTCACTCCTCTATCACAGGAGGTAACACAATACACACTATATGGCTATATTCATGACAGCTATGTTTGTACAAACTATTGCTTTTTAAATTAAAGAGTTGTCGTAGAAAAATGGATGACATTCTGCTGTGCCTGTGCTTAAAAAGCAATAAAGGGATTGCGGCATGGTCATTTTTAATTTTAATATGATTGCTATTAAAACATGTTTCGCTACAAAAGATGGCTAATTTGCAGTCTGTTGCAAATTAAAACAAAATAGAACAGTAAACCTCCTAAATGGCACTTGCACGTAGTCACCGAATTCTTTCGTTTTTGTCAAATTCGTATTCACAATGATATATATGTACATATTACAGTCCAAATCCGTGGGAACCATGCATGTGAAGAGAAAATATTTCGAAATGAAAAAAGAGCCGTGGGTAACACAGATTGCCGGCGCCATTCCGAGTTCTGCTTTTCCAGCATGGTTTTATAAGCCGTGGGTCAGCTTTGTATACGGACATTTCAGCTGTGCAAGGCTTATCGTTTGATGAAATCAAGAGATCCCGAGGTGCAAAAAATAGGGAGCATATGTACCATAATGGCACTAACAGTATGATATTTGTCCAACGCTGCAGCACTACCAGCAAAACACCTGTGACCCATTTCACAGAGTCTCTTTCTTCTATGTTGTTTATCTCTTCTTCCTGCACACACAGTTGAGTGTGTCCAAAGATTTTTCCCTATCCCTTGATGTCCCGCCATACCTCATCAGAGGAGAGGAGATAGTACTGGAGGTGAACCTCATCAACCATCTGGAGCATGAAATCGAGGTACAGAGTACTGAATGGAAAGCATATACTCTGTTTAAAGTGCACTGAATGATCGGGCCTGGATATTATCTAACACGGCGAGCACATTCTCCCTTTAGGTTCGGCAGGAAGCTCCTGAACTGATGATTGATGCGTGTCTTCTAACAATAAACACAGAAAGCGACACTCTCTTTGTTTTAAGACTTGTGCTCCCATGTGTTCCTCCTTCCGCAGGTCATCCTGCTGCTGGCTCAGAGTGAGGCCTTTGAGTTTGTTTTGGCAGACAGAGGGGATGTCTCAGTGGTAAATGCCCAGAAGTTCACCTTGGGAAGCCATGTGTCCACCGCGGCGCTGTTCCCTATAAGGCCTGTGGCTCTCGGCATGATGGCAATATCTGTGGATGCCGTATCTGCGGAGGCCTCGGACAGCCTGATCTGGAAGGTGCTTGTGAAGGTGGGTCGAAATGAAAATGTTGAACATGTATAAATGTAGATTTCTCTATGTTCTGTGCATGAGAGATCTTTCCTGAACCTCATATACTGGTCCCAGAGCCTATTGTCTACAGCTTCCTGAAGACACTTGAGGATGGTCCTATTACAGATCCTGATGGAAACCAAAAGTATGGGGATCCTTCAGTAGTTGCTCATTCCTAAGATCACCCTTTGCGTCATAATTAAACAGTTGCATGAATGGAACACTTCCCAAGTGCATCAACTTCATTGACTTTGAGACTGTGTTTGACAGTTCAGACCGGCTATAAACAGAGTAAAATGAAAGACATTCATCAAGCACCTGTGCACCCCAGTGGAGCAAACAGCTTTATGTGTATGAGTGTGAGCTCGAGAACATTGTGGAAAAGCTGGTGCAAATTCCTTTCAACCATGTAGTAAACTTATGTATCCATACCCATAAATTCTGTACTTACTGCTACGTGATTTAAGACATATCTGAGATTGATTGGGTGTGCCCTTGTGTTCCTGCAGCCTGGGGGGGTTCAGCAGTCCTACTCGGAGAGTCTGTTCCTGGAGTTGGCACCGGTGAGACAGAATAATTCCAGATCAGTCTCCTTCTCTTTTCCGCCACATGTGGTGGAGGGCAGTCAGAGGGGCTATGTGGCACTGGTTGGTACGTACAACTGCTCGTCCTTCCCCTCACTGGTCTTTTGAATGTGGTCCTTGTTTATCCAGCAAGTTACGCCTGCAGAAAATGTTTTTTCTTTCCCTGCGTGTTTGGAAAATGAGTTCGGGTGTATGCGGACATCAAAGCCGCCCCTGTAAACACAAAGGTAGCGTATGTTTTAACAGTGGATACGTGGACGTCAGACAGGAATGCTCATGGTGGGATGTTGTCAGACTGTTTGGCTCGCATAGGTTAAAGTTTGAAATAGTTGTGGTGGAAATGGTTGCGCCATTGTGTTACTTGGGAGTCATATTCTTGCAGTTTTGAAATCTGCTTTTCGTGTGTTTATTTTTCGCCCCCTTAATTGTCATTATCACCTTTTCACACTTGGCACCGCAACTCATCATTGTGAGTAATCAAGTCGTCATGTGGAACGACACAATATGTTTTGCAGCAGTTGGGTCCAAAATGAGTCAAGAGCTTTACTATGAGTGCTGAGTGCAGCAGCTCTAGTGTATTTACTAAGTTGTGTCACTCTGCTTCACGGGTATTCTTAGTGATCATTATTTCAATCAACTTTTGGTTACTTTGGTGGCATTTTTTTTTTTTTTTTAATTTCACTCCTTTCCCTGTGCCGTTACTGTACACAGGTGATATCTTGGCCTTGTCCATCAACCACCTGGATTCGCTGGTTGAGCTGCCTGTCGGTTGTGGGGAGCAGAACATGGTTCTCTTTGCTCCAAGTATTTACGTCCTCCAGTACCTGGACAGGTCAAACCAGGACAACGCAGAGATCAGGAGCCGGGCGCTAGGCTACATGAAGGAAGGTGTGCAGTGACTTACTTTACTGTTAATATGCTTGTTTGTTTTAATACATAATTAGATATATTTTTTTCTCATTATGATAAACTTACTACTGTCAGGATATGAGAGACAGCTGACCTACCAACGAGATGACGGTTCCTTCAGTGCCTTTGGAAGCAGTGACACGTCTGGTAGCACATGGTGTGTGGAGCTTTTCTTGCTTTGCTACTCAAAAACAAATGTGATGCAGCCTTTACTTTACCAATGTTTTCTAACAATAATCTACGTCTCTGGTATGTCATTGAACTTCCCGCTTCCTGTCCACTCTCCCAAGGCTGACAGCCTTCGTCCTGAGATGTTTCCTCCAGGCTCAGACCTACGTACAGATAAACCAGAGGGTCCTGTCCAGGGCCGTCACCTGGCTCCTGAGGCAGCAGGGTCCTCAGGGGGAGTTCATTGAGGCGGGCAGGGTGATCCACACCGAGATGCAGGGCGGACTGGACGACGACTCAGCGGGTCTCACAGCGTACGTGCTGATGGCGCTGCTGGAGGACGAGAGCAACGTGGTACGTCAGGGAAGGGAGCGTGAATCAGACCTCGGCGCCCTCTTTCTACTCTTTTAAGTAGAATCTAACAGACAGGAAATGAGTTGACTATCGCAATATGTTTTTTTTCTTGTGTTTCTTACAAAAAAGGACATGTATCCCGGCAATGTGTCTCTGGCCAGGACGTACCTGGAGGACAGAGTGACCAGTGGCCGACTCAGCAACTACAGCCTGTGTCTGGCAGCCTACGCCTTAGTGCTGGCTAACAGTCCTGTGGCTGGTACAGCCCTGAATGAGCTCAGCAGGAGAGCAGATTACCGAGGTCAAATTACATGTGAGAAACTATTTCCTCATTTGTTTGGATTAAACTAAAAAGAATTGAAGATTTGTATGTTTTTCCCTTTAAAAAAACAACAACAAAAAACATCAGGATGGGGATTTTGTTTGGCTAATTCTAATTATTTTTGGCAAAGTCATCACTTTGATTTAAAACCTTCATAAAAGTAGACTCACTTAGTCATTGGTTAAAAAAAAAGAAAAAAAAGTTTGCTTTATTTTTTTAATGAAACAGAGGCATTTCTGGTCAACAATCTTTCATACAGGAATTTGCACATATTAAAAAAATCACAAAAGGAGCCAGTCTACATCTGTTTTAATGCCACATTAAAAAGACCCATGAATTCCTCTAGCTTTTGGTAAGAAAAAAAAAGAAAAATGTAGCCCTTTAAAATTATAATTTATACCTTACTTTGATGGTTACAAGTGTTTTCTATCACTGTTTATTTTAAAAATGAAATCAAGCTAAATCAAATGTCCTGCAAACCATTTCTCTTAAGGAAATCCAGAGCAGGAACAGCAGCAGGGGAATGAAAGATTCCAGCATTTAGTGTTTCATTAAAGTTTTCAATCAGCATGCATGGGGAATTATCATGTATTTATCATCATGGTTGTTTTCCTGCTCACTGCAAAGACGGCGTCATGATGTGGAGCTCCTCTGCCGGCCTGGAGTCACATGACTGGCAGCCTCGCTCAGCCCAAATCGAGATGACCTCGTACGTGCTGATGGCCTTCTTCAGGCGCGGCAGCTTGGTGGAGGGCATCGGTCTGATGAAGTGGCTGAGCGGGCAGCGCAACCACCTGGGAGGCTACGGGACAACTCAGGTCACGCATGTTGCAACTTCCATTTCAGTGTTTGTTGTTTCTTGCTTTTAAATTTGCCAAATGTGTTTTTTTGTCTTCTAAATTGTTTATCATGTGATCATGGAGAAATACATGGCTTGTTTGTTTTCCATTTTTAATCCATTCGTGAGCTTTCAAACTATCACGCTGTCAAATTGTTGTGTGCGATGAACTTGTGTCAACAAAACAATATGAACGAAACAATTAATAATGATTAAATAACAAAATTCCTTAATCCAATATTAGATGCACAGCTAGTGCTTAATTAACACTGAATTAGCACCGAATTGAATCTATTTCTGTAAACATACCAAATAAATAGCTAATTCTGGTGCTGCCATATCACTCTAATTAGTGCTACAGTATTGCAACTGGAACTGATATGCAGCCGAGAAGCTGCATTTTTTCAATCTGCTTGCCCTTTTCCTCCTTAGGACACAGTCATTGCCCTCCAGGCTCTTGCCTACTATGCTGCCATCAGTGGTGCCAACGCCATCGACCTCAGGCTCAGTATATCTGACCCAGCTTCTTCCTTTTCCGTATTTCACATCAACGCCTCCAACTTCCTGGCCTATCAGAGACAAGAGGTAAGAGACGCCACTGCCACTGATGGTGTGCCTGCACTGGTTTGTTTTGGTGTGCATCCAGCATACAACTCACGACAATGATACCCAGTGGTGAAAAATGTGTTTAAATTGCTCCTTTAAAAAACACAATTGTGTGTTCACTTTCCTTGCTACAACTTGCTACAACTTGCCAGCACCAGATACCTAATAAACCAGAGGCTATATGAGTTACTGTTGCTTTTCCTTGGTCTCCAACCAGTCTGACCTCTGACCCCCTGACATCAACACAGCTTGTTCCACCACACAACTGCCTCTCACTGGATGTTTTGTTCTTTCCCTCGCCATTCTCTGTAAACTCAAGAGATGGTTGTTTGTATGAAAATCAGAAGATCAGCAGTTTGGAAATACTCAACTTAGTCCATCTGGCATCAACAACAATGTTCAAAGCCACTTCAATTACTTCCCCTTTTTTTATTCTCAGTCAGAGCTCTGGCAATTGGTGTGCACAGCTTCTGCATGTTAGAATGGATTGAGTTGCCCCCATGTGATGAGCTATTTGCATTTGCAAATAATCATTTTTGTTTTCCTCCACATGTGATCGCCTTCATTTTCTTGTCTGCTCTTTTTCACTTTACTCCTTAGATTGACATCATCAAAGATATAAGTCTGAACATATACATGGAGGGAAGAGGATTTGCAGTGCTTCAGGTATTTTTTTTTTATTTTCCCTGTGCGACTTGCACTAAGTTTCATTCATTACATTGGCACATGTGGACTGACATGAACAACACAGCACTTTGTTGCCCTCTTTTTTTATTCCCATCTCTTTTTTATGTCTCAACAATAACCTACATTTTATTGATTTTCAACAAAAACAGAGTTTCATCTTGAGCTCATCAGTGTTTTAGAAGTTGTATGCCCTATTTTCTGGCTGATCGAGCCTAATTATCCCACACACAAGGTTGCTGGGCGCGAGGGTATTCATGGTCAAGGCAGGGGGATGGGGAAAATCCCCAGCTGGGCCCTATAAAATCTCAAAAATCAGCCTGGATGGGAGATGATAAAACATGTTCTGGAAACATTAAAATTTAACGATTAAAACCCAAGAAGCAACGTTTTGGCCCGTCATTGCAGTTTAGTTATGGTTGAGTCTGTGTTCTGCCTGTGGCTGGAGGTGACCAGGCATTCACTAAGATCAAGATTTTTTATTTTATTTATTATTTTTTTTTCAAAGTCCCAGAATCCTCCAAGAACAGATCAGGCGGTTTGGCTTCAAGAAGCTCCAGCTGTCCCAGAAACTGGACTTTAATAAATGGCTTTACCACAAGGAAAGCATGGAGAAACACACACACACACACACACACACACACACACACACACACACACCCACACACATGCACGCACGCACACACAAAGTTGTGAACTTTGAAAACATCAAATCATCTTTTTAGGGCGACTGATTTCTGTGGGGAGAACGTTTTACTGTTTTGAGGGCAGCAACAGTACAATCATTGTCTTCGGCTCGCCGCTCCAGGCTTCCACACTTTCAAACATGTCCACCAACTCCCTCACACAGACAAACATCTTTTACAACCTGGCCAGCGAAGCCTTTTTGCAGCGCTCATCGCACGCCAGGGACGATGAGGCGTTCTCATTGGACGTGGGCATCACCGAGGCAAAGGACCGGAACCACTTGGAGCTGTCGATTTGCACGAGGTAGAGGCCGTCGATTTCAAGTAGCGCCCTCGCGCCGTGCTCGTCGAACGTTCCGTCAGGACTCTGCTCCTCCCCCGCAGGCTGAAGGACAATCAGCAGGTCCCCAGTACAGGGATGGCTATCCTGGACGTGGGCATGCTCAGCGGGTTCAGGTTTCCGGCTGTGGACGGCGCACCGACAGAGCTCATCCGCAGGGTGGAGATACAACCCGAGAGAGTCATCTTCTACCTGGACTCGGTGAGCCTTCCATCGCCGCATCGGTTCATGAGTTAAGAGCAAGTTACCATTAATGGAAAAATAAAATTATCATGGAACTCAACCAAATGGGCCAGAGATGAAGGCTGCTTCTTGGTAAATGAAGGGGTAAGTGGCAACCATGATGAAACCGCAACTCTTTACAAGCTTTAGGCAGTTTCCTGTTTACACACAACTAGGTCACACTATGCGTCTCCTCACACAATGCTAGAAACACTGACCTCCAGAGTTAAATTGAATTATTATTGACAAAGTTACATGAATACGATTGAATAAAATATGTTTTGTTTTTTTCAGTTTTCTTCTATAAAGGCTTTGTTGCATCGAGTGTGGGCTAAATGTTGTTATATTTTATATGTGTGTGTGTGTGTGTGTGTGTGTGTGTCACTGGCAGGTTACCAAATCCAAGGTTTGCATCAATTTCTCAGTCTTCCGTCGGTACAAAGTGGCCCGTGTGCAGGACGCTGTGGTGCAGGTGTACGACTACTACGAACCCAGTGGGTGAAGTTAACAAACGCCACTTCCGTGTCGCACGCGCACGCGCTCACGCCCTCGTACATCCGGCTCACGTGCAATTTCTCCATCTGCCTGCCTTGCAGCGAGAAAGGCAACCCGGACGTACAACTCGGACTCTCTGCGCGAGGCCGACTCCTGCTCCTTCTGCGGCCGCGGCTGCAGCCGCTGCCGGCCGGGCGTCGCCCTCACCGTGACCTCCTCACTGTCGGCTCACTCCTTCGGCGACAGCGGCGCCACCTGCAGCTGGATTTACCTGCTTCTCGTCGTCAGGGCTTTTTTAATGGTATTGTAATTAAAAAGCCGCACAGCAGAAGAAGGTACAATTAGACGTCGTAAATGAACTCGCAAACATCGATGTGCACTGGAGGCACGATGTTCCAATCTCCTTCCCGTTGATTATAGTATTTAGAGGACTGTTTATGTGCTGATGTTTTTGTTTTTTTTTCTCGGTACGCAGGACGTCTTCTCTTTGTTTCGTTTAAAAGGCCGTGTTTTATGCGAAAATCACTTCAATATGATGACGAAGAACGTCAGGTTTCACCTCTTCTGCAAGCTCCACTCTGCAGAGAGCGTGCACTTTAACACACAAGTCGGGAAACCAGCCCTTTGTGATGTCACAAAGAGCGATGATACCTCCACCTTTTTGTTTGCTCTGCCCTCTATGACGACTTTTACGACGAGTTGTTCTGTCCCTTTTCAAACGTGCAGAAGCAACACTTTTAGTTGTTTTTTTCTTTTTGCTGGTGGCCGTAAACAAAGGGCTAAGTATGCTGCGTCTGGAGCTCCACTGGCGGTTCGAAGCTAATTAAGCGTCTGAGGCAGTTCAACTGGAGGCCAAGATGAAAAATAAATCTAAAAAATAGAAAAAGATGGGCCTTTTAACTGCATGCAAACAACGAATCTGTGGAAATTTCCATTAATATCCGCTGGATTTTATTTTGAATGTTTTTCATCTTTCATTGGTAGGTCTCTCTCTCTCTCTCTCTCTCTCTCTCTCTCTCTCTCTCTCTCTCTCTCTCTCTCTCTCTCGATGTTATTTTCACGACACTGTGTGTCAATATAAGCTACAGGAGGCTCCGCGTTGCACGTTAAGAGCAAAGACGTACTTTTTTTACCACTCATTTTTCTTTTGTGTGCGTTTTCCGCGTTGTGCCGCGGCGCTGCGTGAGTGAAGCAGACCTCGCTGCTGAGCTCCCCTTAATGTGGAACGCGGGAGAAAATGTCCTGTAATATTACTCTGAGTGAGATAAAATCTGCCTCGCCAAGTCTACCATGACATGCAACTCTTGGCTGAAGGAATGCAGACTGAGCTTGCGTGCTTGAGCGCGTGCATGCGCACACACACGCGCGCACACACAAACACAAATCATCACAGAAGGCGAATCTGCCTTGACTTTCTCTATGTTGAAACATCAAAGGTGATACGAGCAACATTAGGTCATAAGGCATAAGGTCCTGGTCAGCGGGTCACTCTGGCCTCAGTACTCTGTTCTGCCGGTTGCCAGGTTGGCACAGCCAACCCTCACATCGTCAGAGTCACAATGGCGGTAATGGGACATTAGCGGGGAATTTTCATGGCGCAGTAAGAAGATGGAATTTGGAAAGATCCTCTCAAATGCACACCTCGGAAACTATTTCTTATCGAGAAGGATTACACAATTGCTTGTGTTTGTTATTGATACCGGTGTGTTTTGTCTGAGACTCAACATGGGATTTCTCTCATTTTTAACAACTCTGCCAATATGGTTGTTCCGAGCTCGTCAGGCCAGTGGTGACATTTGATAGTCTGTGTGATTATTGTAGTTGTGCTGCTGGCTGAGGAATTCGTATTGTTTTGAATGCTTGAATGTAATTATTATCAAATATAGGTTTTTTTCATGCCATTGTCAAGACCCCCTCCACTTTGTTCAACTGTGTTTGTGGCAGGTTTCATTTTGTAACACAATTATTCCCAAACCACCTTAGAAGGATTTGTGTATTCTGTCAACAATCACGCTGTCAAAATTGAAGAGTATTTATTTGAGCGCTGATCACTATCAAATATCCTGCAGGATCGTTCAAACCTTTCACCCTCACTGGGCTTCAGAGCGCAAGCTCTGCTGTCTTCGTGTTTCGTCTTGCAGCGCCTGTACCAGCCAGTCTGGCATTCTGTGAGGTTACAAGATGTTTTTATAAGGCTTATTAGGAAAAAGCACTTTCCCTCCAGGGAAAAATCAAGTTTTTTTTTTTGTTTACTTCACAAGCTAAAACAGACGTGGAATGAGGCCGAGAATCTACCGACACATATTTGGAGTGTTCACATTTGGCTTTAATCTGACGGTTCTGTGTTGCCAAAAGGTCACCCCAGTAAGAATTATATTGCATTTATCTCCTAATTCAACACATGGGACCTCAGCTCTACCTTTATTACAGGATGCAAGTGATGTTTCAGTGAATATTTGAGGATATCCCAGATTTTGACCACATGTCCCTGCTGCTCTCCGTCTTATTATCATGCTTCTGGTCCAGGTTTTTATGTTGTAAATGTGAACTCACCTACTGTTACAGCAGGAAAACACGACGCTCCCCAAACTCAGAAAAAAATGAAATAGATCTAAGGTGTTTGAAGGATTAGCTGTGCCAATTTTCAATGAACTGTTGAGAGGAGAGAATGTGCGATATGAGTGAAAGAGATGTAGTTCTGGTTAAATGACAGTAGGTGGTAGTGTTGGTGTCAGAATGGCGACAGCTGCAGCTCTTAAAAAGCTGTAAACTTATACAATACCAGCTTCTGGCCAGAAAAGTGTGCATGCGTGTGCTTTCAAAAACGGTTACACCACTAAATCCAGGAGCTTATTATGTAAGCATGGGATGGAACTTCACTGACACCGGTTGGTCCCTAATTCAGTTCGATGTAGCGTCAAATGAACTGATTTGACTGATTGATTTATTGTCAAGGAATGTTGTCATACTTGCCAAAACAAACAAAAAACCCAAATAAAAAGGCTATAGTAATAAAACAGTAATAACAAGGTAATAAATCACGATTGCCGTGCAGTAGGTCTGGTGTCAACATAATGCTCTCTTCACACACACACACACACACACACACACACACACACACACACACACACACAGGTCATGACAAATGACCCCGCCTGACCGGGGCCATGTTGTGGGTCAGTCTATAAAAGCAGACATCAATCAGGATGATGCATCGCTGATGCTGTCATGCATTTGCTCTGGTGTGCAACGGTCAACGGTCGACTCCGGCTGACAGACTTAAGGCCGGCATCTCGAGACTACAGAGGGGTTGCGGTGACCTGAGAGGAGCCCTTCGGATCCGAAGGTGTGGCGTGGAACGACAGAGACGCAACGATTGATGCCTTTGCCAGACGGCCTTCTTTCAGCGCTCTGCTGTCTTGCTGTGAGGCGCAACTTGAAACTAAAAAGAACAAAATGTGGTCACTTCCACGGTCGAGCGTTCGCAGGGATGACGACGCTCCTGGAGTTTCAGTGCGAGGCCTTGCTGTGCCGACAGCCTTAAAGAAGGTCTTAAGCCAATAATGCCGGATTGCATTGCAAGCCTGGAAAAGCTTCCTCTTTATTTATTTTTGCAAATATTCACCCCGCGGCCATGCATCTTTGGAGAAAATCAGTCGGGCTGCTCGCCAGTCACTTTGCATATCTGGACACAACATGTAGAGAAGATGAGATGATTATTTATGACTTTCATGGGGGAATTATAAGAGGGAACACGCAATATTGTTGTTGGAACTGTTGCGACAGGAGGAGGTGGAGAGGCGGAGGCGGCGGGTTCCTGTCCAAACAGGCAACCCAAAACGACGGTGCGGAAAAAAAATCATCTTCAAAGTCTCCCATCAAACGTGCTTCATCAAACTCGTATCAGAAGGCGTACACAAGCTGTTGCCGTTTACGATGCACCGTGAAATTACAGAGATTTCAGAATGCGTATAACAGCCTGCGGTTGTGCATCACAACTCGACTGAGATTTGATTGTGACTGAGGCGATCTTAATGTTTGGTTCTCCTCAAAAAGGTCCCATATTACGCATAATTCACTCGGCCAGTGTTGTTTTCCGATCATAATGTGGGTCCCTGCCTTGCGCATAAACTCCTCAGAAATTAGCCAAGTCGCTCATCTGCTTGTTTTGCTTGCCTCGCTTCTCAGAAAGCGTGCACTAAAAACACCAGTTCTGGTAAGTGGCATTTTGTGATGTCACGGAGGGCAGCTCTCTCTTTCCACCAGCTGAGGCAACAATAGCTGCGTTTCTGTTGTAGTTTTTTCTCAAATAAAGTTTTTGCGAAGTAAAAGTAATGTTTCCAAAAAAATTGCGACTTGCAGGTGCGAAGCCCCAAAGCCGTAATTCTCGTAAAATCCCACTCTGAGGAGGATCGAGGTAGAAAACATTTTGTGGTTTGCAGCAGCTATTTAAACTGGTCACGTGACCCCGTACGTCACGTCCGGTGACGTGTAAATGTGAAAAAAGGTGTTTCCGTTACACTTTTGCGATCTACCTCTGCATCGATACATCTGAAAAAACACCTCATGCGAGCGACAAAACCTTTTAGCCATATTTTTTTTCAAAGTTTCGGTGTTTTCATCACCAGGTTTTTATTGTGATATTTAGGTTTTTTTTGCCACGATCACTGCACGTCTTCGTGCTCGGTGACGTTGTTTTGGCGAAGATCAGATGTTTCACATCATAATTTCCATGCGTCAACTGCCATCAGACTGATGTGTGAACTGTCAGTCAGACTGTGAGTGCAGAACAAGGCTTGTTTGTCACACGCAGCGCACTGTGTTTGGCGGAAGTAAATATGGAAGCTACCCAAGCCTGCGGGCTTATATACATTTCTAAATTCTTTGTTGGCAGCTGACAAATTATGATCACGTGATGATAAGAAGATTTCATTTCCTTTCCTTATCTCCCGTGCTCATTTGTTCCACAGCCTTGCCAGGTCCCGCCTCCTGCCGGACAGAATTGTGATGTCTGTCAACGGAAAAAAAACAAAAAAAAAACAAAAAAAACAAACCGCTTTGCCCAGATCTGTCAATGACTCTGCATGAAAACACCTGGCAAAATATACAAGAAAAAGGACAAAAAGTCGTTTCAAGTTTATCCACAAATTCTACTTCAATTCTACAAAAATGCACAAAATCTCTCAAGAAAATGTCCAAAACCAAAGAAGGAAAGTTTCTTGAATTTTAATGGAAAACTGAAATATTTTTCTTTTCACAAGGAAAGTTGTATCTTGCTTCCTGGTCCACCTGAATGACCTCGTATTTGTTTTTCAAAGGCGCGCCGCTCGGCCGGGATGATGATCATGGAAAATCCCTTTGAGCCTCGAGCTTCCCACCTGAAGGTGGTGTGTATTTACTCAAACCTCGGGGCGGACGTGTGCAGGCCGAAGCGTCTGGCCAGTCATCCTGCAGGAGGGAGCATCTCTGCCCTCAGCGCCGCCGCCACCGCCGCCGCAGCGCCCTCACCATCTCCGTAACGGGCTTGACGCCGAACAGGAGTCGTCTGCGAGCGCGCACGTGAGCACGGCCTGACTTCGCCTGAGTCACCGTCTGAGTTTGTGTGACGTGCACGAGCAGGAGCTGCAACAAGCCCCTCGAGTTCTCAGCCCCTTGAAACTGTCTCACGGGCGGGGGGAAAGAAAGAAATTCCAACGACTTTTATAAATAAATGACAAAATGCGCAACACACGCACACACATACGCATGCACGCACGCACACACGTACACAGAGAGCCGCACAAACGCAAAAACAATCAAGATGATGGGAACGCCGATCTGGGACGGGACTCCACCGCAACGCGTGTTGTTGGCGCTTGGCAGCGTATTGAGTGTTTAACTTTGAAGGCATCTCCGTTAAATTCCTCAGGTGTGTAAAATAATAAAAAAAAATGTGTTGCTGCAAAAAAAAAACAAAAAAAAAAAGACGACCTTTACACGTCAGCGTTGATCCGTCTTTTGTCTCGCTTGTCAACAAAGAGGACACGAAGCGCTTCGCATCACACGGCTAAAAAAAAAAAAAAAAAAAAAAAAAGCAGGTCCGAGCGGAGCGGAGAACACTTGGCACCACAACAGACAACACAGCCGCATGCAAAACTATGTTTTTTAAATAAACATTGGAAAAAAAAAAAGAAGAAGTTGAGCAGGCACTTGAAGCTTGTTTGATGAGACACTTTTTTTTTTTTAACCAGACATCTTTTGATAGTTGATATACACTGGGGCGCCATAAAGGGGTGGGGGGGGGTGAAAGATTATATGGCTCCAGAACCAGGGAAGCCCAGTATTAAACATGTAACTATGTACAGTATAGGAGGGTGGCCCAAACCAATGTTTAGTCATGGGGCCTGAAATTGCTAGTGGCGCCCCCTGGAGTGCTGAAGATGAAAAATAGTCATTCACATGATAATCATGTCTTAAGTTTCGGCTAATAGCTAAGCTCCTTGTTCCTTCCCTGTGTCGTCACACAGAAGGTGAATGTTGACACTTTGTATTGCAGAATACTGCAGCTGCATGCAGTATACACCAATATACTGAAAAAACGACATTCATCACCATAAAAATTCAATGTTAGCTCACAGTATAATCGTAAACTTCCTGGTGGCTACTTAGCGGAACTTCAGTCTCCGTGTTTATCCTCCTTTTCAGCGATGCAGGAAAACCACAATCCTTTTTTTCCCTCTTTGCTTACCTACTGTGATTGTTTTTACTAGTTAGCAGCTTCCTGTTTGGTCCCAATGAGTGCGCCCCACCGGCCCCCTTTGGTTGTTGTCAGCGCTCATGTAATTGAGCAGCGCAGTGTGTACAAAGCAGCTCGCAATGACTGGCGACGAGACTGAACGTGTTTGATTCGATTGTTAACACTGTGACGTGTGGGAAAACAGAAGAAGAAGAAGAGAATCAGTTTGAATAATCGCAAATCCAGTTGTAGGACCACCGCACGGCAAATGATGGCGATCACTCAATCAGAGTAACGCTAATATAAGATGACCGCTCGCAAAACACAATACGGCTCTGATTCAAGTCTAAATGCGCTGCCTGTCATCACTTCTGCTTCCAGTCGCCTTCCCACTGATGGTTGCATCCCTGCGCCAGCATTCATCTCACTCTCTTTTGTGCGAGCGGAACCACCTCCGCGTTCCAGCTCTCCTCATGCGAGGTGTTTCCGCAGCAGCGGAGTAAAGCCTGCGCCGGCGGGTGGGCGAGGCCTGAACCTCTGGTATCAGCCGCTCGGAGTGCGAGGGATTGATCGCCTGTTTTTTCCACCCCGTCACCGTCTGTGCGCTCTATCAGCCAGGATTCTGCTCAACTTTGTTGTTGTACGTGTGTGTGTGAGTGTGTGTGGAGAATGAGTAGTGACTCACAGAAGACGGCAGACTAAACCTAGCTTGTCATTCAAGCAGAGACGCACGCAAACACACATACGCACACACGCACAGGCGCGCAGAAGGGGACCAAACGCCTGACTCAAGACGTAGGTATGACATCTTTCACCGAGGTGCTCTCCTATGGTTTTCCACCCATTTTTCACCGGGGTCAGTTTTGCTACCCTAGATTCAGCTGTCACACATTTCCTCAACCTCGCCGGTCAATTATAGTAACCAGAAACAGGTGGCGATAGGTCTCAACAGTGGGTATGTGCGTTTCTCCTCTTTTTTTTTGCGCGTGTGTGTGTGTGTGTGCACGCACTTGCACTGAACGTACAGACCGAGACGGAGAAGGCCGAACAGAAGGCATCAAAGATTGAAAGATTGACAATCAGCGGGAGCCTTATGAAAGCACCCCGAGTGTGTTTGCACAGACACATCTGACCGACGTGGATTATTATCCGTGCAAGCTGCACAAAGAGCGGCGGGTTCCTGCCGTCTGATTAGGACCCAAACACTGTCTGCAGCGTCTGGATGTGTCTGGCCGCGTCTGGCCGCTTTGATTGCGCGCATCAGGCATGAAGCACACGCGACGTTGAGGCCGGCACGCTGCAGTAGCCGGGGCAGGATTGATGAATGGAAGCGAGCTGGGAAAATAAACGCTCCCGTTCTGTTATTGCAGTGACGTATGGCTCGATGCTAATGAAGGTCCAAATGGCGGAGTTGTAAAAAAAGCAGCTGAAAATACTCAAGGTGCGCCTTCGGATGGAGCGCGCTGAATGAGATGACCCTTTTTTGTCCCGTTCGTCATTAAAGACTTTCAGTCCCGGATTTTACACGCATGTGAAAATATACTTTTGCAGGATATACTTTGTTCCTATACAAAATATATCATAGAATGTCAATCTTTGAATACAGTGTGTTTCCATGAAGAATTTCAAAATGCACTAAGAACAAATTTCTGAACAACTCACTGGTTCACAATAAAGTTTGCACACTCTGTGGTTTTTAAACAAAACTACTGCACAAAATGTTTTACGAACACCCGCATGCAGGATTGACGTTCATCAAGTCCGCCTGACTTGTTATGTTTTCCCTCCCCAATGTTTTTTTTTTCTTTTTCGAATGACAAACTTTCTGCTCGATAACAAACAGCACGCCTTTAGATCAAACAGCCACTGCTGTCTGCAGATCTTCCTCTGGCATCTGTCTTGCAACTCCCTCTCAGGAGCCTGTTTTGAATTATCACCACAGGGGGTGGTGCTCATCTCCCAAGCCTTAATCCTGACCTTTCTGGAGGAGAGCCGGTCAAGTTACATTTGCCTTCACCAGGAAATCCCACAGGGGAGGTGGAAGAAATACCGCCTAGTCAAATTTTGGAAGAATTTTATTTGGTTTTGGCAGCACAATTTTAGTCTGTCATAATGCTAGGCGGTAAATTAAAATTACAACAATTACAACACTTACAAAACCCTCAGGATGTCTGTCAAAACTTCCTGCAGTCCAACAAAACCCAGAAATGAAAGTGATATCGCCACAAAGGCAGAGGATCAACAACATAAGCTAGGAAATTAAATTGGAAAAGCACTGGGTTACAGTATGGTGACCCTTGTCCTATTAGCGCAGGCAAGAGCTCCTTGGGGGTTGTTCCAAACTGGTGGAGACTGGTACCATTAAGACCTTGCAGAGGATGGAGCCCATGCGTCACCATGTCACAGTGATGGCTATAATATGTTATGAAAGAGTTTGAAAAAAAAAAAAAAAAAAGGCAATAAAAAGCTCCATTGTAAGTACGATGGACAACCTTGGAAATATTCAATAATATTTAATTAGATATGTTTATTCGTTTTTTTTTTTGTAGGAAACTGGCTCTTTGAACTGGCTGACGCTTCCTACCCGCCACCAGTTGAAACTTGGAAATGTTCATGTGTCAGGACCTGAACACTGAGCCTCAGTCAGATCGAGTCAAGTCAGGCAGAGGGATCAGAATGGTTGAGTCAACAGCAACATGTTTTGTTATTTATTTCATTTGTGGCAGGCAGTGGTTAAAGCAGATCTGTTGCTGCGAAACATCCAACCATGTCTTTTGGGATGCTACACAGACAATCTCTGCTTGGAAACTTTGCAGTTGTGAGTTATGGTATTTTCTTATTGGATAACTTGCGTGTGTGAAACAAAGCAGACAAGCACAGTTGAAGTTTGGCTCACGGGTTTTTGAGTCACCCAAACCTTTTGCGTGTCTTAGATTGTTTTTAGAATTGGAAGATGTTTCAGGCCAGACGTTTTAGACCATGTATCCTTCAATAGACCTCCAGCACACAACCTATTCAATCCTCTGTTTACATCTTCCTGTATGAGTCCTGCCAGAGCTGATGTTTCCTTCCACAAGTTCAGGAGGCCTCCAACACAAGGTGGGTTCAGATTGAGTGACAGACACCTGACTACCATCAGAGGTATCAACGCCCTCTGTGGTATCGCAAGGGCTTTTCTTTTTGTTTCAGCACATACTTTCTGAGAAGCAAAGCTAGCAGAAGTTGTAGAAACAGATGAATGTGTCCATGACAGACAGAAGACAAGCTATTACATATTAGAAAACACAATATAGCCCACAAGGGATCTTGCAAGGTTTTGATGTTGAGTCAAGAATCCAACCATCGGACGTTGTTTCTGAGACACATCCTGCTTCGACACCAGAACCACGGCCTCCCGCTGTGCAGCGTCTGCTCCTCTCCGTCTTGTGATGTCAACAAGGCTGATCTTCCCGGGTAAATATTTCCTGTCATGGTTTAAGTGGTTTTGCAGGACGGCGAACGGCAGAAAAGACAGGAGCATATTTCCATTTTGCTGCATCCTGGCTCAGGAGTGGGAGACAGAGTTAGAGGGGGCACCTCGGGTGGACCCAGACATGATGATCATAGCTAGAAACTTCAGGGTGGAGGACATTACCACACCGTCGGCACCCTCGTCACCGTGGATCCACAGCAGTCGCATCCTGATGGATGCAATATTTTGTCAGCAAGTCGTAAATCCAGATGATACAGGATATCAGGGGAGCAGTAAGGAAGATTTGGGCAGCTCCAAAGGTTGCTGACAGAGAGGACTAAGAAAACACTGCATCAGAGAATTAAATGATGGTCCGTTTATCATTTTTTTTGGCCCAGTGATCAAGTTGGTGTGAAGGTTTCACTCCCTCCCTCCCTGTCTGTCTGACAGAGCAAACTGTTTGCGTAGGGTTGAAACCTCTCGAGAATTGTTGATTTCAAGTGGCGCTGAACGTTTTGTCAAGTCAACAGCAGTTGGAAAAAAACAAAACAAAACAACCTTCATCTTCTTTCTTGAATAGTTCAGATATGTTCCGACACTACAGTACACGTGTGCACGGCCCATGGACTTTGCACGACAGGCGGATCGATAAGATCTCTGCTGGAATTCCACTAGTCCGTTTCAGCAACCTCTGGAAAACATTTGCTCTTGGGTCTGAAGATTGCATTGGACTCCACAACCAATCAGCTTTTTGCTTGATGGGGTAGTTTTAGGGTTTGTATGGATGATTCCAAAAGATCTTACATGATCCCAGTAGTTAAGAGTATTAAATGTTGTATCTCGAGAGCAGCCCCAAATGTGTAGTGTTCTCTCAAAACGTCCGTCTGTTCATGATGGAAAGAAGAGGGTTACGTGTGTCACGTGCAAACCGAACTCTGCAGAGGCAACAAGCAGGCACCCGTGAGGCCGATTAATGATGACCACATCTGAGTCAACCATTATTTTGATCTTTGAAAGGTGTGCCGCCGCTTTCATTTATTCAGGCGAGCATTGCGGACGGGCACTCCACCCATGGGGAAGTTTGTAAACACATTAGACACCTCGAGGGCGCAGGGAAACACACCCAGTCTGTTCATATTGCTCTCCACCACTTAGCCGTAAATCCCGCTGTCAGCCCGGAGGTGTTTAAAGACGAGTGGAGCGCTCGCCGCAGCAGACAGACACAAGAGGAATGTCAGTCAGGATAACATGTGTGACTATCTGGAAGAGAGTCAAGCATAGGCTGATGGACAGCTGGGAACTGCGGAGACAAACACAAGGAGCTCTGAAGGTTCTTGGAAAACATTATCTGCAATTTCCAACAGGCAGGCCTCTCTACACGTTTAGGAAAGCAAAATGATTAAATGACTCGTTATTCTTTGTCTCCAACTTTGGAACACAGGTAGATGCCTGAGGTACATCGTCATTCGGAAACCAGTGAGCATCTTGTGAGTTGGGTCAAAGGCAGGAAGTGGGTGCTGAGAGAAGCCCTTAAAAAGACACAAGCTGAGAGCCGAGCTCCTGCAGTGAGATATTTATTGATGCCGCAGTTGTGACTGTTTAGTCAGACTAAACAAATGAAAAGCAAAGAATGGTACTGAAGGGGTTCAACCATGGGGACACGGAGCCTTATTCTGTCATGACCTGAACCATCCAAAAGCTTTTTTTTTTTTTTTAATGGGTTCTGGATGTATAAAAGAAATCCAGGGGTTCCACATGATCTGCCAGGCTACTTTGATTCCCATCACTTGGAATTTACATAATGTGCTGTACATTGTTTTAAAGGGTTTCCTCATTTTTAAAAAAAAAATGAATGGAAAATGGGCCCTGTGATGAACTGGTGACTTGTCCAGGGTGCCACCCTGCCTTCACCCTACGACAGCTGGGAGAGGCTCCAGCAAACCCCCGTGACCCTGGAACTCAGGAATAAGTGGGTATTGAAAATAGATGGATGGATGAATGGAAACTGAATGTGGGGACCTGATATATTGGTATTTCCACAAGTTGTTAGACTCGCCTATTCCTTTTCTTTCCTAGACTTATATCCAATTATTGGTGAACCCTTATATCTGTCTGTTGAACCTGAGGTTGGAACCAGGGGGGACATAAAAATCGTAACGGTAGAGCTGTTCCAGACCTCTTGTTAACTAATGGGTATTTGCTTTAATGTTTCAGCATTGTGTCGATGCGGCAATTTAGTCTTGGCTGCTTGCTGTGAAGTCCTGTTGAGCTTGCCAGGCAACCAGCCGAGACTCAACGCTAAGCCCAAGTGTTTATTAGGGAATATTAGATATGCCGGGAATGGAAGGTTACTCCACTCCCGATGACTAAGCCAGCGGGTTGCCTGCTCCAGATTCATATCAAGACAAATAAAATGTTTGTTTCTGCCTCTGAATAATGCCAAATAAGGAAAATGCACGGCACTCCCACTCTGCGATGAATAGCACATCCATTACTACGCTATTTCAGTGATTTGTGGGTGATACGCCACAGCGCTATTACTTCAAAAGCTCAAAAGCATTGCGTCAGATGGAAAACCCATTTGTCTGACAGCCTGTTATTACCAAAAACAAACGGACGATTCTCTGAAAGCCCGTCAGGAAAACACAGATTATCACCAGATAACTTGCGGGACGGAAACGTCACGCGGCCATTAGTGTAACCCCGAGAACGATTATTTCCCAGATCTATCCAAGCATCTTTATCCTTTCCTCTTTCCTCCCCCTCCTGCTGTACATACAGACATACAGTAAGACATCTGACCACTATGTGATGGTGATGTCACCTAGACTTCCAGTCTCTGGGAACAGCATCTATTTTTCAAACATCAAGCTTTTTGAAAGAGGAGGACTTGCCTCTTGGATGACAGGCTCTGAAACGTGAGGTCTTTCATCTGACGGCAGAGTTAGCGTTGGGGTTAGCTTGAGTCAGACTTTTTGGGGAAAAAGTGCATCTGGATTAATTCTTGCAGACATATACAAGCTGCAAGTCTGTAAGTACAGGCTCAACGTGACTTAGACTGAGCTCTTTTGGAGGTTTCTGCACCATGATGATGCATCATTCCTCACAACAGTGGGAAGTCTTCAGCCGTGACTAGTGTGCTAAAATGGCAGTAAATGGATAGGCTTTGTCTAGTTCCCTGCCAATGTTCTTCTTTACAAATACTTTCTATGGGCTCTCTCCCAGCTGGATAGGAATGGAACCACTAGAAAACACTACACTGGTGTGCCAGGTTACTTTGTGTTGACTGGGAAATCCTTCTGTGGTGTTTTACGACAGGACTGTAACCTCTCTGTGCCCTTATCTTCATGTCTGAAGTGACTCATCCAGCAGCAGATGATTGTTTAAAAATGGAAAAAAAAAATTATTGCAATACCTTATATTAAGGTGTCATTGAGCTGGTTGTAGGCAAAGTTGCAGCAAAGGATTCTCTCGAGAATTCTTGCGTGTGTGTGTGTGTGTGTGTGTGTGTGTGTGTCGACCTGGAAACACATCCTTTGCCCTGCAAGCACATCTGATCGACTGCAAACCGCACATAAATACACTGACACTCAAGAAGATTGGATGAGCTGTTTCCATTGAAGTGAAGGAGAAATAAAACTCATTGCAGTCTGTTGCTCGTGCATAAAGCAACATTCAAAGACATTGGCTAGTGATTTGTGTTGTTGTGTACTGGTATTGTGTATTTGTATGTGAATCCAATTTATTTTCAGTTGTGGGAGCAGCAAAAAACAACAAAAGTGTGATCACTCCGTGGATTGCACTTTGACCTCGGACTCTGGTATTAATCGCTCAGATGTTTGGAGAGCTCAGTTTTGATTGCAGAGTGATGGAATCTAATCTAGTTAGAATAAAAAAAAGAATGCCGTTCTTATGCTATTTTAAAGACGACCACTAGCTGAGCACGTGTTAGAAATCAGGGTGCACAGTTCAACTCGCCTTCTTGAACGATTTAAGTCTTTTTTTCTGTAGCTTTTGCGAGGACTTTCCTCGTTTCCTGTGTTCTGCACCCCATACATAAAGGCACAGTTTTCCGGAGCCGTGTCGGTCCTCCCTGGTACTCTTGAAACTCCTAAAGTGCTGAGACAAGGAACATGGCTTGAAACCTTATAGTTCTGACCTAAATAGATTTTACAGGCGCTCCTGCAGCGCCTGGGGGAGCGACCATATGCGGAAAACATCAGGCAGAGGTGAGCGGCGGCAGACATTACCTTCCTCCTTCGCGGGGTCTCGCATGAAATACGGCCGGCTTGCGCCGAGCGCTTTTGTGGGCCGCAGCGAGAGCCACCGATGCCAGGTCTTACATAACTCTGTCCAGACAGGCTGCAGTTTAGCGTGCCAAGAACTAAAGCCTCGACACTTTGTTCGTCGTCGCCGCGACTCTTGTGGGCGTTACCGTCAAAGCTGTCTTTCTGAGAGAAGTGTCGTGCTGCCTGCGCAGAAGGGAGAAGATAACGAGGAGTGATGGAGCGGCGTTCGGCTCAGCGTCGTACAAACTTTTATGTTCACTTGACTTGCACCAGTGGCGTGCCGTGGATTTCACATCGAGCCCATCAGTACACCTCATAATATCCTCATTATGACATCACAACTTGAGAATCCACACAGATCCTTTGACCTTGACCTAGTCGAGCAACACTTGGTTTCTGGGGAATTTAAAATCACAAATCACAATAAAGAGTAGGAAACTAAGGCTAGTGATGCTGTCAAAACTTACAAATGAAAGGTGATTTTAAGAGATTCCTCTACAAAGAGTTGATGAGTCCGCCAAAAATACAGTGAGCTCAATTTCTGCTTGCTGCGTCAATGCACCACGTTATTTACAATAGAAATTGCATTATTGATGAAATCGATGATTCGACAACTAAATCTTAATCTTCTCCTTCAGCCATCGTGGGTCTGTCGTGGTTGCAAATGGATCTCCAGGTTTAGTTAAGTTTGTCAGAAAACTATTATCATATTGACAGGAAAGTGCACTTTATTATGTGTGTTTAGGGCCAGCAGAAGCCTGGCTGGCCCTGACGGCCTGCCACTGACTTCCACTGGCGTATGATGGAATCACCGGACCACCAAACCCAGGGGCACTGTGGGAGCTTGGACATCCATCAGGATCGCAAACCACCATCTTCCTCCCCGAGGCCTCTTTCCCGGAGACGCTATGGAGCCTCCACGGTGAACTCCAGAAGCTGTTGAGATACAGTCATGGAAAATCCGGGGCCCCAAAGCTTGTAATTGCTTAATTGGACGGCCTCACTCCCTCAACTATTCCTGCCGTCCTCTCTTTCCCTATCTAGCTGCACGCACTGATGAGAACACAAACCAAAAAAAAAAAGCGTGTGCCTATGTATACGTACATGCGCCTGCACGTGCTCACTCCCTGCTGATTATTGAAACTGAAAACCCTTGCCTGTGATTTGTGGTTCCCTGATTTGCAGCCTCTTTCTTTCCACTTCCAACCGCGTGGCCGCTGTGCTGATCCCGGGGAACACAGCTGAGTAGAAGGTGTGGAAGCACGTTTTTTGGTTTCTCTGCCCATTGACAAGCTGTAGAAAGTAAAACATTGCCACTAATCAGATCAGCCTCCCCTCGCTGAGCTCTTTCTTCATTGCAGTTGGGGAAAATGAATCCTCACGCTGCCTTGTGAACCCATTAAATGATCATCCTGTATATATCTCTGAAGCGGGTAGCGCAGTGGATTCACAGCAAGAAGCTGCTCGGTTCAATTCCAGCTCTGGCCTTTCTGCATGGGGTCTGTACGTACTCGCTGTGCCTGGGCGAGTTCTCTCCGGAACTCCAACTTCCTCCCACAACCTGAAAGGCAAGTCGGGCCAACTGGCAGCTCTTAATGGTCTGTAGGTGTGAGTGCTTCTTCTTCTGTCTCGATGTGCCACCCCCTGTGACAGAGTAGCAACCTGTCCAGGAGAATCGTGGAAGGCTGGAGAAGTCTTTAGTCACGTTTAATCACACTAACCTTGTATCGTAGCAGCAAACGGCGAGCGTTTAAGCTGCTGGTACAGTTGGCGTGGGTTAGTTTGTACACAAGACCTCCGGTGCAAACTAAACAACACGTCCACTTGAAAGCAGTGGTCTTGTACCACTTTTTGCGAGTGACCGCTGGAGCAATCCATCAGTGGCACAAACGTCCAACCAGTCGGAGCGCAGGAGCGCAGTGTTTGTAACGCACTGCAATTAACTATTTTTTTTTGTGTTGATATTTTTCACGTCTGCTTGGGCTCATTTGAACACTGCAGACAGATTCTAAAATAAAATCTGTGAATGAATTGTAGGTATAACTTAAGACACCTGCTAGCTAACTCATTACAGGTGGCCAAGCTGAGGCTGATTGCTGACTCTAACCAGGTGGGGGATTTTAGAATGTACAAAAAATAATTATAAGAAAGACTTTAAATAGTGGTAGAATAATGTTGCAGTGTTTTTCAAGAAAATAGACTAAAGTTAAAAAATAAATAAATTTAAAAAAAAGTCACTTGAGACATAAAAGATCTGGCAAAGGGCCGAAACTAAAGAAAACAATGAGGACATTGATAGTAATATGACTGTTTGTCCTGAGGTTTATAGGTACTTTGGCACTGACCTCATTAGGAAACACTATCAAAAAATATTCCCTGCTGGGTACTGGGTACATACCACATAGTACTTCCAGCAAATGCTTGCATAAAAGTATAGTACCTTGGTCTAATATAAACCAACAGTAGAAGTCCTTTCCGCCACTGAAGGCAGATTATTCACAGCTCTCAGCAGCCGGGCTTTTGCCGCATTTGCAGTAATTTTGTCATCACTTTCTTCTCTGCTGAAACACCCTGGTGAGCGTCTTTCCCGGGCCAAGTTGTTATGCTTTTCTAACACCGAGGCACAATGAAAGTCAGTAGACCTCGAGTCCCCACAGGGCCGGAGTTAAGGCCACCCCCATACTGCAGTCGAGAGAAGGCCCACGAAGAGGAAATCTCTGGGTTAACATCCGATGAGATCTCATGCTATGGAAAGACTTGTTTTTGCAGAGGGAAGACCTGCCAGCAGGGCTGGTTTTGACATCAGAACTCTCTGTACGTCTCGCTGTCAAAATGTGATGGATTTCTTCAGCACTGAAAACAACACAGACTAAACATCATTATTATTATTATTGTTTTGCATGAACTATTGGCATTGTTTCATGTAATAATATATTCAGTTTGCTTGTGGCTACCATTGAATCCGAGTGTACGACTACAACCTCGTGGCTATCTGGTGTCAAGGCAACAACCCTCCCTCAAACGTTCAGCTTGGGTTCCAAGCTTTTGAGCAGACATGCACGCAGGAGAACCATTTCCTCCTGTTGAACATTTCCGCCACCCCTGTCGGTACACAGGAGTAATTATGTTGACCATCTTCCGCAACACATTTCAATACCTGCTGCAAACAAAGCGCAGGCCACTCCACAACGTCCTGATTTCAAAGCATAATATTTTAAATTCTCCCTCACCGAGGTCTCGCTGGCAGCTTAACCTTCAACATGTGCCACTGAATTCACTGCCAAGTTACATAAACTGGATTTATTTATTTATTTTCAACTCATACTGGAGTTCTGTGTAACTGCATTAAGAGTCTTGAAGGGGCCAATAAAGTAATAACTTCGACAATACTCTCAGAGCTACTCAGCAGTGGAGTGATAGTAAGTCTTTGGATTTTCAATAGGCAATGACATGTTTTATGGCATTGGGCCGTGAAACTGATATTTTCCCTCCCCCTTCAAACTGGCCAGGACAACATTATTCTTGGTTGAAGGACTTAAAAAATAGTAACTTCACATGAGACTAGTCTGACGTTCTGCTGATGGAGCTGAACAGAACGATCTAGGAAAACTCACACAGGAGCCAAAGAGCCCCCGAGTGCATAAATATGTTGGTTTTACTCAACAAAAGGAAAAAGGTCACAAACGAGGGTAAAGACTTGTGGAAAATAAACAAACAAAAAAAAAAGATGATTCTGCCCCAACATCATGCCAGAGACAGAGTCTCCCCGAATGTTTATGTTCGGCTGGCTTTATATAGGCTTCACTTCTGAGCCCAGCCCTAATTGGACTAAACCATTACAGAGGGGATTGGTCACCCAGAGAGACTCATACAATGTGACGTCTAACCCAAACAAAAACATGTGAATGCCACCAATGCTTTACACTAACTGTTTTGTTTTTTTTTTCTTTTGGGAAAAAATTACAAAAAGAAATAGAAGAAGTAAAAGCTGTTGCTGAATTCACACTCCCCTATGTTCCGACCTGCTAAAAAGAAAAAAAACAAAAAACAAAACTATACAGTAACGTTATGCCATAAAAACCATGAATGAAAACCATTTCCAATGTCTAATGAAGTCATTGAGAGAACTCCAAGCTTGCAAGATTCTGTGTGAACACACTAAAGGTTGGCCATTTCCAAGAGCCTAAATATACACCACAACGCTTTGTTCACTCTTTTATGTTTAGCACACACAACTAAGCTTGTATATATTGTAATTCTAAACAAATGATCAGATCAAATCTGCATATCACAACAGGCCCCAATACCATTTTTTCTAATACTTCTTAAAACAGCAGTTTGTATTTTCTCATTTTTACAATTCATTGTCTTGTAATCGGTAGAAGGATGCCTCTTACATTGACACTAGTTGACTGTCTTTGCCAGCACACGACTCCAGAACACATCTGTCCAGGAGCTGGTTTGGTCTTGAACGGTGAGCAATTGTGTTTTTTTTTTTGTTTTTTTTAACAGCCAGACTAGCGGTGCTGATTTTGGCATCTCAAGTGTTGCCTTTAGCGAAGCGTGTTCTTGGGAAAAGGTGTTGGGAAGGCAACCAAAGTTACAGAGTCCCACCCCAGGTGGCTCCGCCGAGCATGTTGTGTGTTGTGCTTTCATCAAATGTGCTTTTAAGATAAAACGAAAAGAAAAAATAACGTCAACGACCGCCTGCTGTCTTCTACTCACTTTCTTTTTTCTCGGGCCAAGTGGCGGCAAAAAACATAAAATAAAATGTAAAGCCATGACATCATTTCCTCTCAACACGGTCTGCCCGCACAACAGTCTTTTCTCCTGACGCAACCCGTCTGCATGATGAGGAGTGACCTCATGCTCGGTTTAACACATGGCCGAGACACCTAAATGGAAGGTGCCGATTGGAGAGCAGGTGATAAAAAGCGGACAGGCGCTTTTAAAGGGACGTGATGGATTAACCCAGCAGACTCGGAAACACCTCCTGAGGTCTGTCACCGTCCCTTTTGTCTGGAGAGGCCCGACGCCGAGGATTTAGACCTCCGTCAACACGGGGCCTCGTGATTAGTTTTCAATGCCTTTGTGCGGTGCAGAGCGCTCCAGAGGCTGCACCTCTGCACGCAGCACCACACCAACCCTCCAATCACGCCAATTTTTCTTTTCGGGAGCCGACTCAGCGCTTCCTCCTCCCGTCCACGTCCGTCGTGAGCTCGGCCCCTCGGGTTAAACCCCTTTTATTGACTGTCGGGGACAAGGCTCAGAGGTGTGTGTGTGTGGGTGGGCGGCTGTTGGTGCGAACACATTGCACACACGCACACGCGCCCGTGCACGCATTACATCACAGCGTCGTTGGCCGGAGGTTTCGCATCCTCGAGCGCTGCGCTTCAATCATCCTCGTCCTGGTTTTCCCATCGCCGACGGCTCGGTTCCGCGATTCGGCTTTGAATCCGTTTTCACGACGACGGGAAAGAAGCTGGGAAAAAAAACCAAACCCTCCACCCGACTCTTTGTGGATGTAACGACGGCCCGGGCAGGCCAAGATACGAGTGACTTCATGCGGGGAAACGATCGCCATCCAACAGGCAAACGGGGTCCTTGTGAAAAGATCACGGCTTGAAGGCCGGAGCTCCTCTTTGCTCTGGCCAGACTCTACGCAAGCGGCCCTGCGAAAAAGAGCTGAGGCAGCTATTACAAAGTCGTTAATGGCTCCTAAAAGGATTTTCGTACCCTAAAGTACCAGGTCAGTAAGGATTGTTAAAAAAAAAAAAAATAAATGGAAATGAGTCCCAGGCTGTCCCGCGTCACGCCTGACCCAAAGACATTTTTACCCACTGCCCCACTTCTCACAGCGCCTACTGTTGTATAGTCGGTCCCAAAAAGAAAAATACATCAGAACCTCATTTGGGAGCCTGAGCGATGGAAAATAATGAAAAAAAAAAAATAATTAAATAAGTACGCGGATGTTGAAAAATGAAAATGTCCAATTTCATGCAACGGGCACAAAGTGCCAAAACAGTGACGTGGAAGCGCGACCAATCAGGAAATGAAGCCTTTTAGCCCAAAGCGAGAGAGACACGCTGAAGAAATTAGGCATCAAACACGCACAAGTTGAAAGCATATTGTTTTGACTATTATTGTTTTTTGTTTTTTTTAATGGCATATGTTGACGATTACACCATGATACCGGTGACATTTGAACAGATGCAAAACAACAGCTGTCTTTCTTTAGAACAACAGGCCTCCTGTTTCCTGTTTTCTTTGAGGATTATTTTTACTTAATTTCTCTGCAGTTGCTTCAAAGTTAATATGAGCCGCGACTGGTTTGCTTGCTGCGTCACTGAGGTCTCGTACGCGGTTGGCCATTTCTTCAGCGCGCAAGCATAATTTGGAATCAAAATATGTTTGCGGATGTTTGTTGATGTTTGCGTAACTCCAGTGAAAAGAATTTTCTTGTTTTCGTAGTTTGTCCCTTTTGTTTTAACTTTGTTCTAAATTTTTTTTTTTGATTTTTTTTTTTTTTTAACTAGTTTGTACGTCTTTTTCTTTACCAAAGAAATAACGGATAAATGGAAGACCTGAACGCAATAGTGATAGTTTCCGTCTTTTTAGCAGGACTACTTACCGTTTCATCTGCGTACATTATTCACCGAACAATGGTAGTGGGAAAAGATTTTTGGTTACATCCACAATTTCAAATGTTACCAAGAAATAGTTGCAGATGTGTTTCAAAAAGTGTGGCAACACTAAACTAAAACTCTCATACTTGAACTGGATGAAGCACAAATACATAGTTACTGTAGTTAACTTGAGTATTTTTTCTGACTTTTTCTGACTCACTTATTATTTATAATAGTTGTTATTTCGGGAACTATTGTAACTGTTTGAACTATGTGGTTGTGAAGTTCAATATAAAAGTGGATCATATTCTAGAGTCCCTGTTCAGTCACTGATCAGTACGTTTCCAGTACACAGGAAAATAAAAATGGAGAGGATCAGATTGATTATTGATATTCAAAGTGTCAACAATCCCCAAAAAATATCTGACTGGTCATAACTATTACCGATTACAAATAGGTTGTGTTGGAGTTGAAAAGAAGAAGAAAAAAAAAAAACAGTATTGAGAGCAGCAAAGGTGTTAAATATTTTCCTGATGCTCTTGCAAGTCCTCTTTTTCATTTTTCCAAAATGATCAACAAATGTATTGTTTCATTAATGGCAAAAAAATAAATAAAAGGGAGTCAATGAGTTAAATCAGTGATTTTTCTTGTACCAGAGTATTTTTACACGAGTATTTCTGTACTTTTACTTAAGTACAGAATGTGATACTTCACTGCCACCTCTGATTATCTTGCTGAAACTTCCAGTTTTGACCGGGTTCGGTTCAGCGCACGTGCAGAAGGGAGCGTGTGGTTTGTGGGTGACTGCAGACCGAGGAGTGAATCCAAATGCAACATATCACCAGTGCATGTTGTTTCCAACCGCTGTACAGTGAGGAAGAGAAGCATCATCTGCCGTGCTGCCTGCTATTAACTTTATACTCCAGCGACAAACTCAACAACTCAGCATCTGAGTCCGTCCGCACGATACTACATCGTCGTTGGTCTTCAGCCATCCTCCACCTCTTCTTAAGGCTTCTGATTAGCCAGCATGTCCTCACACTTAGTGGTTATGTGGCCACTTCTTCCTCTGGCGTGCGCTCCGCATCGCCTGAGAGCCTGCACATGCAGTCGCATGTGGAGAAGATTACTAGAGAACAATCGTTGGTGTAAACAGGGCCGGGGCTGCCAAAAAAAAAAAAAGAAGAGCACCACTTTAAATCTCACCTATTTGTCTGAAAGACAGAGGAACACATCCCTCGCTGACCGTCAACGTCAGTCGTGAAGGACGACTCGTAACCAGAGTCTGCAGTCTGTCTGCAGTCTGTCTGCAGTCTGTCAGGCCTTCATTTCCTCTTAAGGCAGGATGTCAGTAAACTCACTAACGCTTTTGGTGGAGGCAGACGGAGGAATCGCTGCTAGCCACTTTTATGGATCTCGTAAGTTCCGCTCGCAGATGTTGAGGGAGTTTCCTCAGGCTGTGCGGGAGAGCAGCGACCCACGCAGGCTAACGCGAGGGGCTAACGCGAGGGGC
Organism: Nelusetta ayraudi; assembly: GCF_046127955.1. NCBI lineage: Eukaryota > Metazoa > Chordata > Actinopteri > Tetraodontiformes > Monacanthidae > Nelusetta > Nelusetta ayraudi. The sequence continues at coordinate 424,737 of NW_027466071.1, forward strand.
TAGCGCGAGGGGGGCACGCCAGTCGGCGCCCAACGCCCTCACAGTCCGTCTCCGGTTTGTCGTCTGTTGGACTTCAAACTGACATTTTATTTGTTATTCTTTTCCTTATGAAATCTTTAAAGGGGTCACGGGGTCGCGGTGATGGACCTGGAAGTGGCGATGTAGCTGTTGATAAGGGAAGTGCATTACAGTGGGATTGCCAGGTGAGTGCGGGGAGATGAGGAGATAAGAGTAGAGTAGAGGTGGACTTGAACGCCACTTGACCCTACACCAACAATTAACATGTTTTTTTTCAATGTCCAAGGCTGACAAGGTTCTCAACTGAAGCACACAAGTTTGTATCACAAGCTGCCGCTGCATCCTGTTTACCACGGTTACACATGTGTGCGGTGTTCAGAGCACTTTGCAAATGACTGTCGAACGGCACTGTTTTATATTAGCCATGCAGCAGGTTGCATTTAAAAAGAGAACCGGCGTGAATGAAAGGAAATGTGTTGAAACGGCGTGGAAAGTGGCAGTGTTCCGAGATTTATAGACATTAAACTGAGGAATAGAAAGGAGGCATGGCTGGAGGTTGCAGAGATCAAACTGTTGAGGTTGGATGTTTTGGATGTGAAGCCAGAGAGGCCAGGCTGAGATGGTTTGGACGTGTTCGGAGGAGGATCAGCAGAAGGATGCTGAGGTTGGAACTGGCGGGCAGGAGGCCGAGTGGAAGAACAAAGAGGAGATTTATGGATGGAGGGAGAGAAGGCACGAAGTTAGAAGAAGAGGATGCGGAGTGCATGGGTTAGATGGAGGAAGCTGATTGGCTGTGGCCACTTCTGAAGGGAACCTCTCTAAAAGAGAAGAGGACAGGAGGTTCTTTCACAAAGACCTCCTGAACCTTTGAAACTGATCCAACTCGGCAGGGACAAAAGCAGTAACCACGCTTATTATTATTATTTCTAAAGACGGTGATCACATTTGCATCAGCATGATACCTTTTTTTGGTTTAGATAAAATTAAGAACTCACAAACAAACTCAAATAAAGCAGTCAAAATTTGTCTGAATACTGCATTTTAATGCCCTGGACAACAACAAACAAACAAACAAACAGAAAAACTATTTCCCAGCCTCGTCACGGCATTTTTACTGTAAATGAACTTGAATGCATTTTATTAGCATGTACTAAAGTTAATTGCGATCAAGGTTCTTGTAAGGTTCACGAAACACCAATTTAAATCTCTCTCGTAAAACATTACTGAGAAATGCAGCTGAATTCCTGCCAGGTGACGCAACGGTGAAGATGAACGGCATGTTTTTTTTCTTTTTTTATGGTGAATCTGGCCGTGCGAGCAATAAAAAGTAAATTTGTTTCACGGATCTGCCTCCCACGGCGCAGCCTGGAACCCTGGTGGAGGGCTGGTGGGTGCAGGGGTGGTGGTGGTGGTGGTTAGGTGGGGGGGGGGGTCTCATTAATACAGCCTGCTCTTCCCCCACAAACCCTCACAGATTCTTCGCGCATTATGAAGCCATTAGATGCCGAATGATGATCGTGAGTTAATTTGGAAAGACTCGCTTCCAGATGTTATCGTCTCGACTTCGGATGAATCATCTCTGCCATTTCATTGACTCCTGGGAACCGAGACGGTGCAGTTCCGGTCGCGCTCAGGCAGGCACGCGACTTTAACTGGGCCCATCGCCACGTGCGTGCTGTCCCCGACTGCACCTTCGACCTCCGGCAGTGCCCAATGACGACTTGTATCCAACAGGAAACACTCGCACAAACATTTAGTGCGCTGACGAGACTCTATTCACATTAACGGACGCTTGTTTTGGTCAAACTCTCCTCGGGAAGTCGACGTCCTGGCTCGGCATTCGTTGACACTCCTATCGAATAAATGACACTCGGCTCAGCGCTAAACTCAGCGCAGAAATCTCCTCTTCCTCTAAAAGCTCGCAGTAAGTACTGGACGCTTTAGTTTGAATTCCATACATAGCTGTGAGCTCACTGTGATGAATGACTGGATTAAAGTCCCTCCAAACTTGAGACGAGTTCCAAGAGCCCTAATGACTCTAAATCGCCCAGCTGGCTGAGTGGAGGGAAGCCACAGGGACGAGCAACACGCTAAAGAGCAGAGCGCAAAGCAAATGCACTCACTGGCCACTTTAATAGGTACACCTTCCAAGCGCTGGGTACTGTAACAGAGTGGCCAGTCAAAGTGCGAACGTGTGTTTCCGATATGCTATGCTACCGGTCTGACCTCTGACCCCTGACATCAAGAAGACATTTTCCTCCAGACAACTGCTGCTCACTGGATATTTTCTCTTTTTGGGACCATAGATGTGTCTGTGTGCGAAAGTCGGAAATACTGTTCAATGTATTTTTAAATGTATTAAAAAAAAAATTACTGCGAAATACTCCATCCAAGCATGTCTGGCAACAACAACCATGTTCCACGTCCATTTTATCCCCTTTCTTCCCCATTCTGCTGGGTTTGAATTCCAATAAGACTTCATGTCTAAATGCACCAAGTTGCAGCCGTATGATTGGCTCATGATCTGTTTTGAATTAAGATACAGTTGAACATTTTACCATTGCTGGCCACTGACTAGTTAGGGTTCTGTTGCATTGAATTCTAACTCTTAAGTTATTATTCTATGTTTTACCTCCATCAAGCCCAACAGGTAGATTTTCACACATTCGTTTTCACTACTATTTTCCTATTTGCGAGGGAAAAACAGGTTTTGGGTGATCGTCTTTGAACAAACCCTTTATGCGTACGGGGGAGGCCGCAGTGAGATCCGCGGTCAACTGGCTCCCTGTCATGTGTGAAAACGACACAGCTCTTATCTTCGAGCGGGTGACACTGGTAACCAAAGCCCAGCTGTTTGATTCATGGTCTGGATCCCGCTGCCAACCGCACCCTGTAATCCGCCACAGGGAAAGTCGAGCCTGCCTCTTCTCACCGGCTGCTACGAGTCAAATCAATTCTTTCACAAACCGCCTCAGTGCCTCCCCGGAGCCACTTTGAGCTGATTAATGGAGGAGAAGACAACACCCCTAAATCAGCACCATGCAGGCATCTCTGTTTGGAAACGTTTGTTCACTGTTGCGGAAGAGACGAGCGGGTCCGGATCCTGCGTCGCCTTGCGGGGATGTGAAAATCTCAGCATCTTAATGCTTCTTGAGTACAATGAAGCGCTTTTATTTTTTATCATCAAAAAGGGCGGTTTGGACCCGGGGCCCGTAAACCGATCCCTCTGCGGGCTGCTGCTGCTTACGGGAATCAGGACGTGCAGGCGATATACAGGCAGGGTTTGGATGCCGGGAGAAGTTTTTCCAGTCGTTCCGACACAGCAGTTCCAGCTGTTCTTTAAAATGCTTCATATAGGCATCACTCAGCCACATAAAAGCTTAGCCTCTCTTTTATTTTTTTTTCTTTCCTAAGAATCATTCAACGGCTGGGGTTTACTGGTCACAATAAAATGTTGGATTTTATATCCCCAAAAGTGTTTGGCTATTTTCACAGGATTATTCTAGCCAAACAGTTGATTTTTCGGAGGGTGGGTGGATGCGGGGGAATAAAAGCACTGCATTTTTTTTTTTATTGCAAAACAGGGCTGAGGAACACAGCAGCTCGGCGAGGATGTTCCCGGATACAGAATGTGCTCATAGTCTGTGGGAACCGGGTCAATTTCTCGTCAAGTGCGTGGCCATACGTCCCATGATGTCAGGTTGCCTCTTCAGCGCCACTGACCTCCGTTAATACTCATTCCATCCGCACTGTCACTTCCCAAAGCTGTGCTTTACTGAGCAAAGTGAGTTTCCCTTCGTTCACTTCGGCAAATTCCTCAGCGGGACAGGACGCCATGTAAATATTTGGGGAGACCTGTCGCACGTCACGTCTCGCCACTGTCGGCTTTTTTCATATTTACCGCACATGTAAACACGGTGGAGACAATTTGCTGTTCAGCAGCGATACAGATGTCAGCGTCGTCTCACACGAGGGAGACGAGATTAACGAGCGACATGGGGGCCCCGCGTCCGTCAAGAGAGCGTCTTCTCGCTCCGAGATTTAATGTCGTTGCGCAACGTGCTTTTCCGAAAGGGCGCGAGCTCTGCGCCGCAGATGTTGCGGCGCAGGCGGTGGGGACACACAAACACAACACAACACAACACAGACAGACAGACAGACAGACAGACAGAGGAATAATTTTCACATCCAGGTCCATTCTAATGGTACTTTAGATCAAGTCTCTTCACCAGATGGAGTCACTTAGCTGTTAACTGCAGGAGTGAGGTTGGGGTAGACCTTCTGAAAGGCATCCCGGGGGCAGAGCTTCTCAGCCCCAGGGGCAATTTACAAGTGTGGGGAGTGTTCATGATTTGACATGAAAAAATATAAAGCAAAAAAGGGATGACTCTTTATCATACTTAGAGGGTAGATAGATAGATAGATAGATAGATAGATCGATAGATAGATCGATAGATAGATAGATTTGTACCCAGCAAATCAGCCAGGAAACATAAAAAACATTTAAAATATACAAACGTCACCTCATAAAAAACACAGAGAAAAGTCAATCAATCACAGCAACCCAAGGACAATTTGGATGTGCTGCTCACACAAGTTGAAACAAATTAAATCCCCCCCCCCACCCAGCGGCATGTCAACTTTGATGCGTTTAATAGAGCGCTATGCCATTGAGGCCAAACTCGTCAACTTATTTCAAAACTGCCATGGCGATCGCACTCTAAGACCGTTTCCACTGGCCACATAAAACAGTAAATACGCTTCATCAACAGCTGACTCCAATGATTTAGGGCCTTGTTTATTGCGCGCGGAGCCGCGGCGGGGAGAAAACGATTTACGCGCGGCCTCCCGGGAATGATGCAGTGTGCTCATCTCTAATTGGTCTCATCCCCAGCGCGTGGGCAGGATGAAAGCGACAAAAAGCCAAAACAAAGGGATGAAGTGCATCACTGCGCAGAGGAGTCCGTCATCTTGTGGCGACGCGGGCTGCTCTGATTTCGCCCGCTGACGCTACTCGCATTAACCAGCTGCCTGTCATGATTTTGTAACACAGCGGTAAACACGAATGGGGGTGAAAACTATTGAGGGTAATATCTAGCTAGCTAGCTAGCCAGCTAGCTATCCATGTATATACATGTATTCTTTCCCACAAGTGGCACTGCAGTAATCACTGAGCCCCCCCCGCCCCCCCGCCCGCTTCCAGGGGAACCGTGTCTGAAAATACAGCCATTTTCATATCAGGTATCTCTGCAACCCTCTCACCCCAATTCACCTTCAGAAATGTTCTGCTGACAGCCGAGCACTGGGTGACGGCGCCGTCAAATTAATGAGCTGTGATGGTTTTTGCTTCAAAAACAAGAACCCAGCCATGGGTGTGTGTGTGTGTGGGGGGGGGGTGGCTGCTTGCTCTGGGTACCGTTTGAGTGAAAGGCACGGAACTGAAAGATTTAACAAGAGATGCCTACACGAGTTCACCCACTCCCACTGAGGCTTTTTCCTCCCACTTTGACGTATACATAGAGCAGTTTGTTACGGGAGCGGCAGCAAGTAGTCGAACCTGAGCTTTTTAGGTCACTTTGGAACATTTTGTTGCCAAATTTACTGTGCCAAGGTTACACAGTTCAGCCCAATGCAAATTGATAGATGTCAACAGAAAAAGAAAATGTGACGACTCGTCGCGGTCTCATGTGATACCAAAATATGTGTTTTTATGCCATTGAGCTTCTGATATTTATTTTATATTTATGACACAGTCAGGTGGAGAGATCCCGGTTCCTTCACCTGCCGAAAAATAATATCATCGTGCACATTTAAGCAAATCCTGGCACCGTTGTTGTTGCTGTTCTGAATGATCTAGCTTTCATCTGTATGCGGATGATACAATTTTTTTATGGACAGACTTGTCAGAAAAAACAGGGTTTTATTTTAGAGACAGGCAGTGTTTTAAATTTGCTGACAAAAGGAGACTTGTCATGGCCACCTTGTGACTATGACTACATCCCTGCTACATCCCCAACAGCTCTAGATACTCCGCTCTTCGAGTGGGTACAGCCTGAACCCGGACATTGTCTGACCTGAGATTTTAAATGTTTGTAGTATGTAGTGCATAGTAATACTGTAGTTATTTTAATTGAGTTGTTATGCACTGTATGTATTTTATGTGCCTATGCTTTGTTGCCCTCATACATTATTTCATGTTGTAAAATACTCTTGTAACTCTTGTCGCTGCCTTCCTGGCCAGGGCTCCGTTGTAAAAGGAATTTCAATCTCAATGGTATTTACCTGGTAAAATAAAGGTCAAATAAAAAAAAACGAAAAGACGGGAGGGCCAAGATTTGGTGGAGGTGGCGTCAGTCAGCACTAAGTCCCCTGGCAGCAGAGGCCGACACGAGCAGCCAGAGGTTTGGCAAAAATATTTAAAGGTGCTGGCAGCTGCAAAAGGCTGCAGCGACGGCTGCCACATTTTGAGCGAGCCGCTCCTCTTCCAAGCCAACATAGAAGCTTAAGTGGTCTTTTTCAGGAGGAGATTGGAAGTCATGTGCGCACACCTGGCAGAAAGCCAGGGTTAGTCACAATTCAGATGCAGATATGCGTCATCAGACGTCTGCAACTGAATTGGAGATAGCCGTAATGACAAAGCCCATGCGCGTGAATGGCAAAAGGGACTTGACTTGTCTTCGTGAGAACATCTTGGTTGATATCTGAAATGACCATTGTGGACAGGAAGAATGGCACCGTGCGTATCTGAAAAGTTATGATCGACAAGGGAGCCTTAAAATACATACATCTGTAGCACATCTAATTAAAAATCTAGTAATGTATTCACCAGCCTCCTCCCAGTCATAGTGGAAACAAGAACGCAGTATCCTGACCGAGAAGTGTTTGTGCTGTTTATGCAACTGCGGGATTTCATTATTTTGAGCAGAGGATCTTCTTCTTTCTCTGCTTTGGGCTGCTCCCTACAGGGGTGGCTACAGCCAATCATCTGACTCCATCTAACCCCGTCCTCTGCATCCTCTTCTCTCACACCAACCATCTTCTCATCCTCTTCCGCTACATCCATAAATCTCCTCTTTGATCTTCCTCTCGGCATCCAGGCTGCCAGTTCTGAACTCAGCATCCTGCTGATGAATCCACCGTCCCTCCGTATCCAAACCATCTCAGCCTGGCCTCTCTGGCGCCATCTCTAAAAAAAAAAAAAACTAGCATGCACTGTCTCTTTGATGTGCTATTCCTGATGCAGTCCATGCTGGTCTCTCCCAAAGAGAAGCTAATACACCTGCATGCCACTCACCCAGGCTTCCCTTGCTCGTTCATGTCCAGAGTGGTGATAAAGCTTGATTTAATAATCCAGTTTTCCAGCTTCTCCCTGATTCGGTGCAACTGGTGTCAGTTTCCCCGCTCTTTGCCTTATTTTTGTTGATTCATTACATCTGCCTTAAGGTCAGATCTAGTGGAAGCGCACCTTTTTATGATTTCGCAGCCATATAATGAAAGCCTGTCATAAAAACCCAAATGATGGGGTAGTTGGGTGCCTAGAGCGGCCTGCTGCTTTTAAAAAACCTCCAATCAAAACATCTCGGGGCGGCTATCTGCTGGAACGGAGATGTGGTTCCCCCGTTGCGCAAACGAGAGCGGAGGAGAGCCAAGACTGCAGATGTGGATGAAAAAGCTCCATGAGAAGTGGCTCCACAAACACGCTGGACCCCAGTGATTCTGATCGGCGCCGCAGTGTAATGAGGAAATTGTGTTTCCGTGCGGAATGATCAACTCGTCGCTCAACTTTCCAATCGGAACAGTTTCAGATGGCTTGATTGCTCAGCCAATGTTGTCGCAGCTGCTCGCGTCCCCTCCGGCGCTCCGCTTTGCCTTGCTTTCTGACGTGATCCGAAGCTGTGCACGTGTTGCTCGGTGAGGTCAGATTTGCCACACAGCAACTGTGTCACAGTAAACAAACAATAAAAATAAAATGAAATAGAAAAAAAAAGCTGGAAAATCAAGGTCTGATTTCCAGGCAAGGATTTCCCGGGAGGGTTCGTAACTCAAGGCTGCCTGACATTGTTTTGCTGGAGTGAGTCATTTTAAGACCCATTCAATCTGCCCGGAGACCCGTTTCCCCTGCTTTATATCGCACTTGTCTGAATTTTCATCACAATGGCCGATTTTATCATTGGACTCGTTGCCAGGACCTGAGTGATCATAATAATTACAATAAATGAGAGCAGCCTCACGTACACAGGAGAAGCATTCCATCGGTCAACCATTCCAGCAGTTCACTGGAAAATGTGTTTAAAATGGAACTCATTAAATTGGGTGAAATTACTGCAAAATCCATTGCAATGACAACTATAAATGTTTTGACGCAATCAGATTGCAGTTTATTTACCGCTGAAACGAGGGCGCACTCATTGCCGTGAGGATAAAATTAACATATGATACACAATCAGAATATTATAATATTCAGAACCGATGCGATTAAGAGCGATCACGCATGACCTTCCTTCTCTGTTTGTTCTATTGCATTATTTAACCATTTGGTCAGTATGGTTCTGGTCAGGATGGAACTTGAAGGTGGGGTAAATCCTCTGACCAGGACACAGCAACAATTCACAGCAGTGCAAGCAACTATTGTGAACAACAAAATAAACCAAGTTGCTGGGGGGGGTTGGGGGGGTCATTTCTTCAATTTCTCCAACCTCTCTGACCTCTGACCCCTAACACCAACATAGGATTTTTCTTTGCCCAACTGCCGCTAACGATATTTTCTCCTAGAGTTTTTGAGATGGTCAAAAAATAGTTACTCAGACATGAAGCCCAGGTCGTCAGCACATGCCCAATTGAGTTGCTGCCAAGTAATTGGCTGTTGAGCTATCTGTGCAAACAAGCAGTTAAACAGTTTACCTAATAATGTGACCAGCCAGTATAAATGTGTGCGTATCTGTGTATCTATTTACTTTATAATCAGGCCATCACAGGGCAAAGGAAGCTGTTCCTGTGGGAGACGTCTGCAACTCGTCATTGCGGCGCTGTTAAGAAAACAAGCACGCTTTGACTCACACCTGCTGGCAGTAGAGTGGAGTTAATATCTGAGCCGGGGACGTCTTTGGACTGAGGGAAGAAGGCAGAGTAGCTAGAGGGACTTGCACAGGTCAACCCTCACCAGAGTCCCCTGCGGCTGCCAGCTTTCCCTTCCTTCCACGATGAAGGACCGCTGCATTTTAATGGTGATTTTCTGGACTGTTTTCCCCATTTCTGCACGTCCTCCCTGCATCTGGTTTCTGACACTCCGGCTCACGTCCCAACCTTTCATCCCGCTGCGGGTCTGCCACCAACTCTGACAAAATGCCACACCATGCCATTAACTGGAGGAAGTGGGGGACAGAGTCCAACTTCAAACTGCTCGACAGCTTTTCACTCTCGGGTCCAGATTAGAAAATAACTGCTTTGGCGACCACCTCGCGCTGACCCAACCGCCATCCGTCGTTTCTCTGCATTGTCGAGTCTTTAAACATTTGTGCGGTTTTGTGTGATAACAGACTATAAGGACAAAAATATTTCAAATAATCCTTCTCTTTGTGATTCTGAAGAGGGGATTTAGCAGTATTCCTGCTTTGGAGCGTGAAGGAGAGTCATTAATCAATCCACTGCCATGCCAAAGAAAAGCAAAGGCCGAATCCAGCGATGGATACTCAGCGCCACTGACTGCAAAATAATTATTGAAGGGAGAATTTCCCTCAGTGGGCTGCTGGGCCTTTTGCACTCATCCAAATTTTACATCTAGCAGGGACGTCTTTCTGACTGTTTCACAGACTTTAAATGTGAGGAATTATTTTTGCAATGATATATAATCATATGTAACAATTTTTCCAACGCATGTTTGGCTTCCCAATGACTTCCACAATGTTCTGAAAGCAACAAAAATCAATGGGCCACGCTGCAGCACAGAGTGGCAGATTTCACCTTTTTGTTTTTTAACCAAACACAATGACAAAGTTGTCGTCTGAGTCCAACTTTCATGCAGCCGTCACACACATCCACTTGTGCACCTTACAGGAAGTAGGTCTGGAGTTGACTTGATCCAAACACACTATTTGCAGACACAACATGCAGCGGAGGTGGAGGTCAAGACTAAATGCACGCCTTATTGAATTGAATGTGTTTGCTTTGATTTTAACCTCTTTTTTTGTAACATTTTAACCACTGAACAACAACATTTGTGATTTTCCTCCAATCTGCGCTTGATGCGCGAGTTGTGCTTTCAGAGAGACCTTGGCAGATGATTTAAAGAAAAACACGCGCAATGTTAAACAGACTTCAGTGCACATTGAGGAGGGGAAACAAGACTACCAGTGCCAGAAATTCGGAGCATTTCTCCTGCTGCTGTTGCATAAGACATGAAGTTTCTCTTAAACGGCCCGCAGATGAGCTGTTTTTTTTGATGACATAACACTGCCTTCTTAAATTATTTATGAAGGTTTGTATTGGAAAGATATAACGTGGGAGTCGTGTGGATGGTAGTAAACCTGTCCTAAAGGGAAAATCATTTTCATTTCTCAGAAAAAAAAACAAAAAAAAACAAAACCCAGTGTGGGCCCTCTTGACTATGAGAACACTTGGATCAATCTGGTGGATCGATCACAAGAGTGTCCTGAAAACAATCCAGGAGCCGTCGCCATCAACAGCAGCTTATGCATTTTGTTTGTGCGCGTCTCAACAATCACTCAACAACTTCTACAAAAACCCGCTCAAGGGACGAGACTGTGCTACTGCTGCAGCGTTCTGAGGATTTCCATGAAACGAACTGAAGTTCGCCTCGCTTGACTTGACCTGCCACAGTTGAAAAGCCTCGATATCGTCCTGTTTCCCTATTTTCGTTTACTTTATTATTGCGTATTCATGTTGTGCTAACTTCGCAATTATGTTCTCCTGTCAGAGTTTTGGATGTTATGGGCAGTTCATGAGACCAAGCCTTGAAAGGGGTTATATTATGAAAAACTTTTATTTTATTAAAAAAAAATTTTAGCTCTTCAATATATCCTTTTGTATTACTGGCGTGCCAGAAAGCCTTAAAAAAGTAGGTATGTAGGAGCATGGATGTTTAATAAGAACTGGATACCATACTGGCAATATGGTGGTGCGCCAATTTTTGCCAGTGGCCACTCGAGGAACAAAGAAAGAAAATCCAATGGGCCCAAAAAACATTTTTCCCATAGACGGCAACACAAAAATAGACACCTTTAAAACGGTCTATACATGTAGTAAGATAATTAATACATACATGTGACACTTGTTGCAAAAAATAAGAACGTAATCAGAAAGATTAACTTTGAATGAAGACACGATAGATATTTGTTGTGAAGACTGTGCCGAGGTTTGATCACCCACTGAAGGGTTAAAAAGCTTCACATCACCACGGTGCAGTCAGCCACAGTTCTGCACGACGGCCGACTAAACTCTTTCCAAAGCCAGTCAGAAGTACAACAATAACATGTTGTCTTCTGTTAAAAGCAAAGCCTTGAGTGGCGTTCTTTGTTCTTCTTTAATGTGAAAATACCGTCCCGCTCTGGTGAAACAACCACTTCTGCCAGATCCAGTGCATTTCCTGTTTATCTTACACTTCTTCTGGGCTTTCAAAGGTCCGATTTCCCGGTTTTGTCAAAACTGTGATTAAAATGCTTTCTTTGGAGCCCCAGATTTGAAATCTTAGCCATCCAGCCACCGGGAAACCTGAATTGGTGTAACAGTGACAATATTTATGCACAGTGAAAACACACTTGTTCTCAGATGTTGATTTGACTAAATCAAGAAATACTCCCATCGCGCTTTCCTCTCATTACTGCCATTTTTCTCTCCATTTTTCTTAAAGTTTGACTTTTATTTGTTACCATTTCCGCTATTTTATTTTTTTTTCCCGTCCAAGAGTTACCCTCCATCTTCCTGTCTCTCCCCCTCTGCCTGTATTTTATGAGCTAAGACAGAGATCAGCCATTATAACACCGTTTTATTGACCCGACTAAACTTAAGCAGGTGTTGTGGAGTGGTTGAGGTTGTGGAAGAAATCCCTTGATCTGATTTTCCACCACAAGACATAAAACTGTAGTCCCAGTATTCTAGTGTCCCTAAATGTGCTGTTTTTTTTTGTCTCAGTGAAGAACACAGTCATGGTCGTGAAGGGTGACCGGGGGTTGTTTACTCGTGCATCTCAGCTTCAGAGGTGGAGCAACCCTCGTAGCGAGGACACCTCACATCCCCCGGCTGACAAGTTATTGGAGCTGCAAGCTGGAATAAAGAGATGACTGACAGCCGCATCTTTAAACCAGGAATAAATGGGTTGAGGTTAAACAATCGGAACATTTTAAGAGCAAGCCCACCGTACAAAAAACTGAGTCAGCCATAATTGCATTAACGCTTTAATTTAAAGTTCCCGGCGGTTTCCGTGGAGTGCCCCGACCAGACAGCACATGTTGACACGTCTGCATGACATCACATGGTGTCCTGATCTGCACTTTTACCAAATTACTCCTGCGGAGTCGTGAGAGAAGGAGACAACTCTTCTCACCCCCAGGCCCTGGCTACACATTTGTTTTTGCTTGTTGAAGAAGCTTTAAAATCCCCATAATGCAAAGCATCTATCTGGCACTGAAAGCCACTGCTGTCACTTCACATCATCAACGATCAGACCATCCAGGACCGGAACACAGCATGTATGCCAGTACAGCCAGATACTGAAAGAGCAGTTGCTTCAGGGGGAATCCCTCATCTGGAAATGCCGTCTCGGCATGTCTCTGCTTTTCCTCGTGTATTCCTCCAGTTTTGTCATTATTTCCCGTATAAGTTTGCGGGTGAACACCAGATCTCGTCTGGGACCCGGCCAGACTTTAAAAAGAAAATAACAAGATGATGGTGGCAACATCTGTGGAGAGCGGCAGATGAAAACGGCTCTTGGTCCTTGTTAATGTGTTATTACAGGAAAATTTACAAGTTCTGCATGTCGGATTTGAGAAAAGCTCCGAGGCCTCCGTTACAGAATCATAGCTGTTGGTTTCCACTGTATGAAAAACACTTCAATGCCATTTGACGACCTCTAAGGAAATGAGCTCAGGCTAAACAAACCGTTTGATTACTCTACTCGTAAAAATTTTGGGTAATCAACCCAGCGAAGCAACTGAAGGATTAAATCGGCAAATAGTCAGTAAAGACTTTTCCAAATAAAGGCCTTGACACACAGTATGCACTTTTCTGGAACAAGTACAATATTTTTCAAACCTCTAACTGGGCATTTATATTTTCCACATGTGAGACCGATCACCAACACCAATATTGACATTAACAATGCACCATTTGTGCATTGCCAGACAAAAACAATATGGCAAAGTAGCATCAATCGGCTGAGCTAGTTGGGTGGATAAAGCTGATTTGAGTTTTGCCATTGAAGAAACAGGCTAATTGAAAGGCATTTTGCCTGGTTGACGGGTAACACGGTGGCACTGTGGCCTCACAGGCTGTGGGTTTAATCCCAGCCCAGGGCCGCGTAGTTCGCATGCTCCCCATGTTGGTTGACCTCCAATTGTCCAAAGACAAGCACATTTGGCACAAATTGACGAGGTGTCCAAGGTGTAACCCTACCTTCACCCGACAATACATAAGATGTGCTCCAGCACGCCCATGACCCTGGGTGCAGTTGAAGGACTGACACACTCTCTGACTCACCTTGGTTCAACTGCTCTTGCTTCACACTGAATAAAGGTTAAGCTTTATTCTATTAAAGTTTTAGGTTCACAGAATTTAATTTACTGGACTTCAGTTTGACCACAATGTTTGTCCAATGCACAACCCAAGGCTAGAAAACCAAAATGGAATTGGTTTTGTGACATCAGATAAATTGAATTTGCAGGCCTTTCATTTTTTTTTATTTTTCTTTTGCACGGTAGCTGTGGAAAAACTTTCATGTGTGGCTGAAGACAGCTGCCCACAGCCTCACCTCAACAGAAGCCTGGAAGCGGTGAGACACACCGCCGGGGAGTCGTCCTGCCCACGGCTGAGCCAGTGTCTGCAGAGCCCACTGACAGGCCTCAGCTCGGATGAAAATGTGTGAAAGCCGTCAGGGGAGTGTGCTGCACCGTGTTCTGCCAGGATCGGGTTCGCTGGCTGAACGGTGCAGAGTTGCAAAGGGGTGTTTTGATAAGAGGTAAGTGACAAGATGCCCAAAGCCAGCAACAGATTATATATCTCACACATGTGGAGAAGCTCTTAGAGGGACTCACGCTGCAGGTATTTTCAGAATCCCAGGAGTTCCCTGACACGCAGGCCAAAGCAAGCCATCTCGCTGTGATGTGCCCCCGACCCTGCGGACATTCCGTCACTGTGATTACCCCCAACTGGAATCTGAAAACTGCTCAAAAATCACAAGGGCAAATTGCAGTGCAGACAATTTGCATTTCTACTGTCACATGCTTGATTAATACAGAAAGTTTAAGTGTTAAATTTTGGATTCTTACGCCCACGACCTGCCAAAAAGGAAGCTGGAACCATTCTAATGGCGCGACGCTGAAGGAAGTGACCGAAATAAACTCAAAGTAAACCTGCATGATGGAGGGAATGTCCTAGAAATCTAGATTTATATCACATGATCATTTGGGACCAACCAAAAATAATGTCAACGTTTGACAAGGGGTTGACGAATTCCAGGAACATTTGAAGGTGACAGTGGTGTGATAGATATGACTGCTGGAGACAGTTAGGATTGCTAATAATGTTAAAAATAAATTTAAAAAAATTAAAAATCAACATGCTTCTCCCGCTCACTGATGTGAATCTGAATGTGAGGTCATTTCAAGTGCCGATTCGGACTTGGAAGGACTACTGAACCCACTGTTAGTGCAAGGTTTGTGATAAGGTGGCAATTCTACAAGGTATAATGTAGCCCAGCTTTACTTTATTTGCCCTCCTCCACAATCAGCGTCTGAGAATTCTTACTGCGTCTCACATTTGAAAATGCAACAAACACGAAATAAACCAGAGAGAAAGCGAACCAGGACCTGATGTATCAAGACGTGTTTTCTGTCGAAAGTTACCGTCAGCATTTGCCGTTTTAACACAAAAAAAATGACAAGGCTGTTTCGTAAAAACGCATAATGGGATTTGAACCGTAAACAGATTAAACAGATTTATGACGCGTGCTTCAACGCCAGTGCACGAGCTCTCGCAGGTGGGACCCCAGCTGAAAGTTAAGAACTGACGCCATTAATTCTTTGGCTGTTCTTTACTTTGACAATACACGCATCAGAGCTACCTGGAACGATCATTAAATGCTGGTGTTTACCTTGGAAGGCTGAAGGGGAACTCTTTCCTACCATTCTGGCAGGAGACATAAATAAGTCCTGCCAGAGCAGCAGATCTTAAAAATAAAATTGCCGTACTTCATCCCGTTTGTTTACTGTGGCATGAAGTTTTTGAATTTAGGGATTTTTTAATAAATTGCAGGCAGAAACACCAGCAGCAGACAGTGCCAGAGACTTGACTGGCACGAGAAAGGGTTTGATCCATGATGAGTGTTGAGAGAAGATTTGAATTGTGTACAAAACAGGCAGGCTCACTAAATTACGTCTTGTAAAAAGCCAGGACTTTTGTGATACCGTGCAAATGGCGACTTGTTGGCGGAGCCATGTGCTTAGCCAATGTGCTGCTCCTCATCAGACCAAAATATGCAATACCCAATAATCAAAGCTTCTGTCTATTTGCCTTCCTTTGGAGAGACTCTGCTGACAGTTGGCACTCGCCCACCGTTTCCCTGATAGTCTACAGATTATTGTTGAGTCGTGTTGAGCTGCAGGCAGCTTCAACACAGAGCTTCATGCGCGTCCCCTGGGCGTACAACATGTACATTAAGGCCGCGGGGGGCCGGAATACTTTTATTCCATTATGCCTGCAGTTCATGCCATGAGTCTTTTGGCATTGCAACAATGAAATATCATAGTGTGACAAGACCAGTTTCCTCTGCCAACAAAAAGAATATCTCAGCCCAATCGGTATCTCAGTTCTAGGAGCAACAAATCTATTTAGCTCTTTGCAGCTAACGTAAGCCTTAGTTATAGGACAGTGAACCTGCAGAATACATGAGTTATAACAGTGGCAATAAAAAAGTATTAGAATAGCCCTACTAAAAGTTTGCAGCTTGCATAAGCGCAACCTTCCGACCTAGCAAAACACAGGAAGTGCTGCGAAAGCGCTGAATGAACACAAGATGTTGGAAATCACAATGTTTGGATGTTAAGTGACAAAGGTGCGTAACGGAAACAATTCGGGGCTCCATTTCTCAGCTTGGAAAGGTGAAAAAGCGCACACGGAGAAAAACAAAAAATACATCTCCCAACGGCTCGTAAATTTCCCAGATGCTACGAGCGCGGTGCGGATCCTCGCAACGCAAACTTTTCCACACGGCTGGCTCTCCTTCAGCTCACCTGTGGATGTGCGATCTCAATAATGAAACCAACTAAGGCAGCTTCCACCTGCCTCCACTGTCCCCATTAATATCCATTTTGAGCCGGAGCACACCGTTACGGCCAGATGCGTGAGCCGAGCGGGAGTGAGCGCCGGTCCAAGTCACGTGGTCGGGCCGCATGCACTGCGTCCACGTGCGTAGCGACGCACAATGCTACGGCTGCTGGAGTACATGAACGAATCTGCTTATTTAGCAAAACACGCGGCTGGAAGCTGCTGCTGTTGCTGCTGCTGCTGCTGCGGTGGGTCACTTACTCATCTTGATCTTTGTTCAGCTGGCATCGCACATGCAACCACATCTGAGCCACAGACTCCTCACTCTGCTATTATATAATAAACAGCCCTCATGTCAAAGTGGTGGTTAGTGCAATATCCTTCCTGGCCCGGGAAACACTGTAGATTACATCTGACTGATTGCTAAACGCACAGGCTGCCACTTGATCGCGGGGCCTCGCCAACGCCGAGCCGAAAAAGGCAGTTCGTTATTTAACGCGTTCAATCACGGGGAAATGATATAGCTGGCAGAAGGAGGCTACGTCTCGGCTAAGGAGTCCGCAATGTTTTTTTTCCGTCTCTCTTTGAGCAGTTTCGTTCTGTGGAAACAGCACATTTTTCCAGTTGTCTAAAGCACTTACATCTGCTGCTCCGCCGCGGCATTAAACATTCCCCGGAAAGCAGAGCGCTTGTCTGCCACCGTACATTTCCCATTTCCCACTGGAGCAAAACGGTTACGATAAGGGCTCCATGTCGCTGTAGTTACCGTAATGGTAAAAGGAGAAAACTGCGTATTTCGCCAGAGTGCCAACAAGTGGAGAGGAAGTAAACAGAGAAATTGTTTTTGCTTCTTGACTTATTATTACAATATATTATGATCTTAACAGAAAGTGCCACGACTAAATTGAGCATCTCACATGGAAAAAGATTCCGTGCGAGTGAGAAGTGGAGCGTTTTATAGCACAGCACTTTTCTGGATTTGCCATCAAGTGTTTCAAAACAACATTGCGAACCGCTGACAAAGGAGACAGTGCACCTTCCATTGCAACACCAGCTCATATTTCGGGATGTTACACCCGGTGCCAAATGTTCCAGGGACGCGTGTAGCACCATGATCTGGCACAGGCACTGTCTATGACTGGTATGCTTCATTTGTTTCCTACTGCCTCCCTTAGCTTGGCACCAACAATGACATGACATGACATGACATTTGAATTCAATAAATGCGGCCAAATGGACCCATCAATTGTTGGCAGTAGCATCACTAGCGCAACACTGTCTGTTGACATTTGCCAGAGGCAATAAGTAATGTGTATGTTCGGAAATATATGGTGCAATACCATGATCCTCAATTTTTGGGAGTAGATGCAATGTAACAAAGAAAAGCCACAACTGCGAAAGTGCAAAAATGCAGGCAATAGTGGGCGTTCAGTCAATTGGCACAAGTACTCGCGCAAAGGATAATGACCGTAACAAAAATCGGGAAAAAAGACAACAACACAACACAATGATTGCGTGAGTAAGTGAGCACACCCTCCTCTTCACGTCTGCCACTCCAACGGTCCTGCTGCCTCCATCCCTGCACATTACAGGCACCTGCCATGGAGTCAATTGCTCTCATCAGATACTCCGATTACAGCTCTCGTAAAAGAGAAACAAAGAACTCTGCACTGTGCTCGCACTTGTTTGCTTTGCAAGACACTGTGTTCCTGGACCGTTTGTCCTTCTATTCTTTTCGGGTGATCTAATGGCTGGCACAGAAACGACCTGAACCAGGCAGCTCATCAGCGCTAAATTCCGCATCTAATGCGGTTTGAACCATCGACCTCTAAATGGCACCAGCGAGGCTTGTTACCGTGAAATATTGCTCACTTGAGGCTGATTAGAGGGAAAGAGGTAATTATGTACAGTGAAATGTCAGAGCAGCCACTTCTTTAACTTGGAGAGATTATGAAAGTAAAGTTCAGGACACTTAAACAGAGCAAGGTAAATGCTCTTTTCCCGATATGGAAGATATAGAGCATTGTTCCTCTGACATTTATTCAATAAATGAGCTCTCAGAGAATTCCGGAGCCTGGGGGTTCACTTTGACTGACGCATTATTGCAGCAATATTGTTGAAACACGCCTTTTGCCAACACCCTTTCTATTGTACCTCTACATTCTATGGGATCATTGACGCTGAGATTTTTCCGTCTTTCATTTCCCTATAATAGTATGAAAAGTATAAAGAACGCTGACCTAACACACAAAAACATTAATTGCCATCAAATTCCTGATGTTTCCCCTCCCAAGAGTATCAGGTAGCAGGCACCGGGGAGAAGGGGGGGGGGGGGGGTTCTCTTACACGGCTGTTCCATGTTGTTGCCTCTCTCCACATCAGTCAGTCCTGAAATCGGAACATCTTCTGTCCATGCCAGCGCATTACCTCATATTCTCTTGTTAATGAAACGATGACAGGGCGCTCCGACGCCGCCAGGCCTCCAATTACAGCGGCGGCTTTTTGAAGCCTGACAAAGCAGAAAACCTCGCGGACGGCGAGGACGACTATGTCACGATTCGCGGCTGTTTTTCTTTCCTCGGCGTTTGCGGAGCCGCGGTGAGGAAGACGAGGCCCAATCACAGCGCCGTGAAGCAAACAGCGGCTGGCTTCGGCGCTAGTTCTCGCCATCGTTTGGCTCTGTGGGCTGGAGGGACGCCGTGCGATGGTGCGACCGCAGCGTATGATAGATTAGCCGGCTTTTAATTTGGACCACAACCCCAGGCCCTGAGGATCAATCACCCCCCCTCCTTCCCCCTCCTCCACCACTCCATAACTCAAATCAACTGCAAACAGCTACAGCTGTTGGGAACGTGATGCGCCCTGTCTGCAGGATGAGGTCATCATTGTGATACTGCTAACCGTGCTGGCTGCACAGGAGTGATGGATTAGATCAATGGTTTCCAAAGTGGAGGCTGCCAGGGGGCGCCAAGGAGGCTGCAGGAAATTGGAGAAAATAAAGGGATAGAATAGATAGATAGAATCAAATTATCTTTAAATTATTCTTAGCAGATATAATCTAATTATTGTAACGTGTTTTTCTTTGCTGCATAATTACGTCTTCCTCATATTTTTGATGTCTTCAGTATCTACCTGCACTGTAGAAATTTCTAAAGATAAAAAAAAAAAAAATTGCATGAGGTTTGTTCAGACTTTTGACTGGTAGTGTACATTGAATAGGGCTTTACAGCCATACAGAAAAATGGCCATGGTTATCAACTCGTTAGTCGATAGTATTATAATTCTAAACAAAAGTAACAATTATTGAATAGCAAATAAAGGTGAGTAGAAACACTCTGAAAGTTTCTTTACACATTTTGTAACATTGACTGTTGGTTGGCGGCCAGATGCTAATGCAGTTGAGGAAGTGGGGGTTTGGAGGAGGGGCATGGCCTGGAAGAGTTTGGGAACCCCTGGATTAGATCAGAACAAATGAAGACGTTTCTGCTCCGGGAGGAAAAGCGAGACGTGATGAAGACGGAGGGGGATGAGGGCCGCGATGCTCGGCCTCACAAGCGGCGTCACACATGCCGTTCCGCCGGGAGGTGGGGGGGGGGAGCTGAATAAATCGAATGCAGAAGCGACGCGGCGTCGCTCTCCATCTCACCAGCCCCTGGGCTTCCTCCTCTTCCTCCTCCTCCTCCTCACTCTCCAGCACATGTGTTGTCAATTAGCCCGCTGGCAACAGCCATAATCCAGAGTCTTCCTCCCGTGGACGTGGCCCAGCAAGTCTTTTTACTCATCCCCCCCCTTTGACAGATCCCGGTGGAAAGTCGGAGTCCCGCAGTGCCGTAAAAACACTGAAGCTGTAACCTGACGATAGAGGTAACAGGGATTAATATTGGCAAAGGGTGACGCCATATTCGAGCTGCGATTTACAAAAAACGGTCACAGGCCGAGGTGCGTGGTTACTGCTTGCTGCGGCTGCTAGCGTTTCAGGTCTGCATTAGTTTTACAGCGTCCTTATCAGGACGTCGCAGCTGCAGACGACTGAAACGCTTTCCGGCAGCATGTGTTTCCAGTTATTCCAATAATCTGTTCGCCACCGAGATGCCAGACGGGGTGTCTTTGAAAATTCAGCGACAGCTTTATGGCCGCGTTGCGAGACGTGCAAATGAGCGAGTGAGTGATGGCTTGTGTTTAAAGCACAGTTTGGAAACTGGATTTTTCTCGAATGCTCTCCAGAGGCGTTCGGACAAAGATCTCGCCCCCCCCCCCCCCCCCCCCCCCCCCGCTACAGTCGCACCTGCTGGATCGGGGGGGCCTTACGGTCATTTGACAAAAATCTGTTGCGGCAGAGTCATAAAAATGGCCTACAGTAGCTGTAAAACATTTGGAGGGCCCCTTTCTTGTTTAAGCTCAAAGTCACTGAGAAATATCTTTGTCCACTCATTTAGGATGGGTGGACAAAGATACTTCATACCTTAATTGGCACAAATTGAGCCTTTAAATTTATCTGAAATACCCATTTGGCAAAAAGACGAGTTGACAAACCTTTTTTACGCATTCACATCCGAGACCAGTTAGATTTTGTTTTGCCACCACTTCAATGCAGTAACTAAAACTTGACATTTCCTGTTGGTGCAGGTGTCAAATTTCTGCCCAACGGCTAGCGACGATTCACAAAAGTGTTTAAACTCGTGCTAAAGTAGGTCAGGAGAACCAGAAGATGTCCGCAGGAAAAGAAAAGCCCTGAGGGGCTTATTCTGCTCTTCTCTTAATGTGAAAATGTCACCCATTTTCCTGATAAAACAGCAATTACTGCAGCATCCATGCTAATCTCTCTTGGAGAATCAAGGCTCACAGTCATTTCCTGTTTATCTCCTTCTTTCCTCACGGAAGCTGGCACGGCAACTTTCCCTGGCTTTGTTACAACCGACAGGAATTGATGCTCAGTTATGGGGTCTTATCTGGAAAACATGAATAAACCTTCAGAGAATTAAAATCATAACAATTAAGCAATCGCACAATGTTTACTCAAGCATTTAGTTTGCCTGTTTAGAGCTAAATGTTTGATTCCCAGAAAATCTCAAGATTTGGTGGTACTGCATTGTCATTAAGGAAGGCAAGTCATTCCAACTGCAGCCAAATACAATGTTTAAGCAAATAAGACATGAAGACACAAAATTAAAAAAAAAATGGCCAAACCAACTTTGGTCATTAAATATCTGCTTTAGTTTTTTCTAAGCCATAACCTTTCAGATGCAGCGGCTGTTTCTTTTGGCCAGAACCAAACATCACCCCAAAAGACCTCTAAATAGGTCCGATTAAAGTTGAGGCAGGGTACGAAACGTGTGAGAATGTTAACTCTGCAGTTTGTGACTCACCGCAGACGTCTCCCTTGCGGCTGCAACACAGTGCATCCATTCTGGCCAGAGTTCGGGAGCTGTATGGTAATTTCATTTTTTCAACTTATGGCAAACCACAGAGTCGAAACTATCTGTGCTCGTCTGCATTTCTCCTGTTACACGATGCTAGTTTGACGTCTACATGAACATGTGGCAACACTTAAAGATCTTTTTTCCATAAGAGTGAGAATCTGTCATGCTCTCCCTCCTTATAATTTATATATGCGTGTGTATCTATATCTAATACATATATATCTTTTTCCTGACATTGCCCCGGGTTTTACCTGCAATGATGGAAATGCATGGGCTCTGCTGAATGCAAGTTGTTTATACAGGGTGAGAGAAACCATGGCGACCCAACAGGAGTCCCAGACAGTGTCGAGACTTTTCCTGTTCAGAGATGAAAGATCCTCTGTTAGTGGTCCATGTTGGGACACTGCAGTTAATTACTCTGTGGAAAACACAACTATTTTATTGTGAAGCTGCCTTGAAGCAGGAGCAGTAACACTTGCAAGCAAGTAAAAAAAAAAAAAAAAAATTCTTGGAAAAGCAAAAATATAAATTTCCATTGCTGAACTCAACAATATGAACTAGCATCCAGTCCAAAACCTTTTAACGTCACTGGGAAGCAAAACAAACGCAAATGTGCCCCCATTCAAACGCCGGTATCCTTGAAAAATCTCACCACTGATAAACATATACTTCCTCTTTTCTCAAATAACAGAATATGACATTTTGGTCCAATTAGTGCTGAGATCAAAAGGCTCAACATACCATGTGTAATTTGTTTTTTTTTCTTCTTTCTTAACCTTCTCTCTGCTGACAGCTGAGATTCTCTTTTTTTCACAAGTCATCTCAAATTAGGTTTGGATGTGCCAGGGATCATGCTGTCCTCGGGGAATATTGACATTCCTTGACGATTGTGTGGCTCTGCAGCATCTTGTCATGTCAGCAAGGTATTTCTTGGAAAAGGTCCCAGACATTTCAAAATTTGCATAAAACAAACTGCAGGCATCATCGCAAAATCTGCACGACTGGTGGAAAGAGGTTGAGTCAGCACATCTGGTCGCACAAAATTAATTGCAAACCTCCTCTGTAACGAGTAGAAGATGCAAAATTCAAAACTGTTGTGGGGTTTCATGCCCTGAGCTGAAGGATTTTTCTCCCAGAAATTGTTGAATTTACTTCGAATATCCATCTGGGAAAAGTCCAATAGAAAGGATTTGGAGGTGACTGATGAATACCTCCATCCCCAAGTTTGGCCAATCGTCATTTACTGCTAATGGCGCCACATGGAAAGGTGGGTAACACCTGTCTGCATCCCGTGCTTAGCACTGATAAACCGAGTGTTTAACTCAAGACAGTCAGGATTTTAATCAAGCTCAAGTTTTGCTCAGCTTAGTACTGATGCTTTTTCTTTCAACGAGACGATTCTATCCACTTCTGCCACCATTGTGAAATCTGCAGCGCAGCTGCCTGTGTTTACTTGCTCGCAGTAGCTTCCTGTTTGTGTCAAATTACGAAATTCTGGCACAACGCTCCAGACGGTTTCATCTCAGAGGATGTTGATTCATCCTGCAATTTCTGGTCTGGCTCGACGTAGCTGGAGGATCTGCGAGGGTTCACACGGGGTATGTTAGTGTTGTGTCTTACCCCTCTGCATAAGCAACACAAAAAGGTGCACAAATTAGGTTACAAAACAATCAGGAAATGTATAATTAATTCATTGCAGGTAAAAAATAGATGACTGCACATCCCAAGTGCGACCTTCATTGGGATACCAGACATTCATTGCTGCGGGACGCGGTGTACTTTTTTTTTTATGACGGCTTCTGTTTTTAAAGCTCCCAGTTCTGAAGGTGCTGCGGAGTACGTGCATAATGATTCAGCTCCAACTGTGAATGCGTGTGGAAGGCATGTCGGCTGTGGACAATATGACTCACAAAGCCCAGATGGCCCTCTGATCCTGCCTCGACAGGTAGCGGGTCGGTCTGTCGGTAGCACAAGTCGGCTGTCTGGGAGGACGGCACCATGGAAAGTGTGGTTTGGTGGTTCATTTGGAAGGACGAGGCAAACAAGGCACCTTCAGTTTTACCGCAGCGTGCAGGCCAGGCCAGGACGAGGCCTCAAGTCCTTGAGGTTGTTTTTTTTTGTTTTTTTTTTGCAGAATCCTAAAATGTGTCAGACTGCTCCACTGCAGTATGGGGATTAAAGTAACAAAGATCTGGATAGAACATGGCCTACGAACTTGTGGATGGTTTCTGTGCTCAACATCTAATCTTTTTTTTTTTTTTAGCGCAAATTCTATTTTAATGACAATTATAATCTTTATGGGACGACTCTATGGTTAAAAGGGGGAAAGTGGTTGTGTTCGTGAAGCACCAGACAGACTTAAGCCCTTGCACACAAGCTCTTTTGTGTTTTTATGATATAATTCCATCAATAAAAGTTAATATCTTGGGGGAGAAAAATAAAGGCATTGTTTGGAGGCTTTGGAATGTGAGATTAATTTAGATTAAGTCGTAAGCAAAGTACATGTGAATGCCTAAAATTGTATTCACAAAACACGTGTAAGTGCATTTATTTTTACAAAACAGGGCTAAACATATTAGCAGAGTGGCTTTGTCTTATATTAATCACATCTCAAACCAATCTGTATTTGCTTTTCCTTAGACTGTAAGCAGTGATTTATTCCCCCGTGAGTCTTCATGGCACAATATCAGGTTTCGACGGGAAGCTGGTGACTAATTAAAATAATCCTTTCAATGGAAGACCAACAAGGCAGATCTCATTACTCATCTGCTTCATAATGCGTGTATTTATTTTGTCTTTTCATCAGAAATATTAAGCATTGATGTGCTGCCCTGGGTTTTCAGACTACTGCTTCATCACTGCACATGAATCATTTGTAATGATCACTTTGCATGACGTCAACTATTTTGAAATAGCAAGCAACAGATCCAAGAGATTACTCTTTTTTGGGATATTTTTCACAAAGGTTTGTTTTTTTTCCCCCCCTACTAACTTTTCTGTTTTAATTAAACTAATACACTTGCTGATTTAGCACAATCCCATGTGCTTCTATTAAAAAACTAACACAAAAAAGGTTTGCAGGAAGGTCAGGCAGACGGTCTCAGTCAAAATCAAGGATACGGGCATCCTGCTTGTCTGGCAGCCTGGAGTCAGCCGAGGGCTGTTTTTGTGCTCATTACGTCGTCTAATGTTTCCATCCAGGACAAATTTATTCCCAAATCCAACCGTTTCTGCGTTGGAGGCAAAGATCCACTTCCAGCTTGCAGTAAATATGTAACTGAAAACACTCCTGTGTGTTATTCTGAGCTTTATTAAGGTAAGATCTGATTTCATTTACTTTTTTAAAAAAACAAACAAAAAACAAATAAGCAAAAGACAGTTCTAAGCTTGTGCAATTAATCACTAGTCTGTCATGCACTGAACACAAGCTGGTCAAACAAAGTCACCATCATGAGCGGCTATTTTCTTGCTAACGATTCCCATCAGGGTCGAAACATGCAGTGCGGTCTCCAACACAACACATTTAGGACAACCCTAAAAGAGTTGGCTGGCTGGGAAAAGCCAAAAAACACCCTCCCCCACCAACAAAAAAAAAAAAATGCCTAAGCATTCCTTGAACCACAAGTCAGGGCAAGGAAGCAGTTAGCGTTCGCTCCTGACTCAAGTGTGAACGTGACCAGTCTGCGCTATTTTCAGCACAACAAGCTCCTTCCTAATGGCAAATTAAAGAGTGAGTCAGGACGCGTTATTTACGCGGTGTAATGAGAAACATGCCCCGGCGCTGCATTTTGACTGAGCGCCAGCAGACCGCATTCTGAACGTATACGTCTGAATGTAAACGTGATGCAATGCAGAGTAGAAACGGGTGCGGTGATCAGCATCGCATTGCGTCGAAATATTTCTTGCCGGGTTGCACGCAGTCGTGACGCCTCCCATCATGCCTCTGGAACTCACACGATCTATTTGGTCAATCAGAACGCAGCACGTACGACGTTGTGACATTACACTGGGAATAAATTATTGTCTGGTGTTTTTGTGGGGTTTGTGATTTAAAAGACCATCACTGAAAAATCTATAATAGAAAGATTTGCTACGAATCGCGTTTCAGGTCACAGTTTTCCTGTCAGCCGTTTCAAAAGTGTTTATTTTTGTATTGCGGTCTGTGGGAAAAATGTTTTTGGGCCCGTGGGATTTTTTTTTTTGCTGCAGTACCTCGAGTGGCCACTGGGAAACATTTGGCGCACCGACATATTGCCAGTCCGGTATCCAGTTCTTATAATACATCCACGACATCACTCAGTAGTGTCTGTAAACCAAGAGGTCCCATTTTCTTTCATAGGATGGCCAGGGCATGAGTCATGCTATGCTGCCTCTAATTGGCTGGTACTCGTTGACGGAATTCAGGCATCAGGAATTAGGACTAGTTAGTTAGCGACAAACTCTGACATACGCCACGGTTTACAAAAGAAACTACTGGCCTATATGGAACTACTGGCAAGGTGAGAGAGTAGTTGTCCGATTTGCAGGTGTGGAAGGATTGAGAAATAAAGAATAGTTCATTCAAAACGTGTTATTGTCTTTCACCAGCCTGTGGTGCAGTATTGGGTCAGTTATTGCATCATTTCATAATCCTTACCCCCAGTGGTCAAGCAGCAGACGTTATGTGACAATGTGCAAACACTACTGGCCCATTTTTGTGTAAACTCAATAGCGTAGTCCTACATGTCACTGTTTATAAAACCGGGTGTTTATCCTTGGCTGAATGGGCTGCTTAAAAAAACAGGGCTTGAATTAAGAGTGCGCCCCCACTTCTCCAGGGAAAACAACACCACCGGGTGCTCGTCAGATGTGGTCGTCAGTAGGTGCAGTAGATCTACAGCAACCGAGTCGGGCGAGCACGTTTCATCCAAGCCACCTCATGTTTTCAGGCCCTCAGATTCTTTCCAGGACACGGGCCCAGCGTGGGGATGTCAGACGATGACCTCATAGCGAGTAACAAAGTGAGAAGGGGTCAAAAGGTCAAAGAGGAGACCGCCGACACCGCTGGCGGGGGCTGGGGGGGGGGGCTTCCGTGGCCCCCCGAGCGTGCGTTGATGCCTGAGAACGTGCAACAGTTTGCCCTGCAGGCTCACATGTTGCCGAGTGGCACTTTGTGGTTTGCGCGGTTAATGAGCAGACGGCGCTCGCAGGAGAAAGGAGGGGGGTGGGGGGGGGGTGCGGAGGGAGGATTGGTCACGCATTTCATTTTCTGCGACGGAGCAGAAACAGCAGGGATCCCTGCGTCTGAGGTGCAGCCGTTCTCACCGTTAAAATAATGAAAAAAAAAAAGAAGAAAAAACTTGGTTTTAATTGCATTCTTGACAGGCTGCCCTATTGTCTGAACGCTCAACATCATGAAATGACCGTCTGGGAATAGTCAGCACTCCATAACGCATGAATCCCAAGGCAACACCAGTGGAATGGTTCCAGCAATGGAAGGTAAGGAGTTCACACGAGGTAGAAACGGATTAGACTTCAATTTGCTGACCTTTTTAACGTACGTAGATATAAATACTATTTTTTTTTTTTAGAAAGTTGATCAAACTACCGGCATACAGATTCCATTTCATTTGGAGACCTCCAAAGCAAATCGTCTTACCCATCGAGATTCTTCTGATAGATGTCCTTTCTATTTCTATTTCACGCTGTGCACAGCAGTGCTCTTTGGAAACGCGCTCAACCTGGACAGACAAACGGCTGCAGTAGTCACCACCTACTAAATAATCCTAGATCTCTGGATGTAGGTATGGAAAGCGAAAGGTTTCGGCTTTTCAGAGTTTTAGTATCAGATGATTTTACGTGGACACGCAGACTGTACAGCACTGACGCTGAGGCCGAGGGTATTTTTAGTGACATCGAAAAGCACCCCACACGAACAATACAGTAGTGGATTTATTGCATTAAATATATGCTTGCTGCCCCTAGTGGTCAACTTGTCAACACAAGGTTGTCACCACCAGTAATTACAGTGGTTCCAGCGGCTATTTTGCAAACCTCTGGTGACTTCAGCTTTCTCTCCCTTTTACCTCAGTTTTTCCCCCCCCCCAATCATCAGGTTTATGATTCCAACGCATTTTTTTTTTTTTTTTTTCGATCAGAAAGTAATTCATACGGTCCAGTAGACTAAACAGATTGAACAGGAGCACAGTTTTATCCAAGTCACCATGTAAGTGCTCCCTGTTTTCTGCGGGAACCAAAGCACGGAATTGAAGCTGGATTTAGGGAAAATTATTAGCTCCGAGAGGAGGGAAGTCTTTCCCTCTTCCTCCCCTCAGAGAATGAAGGGGGCTCCATATTCTGTTCAAAAGTGCAACCTCAAGCCCCGCCTGCGTCATCCCTCAAAATGGGGTTTTAAGTAGTTTGGAAAAAATTCTGGTGGTCTCTTGCTTCTGTGTGCAGCTTTTCAAACAGCATTGGCTTATAGGAATGTGATCTTTCACCCGCTATTTCAGTTGCTTCAGCTAATTTTGGGCAAAAAGAATAGCAAGGACTGTTTACCGTTGAAAACAAAAGAAGAAAAAGACGACGTTTTCCTGGCACCTGGCAGTGATTTTGTATATGTGGGAAGTGAACCCATATAGTTGCTGATGTAATTCCAGAGTGAGTGTTTTGGCTTTCCATATTCCATTTCCAAAGAGAAACCTCAATTGTCCGGGGTCACTTCAGCAAACGGGAGCCGTTTTGAATGAAATAACCCCTCAAGAAAGTTCACCAGCGTCTGTATATTTGCCACTTTCCCACAAATCCAGGCCCTGCTGGAGAAAGCCAAGTGGATATGGCACACACAAACTACAATGTTTTACCAATTTTCGGATTGATTTTTAGTTTCGTGCTAGAACCGGCTCTTTGTTTGACCTTCCAAAAGCAAAAAAAGGGAAGACAAAAAAACCAAACTGTCATCTCATGAAGAGGGGAACAGACTTGGCTGGGTGTGTTGTCACTAAGCTGGGAGGTACCAGTGCTTTTTGCGGCATCACAAAAGTCCAATTTCAGATTGTGTGTTTCCTGCACACACAATCTGAAAAGTGGACAAGCAAAAGATTTCAGAGCGTTTCACTGACACGGTAAAGAGGTGTACTAGTTGGTAAAGTAAGTTTCCAGTGATATGTGGACCTTCAGACCGTCTACTTCATCCTATGTTGTTCAGTATGACTCTCGGTGCTAAAAAAAAAAAAACGCTGTCACTTCACTGCCATTCGGGTTTCTAAATGCAATCCAGGTGGTTTCGACTTGGCTAACGTTTGCCCAAAGTACAGTTGCCCCAAGCTTTGAAGAATAAAGGAAACTCTCTTTGCTATGGTTGTGAATTCCTTGGGAGAACCACGGTTAGGGAGCCCAATGAATGAAGGCCATTCTTTCCACAGCTCACTCGGTGCCACGCTCAACCAAAACCAAAGCCCGAGTGAAACAAAGCACCGCAGCCTGTGTTGACATCACGTTGTGAGTTCAGCGCCAACGAAATGTTCACTTTTCTACCGTTTAGGCTTTCTGACAGGCAAAAGAAAAAAAGAAAAGCGCACAAAACGCATCACAAGAGAGAGACTATAAAGAATGAAGTTTCATATTGTGCAAAGCCTTTCTGAAAGACCAGTGAGGAAATGGACGAGAAGAGGGTTTAAAATGTGAAATACAAGGCTGCGTCTATTAAGAAATGACGCACGTGCACCTGAGCACAGACACATCACTTTGTGAAGTCAGAAAAAAAGCATCTATGAAACACACTGCATTCCTGATGGGGCAGAAACTCTGACTCCTAATCATTTCAGGGGCCTTTTTTTTTTTTTGGCCTTTTTAACCTTTGCTAAAATAAACAACAAAGAGGCTGAAAGACACAGAGGCCTCGCACTCATAGAGGCAACCTTCACAGCAGATGGAAAATGTGAGTGAATAAATTGCAAATGGAAGTGGAAAACGGTCCTGGGCCATGGTCTGAACATTTCTAATTGAAGCAGACAGAGTCTGACGGCAATAGGGATTCCATTTTTAAGACTATATTTTGCATCAGGATGTTTTCGGGTCAGTAATCAACAACACCTTCAAGTTCTGAAACCTTTAGCTGAGCACCTGATTACACAGAGGTGCTTTACAAATAGAATTTGACTTGACTTGACAAAAGCAGACTCTATATTTGGACAAGGAATCGCATAAATAGAGTCATGATGGGGGGAAAAGTCCCTTAAAGAACATCACAGCTGCCTCTTAATGGCCTGTTAGCTGGCCAGGTGACAAAGAAAATAGATTGCGGTTAGTGAAGCCCACTCAAAGATGGCTCCTCACAAGCTTTCCTTCATTGCTCATAGTCAAGTTTGTTTTTCCTTCTGTGTTTTCCTTAGTCCTCAAGTGAGCTGTTTTTTGCATAACGTTGTTGTTTTTTTGTTGCATTATTCATAAAGACGAATATATAACAACTAGCCGAGCCAATTAATTTAATTCCCCAGCGGAACAAGGTGAAATAAAACAATTTAAACATGTATTCATGTGTGTTAAGTTCTATCTTGTGCAAGAGTTGAAAAAAAACAAACATTTTAATCCAGTTTAAACTGGGCTACAACAAATAATTCAGTTATTTACTCATTTCTTTCCCTCTCCAGTTGCGGCGCTCAACACTCTGACTCTGCTGTTTCACAAATAAAGACTAATTTAAGATAATTGGAAAAAAAATATAACCAAAATAAAAAATAAACCAACAAAACCCACAAGCTACCGTCAGCCCCTGACGTGGAGGAATAACCTGCACTGGCTCGTATTTCATCATTAGAAAGTCTAGTCTCGTTTAATGGGAATAAACTAGAACTGAAACATTCTTTTTGACAGAAAATAATGGAAAGGATAACAGGGCCTCTTCGGTGACTTCGTTAAATCTATTGAGCTAAGTGAAATTAACGTGGGCAAATGTGCCATTCAGCTGTCTAGAGCTGCCACTGGAAATATTTTGTTTGAAATAAAGTGACTAACAGTTCCCGATTTGTAATCTTAGCACCGATGCTACCCGATGTTAGCGCTCACCAGGGTGGCTTTCGTTTGCACTGGATAGAGTTCAGTCCTTCCAAAAACAGCCTTGTTTCCAACAGAAACGGTAAATCAGGAGAATGGCCCAACACGTGTGTTTGCCACTCCATATGCATGAGTCTTCTTAGAAAAATAGATGATAACAGATTCAGCACAAAAGCCATGCTAAAGGTTTAGCTAAAGTGCAGCTGTGGAGTTATCGCAGACAAGCACAGGTGCTACCAGTAACATTAATAACCCCATTCCGTTCTGTCGAGACCAAAGCCAGCATACACAATAGCAGAGCGGAATTCAGCCTTTGCTCGATAAAGAAAATATGAATGAGATTATTTGGTTTTAATTTCTCACCTGTTTCGCTATATTTAGTATCACAAATCTGTGCTGACTAAACAACAACCTTCTGTTCTTTCATGTAGCTGATGTCTCATAGGCACTCAAGGGTAGCACGTGGCTGAATGAGGCCATTAAAGACAGGAGGTTAGCAGTCTGTGGTAATATTTCATGCTCTCTATGTATCACAAAACCCACAAAAAGCGTGTTTATTTGCGTGTTTATCGCAGATCATTCCGGTTGGCGTGAACTCATGCCGTCATTTGTTCTCAGAACATTTTTCCTTTCTTGCTCTATTTTTATCCTTCACACACACATTTGACCGACTGACCAGATTTTTCCGTTCACTTGTCCTCCAGCACGCAGCATCCGTGCAGCCGTTGTCGTAAACTTTGCCTCAGTGGTCCGAAAGAGTTTGGCTTACCGCCAGAGGATTTCATGCTTTGGTGGAAGTGCGTCTGCTGAATCACTGCGAAAGGTCACCGAGCGAAGTCTCAGCCTTGACTCCGAGGCTGAACCCACCATCGAGGGCCCGTCGGCACTGATGCCGCCCTTCAGCAGAGGCAACTGCGGTGCTTCACGATAACGAAGTGCCATTTGCGGGAGTCAAAGATGTTGTGGTGTCCGCCAAATGTCTGAATTTGTTGGAGGATTTATTTTCTACCGACCTGAAAAAATGAATAACCTTTCAAGAGATGTTGACAGTTGTTCACTGGACTTTCTTTTAGTTCTTTTCTCAATTCAAGTGATACCAAAAAAAAAAGGAGAACAAGCTGAACGTTTTAAAGGTATTAAAACTTTTGGACAAATAACCGCTGTCAATAAAATAGTGTGAGTAGCTATTTGTATGGCGTGAGAGCCACAGTTTTGGAGCCAAAATTGTGTAAAGGTTGATAGCAGTCCCACTGAGAGGGAGTCTGCACCAGAGATGCCCCTCTGGGAGTCACTGTCAGACAGCGGAGCGCTTGACTTGGAAAATGTCTTGTCGCAGTTTATTACTTTCACTGTCACACGCTCGTCTTAAAGACCTCTTTGAGCACATGCTTTTGATGCTTTGCGAGGTGAAACAAGAGGCCAGCGTGTAACTGAGAAAAGGCGGGGGCGTGGGGGGCAGCAGCAGACTACATGACAGCTGTAAAGGCAGACAATAATTCTCCCTGTATTTATGGGGCAGGAAATGTCTTGAAAGGATGATGACGAAAGTGCTTGGAAAATCTTTGTCATGGTGATCTGTAAACGGGAAGACAAAATCACCTTGTTCTGACGCTCGGTGTCTTTGCAGGTGTTCTCGTGAAATGATACGAGAGGCAAGCTATATTAGGAAAATCCCCGAGCTTATCCTGAAATTAAATTGCTACCACGCAAGACAACATTCACCGCTTCCTTTGTTGCTTGGAAAGACGGTGATTATCAAACTGTACAGACGGTGAAGCAAAGGTCAAACATCAACAGGTTTCATTCACATTGTAATCAGCAAAGTTCCATGACTGTGTCCTCTATGACATCAGTGGATGTGGAATACAGAAACAAAAGTATGTTAAGAAAAAAAATTACTATAGTGGTTTGAAAAAAAGCTAGTTTTTTTGCCAGTTATTTTTCCCTCAGCACAGCGAGTACAAGATACCTCCAACCTTGTTGGATATGTCCAACGTTTTACAGCATAAGAAACAGTTAGCTTTACCTGAACCCTCCATCCACATTCTCCAGCCTTGACTCGCATGACTCTACATGGTGCCAAACATTGTTAAATCTTCGCGGCATTATTAGATTTTTTTTTTTTTCTAGGGGACCGCCGAAGAGCTACCAGAGAGTAATAAAGGGGGAAAGTAAAAATGTTTTTTTAGTTCATGAAAGCTGAATGGCATGCGTTAGCAGGGTGTCGTCTGTGTAGAATGTGAGTCTCAGCTTTCATCCCGTAAAACCAGCTAAGACTGACTTTATCTTCTATGGGTTTCACACACTTCTGCAAAGAGATTTGGCTGGGCCTTGATGAGTTTATGAAATATTCCTTAATAAATCAGTCTAATATATTTGTTTGTGACAATTTTGAAAATTAGTCTGGAAGCCAGACTTTACTCTGGTAACTAACAAGAATAAAGGACAGCTTTCCTCATGATCTCCATGCAAAAGTATGCACATTTGCACAGTTGAATATTTAAGTCAACAAAAGTAATGAACACCAAGACAACAGCTGTCACTATAAACACGTGTGAAGTTTTTACAACCACCCAACTAAATTACATAAAAAAAAATTTTTTAAAAAGTCCACCTTCAGTATTCCTGATTGTTTTTTCATGCCTCTGTGGCTTTTTTTGTTTTCAGGGAAAAGCACAGCAGAAAGCGAGTATCATGCTGTTACAAGTAGCAGCTCAAACCACCACTCAAAACCACAAAATAAACACTCGAGGAAGAAATTCAGACCCCAAGAAAGAACCGTTCCAAGTTACCTAACTGTGGCAAGGAGGAGCCTCCTTTAATACTTGCAAAAAATATTAGCAAAAATAAATGGGAAGTTGCACATTCTTATTTCTTGCAAATATCAAAACTAAGGACACATGCCAGATTTTACATGGTTTGTTGAATGATTCAGTGTCGGTGTAATGGCCGAGTTGTGTAACAAACCTCTCACATGGCACCAGAGTGAAGACAGCCCAAGAGAAAACGTGAAACCCAGGAGCTGACAAAGGGAAATGAGAGGGCTGCAGACAAGAAAATCACCCCTAATGTTCTTAGTCTGGCTTCTCCTCTAACTGAAGTCTGCCTCAAGAAAGCCAAAAGTTTGGAACGTAAGAACTCAGGGTCAAACCTTGCAGGGAGCCGTGCGCAAGCCACCCGAATCCAACCTCACGCAGGAGAGTTCTGGCTAAAAGTTGGTGTCGTGATAAATTTACAACGTGAAAATCGATGAATTCTGACGGGCTGGCAGAACAAGCCAAGAGTTTAAGAGACTTGAGGACCACCCTCTTATTGTTTTACCTGTCATCTGGTGCCTTTCCTCAAGCGAACATCTGCTGCAGATGCAAGAGATTCAATTTGAGCGCAATTAAACTCCTCGCGAGAGTTGGACGAATGGACGTTGACTGGTTGCCATTAAGGCGAGCGAACTGAGAAGGCCTACTGGGAGCACGAAGCGAACGCACAGCCAGATGTTTTATGACTCGACGGCAGAGGGATTATCGGTAGGATCCAAGTTGCATAGGCCTGCGATGTATAGGAAAAGATTGATATCAGTAAGTGCGCACACGGTGGACTGCGTTGGGCTGTATATCACAACAGGCACAGTGCTACGGCCATAAGCCTCCAGCCAAATTTACAGACACTCATTGTCAACTGGACACCAGTGTCAGTATCGCAAATTAAACAAGTCAGCGTGACAGATTGAAATCTGTTATGTCAATCACATGAAGGCCCGCCCATCCAGCTGTGAGCCATAAAGATACAACGTTAAGTCCTGTTGTATTGTAAGCTGCAGGAGTTTGGGGTGCTCCAAGAATGTGAGTCTTTCACAAAGACATACATTTTGTCAGGCTGATATAATAAACAACTTTTTATATTGCATGATACATTTTTTTTTTTGTTGTTGTTGTAACTGCCCGGCTATTGTGTGGTCTGGTTTCACTGTTGATCATGAAGTTGGACTTTATTTTATAGCGCTAAAACAAGTGTTAAGCACCAGTTAATTGACCTGGCTAATTGAGACACGTAATGTAAATGGCCAGAAGTGATTACTGTAGCGATTAGGACGGACAATTGTGTAAAAACAAAATGTTTCCATCTATATAAGTAACAGTCTGTTTTTGGTCGGAA
Source organism: Nelusetta ayraudi (assembly GCF_046127955.1). Classification (NCBI taxonomy): domain Eukaryota; kingdom Metazoa; phylum Chordata; class Actinopteri; order Tetraodontiformes; family Monacanthidae; genus Nelusetta; species Nelusetta ayraudi. Next base: position 459,854 of record NW_027466071.1, read on the forward strand.
GCACAACAAACAAAGAGTTAACCCACTATTTCTGCAGTGGAAAATTAGATGGATTATTTTAAAGTGGAAGAAAAGTCATAAATGTGAAAAACCCAACACGACAATACATTCATGTATTACACTTGTGATTAAAACCAGGCCCAACCACTTAACACAACTTATACCTGGAAGCTAAAATGTCGTGCAAACTGCAACCCACCGCCCACCCCCACGTATGATTTATAGTACAATCATGAAGAGGTCACAAAATAGTTATAGCTCTTTCTTATGGTGGAGCTGTTTTACGTCCACATCAACACCATGTGACTCCATAGCTGGGAGGTATGAAACCGAGAGGAGAAGAACGGACAATTGTTGTTGAGCTGATTATTATACATCCAATTCTAGGAAAAGTAGTAATCTTTTCAAAAGTAAAAAGGATTTCCTTAATTGCGCTACTTTGAATAAATTACAGGGTATTAGGCTTTGTTTTGCTAGTGCTGCTCACTTCTTGTCGAAACAAGGCTAACATGAATCAGGTCTGTTTCAACTGGGGCCAGAAACAACAACAATATACGATGAAATATTGACGTAGCCATCCCATAATAGCTTGCCAAATAGAGTCAAGCACAGCTGCTCCCCTCCGTTTTTCCTTCCCAGCTAAAAAAAAAAAAAAAAAAAACAGCATTGAAGTAAGTGTATGTAAGTAAATGTAAAAGTTTTTTTTTATTATTATTATTTAATGCAACTGAATGTGTTTTTCAATTATTTTCAATTCAATTCTTGAATGAATGTGATTTATAACCTTATTTGAATCAATCTCACACACAGTCAAATACATATTCGTGTAGTGCCATCTATAAATATATGTTCTATATCTACATTCATGACAGCATCCAATGTTCCTATGTTTCACTTGTTTGTTTGAGGGTTTTTGTTGGTTTTTTTTGTTTTTTTTTGCCAATGCTGGACATGACACACGCCCATGCTATTTAAGTGTCAACCTTAAGTGCAAAAACACCTTCAGGACGCTGCCTGGACACACCAGGTGGCAGATGACGTGCGCGGCTGACAGGAAGAGTGAGGGGCGGCAGAGGACGGAAGACCGCAACTCCTCCAGTTGTCGTCCGCTTCCTCTGAAACAGCAGAGCCGCCAGCAGCAGACAGTGGCGGCGGTCATCTGCGAAATCCATCAACTGATCGGAACAGGATCGGAAAGAACCGCGACTATCATCAGGTTGGAATGTTCCTCCATCACTAGACAAGCTTCATATCGCCTCGCGTTTTATAATCCCCTGCCCCTCTTGGTTTGGTGCGAGTCATTACTCACGCCGCCCTGCGGGAGAGCTCGAGAGGGAGCTTGGAGGAATGACTGGTGCAATAATTTTCAGTGTTTTACAGGCACAACCTTTTTTTTTTTCCAGTGACACTTTTATCATTAAATCGAAGCTGTTGGCACCCTCAATGAATACCAAAATGCTTTTAAAAGGCCAAGAAAGCACACATTGAAATCTTTTTATCTTTGTTGTTATCAACTTCTTGGTGAGGCGAGTGTGACAGAGAGCATAAGTCCTGTCTCCTAGCGCTTATCAACACAAGTGTTCTCAAAAAGTGCTACAAGCTCGTAAAAGAAGGCCTTCGTCGTAAAAAAAAAAAATGAACAAAATAAAAATAAAATAACAAAAAGACGTCTTACCAGTCAGTGAGTGTTTCCCAACTTGTAGCGCATGGACGAAGAGGTTGGCCAGTAAACAGGTCGCACTTTACTCCTGACGCAGAGCGCCGTGAAACTCGGTACACATAATTTGTGGTCCCCTGAAGATATCCTAAAAATCTGGAACCCCCGTGATGTTTACGAAAGCACAGCGGTCGAGTTTGAGTTTCCCCTTGACTTATTCTATACACAACAAAACTTAACAGCCTGAAATTTGCTGCAAGTTCGGTCGGTCTCCCAGCGGAGGGATCCTTGTTTTGCTGAACTAGTGACCTTTGCCCCGGCGGCAAGCGCCCATCCATCTACTTTATGGTGCTGATCCAAAGTCTGGGTCAAGGTGGCAGCAGGGCTAAACGTTCTGCCGAGCCCAAGATCCTCAAGCGTCCCCGCGGGTATTTTGAGGCATTTCCAGGTAATCCCTCCTGTGGCTTCGGCTTCCATGCTGTGATGGCTCTCTTTACTTGGACAGGATGGAATATATCGGCAGACAGATGTTGAAAAGGCTCTCTAAGACTCAGATGCCCGACCAACTTTATCTTGAGGTGAGGAAGCAGGTCTTTCCAGGTAACTGCTGGGGCTTTTCCACTTGCACGATGCTCGACTCGGCTTGGCTCAATTTGGTTTAGGCTTCCCAGGTGCTAACAGCCCCTTGGCCAAGTAGCCAGGGCACATGATCTTCAGGAGGCATAGTGAAGGGACCCTCAACACTAACAAATGTTACCTCAACAGAGTGCAGGCCACTGATTGGACAGGGGAAAATGACACAGGATGCTTCATGAATGCAACCTCCTTCAAAAAAATAAATAAATAAATAAAAAAATCGAACCTGCACGCAATGGCAACAGTATGTTTTCATCTTTAGTGAATTAGACGAGGAACATAGCGTACGAGGAGCAAACGTGTCTTGCGCGTGGTGGCTTCCGAAAAAAAATTTTATCAGTTCGCCCGACAGAATGGTCTGCAATTCTGTGTTTTTCTGCTGATGGCCACTCACAAGTACCAGCGGACATGAAAACAATGCAGAGAGAGAAGCTGAAAAAATGCAAAAAGTGATTGTACGATATTCGCTATCGGTCTGCCTTGCTGTGACTACCCTGCCCACGGTGAGCTGGTACTCAACTGTCACGGAAAACGACTGAAGAAGGAGAACAGTACAGTTGGGGCGAAGTGAGCAGAAAGTGTGCGATGGAGAAGCTTCTCATCCGATGTCTGTCAGTGAACTTGGCAGAAATTTCTTCCATACATTGATTCTTCTCATCACACGTCAGGTCCCCACACGAAGACAGTGGATGGATGCCGATGGAAGACCTCATCTGGGTTTCTTTCCTGTGTTCTACTTTATTTCCACCCGTCATATGAATCCCCTCAATGTCAAGCCAATACGTCAAAGCAAATTAAGTCGGATGCCATTAGACATAGTCAGGAGATTTAAAGGCCACTGGACGATCAACCGCTTCCTCTTTTGGACCCTCTACAAGTAGTCCATTTGTGCGTTCGACATCTGTGGACGCTGCTCACTCCAATAAATCTGCCAATTTGCCACAACTTTCCCATTTTCTGTTTGAGAGGTTTGGACGTATCGTTTCCGAAGACTGCTCATGAAAGCCCAGGCGGCAACTGCTTGCTGCTGCTTTTGCAGCCATTCTGAAAGGGAGTTGAAACCACAAACACTTGATGCTGCGTTCCAACAGTTTAATCGTGTGTTCAATCATAATCAACACCAGAATAAAAAATAATTGGGTGTTGCTCTGCCAAAACAAAACTGCCTGAGGATCAAGCGAGTGCAGAGGTGTTAAGATTTGAAGATTCGAACGCACATGTGAACGTCTAAACAAGCGTGCACGAACAAAGGGAACGTTTTATTGATCGCAAAAAAGATAGCATCTTCACTGTGTGAAGTGGTTTGAAAGGCTGTTGTGATAGATTAGATGCCATCAGCAGTGGCTTCCTCACACCATCTCTTCACCTCATGCCCCCTTCTTGGTTTTGTCACACCTGAAAGAGTTGCTGATCCCGTGTTTGATCGTAAAACCGACACAAAGCTCTAGAGATTGTAGGTCGACAACTAAAGTCAGTGTTAATCCAAATGCCTGAGAAACTTGTGTGCAATGATGTTACGATCAAAGCCGGTTTGGACCACAAAACACGCAAACGTAAAGCGTGTAAAAAAGCTTTTTTTCTCACAGTGATGCAAATCTTGACGAAAAAAAAATGACGGCACCTGCGATCCCTACTCAGCTGCCCGTTGCCTAAACAGGAAGACTAACAACACATTTCTGGCGTCGGGGTGCTTTACAAATAGTGTGCTCCTTACCCAAGTTTCCTCTCACTAAAAAAAGAAGAATGAATGAATGAAAACAACGCAAACTGACACATAATTCCAGGCAACCTCTCTTTTTTCCTTTTTCGGCCTTTCCCAGAACAGGGCCTTCAATGTCTCTCGCTAACATTCTCAGACACCTCTGGGAGCTGAGTCACGGAGACTCTCTCTCCGCTGGGGGCTCTCCGGTCAGAAGGATGGCTGCTCTGCCAGCTGCTGCGGCCTCGAGGGGCCAACAGAGAGGGTTTTTTTTTTTCCCCACTGCAAGGAAACGATGACACGGTATCACAGTGACCCCGATGAGTTGTTTCTTCCTGACGGCGCAGTCTCCCCCACGCAATACACATCTCCCACGGCATTACACGCGCACACAAGCATCTTTGTGAAGATGAGAATCATTATTCTATTACGTCACACAAAGCCAAGCGCGTGGACCACTGAAGAACGTGCTGATGTCACGGGTCACCCCTTCCGTCAGCCAGAAACCAGGAGGACTTCAAGGCACATTGCTGAGCTGTGACTGCGCCTTTTTTGGTAGAAAAAGTCCTTCCAATGTCCAAGGAGGATTTTACAATTGGTTATTTTATTTCGTTGATGCGTTCCAGTTTTTGGTTGCGCTCGGGGAAGTAGTCCTGAGCAGTTACGTGCCACTTTAATCACAGAGGCATCTTCAGTGCAAGCGAGCAAAACCAAACATGTTGGACGATGTTGAAATGTTAGCTTTGACTTTTTATTATTTTTATTGTTGAAACCTGTTGACTTGTACAGTACTTCATTATCTGAAAATGTGAAATGGGCTGACAGAAAATATGTTCTTTAAAAAAAGACAGATCTCTCAAGCGTTGGAAGACCTTTTTCATCAAGGGATGCATGGGTGTGTTTTAAAAGTGAGTTTTATGTGATGTTTAAATTTGAATGGTGTGTATGAGTATGTTGGGCAATCTATTTTTAAACTATTAATGTCTTACGACATTCGAGTTCGGGCAGTCAAAACAGCCAAAAACATTGGAAATTGAATTATTTCCCCCCCCCACTGTGGTTTCTTCCATCATCATGACAGCAAATCTCACTCCACACTGTCTCGATCCTTATTTCTAGTCAACTTCTAGGACATGGACATTGAACAATGTGGTTCAATTCATGAGATTGACTTGTAGGCAACTGGAATTATTCTTTAGCCTTTCATCCGAAAGGCTTTTACCAGTTTCCTCCCAATTTGTTGGCGAACTGAAATTCCAAAACCAAAATGCTTATTTGGACACCAGGTTAACACTCACAGTCCCAGCCACAATCCACAAATTTGCTGATTCAATGAATTTGGCAGCTCAAAACTTCCCATACGTGTCAATGTGTGTGTGTGTGTGTGTGTGTGTGTGTGTGTGTGTGTGTGTGTGTGTGTGTGTGTGTGTGTGTGGTCTTTGATCATCAGTTGCAACAGGCCAGTGATGGTAAGCAGCCCAAAGATTTTTTTTTTTGGGGGGGGAGCCTTTTATGATACTCTGAAGGTAGTAACAGATAATGGATGGGTGCACTGCCACATGACTGCGTTTTGGGGCATCTGAAAATACTTAAAACAACAATAAAACCTTCTGGGAATTCTATCATCCATTCGACGAGTCCAACTTGCAATTCAAAATCATTGAATTTGCAGCATCAGGCGACAGATTGCCTGATGCTGCCCATTCAAAATTATTGAATTTGCAGCATCAGGTGACAGTTTGCCTGATATTAACAGGAACATGTTCAATGTGGGACCTGCAGGGGGGGCCATGCTGGATTCTGCATGAAAGCCTTTGTGAATTTTCTGAAACCATCGAGTCAATTCTTGCCGGCCGACTTGTTTACCACCCTGATAAACCTCACCTTGCTGTTTGCTCAACTGCTCTTTCCCGCATGAAATCTCTGCGGCGTTGTTTACAGTAAACGAACGGCTGCAAACACACACACGAGCCTCCACCTAATTAACTTGGGAAACAGATATTTTGCGTGAAATAAACTTTCACAAAGCATCACTTGGAGCCCAGACTTTCTTAGGAATCACTTGCTTATTTTTACGATCGGCGGCAACCAAATGGATACAAGATGACTCAGATGACATCTTCCCGCAATGTCAACCACACTTTATTCCAGACTCACGCTACATCATGCCGACGTGCAGCTGTGCTGAACTGTCTGATGTCCTGAGTGAGAAATGCTAACCAGAGGCACCGGCGCAGGATGCTCGAGTTCTGCATCATTTGGCTCATAACGCTTCAAACCTTACTTCACTATAAAAAGAAAAAAAAAACGCTGAAAGAAGAGGCAGATGTTAAAGGCAGGGGTTGGTGTCTCTTTTTCCAATAAAACATTTCACAGCTGTCCAAGAGCATTTGAAGCACTATATACACATGCCAATTCATTCAATAGTAGTAGGAAAAAGCCTGCCAGGCAATGCACCGTCAACAAAGACACAGCAACTCCCTCGATGCCTTTGAGGTCGTGACAGGATCGATTTTTAACATTGCCATGTGCCCGCTTGCGACCGCTTCGCACACGATTCAGGCGGATCTCGTGGATGAGCTTCACCTCATTAGCCCTCGAGTCGCAACAACAGAGCATCCGAGACCACCCTCGTCTCTCAACAACAACACCATCAAAGCTCACGCCGCCACGAGAGCAGACATTAAACAAACACCGGCCACAACCTTTTGCGGGGTGGGCAGATGAATCAAAACAAATGGGCGGCCTCCAATCAGTGATCTCCACATCTGCTCTCTCTCCATGTGCCGCTTCCCGCAACGGAGATCAGAGCTCTGGACCGAGTGCAGGGGAGGGCGGCTCTCGCAGAGTCTCCGGGCTACGAAAATAGATCGATTTCCTGAAGATGAATTACAATTAAATTTCTTGTTGTAGCCACATTGGATCAGATACAACTTTAGGTCATTTTCACAAAATAATGACAATAACTGACAAAGGAAATGATTTTCCTGTTCAAGAACGATACAATTTCTAGGTTTTCAGTCCAGAGACCTCAAAAGCCTGGTGATGCTGATGATATATTGCTACTATGGGAGAAAAGGTCCACCTGCATCCTCCAGGCTTCCAATCCAACACATAATCTCTGAGGACTTCACAAAAGGACAACAAATCAGTGGTTCCAGCTGACTAAAGTGTCTCTCATGCAGTCGAACTCAACAGCTATTGCATCAGATTAACAAGAAGTACTGCTTTCAACACACCATTTCAAAACTAGACAACACGGGGGAGGGAGGGGGGGGGGGGGTTAGGAGCGTGAGACATGCAACGAAACGTGAGCCTAGCGCCGAGGAGCTGCAGTCCACTCAGCACCGCCAAACTGAACATTGCCCTGTTCTGTGGAAAACTACTCACGTCGTGTGCAGCCTAAAGTGCAAACGTGGTTGGAAATTTGGACCTTATTAAAACATTCTGAGGCTGTTTGGGCACACTGTAAACACAGTAGTGGCTCTTCTTGCATTTGTTCTTGCAGTTTCAACTGGGTCTCAGGGGCGTTTTGACCCGACACCCTCACCCACCGCCAGCCCTCGACCCCAAACCCACCCTCTCTCTGCGCACACACACACACACACCCCTCCCCCCTCTCTCTGCACCCTCACAAGAACGACCTTGAGTGTCAGGACGAGCACAGGCGCTCCAACAGGTCACCAGTGTTTGCATGGCAGCGGATTCGTCACAGGATTACAGGAACAATTTAAGCCTGGGCCACCTTCCCACCCACTTTTCTCTGCTTAATTTCCTGTCACTCCACGGTTGTCTGTCAAATCGAGACAAAAAAAAAACAACCCCAAAACACTTCCAGTCATTTCCAAACACATGCCAATTGCAGGCTGCGCTCGTGAATCCACAAAGCACATGCATCAAATTGCTGACGTGACAAACAAACAAACGTCGACACCACCGCGTCTGTTGAAGCACACGCCGTGATTGAGCGCGACAGCTCGTTCTTGAAAATCGCCTCGGAGCGCCGTCAGCCATCCAGGTCAACGCCATGCCAAAAGCTCTGAGTCCAAACCAAGTGGACCTGTCTCTGGTTTTTTTCTCATGTTCCTGGGGATGTCTCCAAGGCAAAAGTGCTCTTCAGCTGCAGCACAGGTGTGACTCATTTGTGAGTGGTTGCCTCACAGTGTGGGTCATCAGGCTCACAAGGTTCAGGTGCGTTCCTCTTAACAACAACAACAACAAAAAAGGTGTTTCCTTTTTTATTAAGTGAGACAAGGCTGGTTACTCCTTTTAATGCTCAATCTCTGTGTCAGGGAGTGAGGATGAGTCTCATCAAAACACATCAAGGGAAACAAAAAAAAAATATTTGCCTCCTTGATGAGAAGTTCGGCTGGCTTTGGGACGAGCACACAAGAATTGTAAATTCCTGCCATGCACCACTGCACTGCAAACAATCAGCGAGCAACCTTGTTTATTCTGGTCACTATCATTGAAAAAATAAATGGCATCTCCAGTGTTTCCAGTGAAATACAACAGCTCTATGTGATTTGCAGTAGTGACTCCTGAAGGGAAAAGAACAGGAAGAAGAACAGCAGAACTTGTTTTGGCTGGCGGCTCGACTCCCCTAACTGAAGCCCTGCCTTTGTAGAATAAATCTGTCAGGCACTGCAAAGCGTCCAGTCCTCAAAAAGTTTGTCAACAGCCAGACAGAAAAAAAAAAAAAACATAAATAAACATAAAACAGGTCCATTATGCCTCGGACCTGCTGACGTCATGTTGTGGCTATTTCAGTACGTGTCACCAGTTTGGGCATTCGTGTCAGGTGCTGAAGGCAAATTGGAGCTACAGTACGTTGTGTGTTGTCAAAATTAATTTGCATTTGCAGCAGTCTGGAGGTATTTCCAGGCAACTGACAAACTGCAAATTAGAGATGAAAGTGTATTTAAGCCAGACCAACAAGTATGACAAAACTCTGCTCTAATAGTCAAAATAATATATATATATATATATATATAAATGTCTTCCCTTTCCCTTGTTTACATAGGCAAAGAGACTTGGTGGTCTGTTTTAAAAGAGAGATGCATACATCAACCTGGACTGAATTGCAGTAAGAGGAGTTTAAAGTGGTTTACGCACATGCGTAGTAACTTATTTCATGTTCTGACATTTTGTTGAAAGATACGTCTTCAAACAAGGGCGCAAGCTGCTTGTAAGGAGTAACTCACATGTGACGCATCAAGATCGTCTGGGGGAGAAATGTTGTGTCTTCTCTTTGACAAAAACAGTGTGGGAGTTGCACTCGTCTGGGGGAAATGTACAGTCTCTGCGGAGGAAGAAGCCTCCACTAACCCACCACCTCCCCTCGACTCCCTTTAAGTTCAACAAGACTTCATTACTTCCTCAGGTTTTGGTTGGAAAAACAAAAATGGGAGCTTGTCTGTCCTGTTGATTGACCACATCAGCTGCAAACATTCCCATACATCTCCACTTCAACTCTAAAATCAAACGAAAGGCAAACAGAGGGTCCCAACATGAAAGCGTGGCGCGGGAAATCCCAAAGTAACCGCCATCTCTCTTGCAACCGTCAAAGGGTTCCGCAGAGGCATCCAAAATGAAAGAAATGATTTAGTAGCATTTTCTTGGAAGGTTTCAGTCCTATAAACTAGCTGATCCACGATTGGACGCTGGTCCAGCAGCCAGAGGGACTCTACAGCTGGAGCACACTGGAACAAAGGGATTAATAGAAACAGATTCCTGGCGATGGGAGAAAACCAGTTCATTAGAGCCATTGTTTTAGCAGTCACCTATAAATCCATTCTTCATCCTCTTGGCCTGGGCTCGCTGCAAGCCACACAAGTCGGCTTGTGTCGACACATGTCCTGTGGTAACAGTGTTGGTGTTTCCAAATCATTTTCGCAATAATCACTCATTTGGAGAACATGCTTTGCCTTTCTTGCTCGGATGAAGAGGAGTTGATTCAGGTGAGGGTGAGATATTGCTTGAGACTGCCCAGGTAACCAGCTTCACCTCCAGCCGATAGGCAAAAAAAGGGTAGGACTATATCTAAATAGTGCAGTCACAGCACCAAACACTTCCCAGGTGCAATGATTGTCCCTGTCAATCAATGGAACGTCTTGATGCTGCTGCTTCCTTTTCTTCTGCTCTAATGTTGGTACATCAGTTTTTTTGTTTTGGGGTTTTTCATTTGAACCAAAACTGCTTTTGACTGCTATGTTTTCTCCCAAATGCCGTCATACTTTTCCTTCGGTGAAACAAATTGAGCCAGTTTATATACCTGGACAAAGAACCGTTGTGATAGTTTTTAATGACAAAAAAAGAAAAAAATCTCACAGCATGTTTTCTCCATTTTGATTTTCATCACATCACTTCTGTTTATGATTCTCTGAAAGCAACTCCCACCCAGAGCGCAAATAGTTTCACAGCTACACTCATCTATCTAGTTCAGCGTCAACGCAGGGGAGCATTCCCCAATGACATGAAATCCTTTCCAACAGGAATTCACTTCAAAAAGGACAGAACTTGATAAATGCGGTGAAATAAAAAGGGAGCAGACGAAAGAAATGATGATGCTGCACAGAGTCTGTGATAAATCACCTCGTATGGGTTCTGTTTCCTGTATAAACTGTCTGTATTTTGACTGCCGGCACTGTGATCACATAACACTCCTGGCATCGCTGAGTTCATTGCTAGCGTGCACAAACAGTAAACCCCGGTGACTCTGATGGTGGGATGCCACTCACTTCACCATCCGAGTGTTCCGGGAAAAGATTTCGTGAAGTCGCATCACCCAGGTTAGTGACAACACCCCGAGCAACTACTGTTCAGGCCCCGGACTGCCTTGTTTTTGTCCTCTTCTCGATGTGAGAAAGGTAGAACAGCGGTTTTCAGAAGCTCAGCATGTTTTTGGAGGCTGCAGATGGACTGATAGATCTGCAGTTTACTGGAGATCCAGCAGGTTTTGCTATTATTGTTAAGGATGCACCACTGGAGTCCAAAATCAAATAGATAAGGGACCTTGAAGAGCCAGAAAATAACTCCCAGCGCTGATATCTTCAGGTGATTATCGTTCACGTCAGTCCAGTGGTTTTGGGAAATGGCTCTTAACCGTACACTGCACACTGTCGCTGTTGGCTTTTTCCTTCCACTGTTTCCAATGTATGACGATGCACCTGCTAAAATAAACCGTCATGTTCCCTTCACATCTGGTCCGGCCTAAGCGCTCGGAGAGCGAAACGCTTCTGCAGACTCGTCTGCATCGCCATAAAATCTATTTCAGGTGCCAAGAGTCGCCCCGAGACACCTCGCGCATCGCTGTTGACCTTTCAGAGAAAAATATTGACAAGTGGAAAAAAGATGGGAACAAAAAAAAACTCCTTGTGAAGAATTCGGCACTGTGGGAGAAATCTTTCGTCTTTTGGCTTTTTGGCCCCCCGATGTTCCCGACCCCTCCGATCCCGTGTCGTTATCTCTGGCACCGCTTCAGAGCTGCTCCTCAGGCGGACTTTCCAGTTTCCCTCCTCATCCCGAGAAAAAAAAAAAAAAAAAGATCCCATCATTACCACTAATTTTACCTTTTTTTCGATATGCGCAACGGGCGGAAACGTGTCAGTTTTTCCAGAGCCGCTTCCTCCCTCGTTCCTTTCGACATGCGCGACCGTTTAAAAAACCTGAAGGGATGGAATCCAGCTGAGCGCGCGAAGGTCACGGCGTGTGCACCAGAGGCAGAGCGCTCCAGAAATGTGGGCTGTTTGTTTTCATACTTTGGCGCCGTGATGAACTGACATTCTGGACCGTGCAAATTAGCTCTCGCTGTCCAACACAATCCACCCTTCCAATATCAAAGCGCGAGTGTTAAATTTATAACAACGCGGTGTTGTCGCTCTTGTTTGAAGAAAGCAGTCGAGGGCCTGAGCCTCCAACTAATCACCAGTGGCTGCGAGCCCAGCGGCCAGGCTGCGCGCATAACTTGGAGCAGCGAGCGTAGCGCGGCGCCCAGCGGAAAGCAACACCAGGGAGACGGCTTACATTTTCAGTAGTTTTATTGAAAAATGCCTCTTCTGTTTCAGAAATAAATAAGAAAATAAGGGTCTGTGGAATTCACAAAAATGTGCAGTTACAACATGAGAAAAGCAAATTCTATGCCTGGAATCCTGCGGCCAAATACAAACTGCATAGACAGAAAAACAAACAACTATATTCTGACTTCCTCAGTAAATATACAACACAAACATGCAATTCCACCTTTTGGTAACAAAACATCAAAATTTAGAGAGAAAAAAATATGTTTGGACTGTTACAATAAGTCAGATTATGATTTGGTTTACACAAAACTTTGGCAATAACAAATCCAAGCAAGTGTCTTTGTGTGTGTGGTGTGTGGAGGATCTGAAACAGTTTTACACGCATGCTGCATTTCCTTCGACATATAGCTGCTGCTGGTTCTCGCATTGGTTAGTGCAGTACACATTGGAGTCTGATGCGGTTATGTTACAAGCAGACGGAAAAACACTTATGAAGCACACAGGTTTGTTATGAATGAACATACAGAGTTGGCAAAGATTTCTGTCAATGTCAAAAAAAAAATAAAAAATAGATATGTTCTATATAGCCATGGGTATCAAACCCAAACAAGTACTACTTTTGCTCTTAAAAGCACCACATCATTACACGGGAGATAGTGGAGGTGGTTTCAGTACTGCATTTTCTTTTCTTTTTTTTTCTTTTTTTAAATGAATTTCTTTGGGAGAACTCCTCATCTTAGCTATGACGCTCTCGTGTCTGTGTCGTCCTGCGGTAGCGATCTCTTTCCTCGCTGGCTTCGTGAGGAACCGGGTGACCGTATTGTCTCAAACACTCCAGCTGGCTCCACGGGTATAGACACTACCTCGGGTTCAGGCTGGTAGCGGGGGGCTAGAAACATATTTGGGACGGCCGATCAAATGGGCGGCTCCTTGGACAAGCTTCCCCATGCACAATTTAAATTATATTGCACTCAAATTGAATTTTCCAAAGAAAGAAAATAGAAAAATCCCTGTCTCGCTTATGTTACTCCTCAAGTACCAAAAGAAAAGCTTAATAATTATTATTTTTTTTAAAAAAAACAAACAAACAACTGTCTTAAATGAAGTAATGACATTTACAATACAATCCGTCAGGCTACTGGATAATAAAACATAATGAAATAACCAGCTCGTAACAACAGAGGACACATGGGCATTGGCAGAACGGCAACGTCAGGCAACAATTTGGATTTCGATTAAAAGTACTGAAACAGAACATGCTTCACTTTGGGCCACAGCTCTTTTGGGTCATTAAAGGCATCATAAACAGGTGTTATGCTTGCTGGTGGTAAGTAAGCAGAGGGTTATGAGGCACAGGCTCCCTACCGATGTTAACTCGCGCTTTTAGCGACATCTTGGTTTTTTCATACAATCATTTTTCAAGGCACACAAACATTAGTTTTATTTACACACATCACCTCCACATAATCATCGCTCTCAGCTTCGAACTCCTCTTTGTTAGTAGCTGCTTTGGCTGGTATATGGTTTGGTTTGGGTTTTTTTTTCAAGACATGCTCCTCCCGTCGTAGAAAATGCTCAGTCTGTGTTTTTGTTTCCCAGCGGTTTTGTGGTTCAAGATGCAAACAGGCCAGCAGGTTGCGCCTTCGCTGTAGCTCGGAGCCGCGAGATGATGTTAGTGCCAGTCTGCTCCGCTCAATTTCTCTCTCTCTCTTTTTTTTTTCCTTGGCTTTTCACTTTTGCTATCATTAGATTTGTTCTGAATGTTCAATTTCTTTTCTTGTTATTATTATTTTTTTTTTTTTTCAATGTCCGTCGGTGATTATCCTTACAAGCCCCCTCATAGCAACTGGGCAAACATCTCAGAAACAGGACCTCAAAGTGTAAGCACCACAGGAGGCTTACGAGGTTTACTATGCATAACCTGAAAATGGTTTAAAGAGGGTGTTAGTCTTTTGTGTTGAACATCTTTTCTAAAGCATCTTATTTGACTGAATGCAAATCATCACATCATTCACTGGCTACAACGCTATGCATGCATCAACACTCTGCGTCAAATGTATGGAGATACTGAAATATAGTGGGTCTCAACTGATCGGGTCCGTGTGTAAACGGCTGCGATGATCAGCTAGCCGTCTCTCTGTTTGAGTAGAGCAGTCGAGCGCCAACAAAGGCAATAATTCCGTCCTTGCACCTCAACTAAAGTGACGTTGCAGGCCTGGTTTCTATTTTCAAAGGCCTCACTTCCAGGAATCAGATGTATCTCCATCTTTGTCGCTGTACACAACGGGACGTTTTGTCCTCACTGTTTGGATTAGTCCCACTTTTCTAGTCTCGTTAAGGCCGCTAATGGACTAGGGAGAGTTTACACTCCAGGAAACCGAGATGTTGTTAACCGTCATTCATTCCTGTGTCCGACATAGACGGCACTTTATCCTCTTTTCCAAGGTCTTCTGACGAACTGGCTGGCTTTGCTCTACACTTGCACGGACGTCGCCATTGGAGCTGCTGAATTAGTCGTGGCCGTCATGACAAGGAAATGGCTCGGATCTTCATCAGTGCAGAACTACTAAAACATTTAACACTAAGCGTATTTTGGGCATGTAACGTAATCATTTTGGCCATTTTAAATGTAATAAAGGCAAATAACCTTTTGCCAATAATGTCATAAGTTGTTATGTTTTTGGCCTGGCATTAAAAAAGGAAACCTTTAAAAATCTAATAACTGGAGCTGATGATGTAATAAAAACGTCAAGGGCTGCATTTCTTGGAAAGAAAGTGTTCTTTCTATAGTTTTTATGCAGTTCCACCAACGAAAATGGGTATGGTGGCGCAGATGTTCCTCTAGGATATATTCAAAGCAGCTCCCACGCTCCATAATCCCATGCACTGAGAAATATTCTTTAATTCAATACTTTTTTTCATAAAACTCAAGAGAACTGTGGTAAGAAGGTCGGGCTGACTTCCTGTTTGTTCCTACACTGTGATTTTGCCAATAAGCGTAACCAAGAAATGACAATAACATAAAAGCCAGCCAATAACGTAAGAACTCGGTACATTATTGGATATTTGCTCTAACATATTATTACGTTGTTGGCTTTATGGCATTTAAAACCACACAAATGATGACATTGTTCGCAAGTTTAACATTACTGGCCATTATTACGTCAGCGGTGTCATTTCATCGCGTGGACATTTGATGGACGAGGTCACTGCACTCTACGATAATCAGCTTCCAGTGCATGGCAAAGGAGCACTTACATTCATATCTCCATACATTTTCAAATTAAGAAGAAGTGCACAGAGTTGCAGTTAGTCTGCATACACTTAGTCTTATTTGTAATACCATGCAGCACCGTGGACATGGTCTGACGTACCTGTGTATCCTTGTCCGTTGTAGGGAATGCCCACACACTGAGAGGAGTCGCAGTAGCCAGCGGGTCCCGGTGGTCCCCTTACCCCTGCGTTACCCTGGCGACCAGGAGGACCCCGAGCGCCACTGGAGCCAGATGGACCCGGGGGTCCTGATCGTGACTCTCCTGGTGGCCCTGTCGACGGGAGAGCGACGCGGTGAGTGGGAACGTCCCGCCAACGAGATGCTGACTTTACGTGTCGGCCTTTTTGCCTCAGGGCCGCAGAGGTGTGATAGTATTTTTTTGACAATAGCTCCATAAATAAACTTGTCCAAGAAAAAAAAGGAGAAATGCCAGGGCTGTGAGTTACCCCCCCCACTCCCTCAACCCAGTTCACCTCGCCTGTCTAGACGGTGAGAACCCAGGATGGAAATCCCGCCGCCCCCGCACACCTTGCTCGCCCCTCTCTCCCTTAAGTGAGCCCATGTGTTGTCAATGAAGCAACCAAGGAACCCTCCATGTACAACAACCCCCCTCCGCCCCCGACCCCCGTTCATGCGCATGCACAGCTCCAACGCGCAAAACGGTGAGTCATCGACATTTTGAGGGATGTCCGAGGATTCTCGCTTCATTCGAGGAAACAGGCACGACACTGTTTGGTGCAGTGCATCTTTGTCAAAGCTTCCCCTGGAAAGGAAACCTCAAGCAATCCACCTTTGGACTCGAGGACACCGAGAGCCTTTTTCTGTGCAAAGAATTCCTTTCCATAATCCACCCAGAGACTGCGTCACTGCGCCACAATAAAAATAAATAAATGAATAAATTGGGATTGTATGAATGTTCCTTTTAAATATGCTTTCATGGAGGAGCCTAAATATAAAAAGAAATTCCAAGAAAGGAAGGAATTAGAAATATGCTTCAGTCCCTTTATAGAATTTATACAGCACATCTGCTCAAATTAAGGGCTCTGTGACACGAAGGTAACTTTGGGCCTCGAGGCTGGAACCTTTTTTGGACTAACTCGGAGTAGTCCAACGTGTCCTTCAAAGCTGGAAACCATGCCAATGTTGATATTCGGACCACTTTGTCGAGTGTTAGGTGGGATAGAGAAAGCAACCGTCATACCTGGTGGTCCAGAAAGGCCTCTTTGTCCTCTGACACTATTTCCAGGGGATCCTCTCTCTCCTTTCTCTCCTGGCAAACCTGAGAGACACAGAGGAATAAGTCAAGTTAACGCAAACTTGCAGAGTAAAAATCAAAATGCCTCTGTGAGAAACGCGACATCGAAGCCAAATCACGTAGACTCTACATGTTAGAAGAGCCAACCTACGCCTGTTGCACCACAGCATTAAAATGTCGAATAAAATTCACCTCTTTCTCCTTGATTTCCAGGTGAACCTGGGTTTCCAGGGAATCCAGTCCGACCAGACTGGCCTGGCTCTCCACGGGTTCCTTGGTTTCCGGGGGGGCCGGCAGGACCAGGTGGACCTGGATTGTTGCTGGTATATCCGGAGGGAATCTGGTTGAGCATCATGTTTACTCTGCTCATCTGACCTGCAAGAGGACGTCAGCAGAGTTTAATTTCCATTGGCCAACGACTTCCCTGAAAACGCAAGGTGGTGTGTCAGGGGGTGAACTTACTGTTCACGAGCTGCTCACAAACTTGTCTCGCAATGGAACGCATCATGTTCTGGGACGCAGCATCACCCTGAGGAACACAAAAAAACACTTTCCATCATTTGACTTTTCTTTGATGTCACATGTGGTCAAGAAAATAGGTCATTTTAATCGAATTTGACACACACCCGCTCTCCTTTCTCTCCTTTAATGCCAACAGGTCCCTATTCACAAGAAAGAAAGAAAAACAACAGCGTCAGCAGAAGCCAAAGTAAGAGTCAACAACAATTTGTCATTCATCATTCTGCACATACTGGGCTTCCTAAGTCTCCTGGTTTGCCTGGTTGTCCACTAATTCCTGGGACACCTGGTGATCCAGGGGTTCCCTGGAAAACACACACACACAAAAAAAAAACACAATAACAGCAATGTTTATGGCAAATCACAGCACAGAAACCATAATTACCATGTTTAACCCCCACTCCCAGTTCCCTGCTTCTGTGGTGGTGGGGGGCTACAGTATACCACCACACAGTCACATACACAAACACACCAGCCGGCACACAAGACTAATGATCCTTGGAGTACCCAAGCTGGTCCAATGCATGTGAATTCAACTGGCACAATGCCTGCCGGCATGAGAACTGGATTAAGTGGCTTCAGACCTCCTCTAACCACAGAAAAGAAAAAGGAGAGCGAGAGGGAGAGAGAGAGAGAGATTCTTGCAACATCCTCGTAACAGCGCCCTTTAAAATGTGCTGTTCTGGCAGATCCAAAACGTGGAACCACTTCATTCAGAAAAATCAGGAAATGAACGTCGCTCCGGAGCAAATTTATTTGCCTCTTAATGGAACAATGAGGAGACGGACAGACAGAGACTTACCATAGGTCCTGGTGGGCCTCTGGGTCCAGATGCTCCCTCCTTTCCTGGTGGCCCCTGTGTAGAAACAACATACAATCACACGTGGCTTACAACACACCGGGGACCTGGTCCGTGCAATGCATCAGTGTCATGGCTTGATATTGCATTCAGCCATTAGCCTGTCTTTTGAAAACCTGCACTCAGGTAATGGAACAGTTCCTTTTGCCAGGCCAAGGGATGTTTTAACAAGTGACGCTAACGCAGAAACGAGAGGTCAGTACCTCTGGACACACCATGAAAAATATTGCCTTAATTCAATGGTGCATCCATTCAGAGACTTTGAACACAATGTGTGCACTTGGATGACTTGAGGTGCTTCTTACCCGTACTCCGCTAGGTCCTACAGGGCCCACAGGTCCACGCTGTCCAGGAGAACCCTGGGAAAAAAAAAAAAGACACACTCAATTAAATACAAATGATCAGAAGACCAGAAGGGAATAATTTCCCTTTTAGCCGCACAATGCCACGCATTGGCCAAGTCGGTTACAATTGAATGTTATTGTCTATTGTCTCCAACCATAATGATGGAGAAAAAGGTTTTCTACCCATTTGCGTACTCAGAAGTGGGAATAGCCACTGGTGCTGCTCACTCCAGCTGAAAGGTGGGAGTTATATATAAATTTATCTAGATAAAAAAAATGTCTACAGAATGCCTTGTACTGTAAGTCACTGTACTGTACTGTAAGATTATCAAGCACTTTCCCAAGTTGCAATCATTTTCAATTACGAGGCTGGGAACGAACATGTTCCATTCCCTGTTTCCCTCGTCGGTAACCCGCGTCTGTGCTCCATAACAATTTTGCTGCCTTGCTGGCCTTCCACTGCTTGTCACTCAACGGCTCAAACAGAGAGTGTGGGTCTCCCTGAGGATGGCATGGAAAGCCTCCCACCCCGAGTGTGGTTTCAATCTTGCAGCGCCGACCGAATCTCGGCTCCAGTAGCAGCGCCGCACTCTACGGATGGTCTCTAGTTTCCTGTTTGCAAACCGCAGAGTGGGTGGGAGGGAGGGGGAAGAGGGAGGAAGAGGGAGGAAGAGGGGGAGGGGTGAGGAGAGAGGAAATACTCACTTGGCGCCCAGGCTGTCCCGAGTCTCCAGGCTCTCCCTTTGGTCCTTGGCGACCCTGAAAGTAGAACAGATTCGGGGGGAGGGAGAGAGATTTGAAAGAGGGTCTTCAGTCTTTTGTTTTATCCTTTCATGATCTGCAGTTTTGACTGGTGTTGTGTTTTGGCAAGAACATCAGCAGGTAAAATAAATGAAGAAGACTTGGTGGAAAACGCTGGTGATGTTCTTGTAATATGTCTTCGCTATGAATCCCAGTCACTGGTGTATCAGCTGGGATTGCTGCATTTACATTAGGTACATACTTTACAATTTAGCATCAGTTAAACTTACAGGTTCTCCAGGGAGAGACAATCCGTTAGGGCCTTGTGGGCCCGGTGGTCCCATTGGGCCGGCAACACCTGGCTCACCACGTGGACCCCCTGGACCCTGTAGCAGAGCCCAGACGACGATGGTAACAGTTACTATTCACATTAGTCTCATTTAAATAAAGAGCAGGCGAAAGCACAGCTGCTAAGTGAGTTCATGTGTGTGCAATTTGCTTTTGCTAGCATGAGGATTGGGTGTCATTAAAGGTCTAGTGTAGTTCTCCTTTCCAGGTCCAGGGTTTGTTTTTTGTTTTTATTTTCTGAGGAAGCTGGAAAAATTAATTACCCTAAATTAACAGGTCTCCAAACAAAAAAAAAAGAAAAAATGAAAAATGCGTGCATATTTAGCCCAGTGTTTACAGCCGTGTTTGCATCCTGCTGAAACTGACGTTTTGTTGTATCTTCCACATGTTTGGATGGAGACAAACACAAGGCAACGAAAGGTGGACAGAGAGCAGAACAAACACCTGTCTGGGAGTGTTTTCACTAAGTTTCGAGAGGTATACGTTTTCAGCAGACACTTTCTGAAAAGTGTAGCTTGCAAAACAAACAAAGGATGATTTTTTTTTCTCCCCCATTCCTGGGGAGCTTTTTTCCGTGTGCCAGGCTTGAAACAAATTGTCTCTTACAGAAAATATGAATCTTGCTTAACTCGACATCTTTAATGAGGTCAGCCGGCTTTACTGGGTACACATTGACTCAGTTCGTTGAATACAAGTTGAGAAGAAAATGACAGAAGGTGTTACTCACAGAGACACCCCGGTCTCCTCTATCTCCTCGTGGTCCCTTGGAGCCTGGGCCGCCCTGCATGGAAAGGGAGGCACGGAGTCAATAAGGCAGTAACAGCGAACAGATTCCAAAAGCCCTAAAATCCTGAACCACGCGGAATCCTCAGCGGGGCTTAAGTGAGGTTACCATGCACTGATATTCCAGACACGAGACTTTTTCTGCTTCTGTTTTTCCAGCAGGCATTTATCTTTTGACACTTCTCCCCGAGCCCACGTTTCTCTGCATGGTGTCATCCTCAACTAGTCTCTCCAAGGGAAAAGAAAATACCACTCCTCATGTGTGGTATTCCCTCAGCACACACCAGTCCAATCTGAGCAGCGAGACTTATCGAGTCCAAGTGTGGAAATGCGGCCCCCGATATCATTCAAAAAATGATATTGTTTTCTGAGAAAAACTATGATTTTAAGCAGGCACAGAGTAGGAGATGATTATAATTGCTTCTTTACCGGAGGTCCAGGAGGCCCCTGAGGGCCGATGCTGTCTTGTGTGCATGTGCAGGAGTGGGGAAGCGAAGGACACTTGGCCTCATCTCTCTGCAAGGAAAGTTAGAGGATAAACAAATTAAAAACAATAAGTCACAATCGCTGCTGTCTGATTCACACCCACATGTAACTGAGACCAGGCCTTGGCAACCTTTAAAATTGCATGATGATGTAATTTCTTATTTTCACGTTTTTTTCTGACAGCATTCTGGCAAAGTGGTTCTGACTGCACTTGAAATTGAAGACAAAGAGACCGTTTACACAGCAGGCAAATCTCCTGATGGAAATGTCACTCGTGCTTCAATGTGAGTGGGATCAGCAAAATGTGGGGCTTTCAGACCAGATACTTAAGGAGGGCTGAATTGTCTGGAATGACCCCATGGGTTACACAAGGACAACAGAATTGATTTGAAGCAATAATACTTGATGTTACTTTTGGATAAATTGCAAATGTAAATGCTTTAACAGTAGAAACAATCAGTGAATATAAACTGATATGATACAGTTTAATACTCATTGTGAGTATTAAACTGTATCGTGTCAGTTTGAATTCACTGATAGATACCCCATTATCAAGGAGCATTTGGCACAGGTGAAATTATGAAATTTGGGGTTCACCCTGGTGGGGTTTTAGGCCTATTTCAATCTAAATGGGACACTTTGAGATTTGCAACCACACTAGTTCTGAACTTCATGAGCACGCTATCAACAACACATGGCAAATTGCAAAAGTTTAATGGTCTCCTCATTGCCATCACAAGCATCTAAAAAAGAAAGAGTTGCTCTTACAGTGGAGGGCAGGTCGCAGCATTTATCCCGGCTGATCCAGCTCAGGCTGCAGATGATATCAAACATCTGGAGCTGGAACTACACAAATACAAGAGGGGAAGAGATGAAGGGTTATTACAAAAAAAAAACAACTTGCATACATTAAGGAGCTGCAGAACAATCAAAAAGTCCTTCAGAGTCCAAGAAACATGCACAGCATCATCATTCCTCCGACAGCCAGCTGAAGCTGAATCTGTTTCCAGGAAGGTTTTGGACATCGAGCTGATGCCGTGCCAGAGCATGTGCTCTCTGCATTTTAAACCCTTTTGCTTTCTCACTTACGGACGCGGACTGCCTCCTTCCTCCAGACTTGACCATCTTGCCAAGCACCTCGAAGCCATCCAGAGTGATGTTTTTGGCCTCCTTGATGGGCTTCTCCGCCACCTCTTGGCAGTCCACGTTCAGCTTGACTTTCTCCGGGGAGACGGTGATGTGGAGCTGCAGGAGTTGCAGGGAGGAGGGAGTCAACAGGGCACATTTAAACAAAAAACGGCATTGTCTTTGGTCTATAGTTTCGCAGATGCACACATTCAGTTGCAACACATCCACTTGCAAGTGACGACTTGAACTTTTTGAAAGCCACTTTGAGCGTGCACATTTGTTTTTACTTGCAAGCGGAATCCCGGCAAATGAAAGTTGCAGAGTCCGCGTGAGACTGGGAGCGACCTCGCTGAACCCACTTAACACAGGCCGTTTGAAGCCTATGAAGGAAGCGATACCGTAATCCACATAATTACTGGACTCAAGAAATCGTTTAACCGTCTTTTTTTTTTGGAGAAGACGTTGATTATAGATTATAACATTACCCCGTGGCGGTTACTGATTCGGTGCAGGGTTTGAGCCCATAAAAACAGGAAATATACCACGGCTGAGTTTCCCCACGAAGCCTTAAAGCTGCCGTCAGTGATTGTATGAAAACACGGAATGACAAAGTGCTAGATTTGGACGTTTCCTCTGCACGGAAGCCTGTTCAACATCTTGAAACAATATCATTTGTGGCGTGCCATCAGAGGTCCTACACTTTCCATACTTCTCCCTATAGCCGGCTCGCCGGGCAGACAAGCTCTCTTTATTTCAGGCCGCCATCTCTGTCGACAGCGCCACGCCAACCGCAGGGAAAAAAGGCCACGACTCTTGGCAACCAATCACAAAATTACAGTTGACTTCCTTGGCAGGAGAACAAACTATCTGGTCAACCACGCAAAAAGGGAAGGGTGTTATTTATCCAGCATATATTACAGCGTGAAGCCCCAGAGGGCTTACCAAAACATATTTGGATGATATGGCGGGATTGGCAAATGACTGTCCGTCCTGTATGTATTACCTCACTGACCAAAATGTAAACGCAATAAAAAAAAAAACACTCTAGTCGCTGGAAAATAGGTGTGGAGTGGTAGGAGTCCGTCACGTGGCCACCGCTGCCGCGCTCGGACGGCATCCACCACTAAGTCATCTGGCCGATCGTTGACTGGGGAACAATTTTCTTCATCAATTGTTAACACAGAGGGTTCCATTGTGCTCCACTCTGTCAACATCCGACTGTCGGAGAGCATATGGAAAGATTTCGGGCTGACGATGTCTCACCTTCCAATACACATATACACATAATTGTGATTATTTTTTTTATTTTTTTTTTCTAAATCAGATTAGGATCTTGGCTCAGTCCTGATTACTGCTTTGTTTTCCTATGGCTCCCTCGCTGATTTCGTAAATGTGCCGTGAGTGCTCGCTCGAAAGGTTGTGACTCAAGATGCACAAGTCAGCTTAGATCTTCGTCCGATAGGCAATGCTGAAACATCCATCGCGTACAGTCTCTACAAGTGGAAGGCTCTGTGTCGCATTTGGAACGGTAAATTAATTTTTAATTTCCTCTTTTGCTCCTCAGATTGTGATCCAGTTCGAACAAAGGGGAGATCTTCGAGAGATATGAAGCGCAAGTGCAGCCGGAGGACACCCTGGAAAAAGCTTCGCTCCGTCCTAATTAGCGCGGATGTGTTGGTTCCAAACACAATCCCCTCTAGGAAAGTTTCAAACCTGAGATTTTAAAAACTTTTTTTTTCCACAACGAGGGAAAGCATAACCCTCCCCCCCCCCTCTCCCCCCAGTAGTCTGGGCTACTGCCGACAGCAACTTACACAACCAAACGTATACCAGAGCAACAGTGAACACATGACGAGTCACTACGACTCATGGAAAATGTCTTCCTCACTTCAGTCAACAGGGAACTTCCCCTGTCGACTGCCGACCTTTCAGTGTGGGAGGGGATTCCCTGGTGGGCTAGTGAGTGGCGAGCATCTGCTGAAGTCATCACTGAGAGCTTTCCCACATGTTCGACTACCGGTACAGCAGATCTCCTCATCACACAGGGTTAGTCTCCATTGAAGTGGAGGAGCCAAATATGCAAAGCGCCGAGGCACAGATCTGATTCATGGTATCGGAAAGATGGGTTTATCTCAAGTAAATGCATAATGAGAGAAATACATTAATAAATGGCTGTGGTTGCAGTTTTTGAAAATAAATTGGGGAAAGACGAAAGAAATGCTATTTACAATTTTCTCTGTTTCTCTCTCGGTTCCAGGTTCTGGGGTTTGAACTTTACAACACGTTAAATAAAAAGAACCTTGCAATATTCTTTTATCATCTGCTAATGAAACTTGTAAAAATCAGATTTCCACTTGCAATGTGGGTTCTTGTTTAGCGTTGTTTATCATCTCCCGATGCTAAAAAGCCCGAAGTTCGTTCACGCCAAGCCGACAAGCTCCAAAAGACACACGCTGAGGTCACTCTAATAGCCGAGTGCAGAGTGCCGGGAAGCCACTTGCACCACGCGCAGGCACAACACGAGAGTGGTCGAATGAGACTCTTGTCTGGCTGACCAGCAAATAAGCAGCTCGGGAGACCGCCACGGCTTCACCAGCTCATGGAAATAACATCCGCCGCACCGCAGCGCAGCCACTGAAAGTACCATTAGGCTGGTCTCCGCCGTGTCCGCTGACAGAGAGAACACACACATGCAGAAGTCAGGCTGCGGTCCAAGTGGACCAGCAGTGATGTCATTCAAAAATCAGTGCTGACCTCAGATTTTTCCAGGTCTTGGGTGAACATGCTGTTGGGCTCAAATACGGTGGGCAGATTGAAAAGACTCCAAAAAGTGAAAAGAAAGCTATTAAAAAGAGAAATTCTGTGATGTTTGGGCCAAGTTGTTACTCACGAGCTACTACGCTCCAAAAAACCAGGCTAGGTAATTTTAGGAAGTTTCAGCTCTTTCAAGAGCCTGAATCATTTACAGAGGGTTATTTGATTAGCTTGGACAGGATGGGAACTTGGGAGCAGACTGCAACTGCAGGGGCGGTCTGAACCCGAGTCATTCCAGGTCAGAGTGAAAACGCCCATTGTTTTAGCCCTGCACCCTGCAGTGGTGGAAGAGAGGAAGATGTTTTACATTTGTCGCCACTTTGAGTTGCTGCCTAATAAACTCCCTCTGCTGTGTTGCATCCAATACCAAATCCTGCTTGTCACGGCAGCAAACATTCACATGAGAACCTAATTGAATGGTTGAGCCACTAACGCTAAGATGCCCACACAATATAACAAAACTGCAAACAATCCTGGCTGGATATGAGCAACCGTCTACATTCAAAAAAACTGTCAATCAAAATAGTGAAAATCAAATTACATTCTTATTCAGACAAGCATTATGTTCCTGACATGCGCTAAATCATGCAGTTGGGAGTCAATTTGATTGTCCACTACAAGCCAACACCTCCCACCTGTGAATACTCAACAGTTCCCCTCCCTGGACTTTGACCTGGAAGTCGAACGTCGTAAACTCTGAGGAACAAGTCTGTGACACAATGAGACAGGGAGCCGAATATTTACGGATCCATGGAGAGACCCTTTATTTATGATTCCATGACACTTCAAAAGGCCACTAGTTTACTATTGGCTTACTTTTTGTTGGCCGATTGGCCTGAGACCAAATAGTTCAAACAAAGACTCAATGCTGAAAAGTTACAAAGGGCCATGTACCATCTTGTAGCAGTGGAGGCCAAAGCCCTTTGGTTATTCAGCTCCCCTCCCTCACTTCTATACTTTTCTGCCTGTGGACCGAGGATTCAACTGCATTGAACGGAGATAAACTGCAAACGCTTGGATTTTTCCATTTGAGACACTGCAGAGAAAGTCTGTAAACGCTCCTAATTGGCATCACTGAATTGGAGGAACCAGCTCCTTCTCGCAATGTTAACCAGACGAAGAGGGTTCATGGGTTTTGGTTACATCTTCCATCGCAGAGTCTACTTACTCAGAGAAAGATATGCAGGATAATAAAAATCAATACAGTCTGGTGGCGTGGAGCTGCATTTAGGAGTCGACTCCTCTGGATGGTTGCTTTGTTTCCAGTCTCGGTGTGGTTTAGACCTCCACGGTTAGCCGTTTGCGCATTACAGCGGGTCATGAAGGAATCTGAATTTCCCCCTCGTGTTATTACAGTCTCCAAGACCCATCTATCAAATTAACTGCCCGTGTTCTACCAAAACAGAAGTTAATGCTCAATTATTGAGGGGAAAAAAAGAAAAAAAAAAGTCTCAAAGACCGCTTAACACAGCAGTCCGCCACTTAAGATTGATGGTTGGTTATCTGACATTGGCTTCCCAACATGTGTAAAATGTTAACGAGAGAGCGAGGAATATGGCGCGGCTGAAAAGTAATACGTCTGAGAGGAAGTGAGACTAGAAATCGGAATTTAAAAGGCTGTTAAAATGATGGACGCCACAGCCTGCAGAGAGAGAAAGGACGGTTCTGTCGCGGCCAAACCTTTAATAAGCTAATAACACCGCTCCTTAACGGTGCCCCTCGCTCAGAGAATCAGTGAGTTGTGTCTACCTTGTGGAAGCTGCCATGGAAAACGCGCTTCACTTGCTCCTCATTAAAGCTGGCTCTCTGGATCTCGCCGCGGGTGTCCTTGTTGTAGAACGTGAGCGTTTTGCTGGAAGCTGAAATGACAGGATGGATCCCTGAGAGTGTGATCCCATGCTGCGGTAGGTACAGCACCAGCACGTCAGTCGGAAACTGGTGACGACGAGCGGTGAGTTATGGGACGATGGCATCGTGTGAAACCAAAGTGTGTTGATTACTGATTTTTACTGTTTTTCACAGTAGACATGGGTTTGTACACAAATGGGTATATTGCATGCATAAATGTGTGTATCTATGTATGTGTTCCATTGTATCTAGATTTGTTAATTTCCTGCTTTCACTTTTGTCAAAGCTTGTATTAAACTTGCTTGTACTAACATGTGGATAGCGTTCTTAAATTTTTGTAAGTAAAATACATTTTTGTATTTCATTTTATAATAATTTGAGGATTGAATTGAATTTATTTATTTAAACATCAACTGTTAAAAAAACAGCATGTATTGAGGAGGGAGCCTGCACTACTGCTAGCGGTGCCCCTGGTGGTGCGTATCTGTTAATGCTTTGTCAAAAAACGGAAATAAAGCTACTACTACTCGTACTAGCTGTAGCTTTGCAAAGCTCACAGTCAGGCTGGATCTGAAAAAAAATGTGAAATCATCCTGCTTCATACAGCAGGAAGTTGAATGAAAGGTGAATGTTTGGATACGCCAGCAGTGGCACCACACATGTTGACAGCTTGCGAAGCCGAGGCAGGCGAAGCCAGAGAGAGGGGCTTTAGGTCTTAATGAAGTGTGTGTACAGCTGTGTATGCGCCGGGGCTCCAGCTGAGGGGGGTGGTGGTGGTGGGGAATGGGGGGGGGGGTTCCGACGTGGATGGCTTACGGTTCAGGGTGACCCCAACCTCCGGGTTGTTGTTCTTGTCAGCAATCTGCCAGATATCAAAGGCTTCGGAGGGCGTGTCGGGCAGCAGGCGGAAGAGGAGGACGATGGTGTAGGACGGGGGAAGACCTTCCGGGTGGATCTCCCTGGCAAACGTCAAGAACACAACGTGCACGGCCGTGAGTCAGACCTCGTTTACAGGCCAGGCGTTGAGTCCCCGGACTGCAAACCCGTGCGCGAGCGCCAGAGCTCCCGGCCGAGCCTGCAGAAATTGCCTGCACGTTGAGATTATTTCCCCCCCTCTCGCGCTCTCGCTCCCGCAGTTTTCAGAGCGATTCCATATGTGTGTACAGTAGGGAGCAGTGGCTGTGCCCACAATCACAAAAAGTGCATCATTACGAACATTAGAGGCCGGCTTGCAGGACAGGCTTTCAAGAACAATGTAGATGCAAATTTCCCCGACACCTCGTGTGCAGCCTCCCCTGGTAAACATCCCTGATCCTGAGCATTGAGCGTGTTTGGAATTTACAATCACAAAACCAGGAAGTGGAAATAAGTAATCACATGTTGTTCCCTTTTCAGCCTGTTTTCTGCTCGTTCTTCTTCTACTTTTATATTTTCCAGCACAAAAAACACCAAACATACCAGGACAGGTAGCTGTCACCCTAATTGTTCTCCTTTGATCAGTGCTGAAACACGCCAAAACTCAGCCAAACAGGGCGTGTGTGGTTGAGTCTTCTGAGAAATGTTCGCACAGAGGATCACATTGTCGAAAGACTCAGTTCAGAGTGTTCTTATACCTATTGTCTCCCATGGTTAAGGCTGCACAATTGTGTGTGGCCAGGACCAATAAAGAAATAAATCTCTTGGCCATGGAGACATATTGTTCTTCTTTAACAATAGAGGAGGGCTTATCTAAAACACTCTCCGCTAGGTTTTTGTTCCTTTCTTTTTAGCACCTAATCCCCAAAAGGCTGCAAATAATAGTGTCCCCCAATTTGCCAAAGGGCGCCGGGGAAAGTCCTGGCGTGTCTGAGGAGGAATTATGATGAGTAATGCCTGTCGACGGGATTAAAGAGCGCAGCAGATAAGGCCGCCGCCGCTGGGAACGTTCGCGTAATGACAGCCGCAGCCCTCTCCGCTTTGGCACGCCGCAAATAACAATTAGCCCTGGCGCTTACTTGGTGGGCTGGTTTATGAAGGAATCCTTGTGAAGCCTGTAGGCGATGTAGCTGTTGAAGGAGCCCGGCTCCATGGAGACGCCGTTCATTCCAGCAAAAGTGCGATCCGTGATGTTGAAGGCCTCCAGCATCCGGAAACCTGGCGGAACAAAGAGCCGGCGGCGCTGCGTTAAGAGGAGGGACGCCACTCAAACACACACACACACACACACAATTCCTTACTTAGCTATTCATGGTTATCTTTATTTATTTATGTATGTGTGTGTCTCTTTTTTCTGTTTTTATTTATTATTTATCTTTTTAATCGTGCAAAATTGTTCAAATCTCTGCTTTTCGGGTCACCAGTTGCTCTCTCTGTTACCAGGATACCATTAGTAAAATAAATCCACTCAACAGGCAGCTCCTGAACCAACCTGTGTGATTCACACTCTGGGGTCACAAGTGCTACCTTTCAGAATAAATCTGTCAGCCAGTCATAAAGACATTCAGAGACATTTCTGCTTGTCATTATGGCCAAACAGGACAAAGGGGGGAAAAACAAAGAGGAGGGAAAACGGGCGTGTCGCCTTTAAAACTGGGCGCCACTCACTCACCAGGTGTCGTGAAGCCGTTGATGTAGATGAGAGGGCAAGCTGCAACAGGAGCAAAGACGAGGTTTAAATGCATTGGTTTGATGTCTCTTTCCAAAAGAAATAAAAAACTGACATGTGCGCTTCTTGTTTCACTCCACAAGACGCACTCGTCAGGCAAGACGTTTAAACGCTCTGATTGCAAACACGCCGGGCCGTAATTTTGTCGCACAGTCAGCCGTTGACTTACTTGAAGTGGCCGTTTCGCAGATGAATGTGATCAGGTTGTCCTGGATCTTGTCAAAGGCGTCGTAGTCGTCGACCACAACCACATGTCTCTCGCTGGGCTTGCTGCCGATAACTCTCAGCTCTGTCATGTCAACATCAGCCACGCCGACCACAAACACACTGTAGCCTGACGCACGCACGCACACACACACACACACACACACACAAGGGAGGGAAGAGGGGGAGGGGGAACACTATTGTTAGCCATCCAATAACCACAAGTGGTTTCTTCGCTGTGGGGATTAAAAAAAAAAAGAGTTTATTAAATCAGCCACATGCTCTGGCAGAGGCTCACCCGTTTTGGTGGGGAGAGGAAAAAAAATATAAACTACTTAAAATGTGCTTCTGCACGAGGTCGATAGGTGCGCTCGACCATGCAAGACCAAACTTTGCTGATAGTGCCGTGAATACCAGAATGCTGCAGTTTCTCTGCGCTCTTCTTGACGTCGTCCTGGGAGCGTCCGTCCGTGACCACCACCAGCACCTTGGGAACGTTCCTCCTCATGCCGCTGTCCGAGGTGAAGACCTTCTCATACACATGTTTCAAAGCGACCCCTGCCATGGAAGAATAAGAGGGGGCCGGTTGTTAGGTTTGGATCCCAGCTTGTCTTGAGAGGCCCCCGGTGGCGTCTTTCAATGTTTTGGTTTGCAGAAGGGCCTCACCTGTCTTTGTGTTCCCTCCTCTGTAGCGAACAGACTGCAGCGCGGACAGCACAACGCCTTTGTCGTGATAAGAGTTGAGTTTGAACTCGGTCTTGGCGTCGTCACTGTACTGCACAAATGAAACCTGTTTGAAAGGAACAAATTACATATTGTGTTAGCAAAAGACTCAAAAGACGTCCTAATGGAACGTTTTCAACATCCTTTGGATCCATCCCACATATCCATTTGGTCAGGAGCCAGTCGAGAGAGTTTAGGGAAGGGAAGCTTATGTGATTTGACTCTCTGTAACATTAGCTGCATCTCCCCAGGGTGTTGCTGAGCACCAAATGTGTTTAACGTAATTGTTGCCAAAGCCAAGGAGTAGTCACACGAAATGACAGCCAAGAAAAGCCTTCATAGTTGTTCATTGTTAATCTTGTCATGTGAAACTTCCACACAGTTCAGATAAAACTGCTACTGCTCCAGCGACCACATTAATCCCACTGACGACTGATAGCTACTTCTGTTTCTTCTTCTTGGTCTTCTGTGGTTTTTCAGATCAATTACTCTGTCACTTCGGACATCTTTATCGATAAAAGCAACAAACAGGTCGCAAGTTCTTGTCGAAATTTTGACTTATTGAAAATACTGCGTCATGGATGCTGGCAAGAAGGAGGAGCAAGATTCCAATGACTCATCTGCAAAAGTCAACAAGCATTTTGCAAAAGGATTTTAAACGCTGACCTGCATGCCCTTGGGGTTGATCACATCGAAAGCTCCGGTCATGCTGGTGACAAACTGGAGGACCTTGCTGAAGCTGTCATCACCGATACTCCAGGAGCCATCAATGAGGAAGACCAGATCCGCCTTGGCGCCTCTGCACACTGCAGAAGAAGGACAAGAGCTGTGACCACAAAAGCCGACCAATGGCAGTTTCATCACAGTGGCAACTAAGGCGGCAAGATGTCTTTACCATCGAGAGCAGGGGGGACTGTCGCAGGAGGAGGTAGGGTGGGGGGCTCGGTTGGCACTTCTGTAGGTTTGACCACTGTGAGACAGAGACACGGGTGTGGATCAGAGACAAGTAGTAGGATTTCGTTGGAATGACAGATTTCTTCCTTGGCTGTGAACTGGCGAGGAGGGTCTATGCTTACATGTCCTCTCCTTAACACCCACTCCGGGTCCTTCCATGTTGGGGGTCTGGGTGTACACAGTGACGTTGTAAAGAGTGTCAGGACTCAAGCCATCGAAGCAGTTGCTGCTCTCCGAGCCCCTGACGGTGATCTCCTGAGCTCTGCCCTTGGAGGCTGTGGGTACATTAAAACATTATTAGGGTGCGTGATAGAAAAATCCTAAATTCTTGTGTCCTGTGACCTGTATGGTGCGCCGAGAGGGGTGGTACTCACTGTCGAAGGGGTTGATCTTCAGCCGGTAGGAGGTGGCAGCCCTGTGAGGGGTCCATCGAACGCAGAAAGAATCGTGTGCCACGTTGTAGGTGGTCAGGTCCGTCACGTTCAGGTACACTGGACAGAAGGTGCTGTTGTTAGTCCACGTTCTTCAAGACTACCGAACGGAGGGATCGCCGCTTCGGCTTCTTACATGTGGTGCCTTCTCCGATCAGAGGGGCACTGTCGCCCGCGTTGTACTGCGCCAGCACCTTCACATCGTAGGTGGTTCCTGGTTGCAAGTTGGGCAGCTGGTGGGTCGTGACATCACCAACCAGCACTTCCTTGGATTCATCAGAGCCTAAGAAGAGATACACTTTTTATAACTATTCTCTTTTTTAAACTAAAGCTTCCAAAAAGATAAAGGGAAAATAATACTGGGCTAAAATATTTAGCTGATGCAGAGAGTGACAGCTGAAAATGCTGAAAACATAATTGTGAATTAAAGTTGAACTGGATTTTTTTTTTTAATGAGTATTATTCAATGTACCAAATGTACGCAGATGACCTCATGTTTTTGTTTTGTTTGTTTTTTTAAAGAAAAAAAAGGAAAAAAAAAATGTTTCAAAACTTCAAAAAATATCCGTACCCTCAGGTTGGTAGATGAGTTTGTATCCGTTGACTTTGGAAGGGGCGGGGTCCCAGGATACCTTGAAGCGGGTGTACCACTCATCAGAAACACGGAGATTTCTGGGGCCCAGCATATCAACTGTGGGAAACGGAACAGGAGGATCATCATCATCGTCATCCTCATCCTCATCCTCATCATGGATCTGAGCGTGCGATAATGCTCCATACGTGTGCGTCCATTTCCGTCTATATCCCCTCCTGCTCCATCGCTGTACATGGCCGTCACTTTGATGTTGTAGGGAGTGTCCGTATCCAGGTTCTGCAGGATGACGCTGTTCTGGTTTCCTGGCACGGTCGTCTGCAGGAACAGAACAAACATTAAGGGAAGGCGTCGGATGAACGGATAACAACGTGTCTTACTACCAACAAAAGTCTCAGTTGAATCCGGTGGGGTTCTGCACATGCTTACATATTCCTCAATGGGGTCCCCTGTGGTTGGGGCGTAGGTGATGCGGTACTGTACGACTGGGCCGTCAGCGTGGTCCCAGTTCACAGTGAGGGTACTGGTGGTGGGGTCGTACACGCGGAGGTTCCTTGGGCCACTGCGGGCCACTGGGAGAGGAAGAAGGTTTTTGTTTTTTTTTCCTTTGCCACAACAACAAAATGGATTTGATGGTCAACCAGACCAGTGGTGAAGGCTTCTGAATTCAGGGAAGCCGGCTCTTACATGTCTTTCCAGCGTTACTCAAGGCAGGTCCTTCGCCGTCGCTGTACAGGGCAACCACGCCGACATTGTAGTCAGTGCTGGGGAGCAGCTGCTTCAGGAGAGCTGTGGTGGTGGTTCCTGGGACTACAATCTGTGCAGGAAAAATACCAATATGTATTGTTGAATAAATAAATGATTGCCATTGCTGAGTTCAAATCATTTATTTTTGAAATTCCGTGCCTTTCACGGCACCAAACAAGTGTCATGAATTCATTTTCACCTGGGTAATTGGGACACACAATATAATCATCACACCTAGTCAGAAATGATTACTAATGCATTTAAATAGGGATTGTGTTAGAAAACAAAATCATTCCAAGTTCATGGACCACTGCATTCATAAATTTTTAAAATGCACAATGCACAAAATTTATGCCAAAGCGATCAGCACAGAATTTTTGCCAATTTTATGTTTTAAATAAATTCATGAGTTCCTTCCTTGTTAGCTCCTTGCAAAAAACAAAAAAAAACAAAGAGCGTGACAGGAGCCCAAACTTCTGAAAAGTTTAAACACGGCAGCCGCTGACTTGGGCGTATCCTTAAAATTGTGCAATTATGAAGGAGTGCCCAAACACGAACAAAGGCCTTTTCTCCTCTCTCCCCTCTAATGACGGCTGCTTCTGTTGTGTGAGCGCTCCGAGGAATCCCCAATCAATAGACCGGGCCTGAGCTCAGGGCGGGGTGAAAGCCAGGGAACCAAATGACCCCTGAATTAATGACAGCTGACTGACGGACAGGACAGCTGATTACACAGAAGTCCCACCTTTCCTTTGCTTGCCCCTGTCCGGGGGGCGGGGGGGGTTAGATGGTCAGACAAGATAAGATCAGTGAGATTCCCTGAGGACTCACGGCTAGTTCGAACCTCTGGGACTGAGAGGCGGCGAAGAACGCTGGAGGGAGCGCGAAGAAAACGCACCAAAAATGGGAGGATTCTGGGAAAATGGTTAACATGGATTTTGTAACCATTATCACGAGTAGATAAATAAACCTGCTCGTGTGCAACACATTTGCAGCGAGTCTAAAGGCGATATTGCTGGCTGAGGAGGAAAAGACACGCCCCATTAAAGTCACAATGGTCTGGGGCCGATGCCGTGATGGTGGGTAACGAACAGCGATGGGAGCAGAATGCGCAGCCTCGATCGGCCAAACCGAAATCCAAATAATTTTCCCTGAAAGTCTGACAATTAGGGAGCAATCAACTTTTAATGGCGCAGTTTCATCTGGCAGACGCTCGCCGCTGCTGGCGACCTGCAACGTGTGAAGACGCGAGCACACGGGCGCCAGATGCCTTTTATCGCGGGGGTGTGCCATTTATCCGATTTCTGCTTTAATTAACGCATTTGTGGTCAAAACGCCGGCTAATGTCGCCTGTTAAAAGCGAATGATGAGGAGGAGACACATGGTGCACTGTAAACGTCGGGCTTCAACTTTTTTTTTAACTGGCTTTGCTGCTCAGGAGACACACACTTTCACACTCCCTCCCAGTTCGGCCGAACTGTTTCCCTCTCAGAATTTCTCATCACCGACGGTGGAGGGGAAACTCACCGACTCCGAGGGCCTGGCGCCGGTCACGGGTGAGTAGACCACCCGGTACTGCAGGACTGGGCCGGTGGCAGGGTCCCAGCGAACGTTGAGGGTGTTGGTGGTGGGATTGAAGACCTCGATGTTCTTGACGGCGCTGCGCTCCACTGCCGGAAGAACAGGGTGGTAGGTGGTCAGCAAGTCATCGGGGGTTGAAAGTCAAAGGTTAGATTGGGGTGAAAGAAAGAGAAAGTGCAATGAGAAAAGTGAAAGACCAAAAAGTTAAATAGAGGGGAGAGATGGAGCAGATAAAATGAGGGAGGCCGTTCAGTGGGTGGAGGAGAATTTTCAGTAAATTACAGGTTAAAACCCTCAAGTGAATTAGCCACCCGCCTTGTATTCAGGCAGTGCATCTTTTAGCGTTTGTGGCCCAGTGCTATTTAACCGTCCCTAAATCACCCCAAAGCAGTGGCCCAATCATTCCCCCTTTGTTCCATCTAACCGTGATGATTCATGCTCCTGACCCCCCCCCAAACAATCGAAGCCAGGCAGCAAACTCTGCTGACGGCATGAGAACGTTTCAGTAAAATGGGAACAATGCTGCCCGGCAATAAAAGAGAAACAAGTTTAAGACATCGCTTAACAATAGCGCGATCCACGGGCTACTTCCTGTCGGTGCCCTAAAGGTTAATGAGAGGGATGTTCGAGGTGTGCGTGCGCAGCCCCATGTGAAGCTTTCCTTCTGAGGGGGGGAAATAACAAAACAGAGCAGATGTTTGGAGGCTTTGTGCCGCTGCTCATTATAACCCCATAAATTCTAAGAGGGGGGAAAAAAACAGTGGGCAAAATACCACAAGTGGGCTTCCGTACTTTCCGTACCAAAGTTGGACTTTAAAGGCGGAGGAGTGGCGAACAGAGCCAGCGTGAGGATGACAGTGCTGATATGGTACCAACATGGCGGCTGCACATCGAATTTTTAAGGTGACTTGAATGTGATGAAAACCGACTCTTATTCGACGGACAGCTGAGGACATTGAGTATACGAGTCAGATTCATCCTGGTTCACAATGGGGCAGCTGGACGCTCACTTCCAGGTGGAAGTGGAATTGTGTTGGACTATGGACTAATTATGGCCAATTTAAGGCCTCCTTCCTCATTTCTTTGGTCCAAAAGGCTGCGATTAGATGGAAAAAATGTATATCTTCTCCGATTTATTGTGAAAATAATAAAACGAGTGGAGTTTATTTAGATAGAGGCTCTTTATTTAGCTGAAAAACTTGATTCCCTATGTCAGTTTGTCCTGTTTGTGTGTCTTTTTTTTCTGCAGCATCTTTATGAATTGAAGTTTTTTATTTAGTTATTATTTTTTTATTTAAAGTGATTGATGATGTGAAGTCAACCAGTCAGCCACTCTGTTCAGCCTCTTGCCAAACATGTCGAACCTCGAACGGAGAGCAGACGAGGCTGCAGGTTTGTAGTACTGTGAGTACTGCGTCTGTGCGACGTGACATGCTGTACGTGCCATTTAGGGAGTTAATGGTTTTGGGATACGGGTCGGGGGGGGCTGGCGGGGGGTCAGCCGAACAGCACCACGCAGAAGGGAACGCCGGGGGCGCTGGGAGTGTGACCTCGGCAAAAGGAGTCGGACTCGGCGGTCATAAAAAAAAGAAGACATAATGCTCTCTTTTCATGTTTTAGCCCAACATGTTCCTTTTTCCTCAAGGCAGAGCCAATTGCTCATAACCCACCCTGCCCCCGACTCGCCAGCCCCACCATTATCCTGACCACTACCCTTCATTCCACTCCATAAATGGACAATATTACAGTAAAGGAGAAAGGGGAGACTATTATAACGCTGCCAACAGCCGAGGAATTCCTTCCTACGCAATCACCCCACAAAATGCTGACTCATTCCCAGCCAAGAGGGGTGGTTTGCAACAGTGGGGACTACTGGAAAATGTCTGTTGGAACTGCGCTGAGTGAGCCTATGTTTGGTGGTCGCCTTTTACCTGAAGGTATGGAGTCCGTGTGTATGGATTCACCACTTTAGAATATCTGATTTTACCTTTCAGTTCATTTTTCCTTTTATAATGTTCACGTTTTAGGCGAAGACTGTTGTTTTCCTTTTAGAATATTCATAAGTCAAGAAGAGCTTCTCATCTGTCAAAAATA
The DNA here is from genome assembly GCF_046127955.1 of Nelusetta ayraudi. Lineage (NCBI taxonomy): Eukaryota > Metazoa > Chordata > Actinopteri > Tetraodontiformes > Monacanthidae > Nelusetta > Nelusetta ayraudi. Next base: position 496,233 of record NW_027466071.1, read on the forward strand.
CCACTTGATACCACGTGATACAGCAAGTCACTGTGCGGAGCCGCGAAAATCAAAAATCCTCAGCAAAAAACAATCAATGTTATGTCTATTTATATATTATTGTGTGTAATTATACACACGCCCCAGGAAATAACCATTTATGGTTGCTCGACCCATCCAGGGTGATCAGACACTTGGTGATCCAGCAAAAAGCAAAACCAACCTCAATGAGAAAAGCAAAATGGCTGCTTTTCCGCAATGTGGTTTGTATTTTGTGAGAAAATATTCAGGCCCAGTCAGCAGTTCTTTTTTTTTTTTTTTTTTTCCCCTCAAAGTAGAAACAAAGAAAACAATGGCCTCCAGTGTGTCCTGTCGCTCCTCAACATCTCATGTTTGGTCTGCATTTTGTAAACCCTGTCTTATCTTTATGGATCGTAACCCTGGTGCACGCATGCAGCACTTACAGGTCTCGCCGTTCTTCGACATGGGCTGTCCCTCTCCAGCAGAGTAGACTGGGACCACGGTGACGGTGTATTCGGTTTTCGAGTCCAGGTTCTTCAGCACGGTGCGGTAGGTGTTGCCTGATACTTGGGTCTGCATGAACGCAAAACGGGGTACACAGTGAGGTTGTGCGGTTTCAAAGAAGAAAACGTGTTTCTTGACATGTTTTTCAGAAGCTCCAGGCCTGATGTTTAAATTACCGTGAGCGTCTGTCCTCCAGCCGCTGGGACGTAGAAGACCTTGTACTGACGCACGTTGCCTTCAGCAGCCTCCCACTGGACATTCAAGGAGCTGGTGGTGGGGTCAGTGACTTGGAGGTTCCTAACGCCACCCAAAGGCTCTGTGGTACAGCAAAAGCGCAATACCATTAGTCGTGCGCAAAACTAGCACATTAGTAAAGAAATATTAAGTGTGGTGATTGGTACCACAGAGGTCTCATTATTGCTCCAGTTAAGGAAACTTACTGGTCGTTCCAAGGCCGGTCAGATCCTTACTGACTCCCTTGGGATACACGGCGGCCACACTGATGGAGTATTCGGTGTCAGGGGTCAGCTTGGGGAGCAGGATGGAGGTTTTCTTCCCACCAACTTGGGTCTAGTTGGGAAAGAGTCTCAGTTTCAGTTTCTGATTTTAAAACTAGTGGCTGGAATAACATGACTGATGATCAGAATAAATGCAGATGAGCCACTCATAGATCATTTGTAATGTAGGGGTTTCTATTGTCCAGGATGCTCGACTCAAGTCCAAGAGTGTTTGCACCTGCACTTTACAACCTTCAGTTAAATTCCTACTGGGTTTCTGCAGATTGTGCAATCAGTTTGATCTTTGCCGCACAGATTCCACTCTTTGGACATTTTACCTCAAACATATGCGTCTTGGCCAACATGTGGCCATTAGCTTCCAGTTTTACATCAGCCTTTGAGTGTGATAGCACACAGGTAATCGCAGAAGCACGTTTTTAATCAAGTGTGTTCATATGCGTCAAGGGGGAAACTATTGATCAACCGCTGAGCTGAATCCAACAGCTGAGATAAAACATGTGACAGAAACAGTGCAGACAACAGACGATGGCTTCTATTGTAGTAAAACTGTGTGCGTAATCTCTCAAGTATTCAGTTCGTCAGGGTGGATATGCTATTAAAATTGTGCATTTGAAATTCAAATGTATCCAAGCAATGAAACCCGTCATGTTCTATGATGTGAGGGTCCACTGGTACATGTATCATTGTATCATTAAAAGTTTTTGTTTTGTTTTGTGGTTGTTATATTTTTTTATTCTAAAGATTGATGAGATGAGATGAGATGAGATGAGATGAGATGAGATGGCCCATCAGTATGAGATGAGATGGCCCATCAGTATGTCGTCTCGTGAGAGGGTGCGAGTGAAACGCGCCGTTTAGCACGCCTCAGTCTCACTTTCACGTCTCGCTTGCAGGAGCAATGAGAAATGTCGGCAGACAGCAAATTGAAACCAAACATCCATCTGTCATCCAAAAAGACTTTTTGCACTGGTGCACGGAGACGGCCAGAAAAATCCTGGCCAGTGGGAGATAGCCCGTGGTGAGTGGAAAAATTGAGAGGAGCAAAGAGTTTTTGTCCACATGTCTCCTGCAATAACTAACCGACAGATTTAGAGATTTGATTTAGAATAAACACGAGCAAAGCGATGTCGGTGGCAGTGGAGTTTGAGTGTTGCCTCATCTGAAAGAAACAACTCTTGTGTCTGGGAATGAAGAATCAATGAAAGACAGCTGCCAGGTTCAGAATCGCCGGACAGAATTCCAATGAATAACATCAGGACAATGAACAATAAGTCCCATATTTTATAAAATTGACTTTATAGACGTAGTATTCGTATTATATTACTCTGGCCTGTCAGTGAACTCTCCAGAAGTGAAATAATTTCATGTCAATTGTCTTTTGCAAACTCCATTTTTCACAAACTGTGCTAAAAGGCAGGTAACCCTTAATGACACCGGTGCCTCAAGAATGCTGTTGTCTTTCTCTCTGCAGAGTTTTTTGGTGGGTCAATTGGTTGTGCAAGGTTGAGAATAAAGATGTGAATGTGAATATAATACAAGACGATTCTTTCTTTCTTTTGGCTTTGGTTGTCTTTTGCAATTCTGCCCAGATATACTTATTTTACTGGATAAAGACGTTAATGAGAAACACAATTTCTGTTCATATTTGCTGGAATTTCAACAACTAGCACATGTTTCAAGTGCAAGTGAGATCTACGGTACTTATATTCTTTGGCATTAGTCAAACAAACTCATTTAGAGATACCACTGAGCCTGCATGCTTTAGATTACAGAAACAGCTGTGGCCGTATATAGAGTGGGTTAACGCACAGTGTTATTGAGCATTATGTACGGGCTATGGCTCATTGGCTCATCGGTCTCATGTAAGACTCACAGTCTGGCTCCTGCCTCCAGATGTGGGGACATAAGTGATCCTGTAGTTCTGCACGCGGCCCGAAGATGGATTCCACCTGGCGTTCAAACTGGTGGTGGTTTCGTTGTACACAACCAAGTTGGTGGGAGGTCCAAGAGGCACTGTGAAATGCATGCAAGCACACACACACACATATTCACACTCAGAGTCACGTTTGTATGTTTATTTTTAATAGGTTGAAGGCGCCTGTTTTCTATTGAGTTCCTTTAGACATCTTTAAAGACTCAGTCCTTGATATGTCTGAAGTTTCCACAGAAACATCTTTTCTAGTCACTCTGTAACCATTTAAATGGGGGTCTGCTAAACTAAACTGCTACCAAAAATAAACACATATCTTCATAATAAGCACTTGCATTTACAGAAACATTGGGCCCACTTGTGAGAAGGTTGCCATATTGTGTCACCATGAAGCTCTCAACATGGATCATTTCAGTTTTGAATAACCGGAATCTAAAATCAAGGACTGTATCTTTAAATACGAAAAGACAATCAATCCCACTTCAGGAGTTTGACTTTTCCCAAGCAATGACAAAGTACGCTTGAAAAGCAATGAATCGATGGGGTGAAAAATGCATTCATGAATGGCATGATCTTTGATGGATGGAAGGACGGATGGACAGATGGAGGGGGTGGATGGATGGATGGATGGATGGATGGATGGATGGATGATGAAATAATAAGCCATGAAAAAACATGAATCCAATCCTTGCAGGGCATGCACTTCGAAAACGCATTTGAATGGCTGAAAACATCTTCGGAAAAAAGCCATGGCTTGATGGACAGACGGATGGATGGATGGATGGATGGATGGATGAGATGGACAAAGAGTGGTATGTATCCAAAGAAACAAAACCACATGGCTTTAAGTGTCAGCTGCAGCAGTCACTTGAGCAGTGTTTGCGTTAAGAGGCCTTGCACGTGGACGTAATGATGGCGTTGAATAAACCAGAACGTTGATGGATCGCAGAATTAAACATGCTTTCAACGCTTGGAGGGAAGAAAACATCCTCTTGCTTTACCGCAAATATACTTACATACAGTACCACCGTTCCTGGGCACTAAAGAGGCAAACATAGAGGTATTATGAGGGATAAAAGGTGCACACATGAGCTGAACTGCTCTTCAGAGCACATGTCCAGGCGGTCCAAAACGTGCTATCATCGTTTTAGCATCTGGTTGAAATCGAGCGGAAAATCGAAGCAATGACAGCCTTCGACATTGTGATTGTCGAGCCGTCACGGCAGCGCTGCTGGGAGTCGTGTGTCTTACATGTTCTCTCAGTGCCGAGCAGATCCTCGCTCTCAGATTCATCGGGATAGATTGCGGTGACAGACACGTCGTAAGGCGTGTCCGGCTCCAGGTTCTCCAGGAGGTAGGTTGTCTCGTCATTGTTCAGAATGGCCTGATGAGGAAAGCAAAACACAGCGCGTTGAAAGCCGCTTGGCAAAAATTGACATTTTCCACCAGGCAAAAACAGCGGTCGGATCAGAGCGATAACAGTTGGATTAAATCAAAAGTCTGTTTTTGCCATGTTCTCGCTGCGACAGCAGGAGAGTTTTTAGAGTTGCAGGGCCAGAAGTCTTTCTGTGCAACAGATTAGGGATGAATGTGCATGAAATCATGAAAGTTTTAAGCTTACATATTGGAAGGCGGCATCTTCCTTCCTGGTCCAGCCGATGCGATAGAGGGCGACATCCGGGGCGCCGTGCTCCCAGCTTGCTACGAAACTGGTCTGGGTGGTATCTGAGAACTGGAGGTTCTTGGGTGCAGGGACCACATCTGCAGAGGGGCAGGTGAGGGGGGGGGGGGTCACAGCCAGACTCGTACCCGTAGCCGCGTTATAAGAGATTTCCGTTCTTACCGGTGACCGCTTCTCCCAACATTGGGTCAGCAGATCCCTCGTCGTAGACTGGAGTGACAGCGAGACCGTACTCCGTCTGCGAGATCAGGTTGTCAAGTTTCCTGGTGGTGGTTCCTCCATCGACTTCAAGCTGAGGGGAAATCAATCGTTCGTTTTGGTTGTCAAATAAAATAAAAAAAAAATCTGAAAATAAAAATATTCCCATAAAACACACTGCCGCTTGAAGTTCAAAAGCCATTTCAGATGTTTTTCTCCCAAGTCGCTGTTTTCCATTTCTTGTGAAATTTTTGTTCCGTTCACGGCGAGAGTTTCTATCGTCAGCAAGGGACGGCAGGAGCATACACCTAGTGCTGACAGGAAACTCCACCAGACGGGATAAATCTGCGTTTCCACAGGAATATGGGTACAAACAAGGTACAAAACAAAGAACAAAAACAGCCACAAGGAATGGCCAAAACACCTGCAATAATTACAGGAAACACCAAACTGGTTTAACGGCTCTTGCTTCAATTACGCTAGACTCACTTGGGTCTGAAGAAACTAAACTTATGGAATTAATGACCTGAACCATTAACAGCTGCTGCAGATTTGTCTTTCTAAATCTCTTCCTGGAGGTAACACGTTGCCCGAGTGTGTTCTGCGCCTGCACCCAGCTGCCACGGTGAGCACGGTGAACATGACATCCTGCTACCTGCTGTGAGCACTTTCATCATAAAAAGGGAAAATGCTAATGGTAATCGCACCTTCAACGCCCACTTTCACATGCATGTTTCCATGACCCAAACTCTGATGACTTTCACCTCCAGCTGATTTACGGGTGAGGAAGTAGCAAGGGGCGGACGAAGGCATCGTCTGCTCAAGGGGAACAGGCGTCCATAAACTGTTCCTCCAATCTGGTCCGCCGCCGCCACCATCCATTCACCCGCGTAATAACCATGTTCTATCAGTCCGAAACGTTCCTCAGTGTTCGCTCGACCAGCTGCGTAAAACATTATGAACCTCGCTGCCAACATATCAACGGATTCTGTTGTAGATGACCATATAAATTTATCGGCATCAAACCAAATGGCTCAAACAGAGCCTGGTGACAGTGTTGTGGGGAAAAATATAAAACCTAAGGGTGGCTGTGCCAAAGGCACCTTAAACCAATGGAATATCTCTTTTTTTTTGTTGTTGTTTTAATTTATGTTTAATTTTAAGGCCGAGCAGCAGCAAAAAATAACTCACTTCTTTGGCCTCTCCATTATCGGGTTTGTAGGTGATGAGGTACTTGCGAACCAGGCCAGGCGCAGCATCCCAGTCCAGGACCATGGTGCTGTGGGTGACGTCGCGAACCCTAAGATCACCCGAGGGTGGCAGGGGCACTGAAGGAAAGGCAGGAAATTAATGGTGAAGGCAGTTTGTATGCACTTTTTTAAAAACTCATTTTAAAAATCTAAACACACCATTTCATATAAACTGCTTTTTTGACAGTAAAAAGTGTTTTCCGGGCCCTTCTGTATGCCATTCCCCGTTTGCAAAGTCAACAGTAAAGACTGTTTTATATGTGCTTTGATGGAAACTAAATTGGACTAATAAATCTGCGCTGCTGCACTGAGCAAAAACACAACTGCAAGTAAAATCTAAGAAGAAACACACTCAAACCCAACTGTGATCATTACAGCTTCCTTTCTGAATTTGCAACTAATAAAGATTTACAATTGCCGCCCTTTAGCAGCCCTCTGCGGTTCATTATTAAGACCTAGAAATAACCTTTAAGCTCCGATAAATAGCACCTGGAGTTGGCATTGCAACTCAAAATGCTGTTTGAAACTAATAGAGATGTCATTTGTTTTAGATTCTCGATGCCTGACTCTATCAAATTTATTAAGACAGGCTAAAAAGACAACGTACGTGTGGTCTCAATTCCTTGAAGAGGCTCGCTGCTCTCCTCACCCACCACTGAGTAGACGCTGACAGTGTACTCTGTCTGTGGGGTGAGGCCCTGGAGAACCACAGTGGTCTCCGTTCCATCAACAAACACCTGGAAGAAAGTGGAGGTCAGAGAGTTTGAGCTGAAGAAGTGAAGGAGTTAGATCACGTTTTTGACAATGTCCTGAAGGTATATTTTCATCATGAAGAATTGATTCATGCATTTGCAGTCCAATGCATGTGGTTTTGCAGCCTCATAAAAGACAGATGTAAACGATGAGGGAATGACTGTATACTTTATGCACACAACAGTCAAAAGCTCACTTTAAAGAAACACCTTCCGCACTTTGGTTTTCATTTACCGCCAGATTTCCCTCAGGTTGTTAGCAGAGTCAGCGTGCGCTTCAATTCCAATTTCATAAACATTAACAAATCATACCTCATCTCTACCGAACAAAACTACAGGGTGCAGGGGAGAAGAATAAACAAATATTGGGTAACATGTTATTAGAGTCAGAGATCCCCAGTCTTCCTGGATCCTGTTGGCCAGCAACACAATTGCTTGTGGCACCAGAATTTGCTTTCTGATCCTCTCAAATAAAACCTCTGGACTTTTGGAGTGAAATTGGAAAGTCAGTGGACGCTGAGGGAGTCAGGCAGGATCGTTCCTTTTCCCACACAAACACATTTCTGAGAGGTAGCTGTGTAACATGGGCACACCGATTATTCAGGTTACTAGATTCACCAATCACCAGCGCACGTGCACTGTCGGGTGAAAGAGACAGGTGAGTAAGGACCAAATGTCACCACAATGACCATCACACAACCGCGGTTTCTTGGTCTGAACACACTGGCCAATTTGAATGACTAAACTGAACTATCAAGAGGATTTATAGATGCGGCACCTGCTGTGGTTGGCCTGTCACAGTCATGTACTCCACACGGAACCTCTCCACCGGTTCCTCTGGGGCGGTCCAGGTGGCTCGGAAGGAGTTGTGAGTAGCTTCTGACGTAACCAGGTCAGTTGGAGCATCAGGTGGACCTCCTGTTTAGGTAGAAATACGTAATATCTCAGTCGACATCATTCGCATGCAAGAGCAGCCAGGAGTTGGTGAACTTCTGCATCCATGAATGTTGGCTGAGTTGCTATTTGTGGATATCAGAACCTTGTAAAGGATCTTGTTTGTTAGCAGTTTTCTACTGGAACTTCTTCACGCCAGTTAAATCAGCGTGACTAAACTAAAGTCAGAACTACTCCAAGGGGTTAGTCTTCGGTATCCAACTGCGGCTCTTTAATTTGATCAAGAAGCAGAAAATTGCTCTTTCCAATACAAAAGATCCATAATCTTTTCCAAGAGCTTGGCAGTGTCTTTGTTTTTGCTGCCGCTTTCCAAAGTTGGCCAGATGTGCAACTATCCGTGGGTCTGAAACGTCCCGATGCTTACATTACTGGGCCGAGCGAGCTTCAGTAGCCAGGCCAATCTAGTCTTTGTTCTCCATAGCTTTTTGCATTCTTGATCTCACGTCATACATACCTGGTCCTTTCACGCTATTACAGAGGTTGTCGGTGAGCTTATCCACAATGTCCAGCAGGAAGGAGAAGTCAGCCACGTTGTACATGTGAATGACCTCTGGGTCCGAGGCAATGGAACGCAGCTCGTTTTCATCAGCATTCTTCACGCCTAAATAAGGAAACCATGCGTGTTAGCATATGGGATTGTTAATTGTGGGTGATCAAACGACCTGATCTTTGCTCACCGATAGCGTAGAGTTCAATGCCCTGATCGCGCAAGTTCTGAGAGTGCACAATGACGTCATCCTGGGACTTGCCGTCGGTGATCAATATACCAATCCGCTTGGAGTTGGGACGCATCCCTACGCTCTCCTTGAAGTTGTTCTGGAGAATGTGGTTCAGAGCCAGACCTGTAATGGAGACGACGTTAATTTTTGAAACTCGTCGGATTTTTAAAAACACCAATGCCAAATCTGCCAAATTACCAGTCAGGGTGTTTCCTCCTTTGTAGGGCAACTTAGATATAGCTTCCAGAAGAGAGTCCCTGGTTCCATGTTCTGACAAGTGCCAGAATGTCTTTGGGTCTCCACTGTACTGTGCGAGAGCTGAAAATAAAAAAGATCGGTGAGAACTACATCAAAACAAACCTTTTTTTTCATGGCCAGATTAATTTCGTTTTGACCTACCAACTTGAACTCTTTCAGGGCCGATATCAAAGACTCCAACCATTCGGGCGATGAACGCACGAATGGTCCTGAAGTTGAGACGTCCAATACTCCAGGAGCCATCAACCAAAAGCACAATGTCGGCTTGTGCTTTGGTCTTACACGTCACATCTGAGAGGGTAAAAACATCAGCGTTACTGTCACTGGACAGAGTTAAAGTTCTGACACCAGAGGCGCAAAAGCGGTGGCAGCTGCAATAGCAATATTGACAAAATGGCACAAATGGTGACTGATACCATATGTTGTACACGAGGGATGTTGGAAAAGGAAAAGAAGAAAGAAGAGCCAAATTCAATCATATCAAAAACATTCCCATTCCTCAACGAGTAACATTTTTCCCGAGGGGGAAGCAAAAACATTCCATGTTTTCATTCTTATCGCAGAACTGCGATTTTCCAGGTGTGACTGTGATTGCCATCTTGTTCTTTCCGGATCCACAAATTAGTCCTGCAGGCAAAGCAGGTTCACTCATTATGTCCTAAAATGTGCAGCGACATATCCAAGGCCTCTGCTGTTGATTTTATTGTGGCCTCCAGAGTTCCCGGGGAAATTTTCACCTCCGTTGTTTCAAACACGCGTGTGATGAGAGGGAGCGCATCCGATCCTTTGAACCTAAATCAGGGCCGCAGATGTGCGCTGAAAAGAGCCAGTTGCACAGAGTGCAACTGTCTACAAATGTAAACGGGGTTACATTTTGGTCACCTTGACAACAAGGCAGCTGTCAAGGTTCCAGAAAGTGAGACAGAGAATTATAAAAAAGACATTTAACGTTGTGTTATAACATAAAAATTGCACAATAGGTAAGGCATACGTTTGGTGGAATGAAAATAAAGGCTGACTCTCCAGAAACTCCTTTAAATAAACAAGGACTATAACATAACCTTTGTCAGTATTTATTTTCCTTTTCCTGAGCATTTCTCTGACCTTGTCAGTCATATTGCTGATTTATTTCTCCTTCAGCTTTAATGCAATCCGTCTTCTATTGTGGCCAGCCTGATCTTTAAGTGCTCCTGCTCCCTGCTACTCTTCTCATTCTTGCAGACGGCCATCGCCAAGCGTTAGCGAACAAAAACAACCAGGGCCCCGCAAACAAAAATGTATGACGTGTGCTCACTGGGCTGCGCAGGCTTCAACTGGACTGGAAATTGAGACGCAGAAGTCCAGCGTGAGGAAATAATTCCCGACAGATGGAATTATTCGTGACATCTGTTATTTTGTGGGACAATTAGCTTCGGGGAAAGGTATTTAGAGAAACGCTCCGTCTTTTATGAGGCATGGATTTTAGCACACACTTTCCTAAGCAAAATTTAACGGTGGGGTCCAGCCGCCAAGGTTTGATGGGCACTGCCCAGAAGGCACTGTTCTGATGGGGCTGAACAGAAATAATGAAACCTTTTTGAAAAGAATGAATCATGTTTGCTCACTTGCTTCTTTAAAAATATGTATAAAACTCTGATTGGATGTAAGTGATAAAAGGGTAGAATACTATTTTCCGTACCTGGATAATAAAGAGGGACGTCTGGTTCATCAGAGAGGGTGGTATGCTCTTCTCCAGCCAGTGGCATACTCTCTCCTCCATCAAACACACCAGACACATTCACTGTGTATTTGGTTCCAGCTCTGCACACCAAGACAGCAAAGGATATTTCAGACATGGAGTTCTAGTCGAGTCATTCAATATCAATTGAGATAAGCGACACACTCGGAAGACGCACCTCAGCTCCTCGAGCACCACTGTGTTATCATAAGGGCCGACTGTGAGTTCGCTCAGGTTGATCTCATCATCAACAGGGTGGAAAATGACTTTGTAGCCCCTCACGTCACCAGGAGCGGCGTCCCAGGTGACGCGGAAGCTGGTCCTGGAAGGCTCTGAGGTCTTGAGGTTTCTTGGACTCTTGTAGGGCGTCACTATGAAAGAAAAGAAAGCGACCAAAAATGAAAGGTTGGAAATCTTTCAAGGTCAGACAGGTACTTTGGCGAGAGACATTAAGTGGGAGGTCATTCAGGGGGGCGGGGATCAGGAATTTGGGAGAAGGAACGTTTGAGCTGAGATGGGTGACCAACGTACGTGTTGTTCCTTCTCCTTCCCTGGCTTTGCCCTCTCCAGAGCGGTAGATTGGCAACACTGTGATCTCGTAGGTGGTGAGGGAGGTCAGGTTTCTCAGCATGGTGGTGGTCTTGCCAGCTGCCACCTTGGTAGCCAGCTGCCGTCCTCCGGCCTTGGGTCTGTAAGTGACGCGGTAGTTGACCACGCTGCCAGGCGCCCGTTGCCACGTCACCCTCATGGAGTCGGCCTTCTCATCGGAGACGGCGATGGCTCTGGCAGCAGCCGAGACTGCAAAGGGAAAAAAAAAAAAAGGTTGAAAAGATGAATGCGCGGTTTGAGGGGGAAAATGTAGACGTTGGGATTAACCGCTAAGATTCCTATATGGTACCGTTGGAAATATAAGCGCCAAGGCTTTCCTGCCGCTAGGTTAACCAAACAGTAACACGCTCGCAACCTCAAAATCATTCACACAGACACCTTTTCATATATAATATATATATATGAAATATGGCTACACAGTGCACCTAATTAGAAACAACTCAGATTTTCAGGAGGTCCCAGACAGCTGTGTTCGAGACCAGACAGTCTTGTGAATTTGACAAAAAACAATCGTCTGGGTTTTTTTTTTTTTTTCCTTTCCATTAGTGATCTATAAAGTGTTTCTTATTTTCAGAGCAGGAGGGGCAAGTGTGAATTGTCCGTGAAACGAGCTGAGGAAAATATTCTCAACGCCCTACTTCAGTGAGAGGAGTTTTTATTAACGGAAAGAGAAGCGGCGTATCCAAGATTTCGGCTTGAAGTCTTGGCCAGGGCGTCCCTGTGATTTGTGGGGCCCGCAAGCGAAGGGAGCAGCAGATAGTGGGGGCAAAGTGAACATCCAAGCCCCCCAGATTAAAGCTTCACGGCTGTGTTCGGAGCGTGTGCGCATGCCCCCTATTTATTCGCGCCAGAATCAATAAACATTAATGATGGCTGGGAATACTTTTCCGAGAGCACATTCCATTTCAATGGGAGAGAACCTCTCCCTCCACTCAATGTGTTTTTCTCATCTACGCATGAGTGTAGTCTGAAAAAAAAAAAAAAGGGAAAAAAAAGGGGAAGGGGCACTGTCCATCTGCCCGACAATTCCCATTAAAAGCAAGGGCAGGGAGTGATGCCGTTGCACGTCACGTCCAAAAGAGGACCAGTCGCATCTGATTGGTTCAAGACACTGTGAGTGAAAACTGATCGGAAACCTTTAGTGTCGGAGCATTTTCTTTCCGTTAAACCTCCAAAAAAGGCTTGATTGACAGCTGAAGAGTTTGTTTGTTTTCCTGCACGATTCCCAATGACCTCCTAAATAATAACGATTATTTTCAATAATTAAAAAAAAAATGGTTCAGTGATTATTTAATAATTAAAGCTATCCCTTCGCTTTTCCAATTGAACTTTCTTTCACATTTCTGTTAAGTCTATTTAGACGATTTCAACAATGATGATGTCGATGTAGAGACAGAAAACTGGAAGAGGAGCCAACTTACTGTCAGTTGTTTCCTCTCCAACCAGAGGCTGTCCCTCTCCTCGGCCGTAGACAGCGTTCACGTTGACCCGGTAACGTGTTTCGGGTGTGAGGCCGTCCAGAACTGTGGCTGTGGTGTCTCCTTGGATCGTCTTTTCCCCAGCCTCTTGGCTGTACAGAGAGTTCCACGTGATCCGATACTGACGGACTTTACCAGGGGCAGGGACCCAGGTGGCCAAAAAGCTGGTGTCGGTGACGTCTCTGGTCTCCAGGTCTCTAGGTGAACCGAGTTCTGTGGATGAAGGAACAGCAGTAGAATGAGAAACACAGGCTGAGGAATTGAATTGAATTGAAAGTTCCCTTTTGAATTCCATTTGATTAATAATGGCTGGAGTGAGACAATTTATTCTATGTAAATTTAAAAGAAAGCTCTTTCTCTCCACATGGGTCTGATTTTTTTTTTTTTTTTTGCAGGGGCTGGGGGTGGTTTCAAGGAGTAAATCAGACAAAAACATAGAAACCATGCGATAAATCTCAGACAATCACTCATCTGTCTTTGCTTCAAGCCCTCAGGATCTGCTTGAACTGACCGGATTTTCTCGCCTCACGCTCGCGGACCAGTGGAAAAACCTCTGCAAAGCTAATCACAAGTCGCATAGACTCAGCACCTCCCCTGACAGCGGTTTAATTTTCCATTCGATTGAGGGAAACCCAATCCACAAAAGTGCACTTGCTACAAATGCAGATGCTTCCTGAAATCCCGTCATGAGAAGAGAGTGGTGGTTCTTTTTCATTGGTATTTTTTTTGGCTGTAACCTTGGCACGGCAGTTGTGCTGGCACATGGAAAAGATGTATGGCTAGGCTAAGCTAGGCTAGGACGGGACAGGACCTCCCCTGGGATACTGTTCCCAGTTAAAGTTAATAAGACCTTGTATATCCGCCTTTGACGACAATATAATCATAGGCAGAACATTGTGGCGGGGTGGTCTCTTTTAATCAACCCAAAGGAAATAGAATTTAAAAACAAAAATCTGAAATGAAGCCTAAAGCCAAGTCCAAAGAGTCACAAGTCCACCACAAGTGCAACAAGGGTTCATTCAGTGAGTGAACCACACAGCAGAAACAGGCACTTTATTAATCTCATTAATCCACAGCCCGATGAAGATGGAAAACCAACTGAACGGAAATGAAAAACCAATCTTCACCTGAACAGCCGCAAACGCAGACTAATGGCAGGCACCAGGTTTCCGCAGACCGTGAAAACGGTGCGTGTCATCCAAGTGCCAGGATCATCCAATCAAGATCAGGGTGAGCTGGCTTTTGAAAAGAGTGAACTTGACTGTTTCTTCCTGCTGAGCGTACGCGTGTGAGTGACACGGAGTGAACGGATCACATGATAATGACTTCTGCAGGCGGTCGGCTCACTCTCTGTCAGCACTTCACTTGCAGACAGGCTTAAAGAGAAGTGGGGTTGGTGGGGGGGGGGGCTACTCCACGCATACATAAATGAACACACATGGACAGAATTGCATGTGATGAGAGTATTTACACAACACCGGTGGAACAATTCAAAGGTTGTTGTTTTTTTTCTGGGAAATTTGGCAAAGACATAAAACAGAGTGCATGTCTGTTTATATTGAGCTACTTGGCAGCTCCAAAGACCACATGGAAGGACAACATTGGCCTCTACTGACCTTACCTTTAATAAACCCTATAAAACAGCATTCAATGCTTCAAGAAGAAGGGCCTTGGATAAGACCAGATCACACATTCACACTAAGGCCACGCCTACTTCTTCAGAAAACACCTCATGACACAAATGAGGGTTACGTATACAGGTTCCCGCGAGGCATGTGCTCACATAACATCACAGCTGCAAAGCAAGATGTTTAAAACTTGGTAGTACAAATTATTTTTTCGTACAATTCCAAAATGAAGCAGGCATGCTTTCAAAAAAAAAAAAAAAAACCCCAGCCAGTTCATTCTTAAAAAAATATGTATCCTTGCACTTTCACTCCATTGTTGTCACAACCTTGGTACTGGCAGATTCGGTGTCAAACTCGCTCTAGTATGTTTTGTTTTATTTTTATTGTAAACCCCTCCAACATTTGCTTGAGGAAAACATTTTTGTTCCCCGAAGCACTGACACACTGGCACCACACTTCGGATTTCCTTCATATTTCCTTTACTTTGTTGGTTTTGGTACTCCCACGCATAACCTGGAGCCACAAGGATGAAAAAATGTAGTGTCTACATGCCAAAGATGCCTGTCTGCACTCCTTTGCCTCAAAGGACCTTTAGAGTGGTGCAAGGGGAAACTGTTGGCACGACGGTAAAGCGCCCAAAGACGTCGCTTTCATCACTCTGATATTTGCTCTCATATGAGTGATGGTGCTGGGACAATGGCTGCTTCAGGATTGTACGTGTGACCTCTTAGTTATGGGGCAAATCTGCCTACCTGCAGAAACATTTAACTCGTCATCCTCCCTTTGATGCTTTTTTTCCGTCGAGGCAGACGGTTCCCAGCATTTTTAGATAATCTCAGGTAGCGCGTCAGGAAAAAAAACTCCTTTTTTTCTCAGAAAATGATGTTGCCATGTTTGTGTAAATAATCCACCAGGAATGTCGGCCCAGTATGAAAATTACACTGCCCTCCTGAGTCATATCAGGATGTTATAAATCCCTCCTACACAAGGCTTCCGTATTGGATACCCTCCACTGTGAGCCACAGGGGCCTGCTTTGTGGCGCACTCTCGCTTCACGTCCTCGCCTACACAGGCCTCGACACAGAGGGCTGCTAAGAATGAGCAGCGCTTCAAACAACGAGATCTGTGTTGAGACGTGCTGATGTCATAGCAGCATTTTAGAGACGACCAAGCGACTGCTTTGTCACTTTTCCACTGCGGGCGGTTTTCGGCTGGCGAGAGCACAGATTTGACCTTATCAAACCAAGATCATAAACACATCCGATGCCTTTCTGTCAGTCTAGGAGCGGATGGGGGAGGCGCAGCACAAAGCAAACAATATTTCTTGCAGATGCTCAGGATCCATCAGGCTTGATGAAATTCCAACGCAGTGGCCAAAGTGCCTGAATCACTGTTAAACGTCCCAGTTGAATAAAGCACAGAGCACAAAAAAAGACTCATCAGGAAAGCATAGGCTCATTACAGCGTCTCCTTTTCTCCTAAATTTAATTTGGCTGAACTGAGCCAAGCAATGATGTCATGTAACACGCTTGTCGTAACTGTATTACTGCTTTGTATTGAATACCCGGTAAGACTCAGTCAATTTTAGGTTGCGGTTCAACAGTGGGTATGAACATCCATTTCATCCCTACACTGTTGGACTTCATAGCTTTGGAAACATATTGTGACTATACCAACTCTCATGGTGACTTTTATGGCAAAAAAAAAAAATGAACTCAACTTGACATGTCATCCTCTACTGCGTCAGAGGCTCCGCGTGATGTAAAATCCAAGCAGGCGTGGCTGTCAAACTTTGAGCAAGGCAGTTTTACAAGCCCCCACCCCCCATTTCTACTTTATTGTCAACAAAGCCACCCAGACCTGCAGTCAGTGCCAAAGGAATGAGATCAAATGCCACATTCCTGTCTTTCCCCTCTATTAACCTCCGCCTATATACTCAAGCAACCTTACAAAGTAGGAGCTTAAATCTGATATGGATGCTTTTAAATTGCCCCAGGTGCATGCCTTTGTTTACTTAAGAACTGAAGGGATGTAAGCCAATCCATCCTCAATAGTTAGCGCCGTACAAGATCACATAAAAAAAAAAAACATAATAATACAGACTTTAGACTTTACTTTATTGTCTGCGAATCAAAATTTGGTTTCACTGGCTACTCCATGCTAGTTGTATGATGGAAATTTACATATTAGATTTTTACGCATTCCTAGTTGGTGCTGAACCAAAAAACATATATTGGCACAATCAGGAAAGCTCAAAAGCACAAAGCAAACTCCAGATTTAAGCAGCTCGACTACAGATTGATACACATTCATATTGCTTTGATACGACACCTGTCATCATCTCTTACCTTCTAAGGTTGTTCCAGTGCCCAGAAGGGGATCGCCCGACCCAGAGGTGTAGATGGCGCTAACGAACAGCTCATATTCGGTGTCTGGATCGAGGCTCTGCAGCTCAACCTCATTTGTTTCTCCATTGACGAACACCTCGTTCCCCTCACCGCCCTGGGCTGGCTTGTAGATGATCTGGTACCGGAGGACATTCCCTGGCGCCTGCCGCCATGCCAGTTTCATTGTGGATGTGGTCTCATCAAACACACGAAGGTCACGGGGGGAGCCACGGACTGAAGATTTCAACAAAAAGGACAAAAACATTGAAAATATGCACTTTCCCTTGCGGCGTTCTGTTTCACATGAACTCTTTGGTTTTCCTGATGTCATGGACTCACCTTCCTTTGTGGTGCCATCCACTTGCATTTCATTGCCTAAGCCTGCGGAATACTCTGGAGACACTGAAACGCGGTACGTTGTGATGGGGAAAAGCTCCTGGAGAACAATGCTAGTCTCCGGTCCAATTGTTTGGGCTTCTATTATTTCCCCAGCTCCACTCAGAGGGACATAGGACAGTCGATATCGAATGACCGAACCTGGAGCAGCTTGCCATGACACTCTGAAACTATTGGTTGTCTCCTCCGTAACCCTCAGATTTCGAACACTCCCTTGCTCTGAAAAGGAAAGAACATTGATTTCCAGAGTGTTCATCATGGGGAACTGCTTGTATTCTGGTTTAAGTCAGTTTTTCTTACTTACCCTCTAAAGTAGTTTCTTCACCATTCAAGGGGAAACTGTCCCCTTTATCATACTGAGCAAAGACGTCAACCTCATAGGTAGTGAGGGGTAAGAGGTGGGGCAGAATAGTAGTGGTGGTATAGCCATCCATTGCCAAGGAAATGTAGTCCCCAGTGATGTCTCCGGCCTTGCGGAAACGCAACAGGTAAGACATGACGTTGGTACCGGGAGCCAACCAGGTGGCACGGAAGCTTCTGGATGTGATGTCAGAGAATGACAAATCACTGGGTGGGCGCAGACCTAAAGGTAAAAAAAAGAATTGTTATTGGGGTTTTTCTTTCCCATTAAAGACTTGTTGGACTGCCGCAGGTTTGCTTGGAACTTTGCAACCTTAAATATCAGCCTGATTCTTAGACCAGTCAAACCAGAGCATTGCTGAAACTTTATCTGAGTCTTTCACTCTTCACTCTTCACTTTTCAATAAGCAAAGTTGTATAATTTTTACCGAGTGGAATGCCCACATGTTAGGGGTGGGGTTGCTATTAGAGTAAGTTATTACCAAACACAGCTTGTTGCCTTGGTCAGTGTAGTGTTGAAGAAACATCTATGGGAATGTGTGGCAATGTATGTTATGGGTGTGACAATACAAGTGCCTGAGCCTTGCCCTGAGGCAGTGAAGGTGCACTGCTGCCTTTGCAGTTTTCTTCATTTCACTGGCTCTCTGCCAATTGTTCCTTTCCCTAATTCCCTAATAGTTCTAACAGTCCGTAAGAGGGCAGCATGAAAACGACCAGCTGCCACTAAAAACCCAGGGATCAGATATTTCCCCCCTCTCGACTCACTCTTCTTTTTGATGTTCAGAAGCTCCTGCTCAATCCTCAGGCAGATTGACTGAGTAAGTTCCTTTGAAATCCTCTGGAAGGCATCAAAGTCCTCCACTTCGAACACGTGATTGTCGGAAGGAGGGTTTGCAATGGCCTCCAGCTCGGACCTCACTGCATCCTTCACACCCACGGCGAAGATTTCCACGTCGATATTCCTCAGGTTGGTTGCCGCATCCCTGAACGAGTCTGACGACTTGCCGTCTGTGATCAGGACCATGACACGAGGGACGTTTTGCCTGGCACCGCGAGAGTTGATGAAGATCCTCTCCCTGACGTAGGTCATGGCTTTGCCAGTGTTGGTGGAGCCTCCGCGGTAGGGGAAAGTACGGACGGCTTTGACCACAGTGCTGATGTCATGGTGGGTGTTGAGGGCAAACTCTGTGTGTGGGTCACGACTGTACTGGACCAAGCTAAGCTGGACCTTGTTGGGTCCAATGTCGAAAGAATTGACGAGGATCTCCAAGAAGGCACGGACTTTGGCAAAGTTCTGTAATCCAATACTGTAAGAGCCGTCAACCAGTAGGACAACGTCAGCCTGCACATCTACGTCCAGGGAGCACTCTTTAAAAAAAGACACATTACAGCATTTAGGGGACAGAATGCAAAAAATCTAGCATAATAATCTTCAAGAAAAGCTGATTTGTTGTGTACATCAAGCGGCCCTACCTGTTGACACCTTGACAGGTTGTGTCTTTTCCATCGCCATAATCTGTTCACTTGGTATGAGACCTTTTAGGGCAGAGAGGCTGATCTCATACTCAGTCTCGGGGGAAAGGTCACGGACATTGATGGATGTCAGAGTGGGCCCCATGTAAAGCTCCTGTCGTTTCATTCCAGCTAGCATGGGGATGAGGGTGAGCTTGTAACCTGTGATTTCACCCAAGGAGGGGTCCCAGGTGACTCTCATTGACTTGGATGCAATTTCTGTGACCTGCAGGTTAGACGCCGGCTCCACGACTGTAAAGTGAAATGCAGGAGAAATATTTTTCCATTGACTTCCAGATGGATTTAATCCTCGACACCATTGGGTGACAAGTTATGACAGACAACATTATCCAGCCAAACTGTTCCATGTCCAGACTAAAGTATGCAACTTGTGGAGGAGGCCACAACTTACTTTCTTCTCCGCTGACCAGGGAGCTGAGCTGATCGTCCACACCGGAGCACACCTCTGTGATGATCTTTTTCTGCACCAAATCGATCTGATCGAAGTTAGCTACATTGTACACGTGCTTGTCATAGGGAGTGGAGGCCATTTCCCTGAGTTCATCCTCATCTGCTCCTTTGATACCTAGGAGGAAAAACAGTGAGGTCCAACAGCATGAGATCACGTGTTAACCGCTCAGTAGCTGCATGACAGATGTGGCAGACATCAAATATGGACACTTCAATTGGTGGAAAAATGAGTGGTTTCCAAGAACAGGCAGACTGACACATGGGAGAGTGCTATTTAAACAAAACATTGGATTTAAAAAAGCATACCTAGGACAAATATTTCCACTCCAATGTTCCTAAGCCTTCTAGCGTGCTCCTCAACCGGATCCTGGGATTTTCCATCAGTGATGATCATGGCTACCTTTGGAAAACCTTTTCTCGAGCCACCAGCTTCCGTGAAGATGTTTTGCAGAAGGTGGTCGATGGCGTCACCTTAAGACAAGGGTGGATATTTTGTTTTAGACATTTTCTGACCCTCTCATGTCCTTTTCTTACATAATAGCACCTGATCGATCGATTGACCAATCTCTCGGTTTCTGGACCTCCTCATACCTGTCATCGTGTTGCCACCCTTGTATGGAAGGGAGTTGATGGCTTGGAGTAAATTTCCTCTTCTGGTGTACTGAGTGAGGGGGAACTCTGTCCGGGTGTCCGTGCTGTACTGAACCACTGCCACACGGGTCTTGTCCTCGCCAATGTCAAAGGCCCCAGCCAGGGAAGCAATGAAGCTGCGGATGTGCTTAAAGTTTTCCCTCCCCACACTCCATGAACCGTCCACAAGGAAAGCCAAATCTGCTATTGCGCTGACCGAACACTCTATGAAAGAAAAAAAGGGAAATTAGGGCAAATTAGGTTTTTTATATGCTATGCATGTGTTTTATATGCAAATGCAAATTGATTAAAGAAAAGAGAAGAAACTTCCTCCATGTATCAGGGCGGGAATAAGTTTGGTTTGGGAATAATATTTTAACACAACAGAATTTGTATCCTTTCAAAATAAAGTGGAATCTTGACAGCTAGTTGGATGGCACGCTGACATTGAAGGAAATATGAGCCTGTGCCAAACAGTGGGCTGGTGTAGTCATTCCAGGCACAGGCAAAAATGTGAATTGATAGACTAAACATTTTAGTCAAGCTTCTATCATGAGTGATCATTCTTAGAAGCCATTTCCTAGGGGGATTCAAATCGTAAATGGAATACTTTGGAACATTCACACACACTTGCGCACTGGAAGACAATATAACTGGCCAGGACATTTATGGATGGGCTTGAAATCTTCACGTATCAAAAGCCATTCATGGGATGGCATTCCTTTTTCTTTATTGATTCCATGGTCTTGACTAAATACTGAAACTACCTAATCTACAGGTTGCGTCCAAGTACCACTTGGACGCTCAATCCCATTAAAGAGAATGTTTTGCTTTCCCGTTCTGGCTGTTTCCAGTTAAATCAGGCAAACTATTCCATGAGGACACTGCAGCACAGCAAAGAAATTAAAGGTCTGTTCAAATTTTACATGACACCAGAGTAAACATACTCACTGATTGCATCGAACTGTGGCTTCTTGTCACGTGCAGTGGCGTTACCGGATTGGACTGAAACGCAGGAAACTCTCTGTGAGTTAACACACACATTGTCACC
This sequence comes from Nelusetta ayraudi, assembly GCF_046127955.1. Taxonomy (NCBI): domain Eukaryota; kingdom Metazoa; phylum Chordata; class Actinopteri; order Tetraodontiformes; family Monacanthidae; genus Nelusetta; species Nelusetta ayraudi. The sequence goes on from NW_027466071.1 coordinate 517,236, forward strand.
CCAGCCTCCCCGTGGGCTCTTCGCTCAGTGGAAAAAGGCAAGGAAATCAATGAAAATGGCAGTGGGGTGGAGCTTTGGAGAGCTCACAACCATATGCTCACAAACACAAATGCTGCATTAGCTCCAAACACTGAGCGACTCAGGAGTCAGTCAGCAGATGTGATTTCTGCAGATTTCCTATTCCTCACGTGGCTGAACACAAAAAGTTTTCTTTTTTTTTTCTTTTTTTTTTAAGTCTAGTCGCTATTGGACAGGAAAATACTTTTGTATATTGTCCCCATATCCCTTCCCGTTTAAAATTAACATTTATATTGCAATTGAGATGACAGTAAATATAAATTTTTAAAACGAATCCTCTCCTCTAGTGTGTAATTTCTTTTTGTGAAAGTACAGTTACACTCACACATGAACTTGGAGAGACTATTTTAAAAAGGGGAATTTCTCTCAGGCTCAATTCTATTTTCCCCCTGACGATTTCACAAAACAAAATAAATCAACTTAAGGCAATTACTTACTGGTCAGTTGTCCAAAGATGGGAATACTCTCCTCTGAACCGTAATAGGAGAGTATGGACACTGAGTAGTCCAGGTCAGGGGTCAGGTCAGTGATTGAGGTCGTGGTTGTGTACGCATCAAGGGTGAAATCTCTGACCGCCTCATCTGCAAGAACCGGTAAATCAAATGTTAAGTGCACTTTAATGCACAAAACCTGTAGGTTTGGATCCTGCTGTTGCGCCGGCATCATACTGACCTGCCTCTGACACAACTTGTATTCTGAAGCCATCTATCACTGACGAGGGTCTCACCCATGACATATCCACTGAGTTTTCATTTAGAATTTTGAATTTCAACCCTGAGGGAGGTTCCACTGGAAGTGGGAAATGGAAAGAGTGTTAAATCCAGGAAAACACAGATGCAGTATTTGTGATTATGGTTGTACTGATCATCAAAACCAGGGCATTCACATTGATCCCAACGACAAACACTTCAGGACTGAAGTGGATTCTTTTCGTTGTTGGGGACAGACACATGACACTGACGTCCGATTGTGACGGTGACGAGAGAGAAAAAAATAAATAAAAACAAAACAAATTCAAAAATAAAAGTGACAAAACTGAAAAAGTGCAAAGAGCCATTTCGGGGGTAAAATGGCGTTTGCTTGAGTTGCCGAGCCAAAATGGCCACGCAACTCAAGCACTGGCATACGAGGACATGTGCACAACACAACTCTACCAGAGTGCAAACACTGAGTGGGCCATCCAACACATGCTGAGTGCAGTCATTACAACACATGCCCTGACCACACACCAAACTGCTTTAATGCTGGAGCTGATCTCAGCTCTACAAATATACAACTGTGACTTCATTCACAAGTTAGCGATTATACAATGGAATCAAGGTTGCCTTGTGGTTCCTGAGGTGACTCTGGACGGAACTCAACAGCATATGTTGTATATACAGGGTATATAAACATATTTCAAAGACGATAAAGTGGTCTGCCGGTTATTTGCTTAAAACTCTTTTTCACAAGTGATTGGCATACATCCATTGCAAACCTTTTAAAAAGAATACACAAATCGTCAGCAGGGACCCTTGTGTACTTTTTTTTTTTTTTTTAAAGAGGCACGAGAAGGCATGAGAGCACAGAATGAGTGTAAACACCACAAAGACCTGTCAGATGGACTTACAGCAAAGAGAGAGAGGGGGGAGACAGGGAGGGGGGCGGGGGGGCTGAACACTGAAATGGATACAGGAAAACATACACAGCGTGACAAGACCACGCGCCCCTGTACACTCGACTTGGTCGCAGCGTCATGCATGGTTATGCATGGTTGTACATGAGAAAGTTGTTTGGCTCAACAACTTTGATCAACTGAAGTGATTTCCATGTACAGTGGGGACCACACACACAGCAGTGACAAACATATTTTAAAATGATATCCTTTTTTTTTTCCAGCAGCAATGTTGAGTAATGCAGCAGGTTAATATTATTCACCGAAGCGTGTTGGTTACTACCTGTCGATGGCATGTGGCAAGTGTCCATTTATTCACTGACTAACTTCAGCGTCTTTGTGTTATGTGTCGTGCAAGTTAGCCTCCTTTCCAAAAGCCGACAAAATGAAGAAAGAACCAACTGACCAGCGACACATTTGGGAAGATATTTGGTGAGATACAAGGTCCCGTATTAAACCTATTTGTGGTCTTTAGTTTTCATCTTGGATTCTAGCGGCCTCGCGTGACTGATTATCAAAAACTTGTGGAGATCTGAAGAGATCAGCATAATTAGCCCTCTGTTTACAGCCTGCTTAAGCTTCCTGGTGACGCTTCCAGTTTGTAGTGTATTTGGAAGGGGACAAAAAAAAAAAAAGGCGTCTGCAAGGCTGTTTCAGAAGGTGGAACGAACGCCTTGCTGGGAGTGTGGTCACTAACCAAGGACCTTTGTGATGCCCTTTGTGACATCACAAGGAACATATTTTCCCAACTGACTGTTTTTCCACACACTTTCACATACACATATTCCTTATTGTTACAAAGCATTTCTATAGTGAATTTTGCATAATACAGGACCTTAAAAATTGCAGAGAAGTTTAGCGGAAAGTCCCCCTGCACTTGTGGGTACTACAATGTCAACACTAGCGTTTACATGTTGACATGCATATTAATGTAAAGAAAATGTTCATGCATTACGACTACAGGGCATTGGCAAGCGGTTTCGGGTGAGTCACTGCCGCTGGAAGCAAGAATATCATTGTAAAATACACTCTCAGCAGGAGGTCCTTGCTTGGGACACACTGAGGGAGCAGGCACATGACAAACAGGAGCCCGGTGGATGATGGAAAACTGGGATTGGAAGGTCACCAACCTGGCACATCAACTCAAGAGGCCCCGCCCGCGGTGGACTGCGTTTCCCCTTGAGTTCTCCACCAGTACTCAGCGGCAACACCGAACGGCAAAGGAGGAAATGCGCGCGTCTGTGCTTAGCCGGCGTGGAAACGATCGGGAGGGTAGCAAAAAAAAGCAATGGATGCGGATCGTGAAAAGAAAAATGCTTCAAGGTCGCGGCGCACCTGCTCCTCTCCACCGTTTTGAGCGGTGACATTCTCTCAGAGCACCCGTCCTCCTGCTTTTGTAACACACTGGAGGAACAATGGTGGCTTTTGTCAATGCAACAGTTCTTCGCCGTGTTCTCCGGGACCCCACGGGTGATCTCACTGGATGGAAATCTGTTTCATCAGTTCACAATGGACGCATCTGGCTCCCAGGGGCCAGAGTCTGGCTACTGTTCCATTAGTTAACCTCAACCTCAAGCCAGCTCCCCTGGCCTGAGCTCCTGCTAGCGGAGAGACCATGAGGTGGAGGAGAGGGGGGAGGAGGTGGGGGTGGAGGTGGAGGAGGAGGAGGAGGAGGAAAGTGCACCGACTTTCCCAAAGAGGCAGAACAGATGCCAAAGTAATTCCGCAACATGTGCTGACATTAAACATTACTGCATATTAACTTTCCATTTGTACTGCAGCTCAGCGGTTTTTTGCGTGTGTGTGTTTTTTTTCTTGCAAAGTCCCGCAAAGAAGCCCGAGAATGGCTCTTTGTCTCGATGCTGTTCCAGGATTAATTGGCTAGTCTCGAATTTCATCTTTCCATTCCGTCTGCGGAGATATGTGAGAGTGGACGATTTACTCCTCTCCCTCTTGCCAGGGGGCTTTCAAAGACGAAGGGGGGGGGGGGGGAATCAGAAGTTTCCACACCATATTTCCCACTGTTTTGTCTGAAATGTTAGGATATGAAACTATTTTGAGGTCTTTCTTTCGCTCTCTGAAGGCTACTGGCGAATCGTTGATGCCGGGTCAGCTCTTGCGACTTGTAAAACCAAAAGCATTTAACGGTTACAAAACCAAGATTGGGAAGAAAAAAAATTTTGCCAAAAAAAAAAGCATTTTTCTCTTCTTCTTCTTCTTGGTCGCTTTTGTGAAAATGCTTTCCATCCTTTTAAGAAGTCACTGTGAAGAAGTCAAACTCGGCCAGTGTTTGGTTTGAGTCATTCGAACATTAAAAGCCGTTCAGATGTTTTGATGTTTTCACATTATTGTACCATTATGTTGTTTCACGACTAATTAATTGACTTGAAACATGCCATTTTCTGTTTGCTCTTCCAAAACTTCACAAGTTCACAAGCTTGCCACCATTATAGCTGATCTTGCATCTTGATGCCTAATTAGGGGAACTTGGCGATTCTCCAACAGGCGCCTTGAAAGTGCAGAGGCCTGCTGTAGTAAAATTGTAACAACAACAGCTTTAAAATTTATAGGGGGACATTAAGCCGTGAAAAGACTTTTGTCTCTATGCTCTGCTCTGCTCTTTCATGCATTTAACTTAAGACTGGAAACCAAATAAAACACAGACCCAGTGGTTTTTTGTTTTTTTGTTACCTTTGTTAAAAGTGATTAAGGAAATTGCTCCTTAATTAGAACCTAAATACAAGTTAAATGGCATCCGGATCTTGACTTTGCTTCTGAGCCTGCGAGGCCTCTCGACAAATAAAGCTTCAAGGTAACAGTCTGCAGTGAAAACCATTCACACCTATTCACAGCATTCATAACATAGCATACACGAGAATCAAGAACTTTATTTCGTTTCAGTACATCGAGTTCACTGTGCAAGTGATGACTTGCATTCAAGTGGACAATGAAGCATCACATTTCCGTAATGAAAAACCAGCGAAGGGTAAAGACGAGGGGAGGAGGAAGAGGAAGACGAGGAAAGACGAGGGGGGGGGGGGGGGATAGCGAGTGGAGGTAGGACTGAGAGTGCACGGCTGTCTTCCTACCTTGTGCGTCGACGGAGGACAGCAGCACAGCGACCAAGGCGGCCGCGGCCAGAGACAGCCCTGACTTCATGTTTGGCCCTGAAGGGGTCAGCAGCGCATCAACGGGACTGGAAAGAAGCAAAGGGAATGTGATGAAGCTGCAAATATTTGCCTTCAGAGTGGGCAGACAAGACCCTGCAAGACTCAGACAGACAGACGGACTAGGCGTGATTCACCGCTGCCTTTACATAACAAGCAGAGTGCAGCCAGGTGCCAATCACGTCTGTTGATTAAACATTAGAGTCAGTATAAAAGGCCCCTATAACGTCTTAGTTTTCCTTACCTATAAAAGCAATATCTCGACCCCACCCCACGTAAGAAAGCCACACCTTGCCGCCTTCCAGCTGATGCCTGCCTGCGCTCTGAGGTGGTAACTCACTGAGTCATTATTCTGCTGGTATTTAATAATGAGGGACCAGAGCTTTTTACCACATGCTCATCTGTTTGATCTCGGCTGCTTTCACCCCGCAGCTGTCCTGCTCATTTCGGTGGCAACCTGAGAGGCTCATGGGAATGATCTGAGCAGAGGAGCACACTCACTAAACCTTTCGGGTCCATTTAAAGTTAATTTGAAAAAAAAAAAAAAATCTCAAGTTACTCAATGGTGATTATGAGTCTATACTCAATGAGAGGCGACGTCTGTGTCTCGCATTTTCAGTGCTGACCTGTGAAGAATGAAGGAACGCCTTGGCTTCAAATATGCATGAAGTCGTGGGGGGGAAATACATTGATACTGTTCAATTTTTATCCTTTGTTGTGGACCTCGTCCAGCGTAATGCAAAAATCCGAACTCTCAAACGCGGGCTGCGGGCTCCGCCTGGTGCCCAAGATTAAGCACTACAGGAGCCGATCGGAGTCTCTTTTGGTCCTTGCTTGCCAAATATTTCGTTCAGCTCCAGCTTATTTAAGAAGCCCAAGTCTCAGAAGAACGCACGATATGCGCGTCTGCGTCACTATTTTCAAATACACTTCTCGCTATGATTGAAATGGCTAAAATTTGAAATAATTTAAAGAAAGTCGTTAAAATTATACCATTGAAACTATTTGCTATAATAGTTAAAATATCGGGAATGTTGATAAATATTATTCAGGTTTTCTTTCTTTTAAAAAAAAAAAAAAAAAAAAAAAAAAAAAGCTTCTGATAATTTAAAAAAAAATAAGATAAAATCTTAATTTGTTTTTAAGAAAATGTGACTAACTTCTCCTAAAATCCCTAACCTGTCATCGCTGTGTAACAAATGGTCCCAGAAACTTACTTGTGACTCCCCTTCCACGAGATGAAGCGCTCAGAGTGTCCTCCTGTGCAGACCTAGAGGAATGGTGCAGGAGCTGGAGCCCTTCTCTCCTCCTCTCCTCTCTGCGACTGGAAGCTCCGCCAGCAGATGCCCAAGAAGGAAGAGCGTCTCTCTCTCTCTCCCTCTCTCTCTCAGAGTGGGAAGAATCTTTCCACCATGGGCTACTTAACAGGAGGGAGGAGGTGAAGGGGCCGTTCCCGGATCTCAGTTTACCACCGTGCACGGTCCCCCCGACAGGATCCACGGTGCGCCACGGTTGGGAAATGACTCGTTTTTTCCCCCGGCATTCCATCGGTCTGCGCGCTTTAACCGCTTTCCACTGCCAGCGTGACTGCACGGCATGGTGGCACATGTTCGCGGTCTAAGGAGGAGTGGTGGTGGTGGTGGTGGTGGTGGTTTAGGTGCTCAGGTGACACAATTATCTCATTAACACACAGTACATTCAATTTTGATCACCGTCTTCTACAACGAATCCCTTTCTCTTAATCGCCCCAAATTCATCTTATTTTCGCTTTGGTTTATTTGTTCTTGGTTCAAAAAAAAAAATGCCACAAGCTTAATCAATGTTAGGCGGTTTGCTTCAAGGGCATTTGTCATACTGGACTTCGTGGTAATTCAACTTTTCTTGGGAAAGTCCGAGGCAGGGCGCTTTGCTCAACTGCCGCAAACTGAGGTCTACGGTTGGTTTTTGGTGCCCTCTAGTGGTCAAAACAAAGCGCTACAATGTACTTGTGTTCATTAGGCGATGTAAAGATGAAGGACAGGGGCTGTATTCTTGGAAATGAACACAATCAAATACCTGACAAATGTCAAACTGAGAGAGCAAACAAGGCCAAAGGAAACCGAGCTGCCTTCCCTGGGCCTGTCGGCTCCAGTCACTTTAGTTTTGTTGCACTTGGTTCAGTAATGAAAGGCAAACACCTGTATCAACTGCAACACGACCCGCCAAAAAATCCATTCAGCACACTGTTTAATTGCATCTTACAAATCTCATAAAAACTCTTTTCCAATTCAATTTCCAATTTGTAACAGCAGAGCGGTTAGGAACTAATCCAGAGCGTTATGTTGGAACAGAAGATGAGGTAACGGAAATGAACAAATGTAACGCCGCTAAAGTGCATAGAATTTGATTAACATTGAGGAACACAGAAACATACCAAACAGGCCAGGCTGTAAGAACTGAGAAGTTCCAGCATTCAAATTAGCCTGAGATGCTGAACAGAGTTGTAGATATAGTGGTGGGATGCACAGTATACAGTTCCCACGATTACTTCGTTTTCGGTTAATTGCGTAGGATCCTAAATAATTGGCTCAAGTCCTATAATATAGCAAAATACTGACTAAAGACTCTCCTGAGGATAAATAGCTTCCCATTAAAAATCAATATCTGCCATTATAGACGACACACATCCTATGTTGATGCGCATCTCCATCGCCAGAGGTATGCAACTGCGACACAATTATACATTCTTCAGCAGGACATATTACAGTACATCATGTGGAGGGAAAAAAAAACAACAACCATCCTTTCACAATCAAGCCGCTTGAAAAAATAAAATAAAGCCAAACGCGCTGCTAAAACAGACACTTTGATGACGAATAAATAGAAGATAAAACTTTCTATGAGAAAAGGAAATGACATTCTGAGCGGCGGACTTTGTAGCAATATGCGCGGAGGCTCTTTCATTTACCTTGGGGGCGGAGGGGGGGGGGGGCGTGGAAGCCCCGCGCATATTTACAGCCGTGGGACCTCGGACGCTGCCGCCTGAACGACAAAACACAGAACAGCCGAAGTAATCGAGTCGACATCAACAAGGGGGCCTTCGAGCAGGGTCGCCCCGTGCATGCAGGGGCGGAGGGTGGAGAGGGGAGGAAGGACGGGAGGGAAGCGCGACGCGGGACGACTTAGTTTGGAACGTCGGCGCTGGAGTTGCGGTTGTCGTATTTGTGGTGGATGATGAGCAGGACCACGCCCAGGAAGAAGCAGATGGAGCCCACCGTCATGTAGGCGATGCCCGGGAAGGGGTTCTTCCCTCCCATCCAGGAGATGGTGCTGAGGATCATCCGCTTGCGACCGTCGAAGCTGAGCACGGGGTAATCTGATTACACGTGATTAGGGAAAAAAAAAAAGAAAAAAGCGGGCGGCGTGAAACCCGAATGTTGCAAAAGCCGACAATACAAGAGTGAACGTTCGAAAGGCAGCACGGGAAATGTGTCTCAAGCTCGGAATCTGTCACAATGACCTCCGAGAAAATCGATAAAGTGTCAAAAAGTCCCTTGTTGATCTGAGTTTAAGCAAGTTTTACGACTTTACTTTCTGCAGCTCATATTTTGACAGTTTGCTTCAAATAAACGTGTCCTCATTTGTCATTGTTAAATATTGGTTGGATGCCAAGTTTGACGTTGTAAGACAAATCAGATAAACCCAACAGCCAAAGAGGAGCCAGCAGGGACATATTTTCTGGCACGGGGTTGAAAGAGGACGACTTTGACTGGATATTTGCATTGCAACGCTTGACAACTTCCACCTTTTGAGCCTTTACATTAAGAACAGGCACACATCGGCTGCTGCTCTCGTGGCGCAGGATCAAAGCAGACACAATAAGCTCGACGGTTTTAAATTTGTGACCACGCGCCAAAGGATACTGTATGTGACGCTCAGGATGTAGTTGCCGCTGGGCAGCGTCGGCACCATGTTGGGCTTCTTCTGGATGATGCGGTACAGCTTGCGAAAGGTCGGCAGGGCAGCCGTTCGCATCCACACGATCAGGTCCTCGTTGATGAAACCGTTGTTGTCGGGATCCGACGCGTCCAGCTCGAACACTGGCTTCCTCCAGTTCACCGGCTTGCTGGTGCCTAAAAAGTGGGACCCACAAAAAAAAAAATAAAACACACAAAACGTGTCGGTCGCTGTGAGGGAACTGCTGCCGAGTTAACCGGGATGCTGCTGCACAGTTTGCTCGAATCACCTTGGAAAACCACGGAGAGGTTTGCGCTGCCGGCGGGGTTCCTGAACTTGACGTGCTTGTCCGTCCACCAAGCGATGCCCTTCTTCACCAGAGGAACTGCCGTCTGGTTGCCGCTGGGATCGATGTAGTACAGCTCCAGAGTGTCTGTGGAGAGGAAGTGTAAAAAGTCATGACTGCAGCGGGACTTTTTAATGGAAAGAGGTTTTTAGAAAAGTGAACCTGGTCGTGCAAGACTTGACTTGCTCGCAGCCATGAGCCAGAAAGTCATTCATTAGGGGTCCAAGCACAAAGTGCTGGAAGCCTGTTGTTTTTGTCATTTGATTTATTTATTTTCTCCACTAAAAGTCAATGCAGCTCACTTACATTTTAGCCAATAACCTCTAAAGCACAAGCATTTTTTTTCTAAATTTCACATGAAACTGATTATTTCTAAAGATTTTTCAAACTGTTTCAGTTACAACAGCAACAGCAGCAGATTGCTTGACGGCAAGAATGACGGCCACCTGTGGAGTGTCAATCTCATGGGAGGTCTGACGCAAGAGAGTGGCATGACTGAAAAGCCAGTGTTTGAGCCAAACCCCCCCCCCCCAACCCCGTGTGCACTGAGCATCAGTGCGAGTGTGGCAATGCAGCCATGAGACGTGTTCACTTTCTTCTGAAGGTCGTATCATGAAGACATTAAATGCCATTTCTGCAAGCGTTCCTACATGTTGTTAGTATCACTGCTTAAGCACTGAGGGTCTGTGCGTTTGCAGCCACGGTGAACCAGACGTGAATTCAGACAGCAGCACTCTTGTGAACCGGCTGCAGTTCGTGGGAGGAGGCGGGCCGCGGAGCAAAGTCACAGCCCTCAGTAACCAGGTTCCACTCACCATTGAAAAGACTGTTGGCTATGGCCCCACATGGAGCGATAGGCAGGCCTTCACTGGTGCGGTAGGGTTCACATTCTTTGCTGGAGTTCTGTAAAAATTTAAAAAGAAAGAAAGATAGAAGGTATGAAAGAAAGAAAATGAGCCTGCTTTTGGAGGGTTTTACCATCATCTCCTTTGGTAAAGACGATGAACATTCAACTGCATACCCTTAATGAAGTGCGGTCGCCATTCAATTGGCTGTCGTCCCTGGACTTCACATATCGCCTGTGGTTCTGATAGAAGTTGGACAAGCCGTAATACATGAAGACATTGCTCTGCGGGGGGAGACAGATGGGGAGACTGTTACACATATTCAGACAGTAAAATCCCAAGAAAGAAAAACACACACGTCCGTAAACCCGGCCCTTGAAGTGCTACATCATTGATGACACTTCCACTTCAGTGGCCATGGAGGGCACGAGAATGCGGAATGAGCAGGAAACTGTAAACTGAGGGCTAAATGTATGTTTTCTAGAGATCTATAAAGTTTTCTGGTAATTAACCGTGAGAGGCTGTGCAACTCGAGACCAGGACTCAAGGATGTTCAGCTGTATATTTTCAGACTAGAACGATCGATGGTGGTAATGTGCCACGCAATCCTTTAATGTGCCTGACTTTGGGCTTAAAATAGACCCTAATGGATACTTAGTGGCAGCAAGACGGCTAACTCTTTTTTTTTTTTTCTCCCAATCCTGCAGGCACCTCGCTTAACTTTGAAACTGACACCAAGTACTCTCAATTGCACAGACACAATAATTTGCCGATGATCACCTCAAAAGGCTGTTTCAATGAGAAGGGTATTAAGCAGACACACGGCGTTGTGCTGTCCCAGCTGAAGTTCCTTGCACAGCTGTAGCAGGGACTGGAAACGTCGACACCAGTGTAATCAATCTGAAAGACACAAAACAATGAATTATACCAGAAATGAACCCATGTCAAACCTAATCACAAGGTAATGAGCCACATTACGGGGGAGGTCACTGTGTTATATTACACGACCAGTCAATTGCATTATCTTTACAACTTTCTACACTGCAGATACATACTGACGAGACCAAATATCTGAGCAAGATATATGTAATTATGCAGCAAAGGAAAACACGTTAGCTAACTCTTAATATGCTTTTATTGTTTCTTTCATAAGTCCATGTGTCCACACGTAGTTTTGATGCCTTCAGTGAGAAACTGCGATGTCAACTTTTGACTGGTAGTGTATATACGACTGCACGATATGCCCTTAGCTTTAAGATGACCAAGTTCTAGTTTAACGTTTGCAGCGATTTAGAACGCAGCACATCTTCACTGTCACCAAAACATGTCGGTCTTGTGTTCAGCAATCTCGCCGAATGAGTTGAGTTGTTTTCGCTTATTAATGCCACGTTAATTGTTTCCGCACAAACATACATTGTTCCCACATATAAGGTTGCATAGTCAATTAAATAAAATTCTATCAATGCTGGCCAGCTACAGTGCAAGTGCTGCAGACAGATTTGCTGTACCTCCAACTCCTTGATGTTGTTGGACGAGACGAACAGGCCGATGCCGATGGGGATAAAGATGAGACCGATCACGAAGAAGGCGGGCATGACGGTGCCAGCCGTGAGGATGGGCTGCCATGCCGGCAGTCTCTGCTGTTTGAATGCTGTGTTGTCCGGCTTCTTATTCTTCACAATGCCGGGGCCTCCGTGGCTCGCGGCTCCTGAGTGGTGTCCGTCCTCTTCCTTAGCGTTATAGCTTGACGCCATCATGGCTGCACAATCCGCTTTGGGCAAAACACAATCGAGTGAACTCGGTTGCCGACGGCTCCACGTCGACCCAAAAGCCACGAGTAAGAGGTAGAAATGTTACAATAAGGCGTCCAAGTGTCCGAGCAAAAGCATTTATCGCCGGTCTAGTGCAAATATCCTCTCATTGACTTTGTTTTCCCCGTTAATGACGCCCGAGAGGAAAGAAGCCGGAAGTTCCTCAGCCAATCAAATTGTGGGACGTAATTTCTTCTGATGTCGTCACAGAAAACCACGCCCCGTTGAGATGTCAGTTGAACTCGAACCAGCTCACGCAAGTACACGTCAGTTTTGATGTTTGTTTGGTTTTTGTTTTTGTTTTGTTTTTTATTCATATGAGGCACTTTTTAAACAGCGGGAACATTGCACTTTACTGAATGTTTTGAATATTTTGTTGCATTAAATTTTTGCAAGAAAATATTAGAAATGAACTCGGCTGCCGACGGCTCCACGTCGACCCAAAACCCACGAGCAAGAGGTAAAAATGTTACAATAAGGCGTCCAAGTGTCCGAGCAAAGGCATTTATCGCTGGTCTAGTCCAAATGTCCTCTCATTGATTTTGTTTTCCCCGTTATTGACGCCCGAGATGAAAGAGGCCGGAAGTTCCTCAACCAATCAAATTGTGGGACGTAATTTCCTCTGATTTCGGAACAGTAAACCACGATCCATTTAGATGTCAGTTGAACTCGAACCAGCTCATGGAAGTGCAAGTCAGTTTTGATATTTTTTTTAATTTCGAATTTCAACACAATTCAAATATCATGAAAATTCTGTTTTACTAAATGTTTGGAATATTTTGTCACATTAAAAGTTTGCGTACAGAAACATTTGTTTCAGTTTTTCAACGTTTTTTTTTTTGCTTAAGACACTGAAACTGGTCCAACATTTTTCATACAATCAAGTGGTGATTAATAATAATTGGATAAATGCAAAATTATTATAAATGGGCAATCCAGGCAACCACTGTTGTCTCTTTGATTGGTTACTTGATTACAGCTAAAAAAAAAAAAAAATACTTTGATGAGAAAGATTAAAGGCAGAGTGCCCTCTGTGAATACCTGAAAAGACAGGAACCCAAGCTACTGGCAACACTTGGCTGAGGTCAGTGTGAAAGGTCAAAAAAAGAAGGAAGGAAAGAAAGGAATAAAGGATACCAGAGGAAATGGCGGGGAGAAGGAAAAGCACGGGACGAAGGAGAAGCAGAAGACCACGAAAAAGCCGAAGAACACAAACCCCTATGAAAAGAACTAAGTCAACCAAGCAGAGGAGAGGTAGGCGTTCAAGAAGAGGCCCTAGCTGTGACTGTATCTGAAAAAAGAAAACACTAGTTATGATCAAGTGAAGCAAACCCAAAAGCAAGACTGGAAATCAACGGAAAAAACAAAGGGGAAGACAAAAAGACAATGGCATCTATCTGAGAGGAACATTAGATCTGAATTTACGTGGGAGATACAATAAAGAAAATAACCAACTCAAGACTGAAGAAGAAATTAACATACCTATTATTTTCCATTATTAAGGAACATACTAAATCACACACTCAAAAGGGAAGTGTACTGTGAACGTGAAAGGAAGAGAAAACATGACGTATGGGATGTTGAAATAAAGGAGACCAATTAAAGATACGGAAATAATGAGAAATGAGAAAATTAAGAGCGAGAAAAATGGACAGTGAAATCTGTGCACTCGACCCAAAACTGCAGAATGAGGAAAGTGAGGCTAAATGCTGAAGGTGGCAGTAATGCAACACTTTTTCAGTGGGTGCAGACTGCATGGATCTTGATTGACAAATCAATGTAGAAATAAGTTAAGAGACCTTCCTTGGTTTGTAGCTGCTGAATAAAGTAAAGCTTATTCTGTGCTTTTAAATTTTGTTCTGGAAGAAAAGAATAGAATATGCATGCCACAAAGCCAGATGTGTTTTTGACCAAAAATAAAAATATGAAATTGACGAATTATAGCTATAAGATTTACTGAAACGATTGTGATTCTATGTTTCCTGCATAAATGACCATGTCACAAACATTTTCCAGTGAGATTTATTTAAAATGCTTTCAGTATAAATCTTTTGCACAAAACATAATTTATTCAAACAATTCATATTTTCGACACGCGTTATCAACAGACTGCTTGTGTGCAAGACAACCCCTCAAAGCAACCAATTAGTAGCAGCACATTCCAATATAAAATGTATTTAAATGCCCATCGAAATACATTGTCTAAATACAGTCAATATGTTTTGAGAATGAACAGAGTGATACAAGGAGGGCTAAACTTTTAAACTGAGGCTTACAAATGCTTAAAACACCTAAAAGAAAAAAAAAAAAAAACTACGCCTTTTAATGTCTGGCAGACTTGCACGCTTCAAAAAGTTTTTTTTCCCACCCCGTGAGTGCTTTCATGGCCTCCGTATTCAGAGCAAAAGTATTTGCCGGTTCTATTAGTCAGGCCTTGCCTCCATTTTGCAAAGTACTGCTGTTCACGGTTGATTTTTTAACATCTATCCTCATTGAGTGAGCCTCAGCTCGTGACTCCAGCCTCATACCACTCGATATTCCCAGAGATCCCAGCACCGTTTTCCCCGTCTTCAGGCTCTTGGACATTGGGATGCGGGTCAACCCTGCGCGAGGAGCCTGGGCATCATGCCCAGTCTGTTAACAAAAGAGAAAGATACTTCAGTTTCTCAGGCAGAAGAAAGACCAGAGGGCAACCCTTTTGGAACAGGCACAAAAACAATAATGAGGGTGGGGGGGGGGAGGGGTTATATTTGGAATTGGTGATAAATGTCTTGAGAACAACATGGAGAAATTCATCCATTTCGTTACCTTGTCCTAGCCCTAGTTAGATGGCACTTTTTCCAGGCTAGGTTGCAGTGTGCTGTCACTCTGTAGCTGTTGCAAGGTTGTGTTTTGTGTCAGCCAGAGGGCACTGAGCCAATGCGTAGTTGTTTGTGAATGTAAATAGTGAGTAATGACTATAAATTACAGCATGACTGTAGCAGAGTGGCAAAATGCCACATCATTAGCTGCACTCTTCTGGGGCCTGCCCTCCAGCCCTTTCTGTCACGCCATCCATCTGATCCTCAAAGAGAATGCTATGCGGCTCACCCAGAGTAACAAAACGTTGTTCAGTATGGCTCTCTTTTGCAGTGTGACATTAGAGTTTAAATTTATCTCTAGCACCTCGATGTACTACTCATGCTAAGGTTCCATTTTGTGTGATGTCACCTCAATTGTACCTCCCCCAGCCGGACGCTAAAATGGCCCTTTGAAACTGCCTTTGCAAATGTGTTCTTTCTATCCCCTTCACAGCACATATTGGCATCTGTACATTGTTGGGTGGTGTTACATTCGTTCAGTTTTTGTTACTCTGTGACGCCCTCTCGGCCAAATCACCCTTTGCTAAAGAGCCCTTGGTTTCAGTGGTCAATTAGCTTGTTAAATGAGGGTTAAATAATTTAAATAAAGGTAAATGGTTCAGCAGGAAGCTAAAAACAATTTTTTTGTGGAGGTGGTAAACAGTTGTTTCCAGGTAATTAGCGGGTTTTAAGGTAAATTGTGGATTTTCAAACTAAATTGTTTGATTCTGCTAGAACATGAGGGCCTTAACCACTACAAAAGTCAGAGCGAGCGTCTATGAGGCAAAACTTACGGTGCTTGGTGCAGGTTTGGAATTGGGAGAGGCAACGGGTGAAATGGTGATGCTGCTCGTCACTTTGCCCTGCGCGCTCCTGGTGGCGGCGGTCGTGATCTGGCGGGGTGAGCGCAGAACAGTGCCGGTTGACAAGGTCATTTCTTTGGCGTCTGCGGCGGTCACCACCGGCCGGACCACCATCTTCGGCGCGCCGCTGTTGCCGAGGTGAATGTGGATCTTGTTGTCGTCGGTGGTGGTGATGACCCCGTTGCCGGTGTGGCCCTTTCGTATGGGCATCGGCACCATCTGCTTCTCGGGGGTGACCTTGAACACGGCTCGGCCCATGGTCATCTCCTGGGGCTCCGGGGAGCCGGACGCTCCGGGTACAATAGCAGTGCTCACTGTCACAATGGAAACGGGGGACAGGGGCCTTCCTGGGGCCGAGGGAGGTATCCGGCTGTGTTCCGGCGATTTGGCGCGGGATACCGTCGTGATTGTGACCGGGGTCTTGGCTCTTTCAGGAGGCGGCGGCCCCGGGGCGGACCTTCTCTTCTGGGACGGCGCAGGCTGGGTGTGAATGATGCTGATCTTGGATTTAGGGTGAGCCGGGTTGGGGCTGAGGGGGGCAGTGCTGGCGAAAAAGTTGCCCTCAGCTGTGGGGCTGCTGATCTCAAGAGTGGCCACATTGTTGTGGTGGTCGGGGGTGACGCGAATGTGCACGGGCTGCCCCTTCATGTGCAAAGGGGCAGCCTCTGCGTGCCCGTGATTTGCATTCATGTGCAAAGGCTTTTCCAAGTTGCCGTCTTGAGTGGTGTCCTTTTTCCTCATCCAGGGAATCCAGGATTTTTTCAGGCCTATGTCACTACCGGATGAGGGGCTGCGCTCAATACCAATTTTTTCCATTGGCTTCTTCAGGCACTTCTGTCTGAGGTTGCTCATTATGTGATTTTCTTCTTGAACAGACTTGCGAATAAATATAGCTGGGGTCTCCTCCTCTGTCGGACCGGCGGATAGAGCCTCGGTCTGGACTCCGGTCGACGTCACGGCGACATCCACCATTCTCCTCCCATTTAAGCCTGGCCTCAGTGCTCGGCTGTGACGCTTCACAATCTCAAGTTCTTTGGTGAGATGGAAAACTTCGGTTCCCATGTTCTTGGCTTTCTCCTCCTCCTCCAAGAACCTCTGCTTCAGGATAGAGTAATCCACTTGGAGTTGAGAGAGCTGGTCTTCCTTATGCATTAACTCGTGGATCTTTTCTTTGAGGGCCCCGACATCAGCCTGGAGTTGCCTGGATTTGACCTCTTCCCTCTTGCATTGTTGTCGGAGGTCTTCTTCCTGACTTTCTTCCTCCTCGCCTTTCTCAATTGCTTTATTCCGCGCTATCTGACTCCTCATTTCCTCCACCTGTTGAGAAAGAATGTTTGCTTTGTCTTGTTCGGTCATAAATCTTCTCTCCAGTATGCCGTACTGATCCTCAGTCTTGATCAGATCTCCCTCAACAACTTCGAGTTGTTTGAGACGGGATTTGAGGTGCTCAATCTCAAACGTCAGCTCTTTGACTTTGTTATCGTCTCTCTTGAGGTGATCTGACATTCTTGCCAGCTCTGCTTTGATTGTGCTCTTCCCTGATAGCTTTTCTGCTTGCTCAAATCCATCCAGCTTCCTTTTCATTTGACAGATTGTAGAGTTGAGGTCTTTAGTTTTGTCTATTTCAAAGGTAAGCTGACTGCCTATCTCCGCCTTTTCGATGGTGAGTGTTTCGACTTTGGTTTCCATCTCCGATTTCAATTTCAAAAACTTTTTGCTTTCCTCTATGAGTTTTTCGGTCACTTCCATCACTTTACTCTGCTCGACTTTGAAAAGTTTACTCAATTCCTCATTCTTCTTCTCTTCGGACCTTATTCTTTCAACCAAGGTCTTCTGTTCTTCCATCAAGGCGACAGTCAGTGACTTAAGCTTGAGCAAGTCATCCTTGAGGTTCAGCTCAGACTTTTCTAATTTGAGTTCCGAAGACTCCAGCTCTTTCATCCGGATCCTGAGGGCTACAACCTCATCTGAAAGTTCTTTGGTCAGGCCTTTCTCTCGCTCAAGGGCAGCATTTAACTGCGCACACTCAGCCTTGCTTGTGCCAAAGGAACCCTCGAGTTTCTCTAACTCCATCATTCTTTTCTGAAGTCTTTCAACTTCTAGCTTGAGACCTTTACTCTTGGCATCTTCTTCCTGCAGCCTCTTTCTCAGCTCTTTATACTGATTTTCAGTCTTGGTGATTTCTTCGTCCTTTCCCTCCATCTCCCGAATGTGCTTCCTCAACGTCTCCAACTCTGCAGTCAAGTTGGAGTTTCCGCACTCCCCCTTGCTGATCTTTTCCCTCAGCTCTTGCAGTTCCTCCTCAGATTTCATTAAAACTCTGTTGGTTTCCTCGAGTTCTTCCACTTGATGCAGGATACCCAAAAGTTTTCCATTGAGCTGACGATTTTGTGTCTCCTCCGTGGCCAACTTGGCGCTCATCTCCTCGTGTTGTTGGGCGAGCCTGGCAGATTTCTCCTGCAGCTCGGCCTCCAGGTTTAGCACCCGGTGACCGTCTTCCTGAGAGCGCTCCCTGGCCTCGCTCAGCGCCTGGTCCCGCTGCTGCAGCTGCAGGCTGAGTTCCTGCACCCGTTGGCTCTGTTGGTCCATTTGTTCGAGGTGCTGCTGGCGCTCATTGACCAACATCAGCGCAAAGGACTTCAGCTTAACCAGCTCTTCTCGCAACTTTTCCAGACGTTTGGAGTGCTCCTTCTCTTTCCTCGCCTGGTAGGCCTTCTCGTTCTCAAGCAACCTCTTCAATCTAAAAGTAAAGAGAACATTTCAGGCGGAGATCACTTTGGTTTTTAATTGCAGATGGTCATGATATGAAAAAAAAACTGGAAAGAACAACATATGGTACACAGTATGCTGTGAAGGAAATGGTATGATAGATGAATTGAGCGCTTTTTGGCAGTCTCCTGACAACAGCATCCAAACACCCCTACTGTTTAAGCCCCATCACTGGGATAGAGAAAAAAAAATACAAACTGCGAGCCAAAGTTCAAACCTCCACCCCACCCCCCAAACTGAGCAGTCTTTCTTTCTCTTAGCTTCTTTCTATGCGGCTCATGCCCATACTTATTTCCAGCCCTGACAGAATGCATGCAAAGCAGAGTGAATCCAGAGCTGCATTTTTTTTTCCTGCGCACACCCTCCGAGACATGCTAATCCAGTGTTCAACCTGAACCTTTTTGCATGACCATTTTGCAATGAAAACCAACGTACTCAAGGCGCCAGCGCAGTAGAATAGACGGCGCACGAAGAGGCCAAAACAGCTCCCTCGGCGCTCAAACTACATCCATTAATCACTGAAGGAAGAGTAAACAAAAGACACCCTATTCTTACCCTCTGTGGATGCTCCAAGCTCAGCACATCACCGTTTTCTAGCAAAACCCAAGATTCCTCAAGACGGCTCGAGAAGCTGTGACAGCGAGAACAGCGACCTCCTTTCTTGCAGTCTTCTTCCACTGTCAAGTTTCATGCATGTTCAGAGGAGTGTGCAAGAAAAATGAATCCAACCCATCCACCAGTGTGTGAGGTCACCTCATTCATATGAGGCAGCAATGAGCGTGTGCGAGTGCTGCCCTACTGAGGACACAGGGGAGGGGGTGGGACCTATGCTTGTGGGAGGAGTGTTTTGTGTTTTGTATAATACCCCACCAAAATTTGCATGGCCACACGAAGCATTTTCAAGTAAAAGCATTTACACAGACATAGGCACAGATGGCTCCTCAGATGTCTATAAATGCAGGTATATTTCCAAGATACGGATCAAGCTAACAAAACACAATCAGCTTCACTGAAAGTTTTACTGCAGATTATATCTCCTAATTTCCTAGAGGGTATGAGATTTTTGGCTCGACAGACAGGGATATGAGGAGAAAGACTGCGCTGTCACCCCACAGTGGTCTGCATCTGGGCTGCTTTCAAGGGGAACAATTGATGAGGGAACCAGGCATGGATGAGTTGGAGAGGCTCTTCTGAAAGGGATTGTGATCCGAGACAATTCTGCAGCTAATCAGGCCAATGTTTGATTCATCTTATAGCAAACATACACAACCCATCTTATTCAGTTTCCAGCGAATGATTTGCCAGTTTTAAAGCTGCACAGATAAAATCTACATCACTTCCCATTACAGCGTTTTACTGCCAAGTGGCTTTAATAGCTGCGGAGCCAGCGAGTTCTCCGACTGCCGCTTTTAAAAATTCATATCAGCGCATTTAAAATGTCGGACGTTGATGGCAGAGGAATTGCCGCTCTTGATTTGCCTTAAGACGAAGGTCAAACTCATGATGTAAGTGCGTTTGGCTCCAGGTCGTGTTGGTGTCATTGTTAACTTTTGCCAAGTTGTGAAACAGAACTTAATGTGAAGCACAGATGACAAGCTGAGGCCGCTCAACCTTGTGTAATTATGAGTGAGCCTGTGCTTCGACAAATGCAGCTTTTCTTGCTCTTGTAACCAGCACTGCAACTCTCCCTTATTTTTATTCTGTCCCCCTTTATATTCTCCAAACATGCACACACCCACAAGCACACACACACTTAATGCAATGTCACATGAAAATTAGTTCTTCTTTGATTGTTTAGGTCATTTAGTAGTTTTGTTTATCTGGTACTGTTTTATCATCACATGTTGTATTTATTTTTGTTTGTTTGTTTCACTGATATCACTCAATCACTTATATTTCACTAAATGGATGTTGTGGGGGGGGGGGCATGTAAGTGAATGTTTCAGATTCTTAAGCTCCATAAGGTAGGCCTTGCCATACATTGTCATCTTAACCCAGGCTTGATGTGGAATTTTGTTCCAAGTCGGAGATCTGAGAACTGAAGACATCTTCTGCCAAGAAAATGTCAAAACACAGCGTTGCACATGAAGGACCTCCTGTCAGAGGAAAAACATGCTGTGTAAAGACTGATGTGGTGCTAAAGGAGGGGAATCAGACCCGAGGGCAGGCCACTGGTTCTGCCGGCGCTGTTTGGACTCGGCCTGCGAGCTGACAGATGAATAAAGTGTGTTTAGCTTTGTAATTGCAGGGAAACGATCGCCTTACATTCCCGCTAAAGAGCTGCATTTTTTTTCTCTTCCTTTTGCTTGACTTTTCACTCTGACAATCCTCAGAACAGGAGCCTCGATTTGCCAGTAATAATTACACACGCCAGCCTGCCACTTAGGTATGTTAACTGCCCGACATATGAATCGCACCGTCGTCTACGAAGTGTTTATGATAAAAGCTACCACGTCCGCGCTCCAACTGTGCCCAGGCTTTGCATTCCTGCAGATACTTGGCACGATACCCTTGACTCTTCTCTCCACACTCCTTATTGAAGTGGCTGGAGGAGACCCGGAGGAAATACATGACAACAACGTGGTCGTCTCTGTAAAGGCTGCGGACATGTGCCCCCAAAATATGTTGTGCACTGACAAATGTGGCCGTCCCGCATTCTGAAATGTGTTTCTCCATGTATCCATCTCCACCGGAGGTAATCTGCTGCGAGCAGGTGTATCGAAACCAAAGTGAGGTCATCTTCCCCACCGTCTCAGCGTTTCAGCCAAGGGACCTGCTGGAAACTACCTGGCATAAGCAACAGGTCATCTCCTTTCATGCAGAGCTAGGATCAAGTGAGCATGCTGCGCATGCCAGAGTGACACGACGAGTCCAAGTCTTTATTTCCAACCTAAACGTTAAGAGCGTCGTTCATATTCACTGCATTTAAACAGGACACCCTGAAAATGAAAGCCTGGAATCACATCAGTGTGCGACAGGACATAAAAGTAAATGGAAAGTAAAAAAACATATATTCAAACTATTAAGTTTCTAAAAGCCAAATGATTCACCATGCAGAGGCACTTTCTATTGTACATTTATGATGACAGACTTCCCATCTTATGTAACACCCCGCCCCAAAAGAGAAGCTGTATTATGCAGATTAAGTTTTGTGCTGCTTTCCCAGCATCTTCTTGTGTAAATGCAGCACAGCTGTCATGACTGTGAATTAGCTGTCACGCTCCGTTTCCTGTGTCTCTCTAAAAAAAAAAAAAAACAAGCTGGAGAAAGCCTGGGAGTCGGTTTCTCTACGTGTTGCAACTGTTGGTATCGGCTTGGTAAATAGCTGACCTCAGACACTGAAGAATTCTCTCGCTTTCAATGCAATCTAATGTTTTATTGGTGTAAATGTAACCAGAAATACTTCACTGATGACAGATAGAGAAGAAAAAAATCTAAAAACAATGTTATTTTTTCCTTGTAAGGTCTCTGCACACACACAACCATGCCAATCGGCAAATTACGAAAAACCGCTTTGACCTGGGAGTAAAAACGATTTAAAAAAAACAATACAATTAGCGCAATTTAACGTAGCTATCCGTTAAAAGGGGCCTTTGTGTGAGAGCGTGTTAGAAAAGCAAGAAAATAAATGACCCAACAAGCAGTGGCCAATTAAAGCCTATTATCGGGAAGCATGTTAATTAGTCAGTAGGGCCTCCATCCGTTCTCATACACATTCAGAGCACCGCTACACACTCAACACCGAGCCTGTTTGATCTGAGTGAGGCCCCCTAGCTGTCGCTACAACCTCTCCTCCCTCACCTCCTCTTGACCAGGGAGTCTGTTTCGGGACCCCACTAGTGACCTCGCTGCACAAATGATGTCATGGGAGAGTTGCTTCTCTGGGAAGTAGCTCCGCCTCCTACCTTCCCCCGACCCCTGACCTTTTCTTTCTGGCACGGGAAAAAAAAAAAACTTGGGTAAAACAGACTAGTTCTTATATTGTCCCAAAAGCAAAATTGGATTCACAGCAGTTATGAATGTAGAACACAACATTGGGAACACAAGACATCACATACAACCTGACTTGAAAACAAAAAGGACCAAAAATGACCCTCACCTCTCTCTCTCCTGCTCCAGAAGGTTTGTGAAGTCGTCGCTTTTGTTCATGTAGTCGGCGTGTTTGCGTTTCTCCGTGTCCAGCTCCTGGACGGTGTGACGGTGGCACTTTTCGGCCATCAGCAGCTGTCCCAGCATCCTCCTGTACGTCTCCTGATGCTTCTCCTGCAGCCGCTCCAGCTGAGGAAAGGGCACAGCAAAGACATGGTGTCACGCAGATAGGAATAGGATGAAAGCTGAACTGTTGAACTTCTTGCAAGGCAAATGAACAAACACATAGCCACACTATTTATTTTGAGACGCGGCTGGCAAAATAATAAAATCAATTCAAGTCAATGGCACATTTGTTGTTCTAAAAAAGAATCACATTTCAGATTTTACCCCACAAAAATATAAAATATAGTGTACAGAAGGTTTGTCGTGACTGACCTCAACCAAAGGCTTCTGGTAGACGCTGTTGCTGTGCTGCGACTCGGTTCCTGTGATGACGCCGTCCCTCTGCAGGGCCTGGAGTGCTGAGTTTGGGGCCGCAGAGCCATAACGTGACTCCATGACCTCTGGGGGAGTCGGTTTGGACTTGAGCATGTAGATAACATCTTCTCTTGCCTGCAATGAAAATGTTTTATAAATCTTTTTTTTTTTAACTTATACCCTGCAGTCTTACTAGGACAGAATGCTTAATGAGCTTTTTTCTTTTTTAATCTATTTGATAGATTTTTTTACTCTTTATTTATAAATTCAGCATACACACATTACTAATATGTAAAGCCTCACAATGTGTCTGAAGAGAAAAGGAAACAAATGTTGGTTAAATTCCACTTTAAGCCACTAGGTGAGGCTATAGGGCACGGTTTGTGTTCACCCTAGTCAACATGAGGAAGTTTCCTTTTTTTGACATAATCCTCTAAGCTCTCAAGTGTAGTTTTTTTACATTGCTGCACTGCCTTCGAGAGATCCAAGGTCATAAAAACAACACATTTCAGTGAGGAGCCACATCCAACCTGGACTTCTCCCTCCATGATGCCGAGCAGCTTAAGCAGGTCCTTCTTGGGCAGGTCCATGAGGTCCTCTTCTTTCATTCCATCATCAGGCGAATCCATCCGTTCCTTCTCTCCGTCTGAGATCACGGCGACCTGCACCTGGTCCTCCACTGCCGTCGGCTGAACTTTAGCCTTCAGTTTCTTCACTGGCAGACCCAGCTCTGGTTCTTGGCTGATGACATGGTCAGCTTGCGGAACTCCGAGCACTCCTTTGGCCCGGTTCTCCACCCCGTTGCTTTTGGATCTCATGATCTACCTGCGTTTAAAACAAAAACAAACAAAAAAAAAAACAGGAAGTCGTTTTTTAAAATCAAACAACATAAACCTTGAATTCTTGCGTCCTCGCTGCCAGTCAGGATCTGGCTGTGAGACGGAGAATATCACTCTAAACATCTATTTCAGAGGAGAATGACTCTCTAATTCCTCCCAATTGCTGCCCTGCTGAGCTACATTAATCCGGTGACGTGCACACATGCAGCTCCTGATCTGCAATAAATATCCATTACCCGCGACTCCGTGTTTGTGTGTTTGTGTTTTTATGAGCGTGTATGAGTGCGCATTCCTGACACGCCCCACTTTCTCACAAGGCTTGTGTGTCCCATGAGCGTTGATCGCCTTCAAGCACATTTATGGCACTCACGGGTGCGCTAACCGCCTCTGCTCCACATCCTGAAAACAAATACAATGATGTCTCGGCCTGAGTTGAATCTGATACACGTGAATCACTTGTGAATATGTGAGTTATACACCGACGGTGCATGCGGTGATTGGCATTTTGATCGATTAAACGTGACAGAAACCGAGTTCGCCCAAAGATAAATCAGCCTCTAAGTCTTGTCTCCCTGTACAAATGTGTTGAGGTGAATGTGACGGCGCGCAGGAGCGCTCACTGCTCATTTCTTTCAGATATGACATCAACCGGCTATCATTTCCAAGCAGCGAGCAGCCTCTGACCCTCAAAATCCCGAGTGTAGCACCTTGGTGATGTCATGGCGCTCCGGCCTGTGAGTCATGCATTCAGACATCCTGAGAAAATTCACAGGAATGAGTAATAAAAGCACGGGTGGACTGGAGGCACGCAGTGACATCCATGTTGGACACGGACAGCAGGCTCATGTGCATTGAGTAGTTTTGTCTGAGAATACAAGATCAATTAGCTGAAAGGCAATAAAGGCGAATGGCCCATTACAGAAGAGCAAGTAAATGGTCCGAAGGGTTTTTAACGTGGGTCTATCAGAGGATTCAGTTCACATCGGGGGGAAATGTTTATCTTCCTTAGCCTCAGCGCTCGGTGAAGTAAAGACGCCAGTGGATGCTAATGACGCTTAACACCAGCCTCTTTGAATCCCACCTGCTTCCCAGAAGGAAAAAAAAAACAAAAAACGTCTGAGCTCATGAAGGCAGGGGAGAGCGAGATAACAGCAAAACCCATCCCTCAGTTCAAACAGAGGGACAGAAAGATCTGATGGGCCTACAACATTAGGAACGTTCCTTATCTCGGCGAGAGGGGTTCATCGAGTGCACGCGCCGGCTCCGAGGGGAGCCGGTTCCCTGACTGGAGATTAATTGCCAACTCCTCCGAAGCCGCGAGTTTTAGCTGCAGGCTCACTATCGCCGGGGTCAAATGTCACAGCACAGCAGCGTAAAAGCGTATCGTGGAATACATCCCGGTGCAGAATAGCTTGAATTCCCAGAGAAATGCCCCGTGTTGGGCTGCAATAAGACACCTGCGTGGCAAAATACTCCACGGTGCACGCAGAGCTGCAGGTAAACGCTGAGTTGAGGCCGAGCGGTCTATTTTTAATATCTTGGGCTGATGCCACGGCAATCCAGTGAGGATACAGTAACTGCACACCTCGAGTTGAGGCGTTGCTCCCGGTCTAAGGGCAGAGCAGTGGAGAAGCTGAAGCTTGAGGAGAATGCGTGGCTGCACAGTCCAGCTCCATTCATCATAGTGTAAACCGACCCGAGTCGCTGTCGCAGACGGGTATCATTTGATTCAACTCCTATAGGACCTAAGGATACAGTCTGAAACCAAAAACAAAAAAGGAGGGAAAATGTGGACACATGCATTGTTCATGGTCAGTGTCTTTTTTTACATGTACTTGCTATAAACTGTTTCTCTTAGAAAGGTAATTTCCCACCACTGACCGGGCAATATGTTATGATTGCAATTCCCATTTTTAATCAGATTTTGTCACATCTCTACTTTCACTGTTGTGATAACTGAAGCCTTACTAATATTGGCAACATTTTATAATAACGACACACTTTTGGCAGTTACAAATGTTTTAGTAAGCGCTTCTATCATGTGTTTATTGGTGGTGTGTTCATACTTTATAAGTGATGGATTGGGGTTGGCGCTAGGGGTTCAGCCGGAGGAGATACTGAAGCTCCACGATAACGCGTACGGTTGACGGTCTCGGGATTACGGCCAGTTCCCAGGCTGATACTGATTTCTCGTCCTTGTTCGACGCGACGTCCTCACCAGCCTGCTACCGTTGGCAGGCCTTTGATCGGCCTTGACTGGTCACCAGACCTGAGTGAGACAAATTCCCCAAGGCAACAAATGGGGATTCCAAGCCTGCCTTGTAGCCCGACATGCATCAGTGCCAGTTGTCCATATGGAAAATAGAGCAGTGTTAACAGACTGACGTCCTTCTTACAAAACCTGCCACAATGCACGCGTGCACACACGCAAACACACATGGCATCTGAGTCATTACCACAATGTTACTGATCTCCCAGTATCCCTTGTAGATTGTCAAGAAAAGAAATAGTGGTCTAATGCCCCGAAAGGCCCTTGAGCCCCAGTCGAGGCTTGATCCTAAATTTAAATCAGGGCCCCAAATCTATCCCATGGTCCAGCTGTCACGTGTGTCGGTATTTATAAGTCCTAACGATATGCATGCCTTCATTCCAACGTGAAAAAGGGGCTTCAGAGATTCGCCATTGGAGACTTAGTTTTTCAGCACTGCTCATGATACCACTTATAACACTGGTTTTAATTCAAAACAAACACGTGGAAGATCCAACAAAGCTGTAAATAGACGGCTAAATGTGCTGCTTTTGGGGATCTATGGCAATTTCTTTGGGATATTCAATCATGAGAGGCAGCCCCACTGGTGTGAGCGATGGAAAATAAAGATGTGAAAATGTGTATCGCGTGAGTAAAGACAGCGGCTGCAATTAATAACAAGGTAAAAAGGACAAATGATGTGTTTACATGCGTTTAGTCCAGGGTGACTAAATAAGGAGCGGAGAAAAGCCTTTTTGCACGCAAGCATTGGCAACCCGTTGAGCAAAAAGAACGCCGGTAGACTTAAGTTGCGGCCGAGAAGCTCTTCTGTCCTGAAAAGAATAACACGCCATCCGGCCAAGATCTGTGAAATCCAATCAAAGCTGCAGCAACAGATGAGTTTGGAAGCTGCGGCTCAATCCGTGTGATATTGGATGTTTTGTGAGCACCGATTGCAGCCAGCCCGAAGGATTTTGATGGACAGTCTGTTCCAGCAGAGACAGCCACTGACCCGCAGGGTCAAGTTTTACATAACTGCCATGTTCAAGAGGGTTTTATCCAGAGAGGTAGGCCAAGATCTTCTCTCGGATAGCAACAGTGACTCGAGACTCAACTTCTCCCGAGCTGTTTTTCCAGTAATACTAAACCAAAGTATCAAAAAAAGCCCGTCTGGACAAAACCCAAACATCTGGAGCATGTCATACTGTAATGACAGCATTTATTAATATCGCTTAGTGACACTCACTCGCCGTCATGTCACGCTGGTGTAAAATTAGTTTATGGGCGTTGCATTGTGGTGTTCTCCTGATGTCAAATAAACCTGAGCCGCTCACTGAAGCCGACTCGAGTTTCACCAACAAGCAGTCTGCAGAGACAGTTGGCTCTTCTCCTCACACATTTCCTCACATTAATAGTTTACTCTCCGGCGTTCCTTCGCACACAGCTCAGGTATTTCCTCAATTAGTGACTTATAAAATATGACTTAGTTTTAATAGCTGTGCTGGGGGAGGTTCGGTGTTGACCTTTGAAATGTTTTTACTAGCACGTGCCTTCCCTGCATAAATCTGTCGCGGGGGCAGAAAACTGCAATCTTTTCAAATGCGAGAATGCATCATGAATATGGATGCGTGGAAGGAGCATAATTTGTTCGTACAAACCCGAAGGAAAGAAAAAATGCAAACACATGTTTTAGCTGCAGTCTGATAGAATATGTGATTCTCCTCCCCGTCTGTTGTGCAAAGTTAATCAGACAGTTTGGGAAATCATCAATTATTCCGTGGCCTTTAAAAGTCACATCGGCTCCCTTAGCAACACCACTTTTACGTCATCTCTTCAGAGCGTGCGTTGTTTTAAAGGCTGCCTATCAAGTATGACTGCCGGCATGCGTGGTTATCATCTTCATGGCATGGACACGATGGCGGAGATCGAGTTCTGGTCTTGTCTATGAATAGCAACGACAGGCCAAGGTAGGGACGAAGCCGAATAAGATATGACACAATGTCACCGGGTCAAGTGCGTCCCAGGCCATTTTTCTGAATTCCAATGGCATCACAATTCCACCGATGGTGGATAATGGGCTTGAATCCCTTGTGGAATTAGCAGTTGGTGCGTCAAGGCTTTTATGAGGTTTGTATCTGTGAAACGTTGAGACCCCTTCCATCAAAGAAATTCAGATTTCACATTATTCGTCACCTGTGATCAAAGTTCAGTGTGCCGCGTGGTTGGTTGTCTTTTGTAATTGCTGCATTCAAACTCTAAATCATCTTTGTCACAGATTCACATCTCTACAGCCTTTTCTAGACCCTCTTTGCTGAATGACCCTTGCATGTGTAATGCTCAACGTGTTATTTGTGAGAAAGTACAGAAATCACCAGTTGAACCTTTGGTCACAGTCTGCCTGTCACTCGCACTAATTCCAGCAGCTTGCTGCAGCGCAAAGCCACACCTGCGCTCACTCAGCTAATCAGCGCACCTGTTGGCCGTCCCCTGCAATCAGCCCCACAAGCGCAACGCATTGATTCCAGGTAGATTCTCTTTTTTATGTTGCGTGGCACTGGTAACTGAAAGAAAAATAATTCGCTAACAGGATTAATAAAGATTGTCTTTCATGGCGAATTCGGCAAGTCTGTAAATGAAAAGGACCAGATAGTTGGGCATGCATCACAAGACCAGTCAGCAACTGACATTGGAAAAGCTGCTACAAGACTGTGAAACACGCAGCCCTCGCAGCCTCCACTTCTTCTGGCTGGCTTCAGCACGCCTTAAGTTCGTCACTGAAGCTCGCACCAAATTAGCAGACAGACAATTTGCCCAATAATCTTCTTTATCTGACCCAAAACCCTTGTATTGAAACGTTGTCTGTGAAACGGCAAACGCGCCACTTGATGTGAAGGGAGAGAAATGACTCGTCTGCATGTCAAACAGCAAGGTAGACGCTGGTCTATGATCATCTCTCGGTCGAGGGCAGAGTTCACGTCGTCTGCTCTGATCAACCCTTTGCCATCAGCCGGGCAGCTGCTTTTAGACCCCCTCGTTAACTGGATAGCAATGCGGGTCTGTCAGTGTTTAGGTTTGCCACTGAAATCCAAAAGCCTAAATACAGACCGGTGAGGACAGACGAACATCTCAGAAGGTAGCGGAGCCTCAAACTACAGCGAAAGGCGAGATCCTTCCCCGTCCCAGTGGCTGAGCTTGTCGTTAGGTGGCGGGCGGAGACGTGCAATCATACGTCTGCTGCGGATGCCTCGGTCACGTGTCTGCCAGTGCGTTAACGCTTGACAACTCTGTTGGGTTGAATTATACGTTTCTGCTCCGCGGGTTTGTTTTGGGACGTTGTGAGTAAACACATCACGCGCTGGTGTGCTTGGAAGGACGGCGAGATATTCAGTTCACCACATTATTTCACGTTCTCATCAACATCACCGCCGCCCATTGTCATTGGGTTCCTCTTCGAGGAGCGTTTTGGACTGTTGAGGCCACGTTCTTTAGCCTGTGGGAACATGTAGAGAGCTGGTATCGGGGGCCAGCGAGTGGACTGAAATGCTTTTGAATCACCAACCAATCATCTCCTTAAAGCACAGCGACCTGATGTCTTTATTTCAGGAAATATCTCCGTAATTACAAGCTGCCCCCACTCCCTCTCTCTCGCCACCACATCTGTGACATCACTGACCGGGTCATCTTCGTCACACACCAGCTGTGTGTGAAGAGTCACCGCCAAGTCAGACGAGATGAAAGGAGATTGAGGGTGGAAATATGGCCGAGTACAGATAAACTGTCCCCCTCTGTGGAATTCTAACTGCCTCCCCTGATGTGTTGTGTGTTTTCTATGCCTGTGTGTGAGATACACAAAGGCATAACAACACAAAGAACTTGTCCCAGTCTTCCTAAAATTACGAAACGTCAAAAACCAGATCGAGGACGGCGGTAGCGCCGTCTCACTTGCCCACATATCAGATGATCTGGAGAAGATCCCGGGTTACCATGGATTTAAGGCCTTATTTTTAAACTGAGGGAACACGGGTTAACAGTGCGACTGCTCTGCAAAATCTCCCAATGTGTCCAGACTGCATTTTTGGAATTCAAGCAGAGGCCCTTATATACGACTGGAAGCTGTGCATGTGTCTGTGACAGCTGCTGCTGCTGCTGAGGCCCAGCAGACTCCCGCGGAACCCGCCGACTGCTCCTTCTCCCACCATCCAGTGTTTGTTTTTATCCACACATACATATCCACCAATGAAATGGCCCGCATGGGCACTTGAACACCCACAAAGATAGCAAAGGACGGCTGGTGCAGTTTATAATGTGCATGAGGTTCAAAATGTCAAGCAGAAGGGTGATGCTGGCAAAACCCCATTTGGTCGGTTCTTTTTTTGTATTTGCAGCTCTTAATTATTTTTTGCACTGCATATAAGTGTCATTTTCCAATTTGGATAGTTGCTGCGATCTTTTAATATAAATGTTTCTAATATAAGTTGGAAATATGACAGTAACACAAATATGATATACTGAAATCTTGCTATCCATCTTGCCAAGATCCCCAAAAAAACTTTTTTTAGCCTGTCGCAATATTTCACTGGATTCCAATACCTTACAGCTTTGTTTCAGTTCTGACGAAACCAGGAAGAAACTGCTGCAAAAAACTTTGAAGAAGAAAAAGCTGCTGAACAGGTTGGAAGGAGTCTAAGGGCTGCAAAGAAGATTGGTTGCAGTGACAGTTTTCTCAAAAGCAGATGAAATTGTTCTTTAAAACGACCAAATAGGAATTCTCAACCTGACTTAAATTTCAACAACCAATCTGACTGGCCCACTTTATTGTATCCAGCCTCCTTTTACTGTTCGACTCCTCTTTCCCAACACTCTCTACAGACACTAGATAAGGTAACCATGCTACTAGAAGACCATGTCAAAAATGTTTTTCACCTGGTATGCAAGTCTAAGCGCAACCTGTCCCCCTGCAGGTTTCTCCACGACAAGTTGCGCTTCTGACTGCTCTCGCTGCAAAACAACAATACGTCACCTTCTGCATGAGCAGCAGCCCGAGTGACACAGCCTCATTTTAATGTCATGAGGTAAGCGCGGTGACACACTGCGTGCATATTATCGACGCCGCCTCGGCAAACACCCAAGTTGAGCTATAGCCTGGTTTCTGTTTGAAGAGGGAGCAGATCATTGATTTATGGGTAAGACGGCCCTCACTCACAAGCGGACTGATAACATGCGCGGCTTTGTCTTGCTGGTGTTGGCAATTTGCCCACTGAAAAGTCTTCACAGGGATTTGCAGAGCCGGACGGGGGTGAGCTTTGATAAGGGCCGGAACAAGCGCAACAAACGTTTACGCCCCCCCGCCCGCCCGGTCTCTGGGTCTCTTTGTGCGAGCGCTGATATCACTTGCGCGCAGAGGGAACATCAGCTGGAGAGGGTGGGAGGCGCCGGGAGAAGAGGAAAGGGCGAGGCTGCGACCCCTGATACTGACGGAAGGGATCTTGACAGCACTGTGCAAGTCGCACCTGCGTTACATTTCCCCCCGCTGAGGTTGAGGCCAAGACCGAGACGCGCCTCCTACTTCCAGTTGACAGCGGCTGGAAGACGTGCGCCTTGACAAACGGACACTGTGCGTCCCCCTTGCGGCA
Organism: Nelusetta ayraudi; assembly: GCF_046127955.1. Taxonomy (NCBI): domain Eukaryota; kingdom Metazoa; phylum Chordata; class Actinopteri; order Tetraodontiformes; family Monacanthidae; genus Nelusetta; species Nelusetta ayraudi. The sequence goes on from NW_027466071.1 coordinate 548,834, forward strand.
GAAGGCGGATGACTTCATGCGTTTGAAATGGAATTTCATCTCGGTTTCATTGCCGTCCATAAATAATCCCGACCAAAGATGTAATCTCCCCCCGACCCCCCACCCTCCCGTGAAGCTTGTGAGGACGCATGTTGAGTAGTGGTGTGTATTTCCAGTCGGCGTCGTGCGCGTGTGTAGAGTGAGACGAGTGTTGAGAGCTCAGCCTCCCCGCATGCACAATATCGGTGGCTGCTGGTGCAAGTGTGCGTCCAAAAGTGAGCGGACAACCCATCAGGACGACAACTCCTGTCTGGAGGCCACCGTCATGGCTTTGTCCTCCCACGTCTCGAGCACAGAAAGGCCCTCACATGCAGTGAGTGAGTAAATGACGTGGGATTCATTGAGTAATGTTTGATTCATGACCTTCGCCAACTTGCGCACGCGCTGCCACAATGCCAGATTGTGCCGCCACTGGCTGCTGCCAGAGTCGTCCCTTGTGCTCAAGTGGGCAAGAAATTTAATGTGATGCTCATAAAAGAAAAGAAGAAAAAAGTCCACATGATTTGAACGTATTGAAGTGGAGCTGAATGAAGAGGGCTTCAGTCAAGAGTCTTTTCATTCATATGGTGCCTGACGGTCCAAGAGGGGCGCTCTTCACTCTTCTCTCTCAACAGTCCCATTTGTCGGCTGCCTGAACTGATGACGCTGACCAGGAATCTTGTGCACTTCACTCATGCAGCAGCAACTTTCACTTTTGCCTAAAACACGTGTTGCTCATTGACTTTTATGAGGTGTTGTAAAACAATCGGAAAGTCGCGCTCACTTACCTGTTGGTGCGTCGTCCCCAGCGTCAGCCAATCAACATTCACGGCAAGAGTAATCCTAAAAAAAAACACTCACACAGCCAAGTCTCCTCTGACTTCCTCTAACTTGTGTGGCTCACTTGAGTTTGTGTGTCCTGGCTACTGAGTGGAGCCAAGAGCCATGCTCTGCTCTCACTCTCTCTCTCTCTCTCTCTCCTCCTGCTCCCTCGGGTCAGAGAGGGAATGGCAGCGAAGCAACAGCAGAGCACAGTGACTCCCCTATCTCCCTCACCCTCCTCCCTCCTTCACTCCCACAGCCTATCCACTTCTGATCTGCGCAGCGAGCCTTGAACACACCTCTCATTTTCCTTCCCTCCTATCGCTCCCAGAAGTCAGTGGACGATGAGAGTGCAAGAGTAAAAAGGGCGGGAGGAGGGTGAGGGGTCGGAGAGTGGGCTCGGCATTATTTGCCTCCCACCCAGTGGCTGAAAAGGGGCCGTTGCCCGGTGAGGAGAAAGACAGAGGTGCACTGTGACGTCCCTTTTTGTCACGGAAGGTGGGGGTGAAAGCAGGGGTGCAGACCTTTTCACTTGAAAACATCCTCTATTGTCCCTCTCTGCTCTTTTTGGCGTGAGGCAAAAAGGCCTGGGCTAAAAGCGTCCTTCTATATTTAGCTCATCCACTCCTGTTAACATGAGCACCGTTGGATGGTTTTGGCCGGTGCCAGTTAGAGAGCCAGCGCTCCTCGCTGACCTTCGCTGACAGCTGAACTGTGTCATTCTACAATGCTGGGAAAGTCCGGTGACAGCCGCCACCCAAGCCCTGACTGTGACCACCAATTGCTGACTTAGGAGGCCTGAGTGTGGCCAACCTCTGGCACCAGGAATGACTTCTTGGCACGGCTCGCAGAAAACAAGGCCTGCACAAAGCCCAAGGACTGCGGTTTTTTACGCTCCGGATAAATCGGAACGGTAAACTTCCTGCACGGGGAACTGTTGTGATGTGCAGCAGAAGTATTAGAAAGTAAACACACCTCAGCTGGATTTGCCTGTTTTTTTTAATCGGTGGACATTCGGCCCTTTCTTTAAAGCACATACATAGCTGTGTTTCCATTACCACTAGAATTGCGCAAAACCTAAATATCGCAATAAAAAACTGCTGATGGGAAAACCTCTCAAATATCGCTGAGAGGTTTTGACGCTTTCATGAGGTGGTTTTTTCAGATGTATCCATATAGAAGTATATATAAATGTATCATGGAAACACTTTTTTCGCATTTATACGTCACCGGACCCGACGTACGAGGTCACGTGACCAGTTCACTTCAAGTGAAAATGGCGTGTTGCGTTTGGATGGAGGAGGAGACTGAATATTTTTTACAATTAAGGGTTTGCTTCTTGACAGCAAACAAATGCAAAAAAACCACAAACAAAGGTAATATGTACTTCACATCGTTTAATGGAAACACCTGCAAACCGCAATTGTACTTTGTGGACATTTGAGAAATATCACTTTTATTTTGTGAAAAACTGTAACGGAAACAAAGCTTATGAGACAATTAAAGTTGAAAATTTTGTTTGAACTGCTGCTTGTTGATGGATTAGGCATGTACAGAAGAGCACTTGGAAAGTTTGGAAACCACTGTTCCACACTACAGACCACAGCGAATTTGATGCACATAAGCAAATTGTACATTGTTCAGTGGATGAAATAAATAAATGTTTCATTTTTGGGGAGGTAATATAAATACCACTATGCCAAAAGCAGCACAGGAACCAATTTAGGTGGGTTCAAGGGTTGCCATTGTGGTGTCCGGCGCAGATTTTTGAGAGTAATCAGTCGTCTTGGTGGAGGCAGCCTTCCGACCCCAAGCAATTGTCTGGTTTGCCTACACCACTGGAACTCCCCCTGCACACAGGCCAGTAGGTATGGTGAAATAGGGAAATACACCTTTTCAAGTGACAGTTGGAAGGGCTCATAGTTTGGTCACATGAAAATTGCAGTTTTTATCAGCAAAACTGACTAATATTTAACACGTCTACAGGTAAATCTGCTAGTTTTGACAATATTTAAACTGCTGGCCCACAGGCCAAATGTTGCAAAAGGCAATAAAGAGGAAAATGCCAGGGCAAGTCAGACAAAATAGAAAACCCCACCTAACGCTTGGATCATACGTTGCTACTAGGAAAGATTTATCTGCATCAACACAGCAAAGGCTATGTTTGCACAGACTGATTCTGATAACGTTATGGCCACCGTCCCATATGAAAAGACTTGAGAACAAACATTGCTCACAGTTCAAGACAAGTATGTTAGAACCTCGTGGTGGGTAGATTTTTTTTCTCCTCCTCCGTTATGCATCAATTGGGCATGGGAATTATTTTCCAGAGAGTGCCCGAAATTGTCAAATATCCTTCATTCAATTGCCGGGCAGTCAGCAAACGTTCACCATGGCTGTGCAGGAACGCCTGAAGGTGGGATTGTTTATGCTCGGGTAATTTCAAAAGTCTGTCGCGGTTTTTCAGTTTTTTCCCACAGTGCAATCACAGCTTTCTAGTCCTAAACATTGTTCAATTCGAAAAGAATTTTCCATATTGGGATAGACCTGCAGAACTGTCACCTACCTTCAGCGACATGCTCCGTGGTTCTCATTGAGATGGGCTTTGCGAGTTACACACAAACATTCGTATTACATTTTCTTTCAAAGCACAGCAATGTTCTGAATGTGGGGAGCGCCTTCCAGGCTCGACTTGTCGTCCGCGTCTTGTCACTTAGGGGAAGCGCTATCGAACATGACGGGCTTATCAGCTGATGGAAACCAATCCGCAACAAGCCGCGCAGACCTGACAGATAAACCCGACAAAGAGTTATGCAAGACGTGCATGCACACTTCGGCTTGTCATGCAGATCCAACCCAGCAGCACAGTCATCCCTGGATTGAGTGGGTGTGGGAGGCTGATGCAATGATTTGTTAGATTCAACGAAAATCCCCTTCTGAGCGAACAGATTTTTTATTTTATTTTTTCACACATGAACAAATGAACGTACAAAGCGTAAAGTTGAGCTGACGACTCAAGTTCGCCACCTCTGAACAAGTCAGTTGTACCGCGTGTGACACACACAAAATCCATCCAGACGCGCACGCAAGCGGAGTGCATTTGTTGGACAGACGCCCTCCGCCCTATGAACCATCCCTACTTGTGGTATCGCAGAGGAACTTCTGTCCAAACTGAGGTCATGGGAAGTGTATCTTGAATGAGGGCCATGATTCCCACACCCAAAATGAAGTCATGTGGTGGGGTGCAGTGAGAACGAGGTTTATTATGCTTTCTGTGTGCACGTATGGTGCCCACAGGATGTTGGACGTTGTCTGATTCCATCGGGGGCCTGGTGTTACAATCCTAGTATAAATTTTGGCCGGCCCAAATAGCTGCTATCGCCTCACTCCTGTGTGAATTTCACGCCGATTTAATGAATGCAACGAGGGCCGTGAGAATCGAGCTCCAACATCGATCTGCACAGAGGAAAAGTCAGACAAACGTTTTAACACAGTTACTCGCCTACGTGCCTTCAATTTGAAGTTTACGCAACGTATCAAAAGTCAGTTTTTTCTAGCCAAATTTCACTAGTTTTTCTTTGTGCTTTAAATGTATTTGCAATTACTTTTTTCATATCCTAATGAGTCCCTCATAAAAATGAGTAGGAGGGAGAGGGAGCCAAGTCAGATGATGAAGAAAGCCAAATGACCTTTGCATGCACACACACACACACACACACTTATACCTTCAGTTTCTGCAGATCTCTCTCTGTTACGCAACTGTGTTATCACGTACTCCTAGCCTAGCAACATAACAGAGCTTCTATCCAACGGTAGTGCCTGTCGTCAAAACAGTCCCTCAACGTTAACAGACCTCCATTCACATTCACAATCTCAGCACAGGCACTTCCTCAGGGTCTCTCCTCTGTCATCCTCACTTTCGCCAATGCTGATAGACTCTAATGAACTGTCGAAGCGTGACGAAACATCAGGTCGACGTGTTGTTCCCAGCCTGAAGCCACCGAGAGATGAAAGATGAAAGAGTATTTTTAGAGGGAAATGGAGCCCAAAGTAATGTAATGGAGAAGAAGAGAAGCACATGTAGATTTAAGACATTGTTTATGCTTGGGGCGGCCCGTGCAGACAGAACATTTTTAAAAGGCATTTTGACAGTTTGGTTAATTAATTGTATTGACTCTGCTGAGTGTTAGATAAGAGCCCTAACACATGTCTTGAGTTTCTGTGATGCTAGACGCACCTGCAGGCCGGTTAGTTTGATTTGACGTAAAGCTAAATCCACAGTTTAAGATTACAACATTTTCCGTTTACATGTCACAGGGTCGCTGTGACCCTTAGGGGCTCACAAGACATCAAGGTCTGGGATGCGTAAAGGAGTAAAGGCCTGATCAGGGAGGAAGTGGGAGGCCTCTATAGCACTGGCCCATGTGGAAGGAAATCTCAGGCTGAGGCCTGGGGACAACCCATTTCCAAAAGTGGGGAAAGGGAGAAGAGAACCATAGTTCAGGAAGACACAAATGAACCCAGAGGAGCGAGAGCAGTGGAGCTAGGATCCCAGGAAGCCTGGACAAGATGGGATCTCCTGAAGAGGAAGCTGGCATAGCTATGGAGGCTCTTTGCCACTTTGGATCTTCTTCCTGCTCAGGGCTGTCCATTGACAACCTATCAAGCCCAAAGAATCTGCACAAATGCGGCATGAGAGACGAGCCAATGTGCAAGCTCTGTGGAAAAAAACGGAACTGTGGCACACATCTACTGTCAGGACGCAATATCCACATATATACAGGTGGCAGCAGGACAGTGTGCTACCCGTGCTCGCTGCACCCCAGAGCACGCCAACTCATGGGCAAGTCACCACCTGTAATCACGAGTGAGCGCCAGTAACCATCTGACTACACAACCTCCTGGCTAAAGGCTACAGTCATTATGTAATGACAAAGAGATGAAGCATCACAAGATGGATATAAACATCACAAGGATTCAATAGATCTAAGGACCTCAACACACGGTTTTGTTTTGTCATTTTAATCTTTACACAGTTCAGTATGAACACTGAGCTAACTGGCTGCTACTTCTTTTCATACTAAATGATTAGTCTTTAAAAACAAACATGTTAGTGTAGGCTAACTAATTGCACGCATTACATTGACGGACAACTCACAATTACTAAGAATTTATTGTAGAAATTCTACAATATATTTTATGTTGTTTAAAATCATAAAAAAAATAATAATAATAAATGTCATGTATTGTTATTTTGTTGCTGTCCCTGTCTTCCCATTTTATTAAAAAAAAAAATAAAAAAAAAAGTACTCAATTTTCACAGACACATTACTTTCAAAGGGCACCAAGAATTTCATGGCAAATTGGTTACAACAGGGCCTTCATTATGAAAGTACTACAATTTGGGTCATGTGGTGTTCTACAAAAAAAAAATATTTAGGTCTGACAGATGATTAGATATAATTAGAGTTTGGGTTTCATAACTTCCAAAAAAATAAATAAATTCTATCAACTCTGACATGTTGTCACAATTTGCAAGAAGAATCAAAATGACATTTTGCAGTAGTTTGGTTTAATCAAATCAGAACAAAACTGCATCATCTTCAAGACACAAAGATGTGATAGAATTCATTCAAATTGATGCATATTTCTTTTAACAAACTAAGTTTCTTATGTTGATCAAAAAGTGTTCTTTAGTTGTACAGTCATAGTATTTTCTGTTACGTAAAGCATCACATTATTAAAATACTTTGCCAAGTAAAAACCAAGTGGACATTCATAAGGGTAAACATCTGGATTCACTTTTTGGGCTATTAACTCTGATTAACTAGAACAGGGTCCCTAATAGAGGCAGCTAAATCAAAGACTGACTCAACTTTGAAATTATCATCAGGGCAGATTATTGTTGAACTCATCAGGCATCAAGTCTCCCGTGGTTTCTGCGTTTATTGACGTTAGTCAGTTCCCTCAACTCGGCCTGGAAATTATACACACTTAAGTATTTCTGTCTTTGTTTCCCTTGTAATGTTTTGGACTAAAAAAAAATGACTCACCGTCTCAAAAATGTTAATTCTCCGTGTTTCATTTCCCGTTAATGCCGATCACTCACTATATGGTTACTTCCAGGAAGTGTGTCTCTGACGCCACCCTGTGTTCCACTGGTTGTGCGGTTGTTGTTGTTGTTTTTTTATAAGCCAGCGCACTCTGGCTCACTTGGAGTAGGAAATCCACAAGAGAAAGTTGTTGGAAACATTATTAGAATACACAACAAACAAAGACACTAAAATAGGTGATTAAAAAAAAAAGCCATTTCCTCTGCTTCAGCCCTTAGTCCTGCTGCATCACGCTCTGTAATCTGAGCTGTAGTGATTCTCTTTGGATCCATGCCATAGCCATAATTTCATAGAGTACAATTGGAGTAGTAGCCACAAGTAGATATCTGGAATCCCTGTAGTTTGTTGTCTGTTTTTGTATTATAATGATGGAATCATCGCAGCTATAATTATGATCAAAGCATTTCGAGCACTGCAGTCTTTTAGTGCTTTGTGGCCTTGTTAAAACATATTTTTAAGTGTACCCTACAAGCCAAAAGCATCATTCAAGGATACCATTCGGAACCCTATTTAAGAAATTGTAAGGTATACTCATATCCTAAAGTACTTCAACTGTTGATTTAACTTGTGTCTTACATAAGTGTTTACTTGTCGTGTGTTCAGAAGGAAACTTTGCAGATGTATTGCTAGAATCCCCACCATCTCCACTAGTGAATACCCCCACTCACATCTGAAGCACTCTTCCAAGGTCAGCCTCACCAGGAGCAGGAGCTGCCACTCAGATGCCGAGCCCTGCAGGGGGAGAGTATTTCTGTCTCGCGCTCTGACACCAGTGACCCAGTGTGGGTCTTGAGCACAGCCAGGAGACCACAGAGTCTTCCGGACAACAGCTGTGCGTCATTCTGACCAGCATGACAAAATGCCTTCATAATTAATTGGTACCCTGTGGTGGACTGGAAGGCATGCATGCTACTGGTTTGTCTTCACTGGAAATGTCTGATTATTTAATACATGAAAAAAGACTTATTTTTGAACTATTCAGTCATGCAAAAGTATGAATGCTATTTTTATTTTCTTTCTTATGACTACAATTGTGGTCGGCGTCATAATCGATTTGTCGCCCCCTACGGCTCCAAATCCTCATTACACCAACAAAAATTTTCAAGGACAACGTGACATCCCCTCTGGTTCCTCCCGATTGGTGCTTTCTGACAACCTTGCAAGCGGATTGGTCATCCAGTGACGAATACGGAAGTGTGAGCTGGGATACGAGACACCGGTGAGGAACGTGGGTACACGATGATGTTTTGCTCTTGTGTCTGCTTGTTGTCTTTTCAGTAGTTTCCCTCAATACCATATCGCTTTTAAGGAAACCAAGCCAAGTGTTTCGTTTACACTGAACGGAACCTGAACTGAAGCGGCGCTTTCTAGGGGTTCGGGCTTGAAGCTAGAGTTAGCTGCACATGCTAACAAGTGTGTCAGACTTGCGAAACATAAGAAACTGACGACAGGAGCCAAAAGTGGAGTATTTCGTTCGAGACGCTGCGCTGTTTGTCACTCGTATGTCACCGTGGCTGAACCTTTTGGCGGTCGAAATTTCACCTGCGCACAAACTTAGCCCTGTTTGTCGCTAAGTTGAGTCTGTCCTTGCTCCCGTCATTGCTTTCAGAGATGTTTAGATGTCATCTTGGGGTAAAATGAATGCTCTTTTCGGTATTTAAACTTCGCGCTGTAATTTACATAGCCACATATTTAATGCCTCGTAATCTTGAAGGTATCATTCAAAGCTGCTGTTACACACGACGTAAGCTAGTGTGTGATACAAATTTGCGGTTCAGCAGTCATTCTACAATCAGGCAACATGTTACCGTACCCTGTGTGCGTCTCATCTGACGCTCGTCTTTCTGTGGCCGTTTGCTTTTGCGCGTTAACACCGCTAGATGGTGCTCGAATTCCTGTTATGATGCCGCACGCACGATCGACCCGGTCAGCGTGTCAACGCCAACACCTCGGTTCAAGGCCGAGACATCGGAAATCAATGGCCCGACCTGATAAAGAAGCAATTGCAATTGATAACAGTTTGCTTGATTTGACACATGGTAATAGATTGAGACCGGTTGCTTTTTCAAACTGTGTCTTTGCCAGCGGTCCTGCTTTTTCTTTGCCATATATGTGTTTATTTACATTATTTGTCATCATTTTAATTGTCTCTTAAATTGAAAAAAATAAATGGCAATTAAAAAAAATGTCATTTAAAAGAACCAAAGCAAACTGATCAAAATTTTAAACCAGGACAGAAAGTAGCACCACTCAATGACTCATAATATTCAAGACATTCTTGTCTTGCCTCTTGGCGTCTCAATTGTTTTCCTGCTGAGGAAGCAAATCAATCATTGTTTCTCCAACCTTGTGTGTGTGACAGCGTTCACCTCATGGCTGCCTCCGGCAAACTGGCGTCCTTGCGTCTGCCTCCCTTGCCCACTGTGAGCGAGCTTATAAAGTTGTACAATCTGCGAGCCGAGAAGCATCTGTCCCAGAACTTCCTGTTGGACCTGCGGCTCACAGGTTAGTCTACTGCACCCCCCGCCCCCTCTCTCTCTCTCTCTCCTTCCCCGCCGTCTGCACTACACTGCACTGCGCCAGCGCCTGCTGCCTTTTGTTCTTTGCCACAACGTACAGCGGCTAGTGTGTGGTGTTTTTTTTTCCTCAGTTATCTTGATTGCACAGCAGCACTTTTAGCCCTGTGGCGGGCTTCTCTGTCTGGCCGACGTCTGGTAGATCTCCCGCTAATGTAAACGCATTGAGTCCATTGTTTCGCAGTCTTCGCGAAGCTCATTGCCTAATATAATTGTCAGTGATACAGCGCAGGTCTCATCTGCCTGCCTGCCCGCCCTTGGACAAGGTGACTCGTAAGATTAATGCCTCCCGTATTCATTACACAGAGGGAAACAAATATTGCACTATCACATGCTATTAATCTCAATTTAGTTACTCAAGCCTGCTGAACTATCGCGCTATGCACATTATGCATGATCTGCTCAGTTTTCTGTTATTTAATGTGAAAACACTGACACGAAACACGATTCAGCTGTTTTTTGTTTTCTTCTTTGCAGACAAAATAGTGCGTCAGGCTGGCAGTTTGAAAGGTGCACACGTCTGCGAGGTGGGTCCTGGTCCTGGTGGGATCACCCGCTCTATTCTGAATGCCGGGGCAGCGGACCTGCTGGTGGTGGAGAAAGACACGCGCTTCCTCCCAGGGCTAAAGGTAAACTGAACTGCCAGAACAAAACCGCCTAAATGCAGCGCACAAGGGTTTTTAGTGTCTGAGGGTCGGCGCGACATCAGTCACATCCAAAAACTGCATTATTTTTAAGCCTTTTCTCTGCTTTCACTCTGACCTGACAGCTGCTGTCCGAGGCCGCACCCGGAAGGCTGAGGATGGTCCACGGGGACATACTCACCTACAGGATGGACAGAGGCTTCCCAGGAAATGTCTCCAAGTCGTGGCAGGATGGTGAGACAATTCAGTTACTACAGCCATTCAGAAGCTGTTTGTGGGAAATGAGAGGAAGTGAAAAAGCTCTTGTGCTTTGTTTTCCGAAGATCCACCCAACCTCCACATCATAGGGAATCTCCCGTTCAACGTCGCGACCCCACTTATCATCAAGTGGCTGGAGCACATGGCCAACAGAACCGGGCCCTTCGCCTACGGCCGCACCCGACTCACGCTGACCTTTCAGAAGGAGGTCGCAGAGGTGAGTGAAAGCTGCTGCGCGTTTGGAGCTTTCTTCGTCCCACCGAGGGGAATTCTGCGGCTCAGCTGCCAAACAAAAAAAGTGCACAGCGATGCATCTCGGAGCAGACAGGAATTAATGAGGAAAAAGACAATAACCTCGGTTCAACTCGGAATTGTGTTTATTTTATTTCTACACCGACTGCGTCTCGAATCAGCAAAGAACAGTGGCAACTTCAAATTGTCCACCCCAATACAAATTGCATGTCTTTCTGGCTGGGGATTAAACGGCTGTTTTTTTTTTTTTTTTTACACATTCTGAGCCATATTGCCTCAAATTGTCTAATAAACACACAGTATGTAAAGATGAATAAAATAAACAAAAGTTGCTAATTAGATGCAAATTAATTTCCATTTTTAATTGAATCTGCGGAACGGCGGTTGAACAAATCAAGGCAAATAAATGTCTTTGTGCAGGACTGCCTGGCTGCTAGTTTTGCCTTCATCCTTTCTCATTATTTCTCCTTTTATCTCTTATCTTTCACCCAATGGTTATTACCTGGTAATACATTGTTCAATCCACCACTCCCTCCTGTTTAGAAGACACAGCAGTGAAAAGGTGGGCAAGGTGACACGTCACATGTCTGGCACCGCCGAAAAACGCGGCTGAAGCAGACAGACAATTTCGTTTCACCGCTAATAGAAAATAAGCACGTCGCCTGCAAATTGAGGAGGCTGCGAAAGCCCGGAGCTCCTCGCCCCTCCGGGCGGAGGATGAAATGCAACGGCGCATTACAGGGACAGAGTGCAGATTGGCTCATTATTATAAAGGCTGCACGACGGCTGCTGCATTGGGATTCGTGTCTCCACTGTGCAACCTTCTACGGCCACGCAGCTGGTTGCGGTTTGGAGGTGTTATTTTTAACGGTGTGCAGGGATTCTCTTTGCCTGAGTAATGAGTTGCGTTTCTGGCTTTTTCTCGCACGTCCCTCTGGTAAAGGGACCGTACAGTGTGTTGGGAAAGGGGGGAATGTGACTGTGTGGCAAGCTTGTCAAACCCCTTCCAGCTTTTTCCACTGAGAAAAGCTTTCAGGGCTGTGAAAAAAAAAACACACCAACAAAAGTTGGTGTGTTTTTTTTTTTTTTTAAGTGTAAAAGCCATCTCGGTCGAATGAAGTTACCAATGTTGCAGCAGTAACCCTCATCTCTTTCAGAGCACCTATTGCTTACAATTTAGCTTCTTCTCCCGCGGCTGTACCTTTCATACTTCCCACCTTTAAATCTATAAAGGAAGTCGATGACTCATGAAATCTTAATTTTGCAGAATATTTGATGTCGGCAAAATTACACACAATTTATCCGAGTACATATAATGCACTTAGAAAGTATGCAAAGGTGTTTTTATGACATGGCGCCAAATTTCGTTTAACTTTGTGCGACTCAGCAGGGCCAGTTATTCGCATTCTAGTGGTTTTCCAAAATGTGCCCTTAAACTCTAACAGCAACATCAGAAGAAGACTCAGTCTCTCTCTCTCTCTCTCGCTCCCCCCACCCCCTCTGTTCCTCCATCCAGAGATTGACAGCCAGCACAGGCAGCAGACAGAGGAGCCGTCTCTCCATCATGGCTCAGTATCTCTGCTCGGTCCGCAGCTGCTTCACCATCCCTGGAAGAGCCTTCGTCCCCAAGCCAGAGGTTTGAGAGTCTAACTTCCGTATTAAACCGGCGCCTTAAAACACTCGGCACCAACACATCCACTCAAGAAGCAATCAGGCCGTGTGCTAAAGCGCATTTGGCAGAGAAGGAATTAATTTTTTTTGGTTTCCGGAGGCCATTTTTCTTAACCAGACGACTAAACTAGGCCCCTGTTTGACATGTGGCAGATCATTTGAATTTAATTTAATGCCGGCTCCCCCCCCCTCGCCACGGACTGCCCACAGCTATACTACCACCGTCTATTCCGCAGCTCCCTCTTCCCTCCTGTTTGCCCACATATTAAAATCCAGCGCACCCCGCGGGGCACCGCACCGAAATAGAACTTCGGCTTTACACATTTAGCGAAATTATGCTGTGTCTGGAAACTTTTGAGCTCAAAGTTTAGTTCAGAGGCACTGTTGAAACAGTGGCTCCTACAGCAAATGGACACGTTACTATTTCATGGCTTGCGGCATCACTGGAGGGTAACAGAGGGAGCTCGGCAACATCTCTGCTCCGCGTCTCGTCCCGTCATCGCATCGCCATCACTCATCCCTCCCTCGCCCCCTGCCCCCCACCCCACCCCTTTGCTTTAAGGCTTCATTAAGACTGTGTTGAATCAGTGTTGTGTGAGTTCTGTCTTTGGACCTTTCCCAGGCTGTAATGATGCCTGGTGGGTATTTGAGATGTGGCATGATCAGACTGTGCCTCGTAATGAGGTTCTAGCTCCCATCCACCCACCCCCTCCAACCCCCCAACTTTTTTGTAGGACCTCTGTCTCTCGCTGCAGCTTTTCCAGCCCATGTCGCTACAAGCTTTGAAACAAAGGAAACATTCGTCTTGCTCTTATGCAATAGGAGAATTCCAAAAAAAAAAAAAAATCTTTTCAATTCGCGGGGTGAGGATTTGCCTGCTGCTCCGAAGGGCACGTTGAATAAACAAAAAAGCGCTTCTGCTAAATTTGAAGTCACGCCGGCTAATCGTCGTCTCCTGCTCTGCGGCGACACGACTCTTTTGGGAGTCTCCGGAGTTCTTCTCTTACATCACAGGACAAAGGAAAGCGTGTTATTCTTTCCTGGAATTAAAAGGAGAGGTGTTGGCGCTCGTGTTGGGGATGGACCGCCGGTCCCTTGAAGATGTCGTGGCCCTTCAGGGGACCCGCTGCTGGTGAATATTTGATGTCCTGTGCGGAGTAAAATGCTGCAGAGTGAATGGGACCACTGCTGATTGTTCATTCTCTTAGAAGAGATGGCTCCTGATGATTATTTCATCACACTCAGTTGTGTTTTTTTTTTTTTTCCCCTCTTCCCCCTCGTGCACTTTCATTCTTGTGGTACTCGCGGATGTCTGAATATTTGTGTGTTCGTTAAATAGCTGCTAAATGGGTTCCATGGCATTCATGTGTTATCTCAAGTCGTCGACGTGCACATGCGCGCACATTTATAAGAATCTTTTTTTAACCATGGTCAGTGTAGAATAGTAATGAATAAAAAGTGTGAGATTGCCCAGGGCAGGTTAAAAAAAAAAATAGTCTGGCTGACAGAACCAATCCAAACCTGACTGGCGAGGCAATCAGACTCTGAGGGTTTCATATATTTTTCACTTTCGCTCTTCATATATTTTGCTTTTTGCTTTCTGCGGCAACAGAAGTGGTCAGTGGCCATCGTCGGCGCTTATTAAAAAGCGACTTTCGGGATGGACTTTTATTTTGAATCGTGCCCACTTGCTTGATTCTCTATTACTCAGAATCCGTCAGCGCTATTCAGGCACTCTGCTGACGACAGGTGTAACTCCAAGCGTGTGTGTTCTCCCAAAACACAGCGAAATGCTCGCAGCTGTCAGCTAAATTACGAAAAAAAGAGGTAGAATGTTTCTCCCTTTGTGGAAAGAAAGGCACTTTTGTGTGTGGCGAATGAATACTGGCCATGCACTGTTAAAATGTGAAAATGTTGATGTCTTTGTCCATGGAAGGCCCTGCAGTTCAAGGTTTCAACTATGACAAGGCGTCAACCAGGTGGCTCCACTGTTCTGGGAGGGCACAAAGAGATGCCCTAGTTTGAATACTGTGAAATAGCACTTTAAGCTGCTCTGATTGCACTGATCTGCACACATTTCCCAGTTGCCAGCGAGTACGCACACACACCACACAGCTGGAAATAGTGCCCCCTCGGCGGGGTTAGTAGGAATTTAGAGGGGGCAAGTAGCTTTGAGAAGCACTCGCGCTGCAGGCAGGGCGAGTCTTGGGGGGGGGGGACGCCGGACCCTGATGTGTGTACACAGCCTGCACATGAGTCAGTGTCTCCCACATGGGACATTCACTCTCACTAAATGTTTTAATGGGCACTCGGTCCAACTGATACCATTACGGGAGATGATGGCCGTTTGATGAGCAGGCCTCCCGTTGCTGGCGTCCTATTAAAGATCAGAGAGTATATTAATGCTATCGTGAGTTGTGCCGGCCCATTTTTACTCGAATGTCATGTAGTATAATTCATAAAAATCTTGATGGCCCCGGCTTTGTTTACTGGCGCACACCAGAGTAATTACGCATAATGCCTTAACAGTAAAACTGTCCCGCCTGATTTACGGGACGGCGTCAGAGGCTGGCTGGGAGCGGGGGTGGGGTGGGCGGACGGGAGAGGGGCTGCGACGAAAGACTTATAGCTGACACCGTGGGTTTCGTCTCAAAAAGTGACCCATCTTTTGTCGGAATACATAAAGAGTTTCAGTGGATGCTTTGATGTTGTTCGAAGCAGAGCGCAGCGTGGATGCCCTCCGAGGTGGGCCGGATAGACCGTCTTAATGGTGCTTAAGTGGGGAAAAACCAGATAAATGTTAGAGATGAGTGCGGAATAAATAGCAGCTTTATGGCGTGGACATTTATCACGATATGGGGACTTGCCTGGTGAGGCATTAAAAGTGTTGACATCGCAGTGAGTCACTCTCAGTGATTCGCTTTTCCTGCGTTCATTGGAGTCGCATCATTCCTTAGCAGGTTTGCACACACATACATGCATTTAGCGATATGGACACAACACAGCTTTTAAAAAAAAAAATTGCTGGTGTCCGAGTCGTAATTATGTCTTTGTACCATGGAGGAACGCTGGCATTATTTTCTAGGGTCCAAACACAATAAGAAATACTGCACTATATTTGGCCACTTAACCCTCCAGCCTGCTCTCTCAGCCACACGGTATACTGTAATTTACTCAGCTTGACTTGCGCACCAGTTTTCAGGCACTTGTTCCAACCCACCTACCCACTTTTAGACGTTTCCCTTTTCAGTCCAGACTCAAGAGAAGCAGTCTTGAACGGTTGTTTATCCTCAGGAAATCTATAGCTCTCCAAAGCCGCCTGCAAAAAAACACTCGGCTTAAGCTTTGTTGCGAAACCTGGTGCGTTTTTGTTCGCTCCACGTTGTTTGTAGGGAGACAAGCTCAAGGTGATGTAGAGGTTGTCTGAGAGAGCAGGACAATCTCCTCGCTGGCAGCTAACCTGGGAGCGCTATTAATCTCCTTTGTGACATCATAAAGGGTTGATCTATAGAAAGGCACGTTGTAGCACAAAAAGAAGAGGCAGCAAGGGAGGAGGGGTTTTTCTCTGGGGAATTTATTGACGAGGCTTGAGACACATTAGAAAGTATAGATGTAGTACTGATCGTCTAATTTATCTGACTTCAAGTTCCAATAATTTCCCACTAGCAGTGCACTAGTTTGTCGATTGCTTTCAGTCAAACCCAGGAACTGATCCATTTCCTGTCCCCGCTTGGTGACAGGAAAATGCCACTTTCAGTAAACCTGAAATCTATTTGGTATTTTCTATTTACTAGAGCTGCTCAGAGATCTCAACGTTCCATCTTGTGCAAAAATTCACCAATTCTACCAATTCTAGCAATAACACATACGTCAAGAAGTTTCTGTAGGAGGCAAACACAGTGCTAAACGTGCCGCTTTCTGGAGAGCCATTGTGGTTTTGGATAATAAATCTGTTCGGGTTGCTCCACCGCACTGTGGCGTGAAGGATAAAGATCTAATAACGGCTTGAATATGTAAGACCTTGGCAATCGAAGGGAGGCGGGTCATTTGGCTCTTTGCTCAGCAGAGTCATTTCTGCTCCCTAATCCACCCACACCGGCATTGGTCAATAAAAAGGGAACGGAGTGATCAACGGCGGTTTCAGATGTCCTTCCCGTGCCGAACCCTGAGTGGCTTTTCTAGAGCATGTCTAAAATGCAGGCGCAGGTGCTGTATGACACACATGGCATTAAGTGGAGTATGAAATTCATCTGAGGTGGGTTTTAATTGTGTATAAACATCAAACGAGGGAGAGAGAAACTACCGCACACACACACACACACACACACACACACACTCATAAAAAACAACCAATTCACTGACCCACTCGAAATGTCCCTGATGAGAGCCGAGCTGCAGAGAAAGACAGGGGGAGGGGTGTTGTAGGTTGATTGGCTGAATGAGTCGACCTATGGGAAACAGCTGGGGAAGGGTAATGGGATAACAAGAAGGGAAACGTTGAATCCATTTTACATTAGCAGCTGCTGGTGTTCATATTGAAGCCGGACGGGCGGATGCCTCATCGCCGCCTCTCGCTCCTGGATTGCACCTCTTTGTGTTGTCACATTGAGAGACTGAGGGCGCCCTTGAAGGAGCGGCGATGGGCTGCCTCGATGGCGGCGCCTCCCCCCCGGGGCTCTGAATGCCTGAGATCTTTCCACCTGCCTTTGTCTTCCCCCATTAATAGCTCGTCGCCTGTTGTCACAAACACACACGTTGGTCTTTGAATACCCCCTGTCACTCACAGAAGCTACCTGAAAGAATCTTTTTGAGAGGAAGGAAGAGAAACTGAGCTTTTTTTGGCCATCGCTTCAGTGATTATGCAGATGTCTGATTGGTATTCCGGTCAGGGGACGAGGACTTTGAGATTGCGTGCCGCCATCAGGCGTCTGCATCTTCAACACGGACACCCAGCCATCGAGCTCGTCCTCGTCTCCTCTTTGCAAAAATAGCTGATTTGTGAAGAGTAGCAAGTGCGCGTTAACTCTCTCTCTCTCTCTCTGTCACGCTCGCGCCTGCCGTGCTCCACGGCAAGGCTGTGATTAAAACCAACTTACCTTCCGTCACGGGGAGGTCTATAAGTCGCGCAATAGATGTTCCATCACGGGCAACCTGCTGTCACTTGCGCAGCGCCCACAGAAGCTGCGCAATCTCACTATAACCAATTTGTTATTTATTAGGGGAAGTGAGTGCGTCGGAGAAGGGGGCTAGCGGGACGGAGATAACGGGTTAAAAAGAAATTGAGACATTTCTTGAGCGTTGAAACGCAAGATATCACCGAGGGGAAGGAGACTTGGAGGAGCGCTGCCTCCTTACTCCTATAAAAACAGGGAGACAGACCAGTGACAGAGATGGATCTGAAAGACGAGCGAGGCGCACCCCCAGCAGATGGTTGTCGGGCCCCGACGTCGGCCCCGATCTGAGTAATGTCTGCAGCCGGCTAGCCGAGCCTCGCCAGAGGAGGGGCCCCTACAGATGTTCTCCTTGTACGCAATCACCGTCCAGGAACACAGGCCAGATGGGAGGAGCCTAAATTGAATTTGTCAACGCTGCATTAAACACCCATTATGGCCGGCAGTTGTCGGGGAGCGTTAAGACTCGCTCCGTAAGAATCCCGCGGAAGAACATCACAATTGACTGAAGTCGCCTTTTGGATATCTTTTCGTGCCAGCACCTAATTTAGGCAGAGTGAAATAATGTAGCTGTTATTCCCAGCTTTTGATATCCCAAGTGATTGATATCTCTGTGACCCTAAGTGGCCCAGCTCTTGCTTCAAAACCAAAACTAAAAGAGGAACAAAAAAAATCGACTCCGAGTCGCGGCATGATTTTTCACCTCCCGACACACATTTCACGGGCGGACAATTCATCAAGGTCTGTTCGCACCGCCGCAAATGGGGTCAAAAGCAGTATCAGGAGTGTCGGGGGAAAGTTATTTCAATGGCTGGTGCAAAGCAGGGTAAACGCCTCAGGGTTTGGTCTCAATGCATCACAGATGCGCGGTAAAGAAAAGCTAAAAATACCCCCCACCCCGACCATACTCCTCCTTAAGCAAAGTGCCGAGGTTGGCAGACTTGGCTTATGCACGTTCACCGGGGATCTACTGCTCCTCCTAACAAGGAATTGTGTCGGGTTCGCTTGGCGTCAGCACTCGCGCTTTCGCAAATTCAGCTCTGTTTAGTCAGCGCGCGTATTTGAGGAATCGCGCTAAATCCCCCGGTTACGTTTCGGGTAGTAGAAGGTCAACTTCAAATGAGTACATCGGTAGCGATGCAACGATAGCTAATGAAGTCAGCAGTGATAAAAGCTTTGCTACTGTCGGAGGCATCAATCAGCCATTATGACCCAGTAGGGGGATTTCAATGCTTTGGCTTCGTCTTTGTGCACTTTCTTTTTCATTACTCCATTTCAGGCTTTTTGAAAGCTACCCCAGGTTACATTCGCTGGCTGTTATTAATCATAATTAGTTTGACTTTAAAATCTTGTTCTTGTTTGGCCATTTTTTGAGATAGTTGGGTTCTATTTATAAAGGTTGTGTGTGTCATATTTGGAGATTTTTAAGAAGAAACCGTGACATCAAGGGGTTACATTTTAGATTGCTGCGCCCTTTCACTTAGGTCTCCTTAGGGACTCCATCCCCTCCCTCTCTTGAGCTTGCCAGTGAATTACAGTATTATATACAAGAGAACCATTCTAAGAACAAAGGTACAAAAAACAAATTATATTTATAAAGTATACACTTTTATTTAATGTAGTTATGGGCTGTTGGTTTTTACCAATATAAAAATCCTAAATTAAGCCAAATTTTACACACAGGACCTTTAAAGTATTTTAGAGTACAAGAATTTACAAAGTGGTTTGTTTTTGTGAAGGACAGAAGCAGAAAAGGGGGGGGGGGGGAGAGAGACGTCTCTTCACCGTTCAGCCATTTAGTATTTTTTTCCAACCCCCACATCCACGTGCTCCGCCGCCCCGCCTGCAGCTGAAATATTAAAGGGGCTTCCTTTGAACTGTCAGAGTGTATTGTTTTCCTACAAGCGCTCATTTTGTCATCTCCACAGCTTTTACTGCCTTGCTCGGCAGTTAACTGCGCAGCCAAGGTCGTCGCTATTATTCCCTGAGCCTCGCGCCGGCGCCCAGACCGCAGGAGAGCAGCCCCAACAAAGGAAGGTCACTCCACTCTGCCGTTGACGTCCGCGTTTTATCTCCAACATCAACCTCCATGAACATTGCGGCCGTCCCAAACGAAGGGACGTACGTTTAGCTTGCTGCCATTGGAATCTGACTGTGTCTTGAGTATGGTTGGCATCGATTGGAACCCGGAACCAATATTCCAATTCTCCTGGAATGGTTCAAAAATTGTGTGTAACCATGGACAGCGTGTGGCGTCGTTCGAAACTGTGACTTCACTTTACCAAAATTAATGACACAAGCGCTCAGTGCATAACATGCAAATGAAATTTATCGTGCAAAGGAGATTGCACAACCATGTGATAAAACACCTCTGGGAATGACGTCTGCTTAGCTATGAGCTAGCTCATTCAAAACATGGAAACTTTCTTGACCCTGCCTCTAAAAGAATCGGAATCGAGAATCATTAGGAACCGGAATCAAAATGAGGAAGAGGAATCAGAATTGTTGAAATTCAAATGATGCCCAGCCCTAGTCTTGAGCCAAGAGGTGATGGCCACTGGACTTTTTGGTGCTTTTTGGTGAATTCTTGTTGCCATACGACTTCCGTCCCCCTCTTTGTGCTTGTGCCAGTGACAGCGATGAAGAGCAGAAATTCCAGAATGCGCTCATTGTGTTCTCACAATTTGGGGGGGGGTTGATTTTTCAAAAAGGTTCCTTGGCAGCCAAGAAGGTCAATAAAGCAATAGGCGACGTTGGCATGGCAGAAGAGTTCAAAGAGAAGAGCCCGAAGCTCGATTAACCCCTGCCTGAAGTTGACAAGCGCTCACCTCACCTCATCTAAGCTCCTCCACTCCAGATCTGTCACAGCGGCAACTCAGGGTGAGCGCCTTTGATGGAAAATGTAGGTTAAATACACAGAGGAGCAGCTCTTATTAGCATTCCCCCACGAGAGGAGCACTTATTTGATCCGCACTCTTGTTGCATAACTAAGAGAGTGGGAGAGAGGAAGAGGGGGAGATTTGAATAATCCATGTTTGTTTCGGGAAAGCACATTTTCACTCAGCTGGTGTCAAAAGGCTCCAATCAGCTGTAATGAGGAACCTGGGTCCACACTGAAGGCAACTGTATAATAAGGACTCCCCTTTGGGTGCACAGCACATTGCTGATGTTGCATAAAACCTATCGCAATCTCCGCGTTCGGACGTCTTTCAGATAGTTGAGTGGATCAATCTAATTCAATCTAATAAGGCTTTGGGGGAGTAAAAGCATCGGAGATCCTGATGGTATATAGCACACATGCAGGATATTTGTTTGGAATCGTCTATACTTGGTATACGTGGCATGTCTTGTTTCGACTGAAAATCAAAGTAGGATTTGTTTTCAGGGGATATTGAAAGGCTGACAATGAATCGAAAGTTATTTCATTCACAGTAACTCCTGATTATTTACAGTGGTAGAAAAGGGTTTTTGAACCTTTTTGAATCCAAGTTATTGTCGTTAAATATTTGCCAGAGGATTTTCTTTTGTGTCAAAAGGTTTGACTGCATTAGAGACACATAAACCAATGGAAATGATGTTGTTGTTCCTTGTTAATAAGACAAAATAAGACAACATTCTTGTAGTTCTTGTACTCCTGCACTACTGGATGTCATCTTGCTGAAACATCCAAACAGTTCTGAGCTGGACGGAACAGTATCCGTGCTGCATGTGGGTAAATGTTGGTGACAGCGCTCCACTTGGATACTTCCATCACTGTATAAGTCTAAAAATGTCTATTTGCCTCAAGCTCAAAATGACTTTATTTGGCCAAGACCCGATAGCAAATGTGTTTAAATTTTAAAAACGTCAGGCAAATTAAAGCAGTAATCCTTCAAATTAAATTGTTGGAATCACTTGAGTGACATTTTTCTCTGACGGTCGCTTCTCTGTATTCCACTGACTGTGCTCTTTTTTTATTTTTTCTGCTGGACTTCCAACGATCGTCAGAAGCGGCTTAACGTGTTCTTTGACTGACACCGCGGATGACGGCAAGAAGCTCGGCATTAAATCAGAATATTAGGTAGTGCCCCTTTTTTTCCCCCAAAAGGAGCTTATTGCACATCGCTATGTATTATTGATGCGTACTCTAGCTGGGCTGATACTACTGTATTCCTGGGTGGTGCATACGAACAGCCGGACCGGCCGCCTACGCTCGGCACAGCCTGTGCTATCCGGCAATCTGTAGCTTTGGCAGGGAGTCGATGCTGACGCCGTCCTTATCGGCCACATGCACTCACAAAAAGGCACGTGCTGCAGGTTTCAGCGTTGCTTTCACAAAATAATTTTTATTGGTAAAAAATAGAACTACTCGCACAAGCACATTGAGACAACGGTATCCGAACTTGTGAACTTGCTCATCATCACAAATATGCTTCTGGCAACGTAAGAAGTGCTAAAGCATCCACAAAAATAAGCTGCAGTTATCAAAAAGATACGCTATATCAATGTCTTGTTACAGTAAATGCAGGAGAGCTGTTTACTTGTTTCGAGACCTTTAGGACCCTAGTCACTTTTTGCACTCGTAACCATTTTCTAAGCTAAGGAAAATTGCGTGCTGATGATCAAGCTGTGCAGCCACAAAAAATAAAGAGAACTCTCCAACTTATATATATTTATATATATATATATATATATATCCCTGCTGAATCCTATCAGTCAGCAATCTGTCCCTTTTTTCATCAGAGTGCCAAGTTTGTGTTTGTGTGCCTGCACTGGTCCAGGGAGCTTGGAACGCTCAGCCATTTGAAACAAACCGCTCTCAAGTACAGTAACGCAAGCAAAAGGTGCATCATCGAGTCGTCGTCTTCTTATAAAGAAGATATGGTATGAACATGACATTGTACTTTGTATTGAGAAGAAGAGAAAAAAAACAAAAACAATCTGAGGCGGTTGCGACACCCTCAGCAAAAGCAAAAAACATCTTCGGAGCATAGATACTTGTGTACAGTTGTCACAGACATACAGTGTACATGTAGATAATCGTATAGTTCAAAGGGAAACAAAAAGAAAAAACAATCAGACATCAATCCTCTATGCCCTGTGAAGTGTTACGGTCCTTTCGGGAATGAGGAAGAAAGAGGATTTAGAATAACCCTCGAAAGCTGGAAAGATGACTCGAGACCTGGTCTGGCAGAACAAATCCATGAAACATTTCCTGGTGTATAATTCACGTACAAACGAGGCGATGAAACAAATAAATAGATAAATAAACAAACGGTAATGCAGACGGTATTAAAAAAAACGTGTCACCATGAGACGATTTGGCACATTCTTGAAACGCGTAACGTGTCGGTATTAGTCGATGACATGGCACATTCTTTGACGTTTTTTTTTTTTTTGTCTTTTTTTTTATTGCATTGTTCACGGTGCCCGGGCAGTGAGATTATTGTCGGGGAGGCAAAAGAGAAAAAAAAAAACAAAACTTCTGTCTCCGGCCCGAGAAGAATCTGCGCCTGAACGACGTCCGGCGGTGTCGAGTCGACGCTTCGCCGCTCCCCTCGAGAGCTTCCGGGAACGACGTGCCCGCGGAGGCGCCCGTGGCGTGCCGGCAGCGGCCTGCAGGTGGCAAGCTGGGCTCAGCCATCTGCTTATCCACTGGGGGGGGGGGGGGGGGGGGGGGGCGGCGGCGGGGGGGGGGGGGGGCGGCGGGGGAGGCAGGGAGAGCAGCATGTTTATGGTGGGAGCGTATGAGAGAATGTGCTGTTCTATACATCACTGCCAAGGCCGTCTCTCAAGCGCAGAAAAAAACAAAACAAAAACAACACCTCCGATACCCCCCCCCCCCCCTCAACCGGCGGAGAGACCAAACACTGGAGGAGGGCGAATATGTGGAGGCATGACGTACGGGAGTGGGCGGGAGTTTTTTTTGTGTAATGCGTTTTTGGAGCGAGCCATGCTTTCATCATGCATCGCCTTCTCCTTTCGTCACGGGCTGGGAGGGAGGTTTTGGGGAGGCGAGCCAGGGACGGGGACAGGTGGGGGGGGAGGGGTAGGAGAAAAAAACCTGCAGTTCCAGCCACAGAGACGGTCTGCAGGTGCGGGCTGGGAGCATATGCGAACGACTGGAAGCTTTTTTAGCTGCCGCCCAGCCGGCCGCTCCGTCCTTAAAACAGCCGTTCGCAGCAGAGAGGAGAACATTTCTTTCTTTTTTTAATAAATAAATTGAAAAAATAAAACCTCTCCGGCCAGGGCGCAGGGATGCTGCCTCGTGTGTCGCCGGCTAATAAAGGGGGGGGGGGGGGGGGGGGCGGGGATTAGCGCAAGCTGGCGGGACCACGGCTGAAGCAAAGAAATGTTGCACCGCCACCAAAAAAAACCTTCCCAAAAAAAAACCCAAAAACAAGCAAGCAATCAATCACGCCGACTTGCCCTCAGACAATGCAGACATGTGAATGGCAGATGCTGTTACCATGGCAGTGTGGAGGAGGATAACAGGGGGAGTGAAAAGAACATGCAAAAAAAAAAAAAAAAAAGGAAAAAAAATATGGGGGGGGGGGGCGGCTTGTCTGAGCGTTTATTGTGTGTGCAATAAACACACTCACACATGCGCAGGAGCGCGAGCACACACGGGCACGTGGGCGTGCACGTCTGACGGTGAGACGGGCCGAGACTCGGTTGTGTTGTGTCGTCTGTGTTGTGCGGACGTATTATTAACGCCGCAAGAAAAGGAAGAAAAAAAAAAAACAGCATGCGAGGCGTCCCACTCTGCACGACTATTGAATCTCTCCTCCTGCCCCTCTGCATCGCATGCAGCCCAGCAAGCCAACATCTCCTCCTCCACCACCTCCTCCTCCTCCTCCGCCTGACAGTCAGTCCCTCTCTGAGCCGCTCCGGGTGGGGTGGGATGGTAGGGGGTAGGGGTGGTGAAATGTTTCTACAGCTTTTCAGGCACAGGCATTAAGTGGCTACGTCTCAGAAGTCGTCGACCAGATACTCTTGTCATGCTTTTCGGAGGCAAAAATATCAACATCATTCCAGTAGCTGGCATTCTAGTAGCTGGCAAGAAGAAAAATCATCAGAAAAATACGACCATTTGCAATCGGACCCCCGGAATAAGAAAAATCTACAATGGCTTGGCTATGAGAGTGTTTTCCACCTACAACTGCTCTCTCTGTCTCTCTCTTTCTCCCTCACACGCACACACACACACACACATACATTTCCCCATCTTCTCGGTTAGGAGGGTAACGATTGTAAATAGCAGCTTAATGATTGCTTCTTTTTTTTTTCGTCCTACCCTCCCATTCCCCCTCTTTCCCCATCCTCCGGTAGAATTCAATCCTTTGGGCAAAAAGAAAACAAAAATCTACACAGGAGGCTCCCCCCCCTCCCTTATTTGCTTAATCCATTCCCGAGGGAACTCTTTACTGTGATTTCTACTGATGAAGGACGTCTGCGTTTGCGGGTTTCAGCCGCAGCGCCCCGTCCCCGGCTTCCCCTTTTCTTGCACGTCTCGCTGAGGGAGATACCTCCACGGCTTGTGCTTGCAGAAAAACAAAAAAGGTAGAGGACCGAGATGGAGGCAAAAACGGGGAATCAAAAGTCGTCGTCGCCCGTCCTTTTTTTCCCCCCTCACTTCTTCAACGCTCCTGCTGCTGCTGCTGCTGCTGCTTATATCACACGTAGTCCTGCAGGCTGTAGCCGGTCTTATTGTCCAGCGGGGAGAGCGAGCAGTACTGGTGCTGGAGCTCCTGCTGGAGCTGCTGCTGCTGCTGCTGGAGCAGCAGCTTGTCGGGGGGCGGCGGCAGCAGCACCAGGTCGTGGGGGCCGTGCCTCTTCCTCGGGCACGACACGCAGAAGATGCAGCCGCCCGTGAAGAGGAAGCCCGCCGACACGAAGGCCACGTACACGGCGCCGCCGGGCTCGAACTTGTTGCTCTCGGGCACACTGGAGTCCAGGAAGTTGGTGATGACCTCGTTGGTGAACCAGGACGCCGGCACCAGGCACAGGAAGCCCGCCGCCACGAAGCAGCCGCCGCCGGCGATGGCGGCGTGCCGCTTGGAGCGCCGCCCCCCGCCCCAGCGCGTGCACTTGAGCCCCAGCGAGGCCAGGCAGAGGCCCAGCGCGGCCAGCACGCAGCACAGCACCATGGTGGTGCGCGCCGTCTGCAGGTAGGCGGGCAGCGACAGCACCGAGTACTTGAGCGTGCAGCTGAACATGCCCGTGCTGTACCACGTGCAGTCCATCCACAGGCCCTGCATCTGCGAGATGACCGTGATGATGTTGGCGCCCACGTCGGCGCTCACCTTCCAGTTGGGCAGCAGCGTGGCCACCATGGCGCCCATGATGCCCAGCAGCGCCAGCACGAAGCCGAAGATCTGCACGCCCGTGGAGGCCATGGTGCTCCGCTACAGGTTGCTGCTGCCCGCCGCCCGCCGCCCGCTGCCTCCTTCAGCCTTCGTCCTCGCCGGGCAGCATCCGGCAGTCCACCCCTCTCTTCCTCCTCCTCCTCGTCCTCCTCTTCTTCCTCGTCGTCCTCCTCCGCCGCCGCGCTCCTCCGTGAAATCCCCCCCAGTTCCTCAGCTCGCACTGAAGGAGGGAAACGAGGGGGAGAAGAAGAGAAAATGAAGTGAGCGCGTCCCGCCGCCACCACCGCCGCACTCCCTCCCTCCCTCCCTCCTTCCCTCCACCTCGCCACACACAAGCAGACTTTTCTTTTTTTCCCCCTCCTTGGGCTGCAAACAAAGGCAAGCGTGAGCGTTAAGAGTCGGCTCCAGCTCCAGCTCCAGCTGGCTGTACTGTAGGTGAAGCCAATCTCTGTGTGTGTGTGTGTGTGTGTGTGTGTGTGTGTGTGTGTGTGTGTGTGTGTGTGTGTGTGTGTGTGTGTGTGGTGGTTGTTGTGCATGTGCTCCTGTGTCTCCCTTTTCCTCAGCGGAGCCCCATAGAGCTGTTACTGGAGGAGGCAAAGGGGACTTTGTGGCATTTTGCAATGCTCACGAGCTATGTGCACTTAAAGCTGCAGTGGCCGTCGCGCCGCCCGCACTTCGTGGTGCCGGAGATTCGACCACTTTGAATTTTCCCCGAGCTGTTTTACTGTGTAAACAAGCCCACCTTTTGTCGGAGCAGTCACGTCTCGTACGCTTGCGGCACCCCCCCAAAAAATAAAAATAAATAAAAATAAAAATAAAAATGGATATGTTCTTCAAATAAATCCGCCGGATGCAGTTAAACTTTATGAATAAAAAACGGCTCCAAATTGTGTGCCGTCGCACTTATTTGCTGGCGCATTGTGTTCAAAATGGACCGTCCGCGCTTCTAACTACTCTTCTCGGTGCTCGCTGTGAATTCTTTTTTTTTTTTTTTTTTTTCCAATATTTATTTATTTCCGTCCGTTGTTCATCTGCCCACTGAGGAAATTTTAAAAATCAAAATCAGTATGAAGACGGTTGCTTACCCCGGGGCTGGTGCAGAGCTGGCGCTGCCGCGTCACGTTGTTCGCAGCGGTTCCTGTAAACACGCACTCATCGGGAGACAAACCGGCTGATGAGGAGGCGAAGTGCGAGGGAGCGAGCGAGGGAGCGAGCGAGTCAGTCAGTCAGTCAGTCTGCCTGCCTGCCTGCCTGCCGTCCCTCCTACCTCCTACCTCCTCGCGCCAACCAGCAGCCACGCTATGACATCCGGCCGTGCGCGCCTATTAGGTACGCAGCGGTAAAACTCATTGAAAAGATGCAAACGTGCTGACACGCAGTGCACTGCGACTATCCTGTTATTCCTTTCACTTTAACGAGAGGCGTGTCGGGCAACTCGCGCAGGTCGCGCTTAAAGATTGCGGATGTTGGATTTTTATTTATCTATTTATTTATTTTTAATTTACGGGATGTGTCTCGTGGATGTGATTGGCAACTACTGGTTTGGTTTGCGATAGGATGCAGATATGTGAACTTTCAAAAATAAGGGTGGTTTTCATCGCCTCAGTAGTTGGAAACGTAATCCAAGCTGACTTTGTTTCAATGGGAAACTGAAAATCTGATTATGTTAGTGTTGAAGGATGTATACTGTGAAGTTTCCAGACCTTGAAACACTTTTGGTACGACATTGATGAATGTGTGCCTTTGATGTGATTGTGGTCCTTTTTGAGGTTGGACGTTGTCTTGATCAGAACAAAAACGAGTTGAGGCAGTAATGGGATCCTTTGAATACTAGGACGATGTAGGTAATACAAACTGAAACTGTGTCTTGGTCTATTTTAAGTAGGGGGGGGGGGCTTGTCTAGCCTCTAGTGTTGTAGTCAAGACCGCACCAACCAAGACTAGAGAGTATCGAGATCGAGACAAAACCAAGACATTTGGGGTTCGAGTCCATCTAGACCGAGACAAGACAGAGTAAAAATGCCTCAGAGTCCGAGATGAGACAGAGACCCTTAAAAAGTGCTCTTGAAACCAAGACAAATCCGGAGTAATGCAACACTAGTAGCCTTCAAATTATGTAAATTTGAAATGTTCGCTTTCAAATCATCTGCAATGGTAAATGTATTCCAGATCTAATCCTTTGAAGTCGTTGAGATGATTCTCAAAACCTCCAACTAATGACTGCAAATACATTCTATCGGCTGCGAAATTAGTCTTCACAGCACGGGTGACCTTATTTTGAAAACCGGAAACCCCCTGAAAAGACGCCCTGGTTCGCGTTATCGGCTCGAACGCTTGTCAATGACCCATCGCATTCCCTTGGTCGCGCGTATAATTCACTTTTGCTCGGCTCTCCCCCTCTCGGAGCGCTCGTCAGAGATTCAGTGCTGTCGCTACCGACATGATAAATCACACAAGTCGCTGATGCTGCACGCCAGCGGGCTGCGCGCTTTACCGCGGCGCCTGCAATACGCGTGCACCGGACAATGTGGACGCGCCTGGTTCCACCGCCGAGGGGACACAAGAAGGTGCTGGGCGGGACGGAGACGGAAGTCCGTTTAACGTGTGTGTGTGTGTGTGTGTGTGTGTGTGTGTGTGTGTGTGTGTGTGTGTGTGTGTGTGTGTGTGTGTGTGTGTGTGCGCGCGCGCGCGCGCGCGTCCCGTCTGCCCCACAACAACAACTTTCTAAGTACCGGAGCCTCTCACGTCACGAACAGCACCGCTCGGCCACAATCGACCACAGCCGGCTAACATTTAACTTGATTCCTGGAGGCGAACGTCGAAAATCTCCTCGCCCATAAAAAAGCTACGAGTAAACTCGGATAAACACGTAATCCCAAGACGTCTTGTCTGCAGCTAACGAAGCTATTTTCTTGACTTCACTAATTAAAGTTATTTCCGTTTGTTTGTTTGTTTCGATCCCCCATTAGCTGCTGCTTTATTATGATCCTCGAATTCCTAACATCATTTCCCACAGTAATTGCATATACAGCACCAATGCCAGTCATCGTAGTTCACTACCAGTATGGAAGATGGACCAAAAAGATAGTGATCATCATTAAAAAAATAAATTGCGGTATTAAAGTAGATTAAAACTAATTCTACAATGTAATAAAATAAACGTCATTATTATTATTATTATTATTATTATTATTGTTATTATTATTATTATTATTATTATTATTATTATTATTATTATTATTATTCAAAAAAGCTGTACCATGCCAAAGCATAAATGGTCATATTACAGTATTTAACCTCTCATGATATGATTTTCAAAGCCTGGCACAATGTTATCTGTCAGTTATCTGTCACTCAAATGAAGCATCTTGCCTCGCCCCTCTAGTAAGATGCATACAACACTCGCAGTGCACGCAAACTAGATGTCAAATAAAAATTAACAGCATCCAATTCCTGCGTCGGGCTGCTCAGCAACACTTGCAACGATGCTGTTCTCAAACGATAAGGAAACGCAAGAGATGGAAATTCACGATTAGACATCCACATGCAGCCGTGCTGCACGACTGGGGAGGGTAATCTAATTACGGTGCTTGTGTGTGTGTGTGTGTGTGTGTGTGTGTGTGTGTGTGTGTGTGTGTGTGTGTGTGTGTGTGTGTGTGTGGGAGGGGGGGCGGGTTATTCTGCTATCCTTCCAAACACATGAGCCGATCAGAAGTGCGCACTGTCCACGGCCCTGTTTGTTTTTACGTGACTTGGTCCAGAGGCCAGAGGAGCATGTGTGCCTCACCCTGCCAAAAACTGACCCTCCCTGGGGCGCCAAATTCATCAGGCATCAGTCAGCGGGAGCCTAAAACTCACAGCTGCTACCCCTGCATCTCCGCGGAGGCCGTACAACAAGGGTGGGAGTGGCTTCGGGTGGCCTTGATTCACGAATGACAAAGAGGACAAAAACGAGAGAGTGAGTAGGGCGGGCGGGGTAGGAAAAAATAAATAAATAAATAAATCAGACAGGACGACGAGGCCTGATAACCTTGAATGTGCAGATGTGTGCGGCTATTATTTTTGGTTTTGCCGCATGGGCAAATGGGCAAAGCAAAGCCAGCGTGCGAGAAATGATTTCCTCTGCGGTGTCCCGGTTGGATTCCAACAGCCCAGGTATTGGCCACAAGCGCGTGCGACCGTTTGCGCGGAGATACGGTGGTCGCGATTGATCTGTTTGGCTATTGATCTGTTGGTTTACTGCGGCCCCTGCGCTCCCTCCAGCTGCTCCAGCTGCCTGGAAACCGTTTCTTAGCCTGAGATGTGGCCGGCATGTGGAGATGATGTGCACGGCGGTGCCCTCCTGTGGGACGCCTCATCCTCGCTCGTCCCTTTTGCGGGCGGTGGGAGGTTGGTTGGGGTTGGGGGGGGGGGACCACCAGGCAGCAGGATGAGGCATCTTTGCAGCACCTTCACACACACACACACACACACACACACACACACGTATGCTTGCTGCAGCGAGGAGCGCGTGTGACCCCGTCCCTGTGGAACCGATGAGATCCTGAGAGCTGATGTTGCTCTGTAGGCGGAAAGATAAATAAATGAATAGATTTGAGTTGGAGTGGGTAAAAGAAAGAGAGGAGAAAGACGGAGGGAGCGGAGAGCAAAGCCCGGTAAACATCCACCGGGGTGAGTGCATGTGAGACGACCTGGACGGCTACTAGGAGCCCCGCTCCTCTTTATTTTATCAGCCTCTCTTTCAGCCTTGCTGCGGCGTAGCCCGGCCACGCTCCTCCTTTTGACCACACAAGGGGTTGCTTGGGTGGGGGGGGGGCTTTAATCGCTTCATTTGCATCCCAGCTCCTTTTATGCCTCCCGCCTCCCTCGCTTAATTGATTTCTGTGCTTCTGCCGCCACGAGGAGGCAGCGTCGTCGTCTGGGGGTGCCCGCGCGATGGCCGCGGCGCGATCTTGTTTGGTAGAGAGGCCCAACGTCCAGTAGACGTGTCAACCAGCGCGAGGCGAAGCACTTTTGTGACGCGTCGCTAAATTGCCGGCTTTGGCTTGATTAATGAGACTGTTGGGCTTTGTCCATTAAGACCGAGTCATTGAGTTCTGCATTTAAGACCCCCCCCCCCCGCTCCGCCCGCCCCCACTTAACAAGTTAAATGACAGAGATTTTCCCCTAGCCGTATTTACTCCTTCCTGGGCTGCTTGTCATTGCAGTGGTTGAGTGTGTAATATTTGGAAATTTTAAAGAAGAAACAGTGACATCAAGTGGTTACATTTTAGATTGCAGCATCTTTCACTATTCCCCCCCCCCCCTCCCCCCTCCTGAGTTTGCCCGTGAGCTACGGTGGCCTGCGCACACAAACCTGGATACCCTTGTCCACCTTCTTCTTCGTTGGTTTATTTGAAGACGCGAGAAGTCACCCTAATTACGAAACGCGCTGTCAGGCAGACGGGATTGTCCACACCGGAAAATATGGCGGGGCAAGATGGCAGCGAACTGGGAGCAAGACTCTTGCTCTATGTCTATTCTTATATATACAAGAACCACTGTAAGGGTTGGAAAAGCAAATTACTTTTATTGTACTGCGATTATACACTTTTGTTAATGTATTTTATGAGCAATATAATAAGTTTCGCCGACACAAAAATCATAAATCAAGCCAAATATTGGACACTGGACCTTTAAATGTAATGTTTTCTCGTCCCGAGTTTCTGCGCGGCTGTGACGAGTGCGTCTCTCAGAGGAGCCGGTCGCGGCAGGAAAGCAGTGTTCCGACGATCCCGCGTGAACGCCGCAGGCAGTTTTCCAGGAGGGGAGAATGCCGAGGCTGGAAGCCAACGGCCCCTCCACCTCAGAGCCCTCGAGCAACAGCAGCACAGTAAAATACATTCAGCTGTATTGACTGCTGCCTTTCTCCAGCGAGAGCGCGGCCCTCCTCCTCCAGTGATGTAATGGAGGTTGTCTTCCAGGGGGTAGTGTCATGATTAATGCAGCTCCTCTCCCCTTTGGTGGTTGCAGGATCTCCGCGAGCCTCTCTTGTATTCCTCCGTTGGATATACGTAGCCGTCTTCTACGCCCCCCCCCACGCCCCCCCCTCCGTTCCCTGCACGCTCACAAGCGGACGGGTCCACTATTACGTAAGCGTTGGTGCGGCGTGTTGGCGGTGCAGGTATAGCTTGAAGAGGCGGGCGCCCCCCCCGGGTCCCCTGCCATCTCGTCTTGGTTACGCTTAGAGGGACATGACAAATTACCACTCGCGCGCCATTGGGCAAGAACTGACCAAGAAAGACATCAGAGGTGAACACGGGGAAAGGTGAGCTGGGAGAAACCCCAGGGTTTGAGTAATGGAGTTCCCACTGCTGGGCTCTGGGAAGGTCAGACGCGTGAAAATAGGGCAAAGGGCGAATATGTTAATAGGCAGCGGTGATAAAAGTCTTCACATTCTGTATTTTAAATACAAAGACTAAATAAAGTAAATGTATGAATACCTGTGTAAAAGTACAGGTTCTGCAATTTACTTCAGTAAATATGTTTGGTTGTTTTTGTTTTTTTTGCCATTAATGAAACACATTGGTTGGTGATTTTGCAAAAATGGAAAAGAAGCAGCATGCAGCAGAATAATGGAGACTAAACTGACCAGAGGTCTTGCATGAGCATCTGGACCATTTTGAACAGCTTTTGTACTCCCAAATACTATTGTTTGTTTGTTTGTTTTGTTTTGTTTTTATCAACTGCAGCACAAGCAAACTGTAATCAGTAATAGTTATGACCAGTGAGAAATTTTGTTTGCACTTTTAATAACAACAAATTCCTCAACAACTATAATTCAATAAGTGAATTACTTTTAAAATAATTTGCATCTTTGAAACGTCACAAGTGTGTTTTTCCAATGTAAAAAGTAAAAATTACAGATATTTGTGTACAAATGTAGGGAGTGAAAGTAAAATGTCGAGGGTCAAGTTACTTCCCAACTCAATTGGACGTGCGCGACTGTACTTAGTTGGTTGAGAAAAGGCCATCAGGTGAAACCAAATTGAGACGTGTGTGACTTTTAGGCAGAAATCACTTTTCCGCTCGCCCTGCGAAAATGCATATCAGTGCTGTGAAAGCATTTCTTTTGGCGCCAAGTGAAGTCGTCTGACTGGCTATTATACGGCATGTGAGAGAGGAGGTTCAAAGTGTCTTTACGTAAGAGTCAAATTGGCGAAGCGAGGCAGTGTTTTTAATTAGCTCGCATAGGGGTCCTTGCAGCATCCCATATGGAAGCTAAATTAGCAGTGATGATTACGTTTTGTTTATTTCTCCTTCAAATACAATTCGCTTTCAAACACACACACACACACACACACACGACCACTGTTCCCCTCCGCGAATAATTATGGCCGGAGCCTGCAGAACACTCGCAGTGTCCGACATTCGCAGTTGTGGTGCACGTGTCAGGAAGTGGGAACCCCGAGAAATGGCGAGATATCCGGGATTTCATGCTGATGAGGTCGATAGGTCAGTCTGCGACCCCTCCTTCTCGACGGTCCTGGCCTCCGCAAGGTATACAGGGTATTAAAGTTAAAAGTCCCCCTGATTGTCACATCCCCGAAGGATATGAAATTAGTCCTCTGCGTTTGGCCCATCCCCTGAGAGACCAATGAGGAGCTTGGGGATCATTGGGTGATCGAACCCCAGCAATTCCAACCCCAAATAATAAGTACCAAGCAGGGAGGCAGTGGCTGCCATTTTAACATTCTTTGGTATGCCAAGCACGGTGGCAATGGGCACAATTTGAACAGTCTTTTTGTAAGCCAAGCACAGAGGCAATGGCTACCATTTTTACAGTCTTTGTAAAAAAAAATGAATCCGGCCAGGGATCGAACTCACAACCTCCCAGTAAGGCGAGGAGGTTCTGAGGCGGCTGGTCCACTCGTAGGAGCCCCAGTCGAGGGTCCCGCCGCTTGATTTAGGACGGAGTTCCCTTGCACATGGAGGTTATCAGGAGGAAGATTAATGGCGGAGAGGCGAGATGTATTCCACCGGCGCCACCCGACGAAGCCATGTCGCAAGGCCGCGTATAAATCAAGGCGGCAAAGTGACTTGGACAACCTGACGGCTTGAGACGCTGCTGCTGCCTGTGTAGTGGCAATATCGACTCTCCCCCCCCCCACCCCCTCCCCCCCGCCCTCCTAAATCACGAGGCGCGGAATATAAATGGCCTAATTATTCCAGCAGAGAGTGAAATTAAAGACGTTCCCTGCTTTTTTTTTTATTACAACTTCCTAACAGATGGCGTTCTCTATCCTACATCACCCGGGAACCGATGGAGGTGTTTCTGCTGCTGCGGACACCGAATACAGGAAGATGGAAGCCCAGCATGTTTATTATTCTCTCAGCGCCCCGGACGACGACCGCCGACAACAGCCGCGAAGGCCCGCGCGCGGGCGGTATTAACAACGAAGACCTCGAGTCGGAGCCAAGTCCCGTCACCGACACAAATAAACTGTGGACGCCGTCGTTCAACGGTGACATTTGTGCGGCACAATAAAAATCAGCGCTTAAAAATTAAAGACGAGGAGGCCGCGCTGCCTGAACTTATCGCCTGCGCTGGGATTTAACGAGAGACGTAGCCCCCCCCTCAGAAGCTCACGAGTGCTTCTGAGAACAACTTCCGAGCTTTACGGCAAGAATGAAAGACTTGAAATCGTTCACGTGCAACGCTCAGGAGCGCCTGGCGCCGCGACCCCGGGAAGGCCATAGGGCAGCTATGAATGAGTCACGAGTCACACGGCCTTTATGCGTCTGTTGAAAAATAACCCGCTCTTGTTGTCGTGTTTCCTTGGTGCGCCAAGTGAGACGCTCAACTCTCCAATAACGCAGCAGTGCATCTCGCCAACAGCCGTGGGCGGTCTTCGTCCGTCAACCTCTGTTGTGGTTTTAATTTTCTCCACAGTAGAACGCAAATAATTTTGGATGTGTGCAAATCTAAAACTAATCGACATGCCGATGCGTGTAGATTTGTTTATTCAAACCAAGAGCTGACCAAAGAAGTTTATGACTTTGGCAACAGACTGCGCTCGATGCTAGGCTGATGCTGGATCCTGCAGGGAGTCAACTCCCGCTCTCAAGCTCACTTTCTCGTCAATACCCCCCCCACCCCCCCCCCCCCCCCACCCCCACCCCCACCCCCAGCCCCAACCTCCCTGATGAATTTCTAAAGGAAGGCCGCGGTTACGCTGTTGGGAAATAAAATAAAACAAATCGTTAAATCCGAATGCCGACAGCTGCGTCTCCTGGATCCCTGCTCATTTAGATTCTGGAGAGACAGTCTCAGCAACAGAGCAAGGGAACAAACAACAAGTACAAATGAGGTCCGAAGCGACTGAGACGCCGTGACCACAGGTTCCCTCTCCTATCGGCTGCAATGTATATTCTTTGGCTGTATTCTGTCCCTACATCTCGTCATTCCGGATCTCGAAAATGCTGATTCAGCAAAACGCCCGTCGTGTTTTCTCTCTGCACAAAGACTCTGAATCTGAGAGGCGCTGGAAGGCAAAAAGCTCTCAATGGTAATGAAATGTTTGTTGCAAAGGCCAGCGCCGGCTGACGCCTCATTGTCAGTCTGCTCAGTGAGACGCTGTGCGGTCTGACAGTGAGCGAGCGGCTATCTGGAGACAGACAGGCGGCCGCTCCGCTCTGCTGCCCGCTGGTCGGCCACCCGCTTCCACAGCAGCCCGTCTTCTGGGAACGCTGAGGTCGTCCCGCAAAGGCCGCATGGCACCAAGTAGAACAGATTAGATTGCATATCTCTGTCCTCTTCCTCTTCCTCTTCCTCCTCCTTCTTCTTCTTCTTCTTCTTCTTCTGCTGCTGCTTTTCTGAAAGCATCGCAAAGAGATTGCCGGTCCACGCTTTCCTCTTCCTCCTTGTTCCTCTTCTTCTTCTTCTTCTTCTTCTACTTCTTCTTGCGTTTGCTGACATCGCATTCTGCTTTTTTTTTTGGTGCACGTCTGTCACAGCGCCACTCACGGGCATATGGTTTCATGTGGACAAACACATCGTTCCATTCCACAATGTTTACAGGAGGAAACTTAAAAAAAAAAAAAAAAAAAAAATGGCTTCCATCTCGATGTGCCTTTCATCTTTTGTAGGCTGAGCATCGGAGTGATGGGAGAATGAAGCGGTGGTCCCCGTCAGTTTATCGGCGTGTCCTGTCTGCCCGGCGGGCTGGAGGGGGGCGTGGGGGGTGTGACACAGGAAGCTTTAAAATACATCAATCAGGAGCAAAAAGGTCCTCACCGCAACCGCACAGCTGTTATTGAAAGATTATCAGCGCGACGATAAGGAAACCTCGGCACAGCCGGCTTGCTTTTTTTTTTCCGGGGAGTCATTTCTCCCCCCCCCACAGCCCCTCCATTCCTATCTCTCATTTGTAGTCAAAGAGCCTTCCTGCAGTGAACCGCCGTGCCCACCGCTGGATCTATAAACGCTCGCGCTCCACCGGCCTCGTTGCTCGTCGCTCGGCCGAGGCCGAGGCCGATCAGTCCAAGGGTGGTCCAAGGGTGGTCGGACCAAGAGACGAGTGGCGCTGCGAAAGCCAGGCTGCTGGTGGGGAGAAAAGATAAAAGAAAGAGGAAAACAAAAGCTGAGAAGCTGATTTAGAAGTGACGGCGAGGGGGGGGGGGGAGGCTGAAAAGGCAGCGAGATGCTCCGTCTCCACGGCCCGTCTCGGAGGTGTTACTGTGGCAACTAGAAAGCAGCTCGCCAGGCAGACGTGCTGCGTCATCTGATTTTCTGCCGGCCCTCCTTTCTTTCTTTCTCCTCTTTGTCCGGCTCCCTGCCACTCTCACGACCTTTTCCAGCCCAGACTTCTTCTTTTTTTTCTTCCTCTCTTCTCCTTCCCCTTCGAGGCGCTTTGCATTCTCCAAACTCCTCTCTCTCTCTCTCTCTCTCTCTCTCTCTCTCTCGCTCTCTCTGGCACACACACACACACACACACACACACACACTCGCTCTTTCTGTCTTTCTATTCTTTCTATCTCTCGGCATTTTTTCGTCATCCTCCTGGGTTCACTCTTTGAAATGTATGTGTTCATAGGTGTGCTGACCTCACCCTCCCTCCCCTCCCTGCGTGTGTCTGTGTGTGTCTGTGTAGGTGGACGTGGGGGTGGTCCAATTCACCCCTCTGGTCCAGCCCCAGGTCCAGCAGCCCTTCAAGCTGGTGGAGAGAGTCGTCAGGAATGTTTTCCAGTTCCGCAGGAAGTACTGTCACAAAGGAATCGAGTAAGCAGCCGTAGAAACTCGACGCCGCGCTCCGCCTCATCCCTCACTCCCCTCCATTGAAGCCCCCCCCACCCCCCCGCCCCCTTAAGCCGCTCGCAGGCCCCCCTCATGTCGTCGTTAGTCGGAAAGATTTCTGACTCGGAGGATAGAAAAGACGCAACTTTATTTGTTGGCAGTCTTTTCCTATCTTTACCCCCGTGAACTAGTGTCGTAGTCAAGACCGCGCCAAACCGAGACCAAGACATTATCAGGACGAGAGAGCACCGAGACAAGACCCAGAGTTCTGGTCCAAGACAAAACCGAGACTTTCCAGGCCAAGGCCGAGTTAAAAAAAAAAAAAATGCCTCCCGAGTCCAAGAGCGATCTGGAGTACTGCAGCACCACTGTGAACACTGTTCCAAAGTGCCACACACACACACACACACACACACACACACACACACACACACACACACACACACACACACACACACACAGCCTGTTAGCAAAGAGCACGTGGGCCGCCGGCGTAACAAAGGAAAACGAGAGCGGCAATTATGAGTCATTGAGGTGGCGCAGGGAGACGAGGCAGCACATTTTGACGGAGGTGCAGCGGTGCTGGCGGCGGAACCCCAAATTGGAGAGGCGGCACCGGCGACTGAACTGAAACGGCTGCCGAAAGAGCATCCAACTCACTCTCTCACTCTCTCACTCTCTCGGTCGCGGAGAAAGAATAGAAGGAATATCTCGGAGGGGAAAAACGTCTTTAAATATAAATGCTTAACTCTCCGCCATGAATATTCCGAGCGAGCGAGCGAGCGAGCGAGGGAGAGCGGGAAACGGCGCCGAGCGAGCGCGGGCGGGCGCGAGCCCAAATAAACGGCGGTTGAATATTCAAATCCGCGCAGCCTCTCGCGCCAGCTGCGCGCGTTTGCGGCGCGTGTCGCCCCGCTGAAGGGGATTAACAATTCATGAGCGGCTCGTGCCTTTTTTTGTGTGATTTCAATTAACTTCACAGATTTTGAAATAGTTGCTGAGAGATGGTAATTTGCTTCCGGAGGTGAACCCCCCCCCGTTCCGGCATTAAACTTGCGTTGACGCTGCGGTACCAAAGAGCGACCTGCGCGGAAGAATATATTTTTGTCTCTAATTTTATTATTGATTGGAAGGATATTTACAAAAAAAAAGAAGAAAAAAAAATGAGGATGAGTTACGAATCAGTAATGAAAACAAAGACATGGTTCAAGGGACGAATATCTTAAGGGGGTTCAGGAAAAAGGGTCCTACTGATAGAGCAATTTTTCATTTTTCTTTTGTATAGCAAATTTTGAAGACCTAACAAAAAATTCTAAATTCCAAAGAAAAATGTGCAAAGGTCGGGGCTGACTTGGGAATTCTTGTTTGTGGATGAAAGATTTTGCACAGAGGATTATGAAATGTAACACAAACTCTAAGGTACAATATTCTTAAGGAAAATGTAATTAATAATTAAGAATAATAAACTAAATTGAACAAGTGGGCTCTAAGAAGGTTCCAAAACTTGTTTCAGTCCATATAATAAAAAGGCTCACTGTTATATCAGGAGGAAGATTTTTTCAAAATCAATATCAGTGTTGGCCCGCGACTTTGTCCAAGTCTTACATTTTAGCCTCACTGTGTATTTGGGTTTGACACTTCTGCTTTAAAGGATCTGATTCTGAGCTTATGCTGCGTGCTGTGTCATTTCATCACTGCCCCCCCCCTCTTCTTCCTCCACAGGAAGTTGTTTCCGGAGGCGTGTCGCCCGGAGCTGACAGAGGAGATGATGCGGCGGGCGGACGTGGAGCCCACGCTGCGCCCGACGGAGCTCACAATACCCCACTTCAGGGCTCTGGCGGACGCCTACGCTTATCTGTGCGCCCGCGAGCCCGGGCTCCTGAACTACGAGTTCAGAGAGGAGCTCCGGCTGCAGCACCTCGCCAGGACCAGGAACACGCCGGTGGACGCCTTCACCGACGGACTGCCGGGTCCTCGCCAGAGCCGCTGAAAAGGGCGGGAAGTAAAAGGCCGAGGGACAAAAAAATGAAAAGAAAGAAGCGGAGGGGGACGGGGGGGGGGGGACCCACTAATAGCCTGTTTTAGTGCTGAGAGACATCAGACTGCTCTCAGCCTTGACATTTCCACCTGGCTTATGCATGCATTTTTAAAAAGGTTTTTTCCCCCCTGCACCCAGGGAGCGATAGGTAACTCGGTGTGCAGGAAATCCCGGCACAGAGAGCCAAGCCACCAATCAATGCTCCTGGGTGGGTGGGTGGGCTATGGATGGATGGATGGATGGATGGATGCGCTTCAAGACTGTTTTCCAGGATGAGACAGACAGCTCAGAGTAGAATCATGTTTGGGGGGGGTAAAGGTAAAACAAACAATAAGAAACAGTAACTAGTCGCCTCTACTCGCGCCCCGCGCGCCCCCCCCCCCCCCACACACACACACAC
Source organism: Nelusetta ayraudi (assembly GCF_046127955.1). Lineage (NCBI taxonomy): Eukaryota > Metazoa > Chordata > Actinopteri > Tetraodontiformes > Monacanthidae > Nelusetta > Nelusetta ayraudi. The sequence continues at coordinate 588,420 of NW_027466071.1, forward strand.
ACACACACACACACACTAGCTCTTTGAGAGCGAGCTGTCCCATTTCCCTTTTTCATATTGAACTTACGTAACATCTTGTCCTGTGGGACCTGAGGGAAATGTCAGCGTGTTTTCAGGGAGGTTGGAGAACGGGAACAACGTGGCTGCACCACATCCAGGACGTTTTTTTTTTTTTTTTTTTTCCCCTTACTGTGTACTGTATTATTTAGTCACTTGGGAGACGGCGCTGAAAGGGAAGCACCAGAGAGACACTTTGCCACGAAGAGACAAAAGGAACCAATGATGCGCATACCGAGGGGGGGAAATCAGCCCAGTTGACTTTGTGAAACGCCGGTGTCGCGCACGTGTTACTTACTCCTGTTCCGCTTTTGTTGCACGTTCAATAAATACACACACAAGAAATGCCGCTGCGTCTTCGAATTCAGTTTCATTTATGTTGTTTCCATTAAATGCTCCTTTCTGAATTATTGAGCAGGTTTTCACCGGCGCCACCTGTCGCCTGCTCCCATAAAAGATGGGAGGGATGTTGTTTGTTTTTACCCAAAGACCCAAACAATCAGTTTGTAACAACCCGTGACCGCTAATCCCCCCCACCACAGTCAGGATTGCGCGCTGTCACTTATCAGCAATCTCATGAAGTAGTCAACTGCACATCAGCACAAATATCTCATCGTGGCAGCAGCTCACTGCATTGACCTGCATCGTGCAACAAGTTATCAGTCCAAAGAGAGCAACTTTATGGATAAGTTGGCCACCCGAAACACTACGAAGACGTCTCAGAATGTGCTACTCGAGTTAAGGTGAGCTTTTATTTTGAAAGACTGATTGGCGAGCGCGAGACGCGCAGCTGAAAGTGATGAACGGTGGAATAATTAGATGCAGCTGTGCAGCAGGACAGGGTTTTCGTGAGGTTGCACAAAACATTAGTGTTACGAAATTGAAATGAACATTAACTCACTATTTTTTTTTTTTTTTTTTTTTTTTAATCACTGGAAGTCACTGCCCACAGGATTGGCATGCGTTATGCAACTTGAGATGACTCAACCAGTACAGGGAGAGACGTCATTTTATGGACGCTGGCCGAGAGAACGGAAGCAACTAAATTTGGCATCAAAAGATCATCGCTGTCTTGTTAGCCTTTGATTTATTCTTCTCTTCTTTCTTTTTTTTCATGAGGAAAAACATCGTTGGCAGTGAATTGAGTAAGAGGTTGTTTTGACCCTATAAGTCAGTGTCTTTTACAGTGCAACAGCCAAAATAAGCAGAATGCTGTGAGTGCTGCAAGTGTGGAGGCTGCGTGTGTGGAGATAGATGGATGGATATTACATTGGTGTAAGACAACACAATCGGTCTACTGTATATCCTACATAACAACACACACTGCACTTGCAGTGTCTGCCAGTCCAATGATCAATCACGTGACATTATTTCACCATCCATCCGCACCACGGCGGATGCTGACAGACAGCCAAGAACAGCAGCGACAAACCACCACGGCGGGTGATGTCACTCACACCCGCTTTACACTCGCACTGCCAACAGTAGCTGCTAATGCTACCCCGGTGCTTCTTGCGGCTCTTCGCAGCGCTCGCCCTCAGTCTTTTCCTGGTTCTTCCTGGAAGACTCACTGGGTGGCAGAGGATCTTCTCTTCCAGTGGCCAGTGGGTCCACTGTTCCAGCTGCTCCGTTTGGGTGCGAACCCAAAGTGTCGCGGGTGATAAAACTCTGGTTTAGCTTTCGCTCGCTAGCCTTTTTTTTTTTTTTTTTTTTTTTCCTTAGCATGTTTTAACTCAAAGTAAGGTCTTCCTCATATATATTTGTGAAGATATATATATATATTTTTCCATAATTCAAAATATCGGGCCATATTGTGAGCTTTGAACATTTTAGTGACATTTAATGACAAAATATTTAATTTTTGCATTTTTTTGCAAAAATGTGTGTCACGTTCTGTTCCTCTGGTTCTCGACTTCCTTGTGCCTTCTTTAACGTCTGTGTCACACCCTTTTTGTTCCCCGAGACCACGCGTTACTCATCTACCAATCAGTGTCAGATCACATACGTCACATCTGTATAGATCAGATCAACGTTGATGTCTACGCACCGCGTGTGGGTGATGACTTGCTACTTTGCATTTGCGGGGGGGAAAAAAAAAAAATCTATATTATTTCGCTACTGTCTGTGTTCACCATCTAAGCTGTATAGTAATGTTTTCTACGGTCTGTGCCCCACTTCTGTCAGATAATTATGTACTCCGCTGAGGATGTGCCTTTCTTTCCAGTGCCACAACACAAGAGTTGTGCAGTGCCAGTGACAGCCAATCAGGCAGCGGCAGCGCGACTAACCCAGGGACCGAGCCTGAGATAAAGACACTTCGCTTCAGAGCTCAACTTTACCTGTCACCAGCACAAGAGGTGGGCAAAACCGAGCGGAAAGCCCAAAGCACCGTTGCCCAGGCGTCATTCACAGATAAAACTTTTATTTATAAAACAAAGCCATAAGAACGGGGCATTCACATTCATTTGGTTTGCTAGCATTAAGAGGCATTGCAAGGTTGAGCTAAGAAGAGTAAAAAGTGTAGTGGTTTGCCTTTGTCTGTTGTACCTCAAACATGTATTTACAGCTCGGGCAAACTCCCATCTTTTTCAAAAAATATAGAAGCTGCATCTCATTGCAAATCCTTGCCTTGTTCTTACTTCAAGTATCAAGTAATGGCAAGGGGGAACTAAAAAAAAGAAAAGAAAAGAAAAAAAAAAGAATATATACAAGGGACATATAAACAGTGTAACACTGGAATTTGTACATTGCTGCAGTTTAAACAATTCAATGAAGCAGCCACGACCAAAGAGGAGAAAAGGCTTTGGAGAAAAATGATCAAAATTGTGAGGGCTACTTTTCCAATTAAGTACAAAACAAAAACTAGCTGTATTGCATCTGTATCTTTTATTCATGGAACCAAATCTTTAGCCGGCAGCTTTCGCCCAACAGGTTAGCTTGCTAAGATATACAAAAGTAAACCTATCAATAAATTAAAGGGGGGAAAAAAAACAAACAATAATTACAGTAAAAAGCTGTACAGATAAAAACAGTTCAAAACTTCAATTATAGGCAAACAGTGTACTTTAGTGCACAAAACACAGCAACAAGGCCCAGTTGTTCAACTCCTCGTCCTTTTCTTCTTTTTTTTTGTTGTCCTTCAAGCCAATGCCGTCCTTTCTCAACAAATCAAGTCTGACAAAAAAAATCTTTGGATTGATCTGAAGAAAGATCCTTGTGTTTCTAACACAGTAATGTAAATGATAACCTGCTTCATTATTATTATTATTATTATTATTATTATTATTATTAGTTTTTTTTTGGTTCTCTGCAACCAAAGACATATTTTCACTCTGCCTAAAACATCGGCCCTGCAGAAGCCTGCAAAACAAAAATCTTGTTGGTTTTTTTTTCTTGGTTATCGCTGCGTGCGTCATCGTGGTGGTGGTGGTGGTGGTCAACTGTTGGTGGGTGACGGACCAAGGATATGTTCCCTGATTCACACAGTACAGGTCAATTAAAAGAAAAAAGACACACACACACACACACACACACACACACACCAAAAAAAAAAGAAAGCTGCCAATCAGGTTGAGCTGCGGGGGGGGGGGGACGAGGATGAAATAAACCCGTCAGGCGGCGGTTCGGTTGGGAGTGGGAGCGCGAGGCCCCCCGGAGGAGCCCAGGAGGTCGGCGGAATGCATCAGTGCTCGACAGATTCATTGCAGTCATTATCATCCAGACAGGAATCACCTCGCTTCACCTCCCTGGGAGGGAGTAGCCAGGCTTTTAAGGTGGGGTGGGGAGGAGGGGGGTGGTGGGGGGTTATTATTTATTATTTATGCCTAATTTAAGCGGGCCAGGTGCGGCCAGAGCGGGGCCCGCTTCCAATCCCAGCTTCAAAGTCACACGTCCCCAACGTTCAGCCCGCTAGGAGGAAGAGGAGCAGGAGGAGGCGTCGCCGGGCCCGGAGTTGGCGGCGGCGGCGGTGGCGGCGCCCTCTGCTGGGTCGAAGAAACAGTCCTCGTTGACCACCGAGGTCAGGCTCTGGACGCTGAACTCTCTCTCCAGCAGGGCGTTGAGGTCGGGCGACGTGGTGGCGGCGGCGGGGGCGTCGTCCTGGCCGTCCAGCGACCTGCTGTGGGTCCTGGTGCTCCTCAGGTTGCCCGGCTTCCTCTTGATGGCGCTGAAGTGGCCTCGCAGCAGCCGGGGCTCCGCCTCCGGGGTGTCGCCCACACGCTCGGGTTGGACGCGCGGCGCCGGGGCGCACCTGGGCACCTCCCCCTCCGAGAGCTCCAGCTGCAGGAACTGGGCCTCGATGGCGCTGGTGGGCGAGTCGCCGCCGCCGCCGCCGCCGCCGCCGCCGCTGCCCCTCCTCCCCTCGGCCGCCTCGCTGAAGCCGTCGTCCTCGTCGCTCAGGGCATCCGATTCCTTGGTGGTGGCGGCGGCGGGGGACTTTTGCGGGGCGTGCAGGTCGGGCGAGGCGGCCAGCGGTAGAGGTGGTGGTGGGGGAGGGGGAGGGGGAGAGGGAGCAGCAGCCCCGGGCAGACTGGGCGTGCCGCTGCTGAAGCTCCCCGAGTCGGAGTCGGGCCTCGGCTTGCGGGAGAGATCTCCGCGAGGAGGCCTGCACAACCAGGAGGCCCTGGAGGAACCTGGTGGAAACAGGGATGTGTTTATAAGAACTGGTTACCAGACTGGCAATTTTCCCCCAGTGGCCACTGGAGGTACTGCAGCTGAAAAAATAAATTTAAAAAATCCCCAGAGACCGCAATACAAAAATAAACTGTTTTTTTTATTTTTTTGAGTCATGGACTTTTAATCTTTCTAAAAAATATATATATATATAAAAGGTCAGAAAATTCCCAGAAAAAGAGGCCATTCCCACAGTGGCGTACAGGCCGTGTCTGGGCTCGTTCTGATTGGCTGATGTGTCCTGGTGCATCATGCAAGTTCACAGAGGCATGATGGGAAGAGACGCTACTGAGCATGCTCTACCCGGAAGCTAAAAACCTTTGTGCAACTGCATTGAAATGAATGTGCTGAACGCATGAGGGGAGAAAAGATGCAATCGTCTGAGAAGCACCGGGCTCGTGATTATTTTTACATCCATTGACCTTGAGGGCAGAAACACCAGCCACCACTGGTGAGACGCTCGGCCCCGGTGTGTTTATAGAAAACCCTGCTGGAGGGCGTCAGCTGTCATCAGTAGACCCCTCCCTTAACCCCCCCCACCCCGACTCTTCCCGCGAGAAAGCCCAGATGGCGCCGTCGTACCTATCCTGGCCGAGGAGGGCAGCGTGTTGCGCAGGGGGGCCAGGCGCTCCTTGCAGCCTCGCTCCAGCGTCCCGTCGTTCCTCATGTTCCTCCGCACGTTCTCCCGGAGGAGGGAGCGGATGACCTTGACGATGCTGACCTTGCTCTCGGGCACGCTGCGAAAGGAAAGAGAGAGAGAGAGAGAGAGAGAGAGAGAGAAAGAGAGAGAGGTGAGAAGGGATGATTTGATTCATTAGGATGGATCGAAATTCCGCGGTGCATCGCTGGGATGATGCGTGTGGAGAAAAGGCTGAGCCCAAAGATCTTCTATAGCAACAGGCTGAGTGTATTCCAGTAGACACAGCTGGGCCATATTCTAGATAAATTTTTTCAACGCACTGAATGGAGGGACATGAGAGGAATTTGATTGTTCGATCTCAAGGTCATTTCAATCATTTATTTACTGGACGGTGGGATAACGTTTAGGCTCCAGCAGACCCCCGTGACCCTGAGCTCGGGCAGGAGCGGGTATGGAAGATGGATGGATGATGGGATAATGTTTTTATTTTTGTGGAATAAATTTGAGTGCTGAGAAATAAATATGGGTTGCAGCTTCACGATAAGGCGAAAAAATATGGGTTCTGAGACTCGGGCGGGAGAGGAATTTATAGATTTTTCGATCTCAAGGTCAGCTGAGCCTTGACAAAACAAACAAAACAAACGACTGCGACTGAATAATGGCGGTCGAATGAACCCTGAGGCGTGAGCGCGGGGTTGCAGACGGATGTCTGACCTGCTGCACAGCTGGAAGACGGTCTCAGGCCTCCCCTCCACCTCGGACCTGGAGTGAATCAGCTCCCAGATGCAGCTGCTCTCAGTACCTGTTCCTGCAGCGGTGAGGACACGAAGGAGAAGACTTTGAAAACGACTTCTTCAAGTCAAGTTCAAGGCTTGCAGAGAGGTGATCAGCGGCCAGGTGGAGGTGTGTGTGTGTGTGTGTGTGTGCGTGTGTGTGCCAGAGAGAGAGAGAGATGAGAGGACGGAGCTACGCTGTGATTCATTAGAGATGCTGCGACTCACCTGCAGTGTTGCCCAGTCGGACCTGCAGGGCCGAGAGCGGAACCAGCCAGCGGAACTTGAAGGGGTCCGAGTCGCCGTGGGAGTGCGCCGCCCGGTGGTTGGTCTGGGCGTGGCGAGTAAAGGAGGAGGGTGGGTGAGGGTGGGGGAGATCCGTTTAGACTTTTCCAGCCCAGACACGATTTGGGTCGTGTAAAAAGAATCGGCGCAAACCGACCCGAAGCTTACCAGCTTTTTCTTCAGCTTGTTGTTCTCCCGGTAGACCAGAATCACAGCTTTCTTGAAAACTGCCGAGGAGAAAAAAAAAACACATCAGCTTCTTGGCTTCGCACGCCAGGGCCTCTCAGGGGGGTCGGGGGGGGGGGGGGGGGGACCCAGTAGTAGAGGAGCCCGACCCACAGCAGCGGTTCTGTTTTTTTTGTTTTTAAGATGCCAGTGGAATCTTCTGAGCTTGTCAGCGACGCTGCAACTTTTAGCCGAGACGGAACGGGTTTGGCGCAACCGTGCAAACGCATGAGCTGCAACCGATTGTAAAAAGAAATGGAAAAAAGAACACACACACACGCACGCACACGCACACGTTCTCTCTAAATGTGAAGGACAGCCGCAAAACTAAGACTAGGGCGACGTGGGCGGAATTACTGCCACGCGGGGATCGATTTCCCAGGGTGCAACTCACCGAACACGGTCATCTCGGGGTCTTTCCTGATGCGGCCGAGCGACGGGTGCGGGTTGAGCCAGACCACCGAGGAGTGCACCAGGAACTCCCCCATGGAGATCTCCCTGACCTGAGGGGAGCGCGCGGCAGAGGGGTGAAAGGATGGAAGGAGAGGTGTGGGTGAAAACGAGCAGGCAGACTTTGTGCAAACCAACTTGCATGTGTGTCAACGTGCAGGGCTGCATATTCATCAGCGACTCGGAGCTCCAATCTGGATCTAAGTGGGTTTTTACCCTTTATTTGAGAACTGATAAATACATTAAAAACATACATTTCGCATTCACTTTGATTTTTTTTTTTTTTCCCCGCAGAGTAAATATTCCATTAATTTGTAAACGCATTCAAACCCCCCAGCGGCAACGCGTGGAGAGGGTGTGTGTGTGTGTGTGTGTGCGTGTGGGTTGGTGGAAGTGGCGTAAACATCAGCAGCTCCTCGCCGCTCCGACCTCGGCTCCTCACCTCTTTCTCGGGGCCCGTCTGCGCCGCCACCAGCTGCTCGAACACGGCGCCGTAGTCCTCGTAGATCTTCTGCATCTCGTTGATGTGGCTGGCCACCTTCTCCATGGCTCTCAGGGCCTCTGCACACACACACACACACACACACACACACACACACACACACACACACACACACACACACACACACACACACACACACACACACACACACACACCAGGGACCGAACACAGTTGATGAGAGGCAATCGGGGCTGCAACAATATACCTCAAATTTATCGTCATAGTGTCAAACCACCAGTCAGCGTAGGGCTGCTACGCCCCCCCCCCCTCCCACACACACACACACACACACACACACACACACACACACACACACACACACACACACACACACCTACATCACGTGTCCCCGCCCCCCTCCATACCAGTGAGGTGGTAGTGCTCTTCGCTGTCGCCGTCGGTGAGCCACACCAGCTCCCGGAGCAGCAGCGGGTACTTGAGCACCCTCTGCACCGGCTTGATCAGGTAGGACTCCAGCGTGGACGAGTGCTGCTGGTTGGGGTTCCGGGTGTCCAGGAACTCCTTGAAGGCCCGGTCCGTCTTGGCTGAGAAACACAAAAACACACAACAAAACACACCGGAGGTGGATTAGCATCGGCAGCGCCACCTGGGCAGTTGGAGGTCCAATTTCTTGCAGTTTGAAAAATTGAATTCATATCTTATAATAATATAACAATAAATACTATACAGAAAAACAAGGTGGGGGTCGTCGTGAGCGCTAATGACGATTGCATGTGTGTGTATGTTCTCCCACTTCTTTTCCCTCAATCAGTGTGTGGTGCATTAAAAAAAAATAAACAGGTCAGACTTTGGAGGTCAAATTTCTAACGTTGCAACCCCCAGCAGGGGGCGGCGTAGAGCTTCCCGGCCTCTGCTCACGGCGGCCGTTTTAGTAAACGGCGTCCATCAAGGTTTTAACGCTCTCCCTGCTGCGACAAATATAAAACAGAGCGCTTGTTTTCACGAGGCGGGAGCGCCGACGGCTGTCCTGGGAGGGGACTCGACGCGGAAAGGCTCGGCGCCAAACCGGTAGGCGGCTAATAATCCGAGGACGAGCCTCCCGTAAAGGTGGCGACGCGCTTTTGCCGGCGAGGCGGGGGAGGGGAGCGGAGGGCAGGGGGAGCCGTTAACGTATTAATTATGGCGCGAGCAGCCACAGACGCCTCCCGGGGTAATTGGCAGGCAATTAACGAGTCGACAAATAAACAGGAGAAAAACGGAGGCAACCCCGGGGCCCTTGGCATGATGGGAAAAATAAGGGGAGGGGTTTGGAAGGGGGGGGGGCTAATGAAGACGGCGGAGACGAGCGTGTAATTGCTAAAAGGGTTGACAAACTCCTGCAGATTTCTGCTGCTGCGTCCTCACGTCGGTGGAGAAGGGCGTTTAGAGCCTCGCTGAGCACACGCACACACGCACACACACGCACACACACACACACACACACACACACACACACACTGCAGCCACTACTCGCCTCCCACGGCCGCTTTGTATCTGCGCTACTACGTGTTCTAATATTAGCCCGTGTGCGCCCCCCCCCTCCCCCCCTCCCCCCTCCAGGTTACGCCTCCAGTTTTTTTTCCAAACCGTGCGAGTAAAGTTCCGTAAATCTGCTCACAGAGCCTCGCTCGCCAGGGAGCTCTCAGCCCAGCCACTTTAAGACCGCTGGGTAACTGCTGAGCTACCTTCTCAATTCTATTTTTTTTTTTGAAAAAAGATCCAACAGCGCTGCATCCCCCCCACCCCCTCCCAGATCATTTTGACCCGTCAACTTTCTCAGACCATTTTACTTTTCTGACTTATTCATCTATTGTTGCCTCCCAATCCTATTACACATCCACCCTGCTTCCTGGAGGAAACACCCCATGCAATTCTGGTAATGGGCTAGGCCTGAAAAGCAAAGTGTGTGTGGGCAGTAATTAGCCCAGCCTCCCTCCGACCCGCCCGCCCAGGGCAGCGGCGGAGGAAGAGGAGGAAGGGGGAGGAGGAAGGAGGAGGAGGAAGGAGGAGGAGGAAGGAGGAGGCAATCTTCTTGGCTGAGAGCTGGGCAGCGTTCCCAGGCGCGCAGCGGCCGTGAATCAACTGCAAAGTCTGGGCTCTTGTCGGGCGGCAGCAGAGGAATTATTAGGGCTCGGGGGGGTTGTCGCCACGAGGTTATTCCAATAGCATTAATACGTGTACACGTCATTTTCCGCGTCGCCTCGTGAAACGGGCCAATAACTCAGCGTTCAGGAGCAACGGAGACTCTGTGGCTGGCTGAGGGCCGGAGAGGCTGGGGTGGAAGTCCTGAAATTCGGGCGTCGGTATTATGGCAATGCATAACATAACATGTTTAGGCATTTAACTTTTTTTTTTTTTCTTCCACCACATTAATCCGCATATGTTGTATATATATATATATACATATATGTAATGTCTTCACTTTGTATCTACAGTGCAGAAAGTAGCAAAGAAAAAGAAAGAAAAGGGCGTGTGCAAACTTTTGACTGGTAGCGAGTTCCTCTTGGGTTTTGGGTTTGTTTTACAGAAAAGACATTGCGTCACGCTCGCCCCGGCACCACTGCGTGCTGGTGCGATAACTGACTCTTCCGCCTCCACTGCCTTGCTTGCTTCAATGACTGCGGGAAGCCGGCCGCAGCTCCTCTGTTGAAAACGTTCTGCGCGGCTGCCCAGTTTTACCACCTCCCCTGCTCTGACATTATGATTCGGGTCGACGCGAGTCAGTGAGTCAATGAGTCAGTCAGTCGTACCTCTCTCCAGAACCTTCTGGACCTTGATGTGGTTGGCGCAGAAGCCGCTGTAGAGCTTGAAGTGGTCGGCGTAGTAGAGGAAGGAGCCTCCCAGGGAGAAGAGCAGCTTCTGGAAATAGAGAGGCGGGGGGGGGGGGGGGGGGGGGGTGGAGGAGGGCGGAGAGTGTGAGTGTGAGTGTGGTGGACACACAGACTGTGCGTGGACACGCCAACACACACGCGAGGAATAAGTGATGGCCCGCGAAAACCAAAATGAATGCGCGGGGGAGGAGGATGAAAAGGTGTTAACACGCGAGGTCGCGACCCCCGCGGCTCGCGAGGATCCGACCGCCGTCTTCTCGCACCCCCCACCCCCACCCCAACCTCACCCCCACCCTCCCGAGACCCCCGGCTTTCAGCGGCTCTCACTCCGACCCACCGACCGACCGACCGACCGCTCGATCGATCGATGGACCTCACGCCTCGTCCCTGTCGAGCCCATCCATCAAGCAGGACGCCGCTGCCACGTCACCTCCATTATTTATCAAGCTGGAGATGTTGCAGGTGGGTAAAATCAAACATACGAAAAACCGGCCCATGTTCTTCCGTGACGCGCACACAGCGGAGCGTACGATGGAATATTTGGGGGGGGGGCGTTTTCCCATCGATGCCCGGCGTCGGCGTCTTGGCCTCACCTTGAACTGCGACGGCGTCTCCAGGGTGCTGAAGTCGGGCGAGGAGGCGATCCTCTCCTCCAGGGTCTGCAGGAAGACCCTCTGGAAGTCCAGCATCTCCGGCAGGCTGCCGAACAGGCTTTCCATCTGGGTGGCGGAGAGGAAAAGGCGGAAGAGGTGACGAGTGAGGAGGGAGAAAATCTCAAAAGTTGGCTTGGGATTTAGAAGAGGCAACCTGGAGGGCTGTAACACACACGCACACGCACACACACACGCACACGCACACGCACACACACACACACACACACACACACACACACACACAGGCTCTGACGCAACACCTCCCATCAGTTACAGCAGTTGACCGGCTCCGTCCGACCGTCTGCCTGCACAGGTCTCGCCGTCCCATAATGGCCTTTTAATTTGCCTCGGCGCTCAGGAGGCCATCGACCGCCCCTCGTCTGCCGAGGAGCGTCCCGCGTTCCGAGGTCGCCGCTATTAGCATGCGGCGGCCGTCGCTCGGGCGCTCAAGGACGAGGAGCTCTCTGTGTTTGCAGCGGGGTGGGGGGGGTCAACCAGTGGGCCGACCTTTGGTTTGGTGTTACGATTTCGCACGACCAATGGTTTAAATTTAGCCGATCAAAACGTGATTAATCGCGATTAACTACGGTGAATTACTGGATCGCGATTTCTAAAAGTGAATCGTTTGACAGCCCAAACCTCTGTTTGTGCGCTAGCAAAGTGCTTTGGCTTCACCAGTCAGGACGAGTTGAATGAAGCCAATGTGCATTTTGCCCTTGAACCGGCCCTTTCTCAGCGCGACCTTGCGCAGCCCAGGGAATGTCGGCGCGAGGTTGACGGTGCACGTCAACTCGTCCTCCAGCCTCTGGCCGCTGGCCGCTCCCGCCGCTAATGAGGAGATACGGCGCCGGCGCGGGTTCACCGACGCGCCCTCCGAGGTAATAAGCGCTCAATGGATTCTGTGTTCCGCAGAGCCTCGACGCCCCCCGGGACACACCTCCTTAGCTTATCTAGCGTTGGACCGTAACACACACACACACACACACACACACACACACTGACAGACGGGCCACGCACCTCATCCTGCGTGAGGAAGGTTTCATTCTGCAGGGGCTTCAGGTAGATGTCGAACAGACAGTCCAGGTCCTGTTTGAAGACCAAAAAGTAAAAAGATTATTGGCCCGATGAAGCGGCAAGTGTCCCCGTGTCTCAGGGATAGAGTTGACCTTTGACCCTCATAGACTTGCATGACAATAGGGTTACGCTTAAGGCTGAAATTAGGGTTATGGGGGACCCACGTGTACTCGTCCGCTCATAACATCCAACCTTCCCTCTATTCACTCCTCACGCTTCTCTCTCACTACTATAATGAGGCCGCGGCACGGCTACTACCACTCCGACATTCTCATCGGGGGTTGATTTATGCGGCCGGTCGGAGCGCCAGCGTGTTCAAAGCGCGTGGGGAGGAGAGTCTCCGGCCTCGCTTGCAAATCAACGGGCCGCGGCGCTCGTGAAAAACGAGCAGGTGGCGGAGGGGACGACGAGCGTCGCAAGTGTTGCAGGGTCAAAAGGATCCCGAGTGTTCCATGCTCCTGCTACTGTGCGTCACGGCGGAAAAGGTCGAGGTACGAAAATTGGTCGTAATGGAGTTCAGAGCGAGACTCTGAACTCCAAGGTTTTTTTTTGTTGTTGTTGTTGTACAAAAATGGCACATGCTGAGCAAGAAGAGACTTAGTGTTAATTTGTTACAGGGAAAAAATAAATATATATATATATATATATATAAAAATATTTATATATAGAAAGAAATAAGCACATGTAAGCATAACGAGGAAGCAAAAACAACTGGGAGCAATGTTTCTCCTTCTTGGACGAGAGCAGTAAGCAGGCATCCAAAAAGACTTCAAAAAAGAAAGAAAAAAAATATTATTCTGCACTTTATGGCCTCGTTTTTTAAGCCGAAGACAAGATTATTTCTTAATTAGCCTGCAGGACACTACATATTTACAGAGCAGTAACAGTTGTCTGATCAAATGGGGTGGGGGGGTTCGTCACCTTCACGTAGGACTTCTCCGTGTCCACCAGCTCCTGGATGACCTTGCGTAAATGCTCCGTGGCGCTCATGTGCTTGTGGCAGGGTCTGTGCGGGGAGGTCTGTGCCCCGCCGCCGACCCCTCCCCCTCCCTGCCTGGCCGGGGGGTCCTTGGCGTCGCCCATCAGACCCCCGGGGCCCGAGCCTGCCCCCTCCTGGAAGGACTGGTGGTAGAGTGAGCACACCGTGTCCACGCTCTGCGGAGAGAAGAAGTGGGGCTTCGTTCAGGGTGGTCAGCACTTCTACACATGAACGTGCACGCTCGTGCGCACACACACACACACACACACACACACACACACATATACATATATGTTCTCCGGGATTTATCTAAAAAGGGAAATCAGAGTAATTTACCCTCATTCCAGTATTCCTTCCTAATGAGTTCAGCCCTATAGCTGTGTAATATAATCACGTATATAATTCGGCGGCGCGCGGCCATCGATTCCCCCAAGTATCCTCCGCAGAGTGGGAGATTTAGCTGTGCACTCGCCGCTAATTGGCTTTGCATCAAAGGCTTTGCAGTGCGTGTGAAAGGCTAACAGGATCACGCGGCAGATAGCATTGTAGCACCATTACGCTGCACTTCTCCGTTCACTGCCCCACCGGCAACCGGGTGGTTCCGCTGGGGTTTTTTTCTTTTTTCTTTTTTTTTTGGTACGTGTGTGTCGCATCCGTTCTGGAGGAAATCGGCCCGGTGTTGCAGGGAGAGCGACAAAAAAGCGTCAGAATTCCCTCCGTGGCGAGGCCTTCCCGTCATAGTTAGGACTCCTTCGAAGGAAAGATGCTCTCTGTGCGGTTCACAGGCGGGGGAACGGATAATCCGTATTACTTTAACCCGTACCGGATCGCTGGGTGTGTGGAAATTAACGTCAGCCTTGAGCCCCCCCACCACCACCACCCCCACCCGTCACGTTCAAGGCTGAAGACGCGGTGAGATTGCACACAGCGGCAGCGAACGCACCGTTATCCATCTGCTCTGCTCTTCTACTGCGGCAGCACAAAAGACGACCACCATTGAAACCACCTTCTTCGGTTCACTGTGTCACACCGCGGGTTCTGCTAAACACTCCTCCAGAGATGTGTTGCAGCGTGGCTGCGGCTTATATACTCAATAGAGCGCGGAGTGTGTGCAGGAGTGCAGTGCACACTGTAGGCACTCACCAATGGCCTGCATGTAATTCACACTGTATATGCAAAAAATGTTCTATCTGACAAAATGCATTCTATTCCAGTCAACTTATTCAATCTACTCTACCCTCATGCACAGACAGCCAGTATAACAATATTTTTTTTTTCCCCGACACATGACGTTTTGATGAGCGAGGGCCAGCGGGACAGCGCAACATCCAGCGGAAGTGTTGCAATTTTGGACCGCAAACAAAAGCGGGGGAGGGGTGGGCGTCAACAGAATTGCACAAAACCTAAATATCGCAATAAAAAAATTTGAAAAAAAAAAAACTCTCAAATGTCGCTAAAAAGGTTTTTACGCTCTCATCATGAGGTGGTTTAACAACCACGCTCAACAGGAAACAACATCGCAAAATGTTTTGCAACAAATCAAGGACGAGATTTTACAAGAGTCGCGCACTTCACACCATCCAATGGAGACGCCTGCCAATCGCAACTGGACTTTAGGGAATCTTTAGAACTGTCGCGTTTATTGTGCGGGAAACTGTCACGGAAACGCAGCTATGTTCATCTTGATATCAGGGTTTCATCCGTCTCTCGCGACTCAGCACATTCCCACCTTGCAGCGAGTGACAATTTGGATGCTGACCCCGCTCGAGAGCAGCGCGGCAGGCCGAACGCGTGCCTCGCCAGCCTTCAGCCTTTTCGCTCCGCGTCATTTGGACGAAGACGCGAGGTGCGAGCAGTAAAGGCCCGTCTGTGCTCTCCCAGGCAGCCCAGCAGACAATCAGGGCTCCCATTTAATAGGCCCGCGACTCATCAGCGAGCTCATTATAGCGCGGACACTCCAGAGACGGCCCCCCGCCCCCCTTCCCATCCTCCCCACCCCTGCCCTCCACCATTTCTTCAATATATGCCACAGACAGAGAGAGAGAGAGAGAGTCTCCGTGTCCTCCTTGTATCTCCGGGGCTAAGCCTCTTTCCAGTGATCTACCGCCCACAGCAGCGCTCCGCTCTGGAGCTCCTCAGTGTGGGACGATAATTACGAAGGGACTTAATGTCTCCCTCTGTGCTGGTGGTGGTGGTGGTGGTGGTTGGGGGGGGGAGTAGAGCTGATTGGAGCGTGCGAAATACGCAGAAAACGCACTGCAGATGGACGCCAGTACACAATGTCCGGGGTCGACAAAAGACACATTAAGCTCCTCTCGGAGTCAACGACGCTGGCGGAGCGGCTCTGCGCTCCGTACTTAGAAGGTCTGAGCGCAAACAGGCTCACAGTGACAGTGCAGAATGCTGAAGAGAAGAGGTATAATTTATTTACTTATTGATTGATTTTTGCAATTCTGTGCTCACGCCTGGAGAGACAAGCTGCCGGAGAACAACACTGGCAACCACACAACGCGCGACGTAGAAGCGGCCCTCAAGGTCGGATTTCGATGGGACGTGAAGCGAATTGAAAGGTTTAGGTGTGAGGTATGAGATTTTGTAGGAGAAACGGCAACATCAAGTGGACACGCTTTACATTGCAGCGTCTTTCACGGTCTGTCCCCCTCTCCTGAGCTTGCCAGCGAGCTACGGCGGCCTACGTAACTAATCCTGGATACCTTGTCCACCTTCTTCGTTGGTTTATTTGGAGACGCGAGCACAGTCACCCTAATTACAGAACGCGGTTTCAGGGCGGCGGTCTGAGACCACCAGAAGAAAACGGAGGTAAACAGAAGCGGCAGCAGAGCGGAGGGAGGATTTTAAGGAGGATGCTGTCAGTGCCGGAAAAAAAAAAACCCAAAAAACTTTCCCCTCATCCGTCCGGACACGTCTATTAGCGCCGACGGCCACGTTTCCCCACTCGTTACAGAAGCATCCCGAGAGGACGCCGACAGCGCAGGTCACATGACCTGAATGTTCACAACGTCAAGTTTGATTAGCACATGCACTGTGTTCGGAGGAGGGAGAACTGGTCTCGTCATCATAAGCTGCGTATCCGTTACAGTTTTTCGCAAAATAAAAGCAATATTTCTAAAAAATTCCACAAATTTCTACAATTGCGATTTGCAGGCGTTTCCATTGAGTGGTGTAAAATCTCACGGGACGAAATTTTAAGAGAATTACGTTTGCTTTGTTTGCTGTCAAGAATGGTTGTTATATTTTTCTCTATCATTACTTGTAAAAAAAAAAAATATATATTCCGTCTCCTCCTCCATCCAAACATAACGCGCCATTTTCACTTGTACTGAACTGGTCATGTGACCCCGTAACGTCACGTCCAGTGACGTGTAAATGCGAAAATGTTTCCATGACACTTTTGCAATATACCTCCATATGGACACATCTGAAAAACCACCTCGTGAGAGCGTCAAAACCTTTTAGCCATATTTAAGAGGTTTTTCCAAGTTGAGGCGTTTCCATTAGCAGTTTTTTATTGCGATGTTTAGGTTTTGCGCAGTTCTAAGGGTGATGGAAACGCAACTATAGGAAACTGCCGCTGTTGAACGGAGTTTCGGGGTAAGAGCAGTCAAGGTAAGTAAGGTACCTTCCTCTGCTCTGAAAATGCCGCCAGAGTTGAAGAACGGCAACATCCACACTTTGATGTTGCTCCCGTCTCTAGCAGGAGAGGCTTCATTAGGCCTCTCCTCTAACATCCCACCTCTTTCTTCTCCGAGGTCTACTGATTGGTCCAGACAAACCAAGCCGGCCTGCAGTTTTCAAAATGAATCGGTGAGATTTCAGCCTTGAAACCTTTGATCTTCGGGTTTGAAGGCGCGAAGCGAAATGAAAATTCTTTTCCCAGCTTTTCGATTTCGCAGTCACCCCGAATCACGAAGCTGGTTTTCTCTTTATTGGAGTTGCAGTCTCCTAGTTTGACGTCTCCTAAATTCCAACTGCGCGCATTACAGCAGCCGCAATGTTCAAGCTTCACGAAGATTCCCCGCGAATGCAGCAATAACAACAACTACCGCGACGGTCCGTGCATAAACGCAAGCAGATTGTGAAGCCGAAGCTGTCGGCCTTCGTTCGACGATAAAACGCTCTGGGAAAAAAAAAGAGTAGATTGCGGCTGGGATGGAGGGCAGGGGGGGGCAGATTACTGGAAGGAAACACAAAAGGTGGGAGGGTATCGCGGCAACACGTTTATCAAACCGCCCGCTGGTGGCGACAGTGGGCTGAGAGGGGGAGGGTGGGGGGGGGAGCCGCCCGCTGGCTGCAGATAACGGTCGTATCTGCCGCCGCATTCAGCCGCTGGCGCTCGGTGGAAGAGGGACGACGGGGCCGGGTCTCCCAAAACATGTTGGCCAACTGCCACACACACACACGTGCCAACACGCGCGGACACACTCTTCGGCGCCGAGTAAAATCTCGCAGGCTCGAAAACGAATCGGCTTGTTTTTCATCTTCAACGCCCGAGCTGACGGAGGGGCCGCAGTGCTGCAAGAAGAAGAAGGAGAAGGAAAAAAAACTTCTGGCTGGATTGGAGCTGGGAGGGGAGGGGAAGGAGGAGGAGGTCCTGACAATAAGTGGCAGACACCTGCATCGGAGCGTGACGGGCGGAGGAGGAGGAAAAAAAAGGGGGGGAGGAGGAGGAGGAGGAGGAGGAGGAGGAGGAGTGAGTCGGCTCGACTGACACCATCATGACTCAGGAATCACCGCCGGCTCGGCCCGGCTGACGGCTCCCCCAAATAGCCAATTAGGAGCCGGCGGAAGGCGGCGGTGGCGGGGGAGGGGGTGGGAAGAAGGGGGAGGGGCAGGTTTTTCCCCTCGCTCGCACCGTCGCGGTTCCAGCCGCTCGTCACGGACGACCGGCAGCCAATTTATACCTCGCAAAAGTGCCTTGTTTCCATTTAAGCTGAAGCGCCTCGCTGACAATTCCTCCCCTTGATTTTACAATCCAACGAGGTTAAAGCTTTTCCAAGGTGCCCCTTCAGCTTCACTCACTACCCTTCAACACACAGCGCAACACACTCCTCCCACTTTCACGTCGTATCACTACGACGACAACGACGACGACGACATCTCCACCCCCGGCTCCGCCTCCTCACCGCCGAGAGCAGCCGGCAGAGCCTCGTCCACGCCGACGCCGCCCGCCGCCGGCTGCTGCGGGCCAGCGAGCGGCCTTTCCTGCACAGCGACAGCATGCGACGGGAGGGGGAAGAAAACGACGGGAAAAATCAAGAATCCGCCGGAGGGTTCAGCGAGGTGGCCTTCGTCCTGCCGACGGGTGGGTGGATCCCCTCCTCGTCTTCGCTCCCCGTCATTCCCTCCGGGTCTGAGGCGTCGGTCCCGAGTTCACCTCGGCCTCAGGCGAGGCTCTTCCCTCCTGCAGACGAAGGGGAGTCCGGGGAAAACTCCTTCCGCCTCGCAACCTCAACACCTCCACGTCCTGCTGTCAGCCCAGCGGAGCTCCTTCTCTATCGCTCCTCTTTTTTCAGCTCCGTTTCACCCCCCCACACACCCCCCCACCCACCCGATGTAATTTCCGCAGAGCAGAATGGCGAGGTCAGGGGGTGGGGGGGTAGGCGCATCAGTGTCCAGTGCCTCAATAGCGGCGGCACAATGCCGAGCGTTCTGGCCCGTTAGCTCGCCACACAAGAGGAACGGCTGACTCCAGAGGCGCAGGAATGTTGACGGCCCGGCGGCCCTGCAGAGGAATGCAAACGCGCGCGGCCGCATTGCTCATTTTGGCAGGTTGTCCTGTAAAATGGGGGGAGTAAACGAGGGAGGCTCGGCACAATTACAGCAGCTTGTTCGTTAAAAAGCGGAAGGAGGTTTCTGGTCAGAGCTCTGGTTAGAAGCTGCTTCTTCTTCTTCTTCTTCTTCTTCTGTTGTTTTTCTCCATCCCATCACAATCCACCGGGATTAAAGAGTGGAATCCTTTCAGCGTGCCTCAGCCAGTGAGCAGCCTCAGCCCCCGGTCTCCACCAGAGTCTGCACCTCGGCTGGTAACCACATGGACCATCGCAGCACCGGTCCGGCAGTCACACCGCGTGCCGAGTCTGTTCATTTCCCACATTCACAAACGCCTCATTGTCGGACGTCGAGAGAGAGCGGCCGCTGGTCCGTCGCCAAAAATGCCTGACGCTGAATTGGCCGCCGAAGCTCCCAGTTCGCCGCCGCCGCCGCCGCCGCCGAGTGGCAGTGCGTTCAAGCCCACGTTCTGCGTGCGTTCTGGCGTTATCAAATTAAAGGTTTACCGGAAGGTTAACGGCCCAACTCGGCGTTAAGATCTTAGCAGCGTTCGCATTTTTCGATGAATAAAACGTGTTCGGCCGAGGAGGCTGCGAGATAAGCAGCGCCGTCTCCCTTTTGACTCGGCAGATGAAACGGCAGTCAAATCAAAAGCAGAGGGCCGTTCCCCCACTCCTCCCCGGCAGAGGGGCTCAGCTGATCCCAGCTGACACAAACAAACACGGCCGGCGTTGAGGGGACGGGGATGAGAGGAGCGGGGGAGGGGAGGGTGGGAGATGAAATACAGGTGCGTGCGTCCCTGGGGGGGGGTGGGGGGGGGACTCGCTTCAGCTCGGCAGCCTTGTCATGTGAAACGGCGACTAGGTGGAAGAAGGGGGACCCAGTGGGGGGGGGAGCGGTCAATGATTCACTCGGGGGGGGGGGTGTTAATGGCCAACGGTGCTGCCCACCTGTTCAAAGGCCGATAAAAGACGACGCGGTCTCGTAAATCAAAGGTTGGGAGCGAGGAGGAGGAGGAGGTGGGGGAGGAGGTAGGGGAGGGAGGGTGGGAGGGGGGGACTAGTGGTGGCCGAAATCGGGAGGCCTTTGGGAGAGAGATGTTTCAAGAACGAACCCTCAGCTGCTCAACTCATGTACACGCTGCAATCATCAGAATGACTGTATACATAACCTAATGCATGTAAATCTCATCTGTATATTTTAACCTGTTGTGTTCTGTATATACTTATGGTAATATATATTATTCATTTCATACAATGCACTTTATAAGTTATTTATTCTATTGTGAAGTTTCCCAATTTGGGATCAATAAAGTACATCTATATATCAATCTATCATCCATCTATCAATCTATCTATCTGGTCTTTGGTTGTTTGTTGAATGTTTCTTGTAATTACTGTATATACTGTACTGTGGACACGTATATGCTGACCGGCTCCATCTAACCGCAGCGATGACAAGATAGCGGCAGATAAAAGGCACAAGGTGACCGTTAGAGGGGGGCGGTGCGGCCGCTAGGGCCGTTAAACGTTGGTCCCAGCGATGCGTTTAATTGCGCCAGAGCCCCGTAGTGCTGAGATAACGTCCCTGCAGCAGTCGAGCAGTCAGGCAAGGCGGGCGGAGGGTTGGAGGGTGGTGACCTTCTGACCCGTCTGCCACCTGGGCGCAACATCCGTCTGAGGACGCCGACGGTTCGGTTTGAAATCATGCGTATGATGATGTCGGCATGCTAACAAAGCCGATGTTACAACTACTTTGACGCTTTTTAATGTCGACAAATCAGGTAAACTGCAATTCGGATTCGGATAAAATTTCAAATCATATTAATACCAGAATTTTCACACCTTAAAGACGTGAACCTTTGCCACTGACCTTACAAAAGGTATTTGTGTCGGTCCTGAGATTAATAAGAAGCTTATACTAAACTACACGGGCGCAGCGAGTCGGCTAGGCTTACTCTGGTCACAGAGCCGTAGCATTGATTTAACAATCCTGCTAGTTGTGTTAAATTTCATGACTTTACCAAAACTTTCAGGGATTTTACTGAAATCCCATGACTTTTCCACACCTGCAGGGCTGGGCAAACTTTTTGACTGGTGGGCCACCGTGGGTTCTAAATTTGCCACAGGGTGCCGGACCAGGAGCAGATGGATGATGTGTTTTGGTGACCCTGGTCATAGGAGATATCATGGGATATGCAGAAACCATTTTGCTTTATTGTCAACTGAAAATGAGCAAAAGCGCGACAACAAAATCTGTCTTCAAAGCTCTACAGTTTTGGAATGACTCTTAAAACACAGAAAAAAACAGATGAAATCCAGCTATATTATTATTTACTTACAATAAATATAATTTCGTAAGTTCAACGGGCCGGATTAAAAAGCTTAACTGGCCACATGTGGGCCACGGGCCGTAGTTTGCCCATGCCTGCACACCTGGAAAATGACATTTGCAAATTCCACGACTTTTCCGGGTTTTATCCACGACCGCGAGAAACGCCTCAACTGAGCGGAAATGAAATGCATACGACTCCTCCCACTGTCCACATTCGTCTTGACCACACAGGTCGTAGGGAGCGGAATCAAATTCTGCAGCTACGTACGACGGGGGAACCGAACCACAGCGGCCGAGGAAGCTGAGCCCATAGTTACCGCTTGTTTGTCCCCCTTGCCGTCTTCCTGGCAGCACAACATTTGCAGGCAGGAGTCGGCGTGTGCGGCGGCGCAGGCCAGCTTGTCCTTGAGGAGCCTCCCCAGACTCAGCAGCGCCGAGCCCAGGAACACGTCCCGCCGCTCGGCCTCCGAGCCGGCCGGCCAGAACCAGCACATGGCCAGGAGGGAGCGCAGGGCGCCAGAGGGCGAGCCGTCTCGCGAGAAGAGCTCGGTGGGAGCGCCGAGGTGGAGGCACCCCGGCGGGGGGTCTCCACCGTCGGCCGCGGGGGCCGCCGCCATGGCGAGGTCATTCCAGCATTCCGGCAGGTCCTCGTCCTCTCGCGCCTCCTCGCTTCTGAGCGCTTCAGCGACGAGCTCCGCTAGGTTCCAGTTTGTTTACCGCCGAGCCGGACAGCGGTAACCACAGCCACTGCAGTAAGCCAGGATTATTTGCCTGATCACGGCCAGATGGCGACTGATGGGCTTAGTCATTGGTGCACACACACACACACACACACACACACACACACACACACACACACACACACACACACACACACACACACACACACACACACACACACACACACACACACTCGTACAATAGTGACGGGTCATTCGCGAACGAACCGGTCAATCTACATCCACTCGCGGAGTTGGCGGCGATTTAGAGAGCGTTTTAGAAGAGATTTTATCCGATAGAGATGTGTAAAATAAATTAATATTACATGATCATACACAAATGAGTCCCTTCCCCTATAATACAACCACAAGGCAACTTCAAGCCAAGAGAGACGCTGCTCGGGTAAATAAGAAAAGTTTGGGGAAGGAGTTGGTTGGAGCTTCGAGGGGGAAAAAACAGGACTATGTTTGAAGCAGATGATACAACCTAATACCCGCAAGGCATTGATGGGATCTATTTGAAGTCCGGGAGCCTGTGATAAACTGAATAATTCATCTCTCCGTCAGTCACCCAATTTGAAAAAATAAATAAAAAGCGTTAAACTACCCTGGAGGAAAAATAAAACGGGTGGATTTTAAAGCCGCGTCAGGAACCGCGCCAACGTTACCTTCCACTACAGTGCGGCACCGCCTGGTAAACGAGTCGCAACGTGACCGAGTTAAACGGAATCAAAACGTTTCATGGTGTTTAACTATTATTTGCGGTCAGCGCGGAGAGCCAGACGGAGGACAGACAGTGGGCGCCGTCCCCATAAGCTGAAAGGCTCTTAGTCAAACGTCCCGTCTGAACAAAAGCAAAGAGGCTTAATAAGTCTGTCCGCAGTGGTGTAATACACGCCCCATGAACAATGTGTTCATGTTTTGATTTGTATTATGTTGCGACTGTGTGCTTTTTTTTTTTTTTTTAACTTGGATTAAAAGGCAACGCGGCAGAAGTCACACAGGCAGGCGGGCAAAACTACTTTTTTTTTTTTTTTTTTTTTACTGTTTGCCAAAATTGTTTCACATTATTAGTCTCTCACTCGTACAATTAATCTCATTTCACTTTGTTACGTCGGTAAGGATTTTTGGAACACTTTAATTCAGTTTTGGGTACAAATGATTCTGTTACTGCGGCCCGTTTCTAAAGATTTTTTGCATCTTTCACTAACGCTCTGAAATCACTCACAGGTGTTGATGTAATCTCATTTTTAGCACTAAGCTTTGATAGATTATGTTTTATAATTTACTGAGAAGGCCATGACCTCAAATTAATGTTGGGGCATTCCACGGTACGGTTCTGGCATAGACTTAAAGGCCTCTGTTTATAGTGATATGCTGCCGTGAGAAACAGTATTTTGCAGTATTCTTTCCTACCACCAGGTGCTACTAAATCTCACCAGCTGAGCCTTTACATGGAAAATAAAGGCTGCAGCCGTTCCCATTAGGAGTGAGACTGCCACTTGCGCACTGCGTGTCTAATCATTTCAGGACCAATGCGTCTCGTGGGACCGTTTCTGCAATTGATCGGATTAGCTCGTAACGCTACCGCAACCGCTGCAACTCAAAAAAAAAAAAAAATACAACGCTACGGCACTTTTATAACATAAATGCATGGGCAAGTGAGTCGCTGCTCGCAGTCAGTATCCAGACTGCGATTAGCTCCGCTGATAAATGTGCCGAGCAAGCGCAAAAAGCACAAAACACCCCGGGTCTTTCCTGTGTAATGGGCATAATTGGAACGCATCAAACCAATTAATCAAAGTTAGTCAGTCTGGTGAGGGCCAATTACAACAGGGTGGGTGGGTGGCTGCACAACAGGCTTGAAATGAGTCCTTTGCTTCCATTCTGCCCTATTGACTGTCAGGAAATCCGCGGGTGTGCACGTGCACGTGCACGCTTTTATGCTAATACGCGGCTGATTTCTGCCCGGCGACTCGATTATCTTCCTCTGCACCTCGGAGGAGGACGACCTGATGGTCATGTGATGATTAAAGTCTGCTCCTGGTGTCTTGGTGGGTGGGGGGGTGGGGGGATTTACCGGCACCAATATCACACCCTGGTGGTCTTTTATTTTTTCTTTCCCTGTGTCACACTCATCCTTTTCGACGAGATGAAAGCAAAAACAATGCCATCTCGCGTCGGTTCCGCCGGGACAAGCACGTTCCCTCCATTCCCTCCTTCTCCCTCTCCCTCTCCCTCTCTCTCTCACACACTTTCACACCTTTCTTCTTTTCATACACACAAAAAAAAAAAAAAATAGGGATGGGGGTGGGAGGGGTGGGGGGGATGATCGTGAGCAGCGATGCTGCAGTGCAGATTCCCCCAGCGCAGTGGGACATGAGTCATGTCGCCGGGCAAAACGCAAAGGAGTCGCAGAGAGCCAGAATATGGAGGGACAGGGGCAGGGGGGGTGGACGTGGGGTGGACGTGGGCAAGTCGTCCCGTCTAATCCACCTCCTGGCCCGACCTCAGGTCAAATTGTCTGACACGGCCAATTAGAATGAAGCCGAGGCGGCCGCGGCTATCAGTGACGGTTTGTGGTTATTAAGCCCGGACTTACTATCGGAGGGAGGCGGGGGGGATCGATGACATGAGCGCAACATAACCGGCATGACATTCCCCTGTTTCTTCTTCTTCTTCTTCTTCTTCTTCTTCTTCTCAATTTAGCCGCGTTATGCAAAGAGCAACTCGCGGGCAATTTGCGATGTTGCCGACCACGCATGCAAAAACATCAGCGGCAAAGTGAGACGTCGGGGCTGAACACGCATGAACGCACCCACACATCCGCTTCCCCCCCTTTAACACACAGCTTTCCTGTGGTGACCACACACACACACACACACACACACACACACACACACACACACACACACACACACACACACACACACACACACACACACTCGTGAGAGCTTCCAGTAAGCGCGAGCCCATGTGTGCCCGCGTTCACACTCGTGGCTTCGATGAAAAGTCAGTTAGTGTTTTCAGGCCGGGAGGGTCTGTGTATGCGATTTGGAAGATGGCCAGAATTGTGTGTTTAACTGCAGTGTTGCAATGTTTAAATACCAAAGCCGGGGGGCAGAGGGGAGCTGTTGGTGGGACAGACGTCAAGACGCGTCGTCTGCCTTCTCGGCTTTGGCTCTTTTGTGCGCGGATGCGCGGCAGCAGGAAAATGTGTCGCAAGCTTTTCTTTCAGCCTGCGTGACAGTAATAAGCAGTGTTTATACCTGTGGCTATGATGGAGTATCCTAATTATGGTAATAGCGAGAGCTGGCGCCTGCCTGGTTTCTGACGGAACCACAGCTGGCACCGTGACGTGCGCGCACACATGCACGCGCCCCTGCAACACGCACACCCGCGCAGAATACTGGAGGGGGGGGGGGGGGGGATACGTTTTGCAGCGCTACTTCCAACAATAAACAAGGTTTGTTTGGTCAGAAAAAAAACTCCAAGTTTGAGCTGTACATGCCTAAAAAATAAGAGGGACAGATTTTTTTTTTGAAACCGCACATTTTCGAAAACGCTCTCAAAAAAAAAAAATGTTTACACGAAGCCGTCTTCAAAGTTTTTCCGACACGAAACGATTTTAAGCGATGTAGTACCTATGCCAGGCCTGGTGTGGCGCCGCAAGTTTACTCCCTGAAGGCAGAAGAAGGAGAGGAACACCTGAAGCACGCCGTGTTGACAGAAGCGCGAGCTCGCTAACAACATTTAGCAACACAGAGAACAGAAAGAAACATGGCTCGTGAAAAGACGGTGTGGAAAAACAACAGAGTTGAACTTCTGCTTCGAGTCACTTTAGAAAACAAAGACTTAAAAGTTTCCTGCCTCGATATGCCAGGCCCAAACGAAAGCCAATAAAAAAGTAAGCAGGAGGCTTGCAAATCGTTTTCGTTGTTTATTTTGCCTTTGCGATCGATCCACGAGCACCGTGTGTTATTGGTCGCAATTGTTTGCGGTTTGTTGTCGAGGTTAAGCCTGCAGTCTGTGGGAAGACTGCAGGCTGCATAAGCTCCCTCTCGCGTTAGCCAGCCGCTCGTTGATAGCGCCACCTAGTGGGGAAGATGGCTACTAGCTCTCATGCGGTAACGCTACGCCCACATTTTATTTGAAGAAAAAAAGTCTACAGAGGCGCAACTACGGTGATCGGGTGAAGCAAAATCCAAAGGGCTCGATGCCGCGCATTAAGACAAAAAACGCTAGCGCTTCTGAAAATGCGGAAGCTGTCATTTTTCGTACGTTGTGTTTCCGTTGGTATGCCGGTAGCTCAAAAAGACGTGAAAGAAATGAAAGTCTTGACAGTCACTCTAAGGATCTCGCACACTGTTGATCATACGGGGCAAATATTTATCAAGCCTGTTCCTTCTTTGGGATGAACAAACTCATCCCTGTCTGTATCTGCCTGTATCTAAACCACTCGGTAGCGTTTCACTTGTGACAATGCAATAAAGGAGGCTGCTGAGAATTGCACAAACTGCACACGCCGAAAAAGAAAGAATGAGGAAGCTCAACAGAGAACTAAAGTTCAGATGACTGCTTCAGGCCGATGCAGCCTGTCTTGCCTTCTCCTTGCACACCAATAGGAATCCTTGATCTCTAAGCTTATAGGGTCTCCATTGGAAGTCAACACAATACCTCTACAATAGATGGAAGGGTTAACCAGTCCCCTTTAAAGTCACGTTCATGGATGGTCCTCGCCCTCGGTAAAAAGCTTTCTGCGGGCTCTCCCAAAGACCCATACATGTGATAAATCCAAAGCTCATCTAGTCAGGATAGCGCCCCCTACCTTGCTGTGCTGAACAGGCCTGTGTGCGCAGAGCAGGGGACCATCCTCCAGCACTACGGCATTGGACTCCTCACTGGTGGCTGACGCGCAAACATCTGAGAGCGGAAAGAAAGAAAGAAAGAAAGAAAGAAAGAAAGAAAGAAAGAAGGGTGAGTGCCATCGCATGTGGTTTGATGACCTCAAGCCGACGCTGCAGAAAATAAAACAATTTAGCGCGGAAGGCTTGTGTGACAGGGCCGAGTGAGTTCCGTGTCTGTGCGTGCGCGTGTGTCTTTTTGGTTGCTTCATCTGTAACACAGTGTTATCTGACCAGAAGAACAAACAGCGCAGGGTGTTTGCAGCGCAAACACATCGTGGCCGGCTGCCAGTTGCAGAGAACTTGAAATGAATCTCCAATCTAAAAATGTCAGTAGCATCCAGACACCCAAGAATAGGCGGAAAAAGAGAAAGAAAAGGGGGGAAAAAAACCTTGGCAAACCTAATTAAGGCCTCTGTTATCTTTTCTTGTTTGACTTTCACTGAAGTCCGCATGTAGTAAAAGTTCATTATCGGGTTTCCTACCTCGGAAAAATCTACATTTGCATGTGAAACTTTGTGCCCGGGGGGACTTGATCAGATGCTGCGAGCTTCAGTTTGGCCCTTTCTTTCTTTTTTTTTGATGTCATTCAAGGCTCCCGAGATGAACTCCGGGAACAGTTGGCACATGAATAAACCCGAGCGGAGCCTGGGAGGCAGGCCAACGTGACAGCAGGAAACAAAAGGGAGAACGTCTGGACCGAAACTCGTCGCTCTTAGCCTGACAGTCGCTGTCAGCCCAATGTCAGCCTGTTTAGAGGCGGGTTACAAAATAACGCCCTGTCATCGGAAGCCGATTCTCTCGTCTTTTGCATTTAGGCGTTGCCGAATGAACAGAGGTGGGTTTTGTTTTTTTCCCCCCCTCCCAGGGATGCCGTCATTGAAGTCGGAGGATTTGTGATTCCTCTCTGTTGCCCCCCGCCTGGGATCAGGTGCCCTCTAGGGACGGAGATGAAAACTGCAGCCCCCTTTGATCGTGTCACTTAATGTAATGAGGCCTTTAAGTTATTGTTTAGCTTTCAATTAAAGCCGTCAGAGGGCGACGCTCCAGAGGAATTAGCATAACGGAAAGAGAAGCCCAGGCATTACTCAGGATCTAATCCCTGCGGCATTCTGATGGGGGGCGTTTAGAATGACCGAGTTAGCCAAACTAAATTCAAATTCAAATATTTATTTTTGCTCAACATCAAAAAATTCATTCTGTAAAATGACATAATATCAAAGAATGAATAAAATCAAAAAATAGACAAAATAAAATAGAAAATGCAATATGTAAAAATAAAA
This sequence comes from Nelusetta ayraudi, assembly GCF_046127955.1. Classification (NCBI taxonomy): domain Eukaryota; kingdom Metazoa; phylum Chordata; class Actinopteri; order Tetraodontiformes; family Monacanthidae; genus Nelusetta; species Nelusetta ayraudi. Next base: position 616,590 of record NW_027466071.1, read on the forward strand.
TAGAAAATGCAATATGTAAAAATAAAAAGATATATGTGTATATGTATATGTGTATATATATATATATATATATATATATACATGTATATATATATATATATATATACACATACATATATATATATATATATATATATATATATATACATATAAATGAAATTTAAAAACTCAGACTCGGCAGTATCGCTGCTCCTGCGCGACCACAGATTAACGCCACAGCCCGCTGCTTCCTGTTAGAGTGTCTGATCTAACTGCGCACCCGCGCACGTGAACTCAAGTGTGCTACACTTACCTGTGAGTGGAGGCGCTTTGAGCGAGCGAGTGAGCGAGCGTGGGCAGAAAGACGGACGGACGGATGGACGGATGGATCTCTACCTGCTGGGAGACAGCTGTGTTTCGTGCGGCGATGCCGCCGCCGACCTCCCTGTTCACTCCTGACACCTCGCGTCTCGCACAGAGATTAAACTACAGCAGCCGGGACGCCGTACATCCCCTGCGTTACTGAGCCCTCTACGGTCAGGAAGCCCCACCCCACCCCACCCCCGCCATGGCCTTACCCTACCTCCGCCACTGACCCGAACCCCCCACCCTCTCTCTGCCCTCTCCTGCCTACAGTGTGATTTGAGGAAGTGCAGCTCTGAAGGAGGGTTAATATCACAGCCGTGCAGCCACAGCCAGAGGTGGGAAGTAACAAAGTGCAAATTCTATCTTGCTTTGTACTTGCTCTGTATTTTTAAGGTATCTTGAATTGAGTATTTCTTTAATATGCTTTTTACTTCTTACATTGGCAAAACACACTTGTTACTCTTTACTGTTTAAGAGTGGCTCAAACATCCATATTCTGTTAAAAGTTAACGCACAACTTGAATTGGAGCTATTTGAATGTGTATAAAATATGAAACTGGATCATAATTAAGAGGGAGATTGTTTGAAGCACAGAATGTGAATACTTTTGCCACCTCTGATTCGCGCGGGTGTGCCATGTGACCGCAAAAATCAAATAATCTTTGATCCATAAAACCCTCTTGCAGCAGAAGGAAGTCACACAGAAAAAGGGCAGAAAACAAAACAGAGAATATTAAGAGGCAGATATCTGAGGGCGGCGTCAATTTGGGCCTCTGGCAGTTTCCGGGCTGTCAGGGTGAGCTGACAGAGGAAGTGGCGCCGCCACGCACATCAGAAGAAGTGCTACTTTAATTGGCACGCCGAGCCCTTCACAGCGACTAAAAGGTCTCCGCCTCTGAGTCGCTGTCTCGCCATCTGTCACGCACAACCGCTGCGAAGCAAACTGAAATCTTTTTTTTTTTTTTTTTGTTCTTAAACAAAACGGCTATTTAAAAAAAGCACCTGAAGACGACTTGGCACGGTGGTGCTTGCTGCGAACTTCCTGCTGGAGGTTGAGAGGCGGCGGCGGCGGCGGCGGCGCCAGGTAGGCGGCGGGGGCGGCGGCCGGCGGGGGCGGCGCTCCGTCCCGCCGGAGGCTGAGGTGCAGGGTCTGCTCGGCAAACAGCGTCTGGGTCAGCGTCAGGTTGAGGTGCGACACGCAGCGGCCGTTCAGCACCAGGATCTCGTCGCCGGGACGCAGGCCTTCGGCGAACGCCAGCCCGTCGGGGAGAACTTCGCTGACGAAGATGCGGCTGTTCTTCTGGCCGTCGATGTGCCCCGTGACGGCAAACCCTGGTGGGAGGGGCGGAGATGGAGAATGATGAGGGGTGAGGTCGTCCGGAGGAGCCAAACCTCCCGACTCGGCGCAAAAACCCACGAGCGGCCGACTCACCAAAGTCGTCGCTGCAGTTGGGCCTGCTCATGTGCAGCATGAAGACGTTGGCCGGCACCACCTCCAGCTGCTCGTCCACCTGCACGGTCGACAGAGATGGCTACAGTATTCACATTCTGATCTGATCATCACAACTACTGATTCAACTCCTTTACTCAAGTAAAACTAAGATAGTACAAGTTCTGAATGTACTCAAGTAAAAAGCAAAAACTATTTATTCAATCCCAAATAATGAAACAATACCTCCATTGATAATTTTGCAAGAAAGAACATTGGACTGAACTGACCAGAGGATCTTGATGAGCATCTGGATATTTCTTTAACAGCTATGGTACTCTCAATGCTACAGTTTTGTTTTCTTTGTTTCTTTGCACAACCAAATTATAATCAGTACGAGTTTTGACCAGTGAGCCATTCTTGGATGCTTACAATTTTAATAACAACTTATGTTATTTTCTACATTTTTATTTTTCTCTGCACTGAACAGTGACCTTGAGCTCAGGAAGAAGCGGGTACTGAAAATGGATGGATGGATGAAAACACACTGAACACTGACCCCAAAGTCAATGTTCTCTAAAATAATCTCCCTCTGAAATATCATCCATTAAAATTGAACATTTTTTTTTTTTTAAATGTAACCTTTATTTTACCAGCAAAGTCCCATTGATATTAAAAAAAGAAGTAGAAAGTACAGATATTCGTGTACAGAAGTAGGCAGAGTAGAAGCCACAAGCCCGGCCGGGCCTCCTCACCAGGTCGCCGACGAGCTCTCCGGGAGCCACGAAGCGCACGTCCACGTCCTGCGCCGCCGCTCTGTGCAGTCGGAGGCGGTGCTGGCCCGGCTCCAGCGTCTTCACCTGTTTGCCGGATACCGCGTCAGTACTCAGTCGTCCGTGTGCACAAAAATCATCAGCCGCATTTCACGCGCCGCCGCCGCCCCGGGTCCGGCAGCTGGCGCCAGGCCGAGGTGTGAATTATTCACCGACTTTACACTTAAGAGAGATGGGAGCTTCGTGGTAAACAAACAAATGGGGGAAGAAAAAAAAGGGTTTGCCCATGGGGCAACGGTGTGTGTGTGTGTGTGTGTGTGTGTGTGTGTGTGTGCGTGCGTGTGTGTGAGAGAGGGATATCAGACACTACATTATGTTATTTTAAGGCCCTGGGAGCAAAATAGAGGGAGATCTGCTGAGACAGAAAACATAATAACTAAACTTTGCTGACTTCTAGAATGTGATGAAACCTCACAACTCATTCGTGAGAGCAACATAGGTTATCGACATCACACCTGTAGATAACCAACATGGCTTTTGAGCTACTTGAAAATGGATGGATGGACATATTAATATATGCATGTATTTAATCTCTATGATCTATTGCCGACTGGCCTGGACTTTGTTCTTAGTGGGAGCAAGACACTCAAAGACGAAATATAATGTCACACTAACCCTCATCCTAGGACAGTAGGAACAAGCTGATGTGGCTTTATTATTAATATTAACATCGGTGAAGATTTGCCGTCCTCGTAGGAATGGTGACAGGCCTACTATCACCCTGAAAATATTCAATCAATACCAAAAACTACAGTACATTTTTGAAAAATTAAAGTCAGCCGTGTAGTAACTTCAGGTATCTGCTTATTGCCTCCCCGATGTGAGCCGTGATGAAAGCGCTACCTTGCAGGCTGCGGCGAGGAGCTCGGCCGCCGTCTGCTCCCCTCCGACTGGAACTTGGATCACCAGGCCGTCCGGCATGCGGACACACATCGGCGCGTCCGGGGCGAGGCCGACGCCGCCCAGGCCGCTCTCCCACGCACCGCCATCGGGGGGCGACACGGAGTAGATGCTGGCCAGCACGTCCAGCCTCTGCTGGGAGAGGGCAGAGAGAGGGGGAGAGGGGTAAGAGGAAGAAACAGCCGAGGGAGGGCAGACAGGCAGGCGGGCAGGCGGTCGGCTTGGGAGCAGCGATGCGCAAATCAATACGCTTCCATTTATTTTAAACGGCCCGGCAGCAGCGGCAGATCAGGGACGCGGCACAATGAGCCTCTCAGAAACTCATTTGACAACACAAGGCGACTGTTGCGCCACATAACAAACCGACGTAGCGGCCTCTACCCGGTAACACCCCACTGCCGATCAGAAGTCGTGATGGGGAATCTGGCTCTTCTCAGAGAACCGGTTCTTTTGGCTCGGCTCACTAAAAAGACTCGGCTCTGTTGGCTCCCAAGTGGCTCCTTAAATTTTTTTGGTTGCTTAGATTATTTCATTACCAGATGATGTGTTAAAATTAATGACTACTGTTCATGATGTCAAAAACTTTACAGCAAGATAAAAGGAAAAACTTGCAAAACACACAAAAAGCGTGTGTTTGTGTGCGTGGTACATTCAGGTATTTATCATTCAGTTTATTTTTTTTTTTTTTACATTTCTCTATCGCACAAAATCTCAGCTAAAACACGCTCTAAATCACCGTCAACTCCATGACTGGATGCCAATAGACCCGTTTTCTGGTTCTGGCTTCTGAAAAAAAAATAAAATAAAAACTGCTCCCAATCAGGAGCCAGCTCTCTTGGTTCACTTCAAAGAGCCGACCCGGTTCGTTCGCGAACGACGTGTCACCCTCTGAAGCTGTGGAGCGAGTCAGAACTTTCAGCTCAGCCGCTCCGAGGTCGCAATTTATCAGGCGGCATTAACAGCGAGGTTGCAGCGGTGGGCTCAGCCCACAGCTCGGCCCCCACAAGCTGCCATTTAGAGGTTTCTGGTTGCGACTCCGTGTCTCTGGAAGCGGAGGGGAAAAAGGGCACGAGCGACGCGGATGGCAGACGAGGGGCGCTCGACTGCGAGCAGATGTTTCCGGGACTCACGTGCTGAGCGAGCCGCTGACTCAGCACTTCTGACCCAAGACGATGATACGGCTTCTGGGCCGGCTTCTGGGCCGGCGTCTGGACGAGGTGGGGGTGGGTTGTAAACAACAGCGAGAGCGACTTAGCTGGGAGAACATGGCAACGTTTTAGGCGGCTTTTTCAGATAAGGGAAGTGGGATAACGGCGTGCGGATCTGTGTGTCGTCTGCATCGTCGCTAAAAAAAAAAAAAAGACCTTTCTCCTTCACTTTTACTCAGAGAAAAGCCTTCATTTCACACTTCATTTCATACTTGAAACTTTATACTACACAGGTCCATCTGTTCAGTGTTCCAGTCCTCACTGCTGTCCTCTCACAGGGCGACTGGCCGCAATAACCACAAACACTGGTGTCTGATCCATGAATAGACCACTAAATGTTGTGATTCAATGACAATTCCTACTTCAACTTCAACTTTTTACCAGATGCCTGACAAAGAGGTGACATGACCAGTTGCTGTGTTTTACCCACTACTGCACATAGCTTTTTTGTTTGCGCTAAAGAGTCAGACCTGAAGAAATGATGATGATGATGCTTCTCCTGAAATGTTTTCTGTAGCGTGAATTTCCATTTTCACCCCAAAGCAAAATATCTCCACCCTTTTTGGGATAAACACACACACACACACACACACACACACACACACACACACACACACACACACACACACACACACACACACACACACACACACACACACACACAGGCGAGAATTCTCTGCCTCATAGTCGCCCAGACAGGAAAACTGCGAGAGTAAACATCTCTCCGCTGCTCTTGGCAAAGGCGTTTTTCCGAGACTCACAGGATGGAAGAACGCAAGGTGCCACTTCGACACCCACCCAGCCCCTCTGTCCATTCACAGATGTGAGGTCATGCAAACGCAAACACACAGAAAGACGTCGTGGCGACCGCTTGCATAACCGCGCCGCTGTGCTCCGGACGACGTGGCGCGACTGGAAAAAAAAACGGAAGATTTGCTTGCCCACTTTGGGCGGCTGACTCAAACCGTGCGCTCATTCGCGGTGCGACGGGACCTCCGACGGTGTGACCGTTGCCCGGTCGATGCTCCGACAAAGCGCCGCCGCGAGTCTGCTGCCGGCACGTGCTGGATGACAGCTGTGCGCGGTGAGAGACTGGCGCTATATTTGGATGAGGCCGGAACAAAAAAAAAAAAAAAAAATGTTTAAACCAATCATTTGAGTGTGGAAACAGCCCCTGAGGAGTTCATCCTCCACCCTGGAGCTTCTAAAGACGGAGTGAGGAGGTGGAGGGGGGGGGGGGGAGGAGCGACGGGGCAGTTTTGCGGCTGATGCAGGAAAGAAATAAAATAACATACAACCTCTCTGTTCCACTTAGCAACCGGGCGAGGCAAATATTACAACCCCTCTTGAAATACACGAGCCGACCACGAAGAGCAGACAGGGGAAAATGTGTTCAGACGACTTCAGTCGGCTTCCTCATCGCGCAGCTGTGACACACTGCTTCCGAGACGCCCGCACGGCCAGATGTGACAATGACAGGGTGGCCATGACGGCGCGGTAATTTGACAGGAGGCCTCACACTTCCACACCACAGCAGCTCAAGTCATGTTTTTATTGATGGATGTGCAGTATCTTTGTTTAAACGTGTAATTCTGACTTGATCTTTGGCCTGGATGGTGGCAGGCCGACTGTTACAAGATCACAAAGAAAACACTTTAAGGTTCAGTGTGTAAAATTTAGCTTGATTGTACAATCACTGGCAAGCTCGGGAGAGGGAGGGTACGGAGTCGCTAAGGGGGACCTAAGTGAAAGGACGCTGCAATCTAAAACGTAACCACTTGATGTCACTGTTTCTTCTTAAAAATCTCCAAATATTGCACACTTAACCTTTAATAAACACAAACAACCACAGTAAAAATGAGAATAATAAAAAGAGCCATGGAGTCATTTCAGGCACCTACTCACTGCCACCCCGGTGTGAGTCACGATCTCACCCTGTTGGAGACCTCAGGGATAAATCTATGGCCGTGCCACTGCCTGGACCAGCAGCGGTGCCCATTTCCCCGGGAGCGACTTCAAAGGCGAGGCAAGAGAGACGTCTCCGTGGGTTAGCCGAGCGCGGGCGAAACGGGACGGACGAGGGATCGATGCTTCACGGAAAAGGGCAAGGCGGAAAAACCGAGAGAGGGCAGAACACTTCTCACAGGAGGCCGCAGAGAGGGAACATGAAAGAGGAAGGAGCTGGACCTTAAGGTCGAAACAAATTTCCATAGTTCCGCTCTGCAAGGCATTCAAAAGAGGAAGACAATTTTTTTTGTGTGTGTGTGTGTGTATTTAAAAAAAAAGCTGAATAATTCAATATGTGAACACGGTGACTGTGCGGCGTTCCATCGGGAAAGAACATCGTTCTTGCAGCTGAGGCGTTGAATTTAACCGGTTGGTGCCGGCGCAGGGAGCTCGTGAGAACGGCCGCTCGACCGAAGTCGTCAAACTGCGAGAGAGGTAGCGCAGTCAAGTGTCTTGCAGCAGCCGGGAAGCTCGACGAGGCAAGGCTCCGCTGTTTGCCCGACCCCGTCTCACAGGACCGTCGGGAGATTAGCGCTTAATGTATGGATTCCAGAGATTTGCCGAGGGAAAGAGAGACAACGGGGCCCGGAGTCTTCAAGGACTGTACCGCGCTGACGGAAATCGATAAAAGCCGCGGCCTCGATCGTCCGCTTCCCGCCCTGAAGAGTCCTAATCCCCACTAAATCAAACCAATCGGGGCGACAAGCTGTTGCTCACGTCCGACATTCCAGCAAAGATCGAAACCAACTGACAGCGTTTTTCTGACGCGCTGCTCTGACGCCACCATAAGGCCGGTATTGTTGTTACCCATGGACCTTTTCTAGATCTAGACCATAATGCCATGGCGGGGGCGGCTCATGACACGAATTGCTGCATCCTGCGGAAGAGCAGCGTTCCCACGCTCCACGCCATCCATCATGCTCCATATGACAGTGAAAGTGTTCATTGTCCCCCCTGCCGCCACTGCGGTCCGATGAGAACTGAAGTTTATCACGCATTTCTTTTGGGGGGGTGGGGGGGCATCCACATCTGCGTTCGTTTTCTTGCTCATGGCAGATTTAATTTGGATGCGGGTAAAACAAGACATCTGCTGCTGCTCCTCAGAGGTCATTAAGAGCTAAATTGTGTCTTTCACTCGCTTATGCAACAAGACAGAGCAGACCGAGGGGCGATGGGTGGGCTGCATGGATGTATTAGAAGTACACACGCGTGCTGTGTGAGCGACTTCACTGAAATGAACGTGAAGCGCAGAAGAGGTGGTGCTTGTGTGGGAACCACTTGGGTGATCTTGCAGGACTCGGCGTATCGCTGCTTGAAATCGCCACGAAAGGCATCTTGGCTTTTTATCTTGGGGCGAGCAAGGCCGACGCAAACACGCCCATCCCGGAACACACACACACACACACACACACACACACACACACACACACACACACACACAGAAACGTCTACGCCCTCCGACCCCAACCGGTCCGAATATCAAAGTGCTGGACGACAGCTGAGGTCACAGTAACCGCGGGTCGGGGCCCCCGTTTCTGCCACGGCAACTTCACGCTGACGCCGATAATTCGGCCCATAAAGTTCAGCTACCGCTGGATGGATGTGACAGATGGCAGTGGAATTCTTTTTTTGTTTTTTCACAGAGATATCAAAGATCCACAGGGCCGTGACCGCTCACTCGATGACTCACCTCGGAGCTCCTGGGCGGCGGCGGTGCTTGACCTTCAGCGTCGCTCTCGAAGATCTGAAATGGGGGAAGACGGGGAGAGAGAGAGAGCGTTAGGGAAGTGCAGCCGGGAAGCCACGCCCACTGACTCACCGTCGGCCACTTGGGGCGACGTGTTCCTTGGAAGTGCAACATTTCTTTGCAGCTCATTAAAAACTACGCGGAGCGAGCGCTCGCTCCTTTGAATTCGGGTTCCGGCCGAGTTCTGGGCAGACGGACGCGGCGCTTTCTCCGAGTGGCGGCGAGATGAAAGAGACGCAAGCGGAACAGATGACTCCAACTCTTCTCACCCAGCCCCGGTCGTAGACATCCCGCTGTTCCTGAACCAATCAGCTGCTTCCCTCCCTCCACGTTCTCCCCTTTCTCTCCCTGCCGTCTGACTGCGCATTGCTGCTGCTGCTGCTGCCTCTCGGGGCCTTTTGCAGCTTTATAATAAAACAGCGACACAGAGGCATCTGTTACGAGAGGGGGCGTCAACGTCCACTCTTGGCCCAAATGGGTTCCACTTATCGGGTTTAGCCGAGATGCTCTGTCACCCGGCGGGGGAGGGACGAGGCCGGCGGGCAGAACCACTGACAGAAATGGGCCATTTCAGTCCTTCACAGAGAGGTTGGAGGAGGTTCACAGCTCTTCCTTTTCCTCAGGTACAGAGAGGGTGGACGCCAGACACTTGCCCACCAGAACAAGTACTTGCATTTCAGTACTCACTGATATTTCTATAAATGTTCCACAGGACATTTCTCTGTCACAAATTTGGCCTCAGTTCAAACAGAATTGTCATATACATGCATATACAACTGGAATTGGTGTTGTGGTATCGGCACATATTTTATGTGATGAACACTCAACCTTGGTATCGGTACCGATAACTGATACTGGTGTCGCAAATGGTGCATCCCTACGTTTTATTAGATTAGCTCTGAGTTGGATTCAGATTCAGTGGGTGAAAGTGTGGAGTGGAGGTGAAGGAGGGGTTTTGAGTTTTGGAGATCACACACAGTTCCTGGAAACTTATTTTTGGTGGGTGGTTTGTGTTGCTCGTATACGCACTCGGTGGCCACGGTAATGGCTAAAATCGTTAGTTGGTTCAATTGCTGGTGGAGACAAACAGCTAATCGGCCAATCATGTGGACTCTGGACGACTCCATGCATTGAGACGTGCGGAGGTTTCAAAGCCAGCGTCAGAATGGGAAATAAAGGAGACTTTGAACATTGTCGCTAGTGCCAGACTGGCTGGCTGGCCGAGTGTTTTTCGCAACATCACAACCATCTCCTGTTTCCAGAGAACGGTCCAAAAAGGAGAAAATACCCAGTGAGTGGCAGTAATGTGGAGAAAAATGCCTTGTTGTTGTCAGGGGTCAGAGGTCAGACTGGTTGGCGACCACAGAAAGGCAACAGTAACTCAATAAAGCACTGGTTACAAGCCAGTCCTTCGGACTGCACAACAACTCCAAACTGCGGCGTGCCCGATGCAAAGCAAACGCCTTCCATTGACAACGTGGACGAAACAACACACGGGTAACTATGGCAAACGGGCTGGGACAAGAGAGAGAATCGCGATGGCTCGGTTGCTACACTCCCCGACTCACATTCAGACGCAAATATGCAGACCAGGCTGCGCTCTATAACCAGCGGATCTGGATTTCCAATTGGAAGAAAATCCAAATAAGATGCCCCTCTGCGTCTAGCCACTCTGGGGCTCCGGCGCACTCGGCTGACCCCAGAGCAGCAGAGCGGGAGGAACCCTCGCCGACATGACTACGTTTATAAAGTGGCTGTAAACAGTGCTGCCTCGCCGTAAAACGGGCTAATTTTAGAGAGCTTTGCCGACTCTCCCACAAAATCCTCAGACCTCCCTGGCCTACTTCCCACAGCCGACTGGCAGCCAGCGCCACTCTACTGTATACACGGCTCCCCTAAGACGGATGAGAGATGAGAAAATAGAGGGAGGAAGATCGGGAGGAGGAGGAGGAGGAGGGGGGTGGGAGGAGGCGAGTGACGTGACTTTGGGGCAAGGTTGTCAAGCGCAGGCTGGCGGTGGTAAATGAGATTTAGGCTTAGTCAACACATAGCCTCTGTGAGTCAATGTGCAGAAGTGTGGAAGACGAGGGTGGGAGGAGGAGGGGAAGGGGGGGGGGGGGGGGGAGGAGAAGGAGGCACCCGCCGGCGAGTGTTTTGATCTTCGCGCTTTGGAAAACACGGCGATGGGGGGAGAGCACGAGGCCGGTGGGGGGGGGGGGGGAGCAGGGAAGACAAACGGTGAGAGAAATCAGGAGGTTTGGGTGGGTGGGGGGGGGGGGGAAGCGAGATAAAACTCGGGGGTTTTAAGAGATTAAGCCGGATAAAAGGAGGGGGCAATAAAAAGTCTGGCCGGCGAGGACGGGCAGGGATGAGCGGGGAGCAGAAAGTGAAGAGGAGGAGGAAAGGAAAGAAAGGAAGAGACGTGCAAAGGAAGAAGTGCTGAAGGACAGACGGAGGAGCTGAGAGGGGAACAACGGATGAAGCGCGCAGCTTTCGGCTGGCCAAGAACCGCTCGGCGTGACCAAGTGCTTCTCCGGCCAGACAGAGCATCACAGAGCAGCCGAGGAGCTTCTGTTGTCACTTGAAGCGGCTGCGAGTCCATCGACCGACTGGGATTTATTGCGCTCGCCCAGGTTAGGTTCAAACGGCCCGCGGGGTTTGCCGTCGCTGTGCCCGGGTTGCCAGCATCGCCAGCGCACCTGACGCTGCACCGCCGCGTTTAGCGGCGACAGACGCGTCGCCTTCCAAGCGAAGCCCGCCGCGTTATTTTTTTCTGCTCCCTTTCATCAAAGAAAACGCCAACCGGTTCTCATCTGCTGAACTCCACGGAAACAATTTCCCGTTTTTCTCCCCCCTCCCCCTCCCGTCCGTCTTCCTCCAGGGGGAAGCTTTTAAAATGCATCGAGCATGAGGTCGTGCTGCTTTCATCGCGACTAAAAGGGACTAAAAAGGACTAAAAAGGAAGTTGATTAAGGTCGTAAAATCTGATACGGTTCTAATAAACACCAGAACTCTTCTCTGTTTGAGGTCGGCAGAGTAGATGCGCACGATTCCCGAGTTGAAACAAGAGCGATTAAGATGCCATGTAGGGTAAATTTTCAAATGAGACGGACCACGTTCCCGCTCTCAGGAACCTAGAAAACGAAAGTATTAAAACGAGCTTGTAAGATCACGGCGGCCTGGGAGCGAGAATAAAGGGCAGCTGTTTAACATTTCGCAGTCTTTCCCAGCGACCATCTGCTGCCGTCCGCCGGGCCGAGCAACGAGTGGCGAGGACGCCGTCGACCACATGTGGCTTTCAATAATTCATACGCCGGCCGCGGCGCCACCTCGACCCCCTGCACTTGCCAAAACATAGCTGGAGCCTCATTAGGCCGCCGGCTTCCGAGGTCCCGGGTAACTCCTGGTCACTGTCAGAACGTGCAAAAATGCACGAGCAGTCAAAAGACACCTTCTCATGCTATTATTTTTCTACACTGCGGATAGACACTGAAGACATCAAATATACGAGCAAGATATATGGAATAATTGCAGCAAAGAAAAACACTTTCATTAACTCCAAGTATGCTTTTTATGAGCGGTGGCCATTTTGAAGAATTTCAATATAAAACGTGTTATAGTTATTTTACACTTTTATTGTTTCCTACATAATTCCATGTGTGTTCATACGTAGTTTTGATGCCTTCAGTGAGAAACTGCAATGTCAATAGTCATGAGAATGAAAGAAAAGACATTCAATTCATAGGGTGCGTCCAAAACTTTTGTCTGCTAGTGTACGTGAGCGATCATATTGCACGGAGGTGACGGAGTGCATCAGCAATGTGAAAAAAATAAATTAATAATAACCCCAGGCCAGGCTGCCAACAGGATGGGCTCCGATAGCGAGACTCCATATTGACTCCCCGGCAGGTCATTAAAACCACGCTGCCCTTGCTTAATATTCTCTGGGCTAATGGACGGGGCTCCATAAAAGCAGTACAGTAAAGGCTCCCTGTGGCGAGTCTGGGAATAGACCACCGAGACAGGAGGATCCTCAGGGGGCCGCGGGGGCCTTCAGGGTCCTGCGCGCTGGGGTGCATCCGTCAATAAATAAACAGCTTGTGCGACTCTTAATTAAGTCGGCACCTGGGCGAGGAATGCTCCCACCCGGTTTACGTTGCCGGCATGTGTGCACTTCAATGTGGCTGGGAATCTTTTCTCATTTTTCTTGACACGGGGGAAGCCGACATGCTTGTTGTCATCGCTGGAGCGTCCGTGACGCCACAGACTTTCTCGCGCTGGTGTCATTATTTCATTTTGCGAAAGACCAATGGAAAGGAAATGCAGCTACTGACTCATTTCTGCATTCAACTCCATTGTAACCAGCTTCACAATATAATCTACTGGAATGGACATTGCTAGTGCACAAAAACCAGTAAGGATGTGCTCAACACGTGGGGTGGCTTTGAGTGTAGTTGCCTTGAATGTCTAATTGAATGTGATTTTAGAGAATGAAAATTGTAAAAGAAATTCTAAAACAAAGCTTTGTGTTAGAATCACACTGAGTTGTGTTGTGCTAAGCCATAAACGAGTGAACAAAGCATCATGGTTTCTATTTTAGCCTCTTTAAAACATCCTGCTTTTAGTGTGTTTTACACGGAATTTTGCAACCTCAATCACTTTTAATTAGACATGGAAATGGTTTTCATGAAACACTGAACTGTTCCCTTACTTCTGAAGCACATTTTGACCGATTGCGTTTCTGTAAAGCAGAAGATCAACCACTTTGTGCACTAACTGGAACATAAATTCTTCACATAGGGATTTTGGATTAAGAACTCTTCAACTTTGATCTGTGAGTGTGTGTGTGTGTGTGTGTGTGTGTGTGTGTGTGTGTGCGTGCGTGCGTGCGTGCGTGCGTGCGTGCGTGCGTGCGTGCGTACCTGTGACACCGAGGGCCTCTTCTCTCGGCCCCTCTTGTTGAGGTTGTCGAGGCCCTTCAGCGAGGAGAACAGGCCCTTCTTCCGCTGCCTGCAGGTCATGGACAGCGAGCGCCTCCTGAGCGTGGCCTCGTCTCTGGAACAGATCTGGAGCAGAAGCGCGTGCGCTCTCAGGACGGCAGTGGAAACACATAATCTCCCCCCAAAAAAAAAATCTAATCGGAGCATCTTAATGAGGTTTCATTTTCCTCGAGGAGAGCATTAGACTGCGTGTGGGATTCTTCTTCTTAGCGAACAGAAGATTAAAAGATTTTCAAGGTTATTGAGGCAATGCATTTAAAAAAATAATAATAAAAAAAAGAAAAGTTATAAAAGAACTCAACGGGACAAAAGGCTCGCTGTTTGATTCGTCGCCCTGGCTGTTTTTTCTTTTTTTCCTACCAGTGCGTGAAAAGAGGAGACGGAGAACATCCCCAGGCGCCCCAGGGTGGCTTTGGTGGGGCGGCTGGCGATGGCCAGCAGGCCCTTCGGGTTGGGCAGCTCGCCGCCCTGCAGGCTGGCCAGGTAGCAGCGCATCCTGAACAGGTCCATGTTGAACCTCTCCAGGTTCTGCTCCCACTGCTGGATCTGGAAAAAAAAAAAAAAAAAACACAAAAAACACAACATCATTTGCAGGTTCAGGGTTGTGATTTTTACATTTCAGAGCAGTGGGTTCCTGGGTGAGTGCAAGTCTCACTGCAATTGCTCGCAGATGTTGTTGGGGGGATGGATGGGGGAGGTTGGAGGGGGGCACAGAGTGGTTGGGGGTTTGATACGGAGGAGGGGGCCCGCGTGCCTTTTTTTCCGCGGGTTCGACAACCAGAGCGGTAAATGTCAGCGCCGTCTTTATATGCACGACTGGGGTGAGCGGTGATGGCGAGCAGGCCGCCCGTTAAAACCCTGCACATGGCAGTTTACAGCCTGGCTCCCTCTTAGCCAGTTTGCACTGTGTAAACTATGAGAAAGTGCTCGTTTTGTTGGCTGGAGACGCTTTACGTTTTTTTTTTTTTGTGTGTGTGGGTTTTTGTTTTGTTTTTTTACACGGGGTGGCTCTGCAACAACTACATTTAATGGCTCCTGTCTCTACCATCACACCCCCCCTCCTGACCCCTCTCAGCCTCTAAGATTGTGGACAGACAAAAAACAACAATGAAAAAAATGCTAATCTGCCATCCGAAACGCCTTCAACAGGGCGAAAATGAAAAGCGTTTAAACCCCTAAAGTGTTCGGAGTCCTGTCTTGTTAAACCCAGTTTTAAATGCCAATGTGCAGGTGGCCTTGGTTTACAGGCCTTGGAGTCGGTGACACGCTGCCATTATTCCCATTCCTGACCTGGAACCATGAGGACAGCTGCAAAGAATCCACATCACTGCTCTGGGATGGAGTGAGTTGGGGGTTGTCGGTGTTTCGAACTCGGATTTGGAATGCCGCAAGATACTTTTCTCTGTTAGGTGCCAGTTTGTTTGCATTTTTTTTTTTAAAAACACAGTACACTCGCACAATTGTCCTAATCCTGAGAGAGCGAGAGCAAATTCACGCGTTATGGCAAAATCAGGCCAAATGTGTCGCAATCGGCTGTTGCTCAGCAGCGTTTGGGGTTTAGCGAATGATTCCCAGCACGCAAAAAAAAAAAAGTTTTTGTGTCGCAACGAAAACAATTTAGAAAGCGTCCTTTTGTCATCAGCCGCGGTCGTGTGTGAAGTGGTCGGCACGGAGCTCTCCTACCCTCTTTTTTTAAACTCCATTCAAAGAAGGAGCGTTCTCCCCGAGTTCTATTCCTGGCAGCGCTTTATGATGAAACTTGACCTCGACCAACATCAGAGTCGTGCGATGCTGAGCGAGCGCCGCACATTTATCCTGCTAATCTTCGGGTCATTATGTAGAACGCGGCGTCCTGGATGGGGACGCAAATTAATTCCGCAGAGCCGTTCGGAGCGGACTGCAAATGGGGATTCAGAGGCACCTTCCTGAAAGGCAAAGGCAATTTTTTTTTTTTAATTTTTTTTTTTCCAGCAGCGCTGCTTTGAGTGGGAACTCGTCACAACCGGATCCTCACAACGTTTGTCAGCAGTCAAAATGTCCCTGCCTGGCCATTCAGGGCTGTTTTAAAATAGTCCTGCGCATAAAATTCGATTTGATGATTCAACGCCGACGCGCCGACGCGCATCGACGGAGAGAATTATTCATGCCGGCCGCAGTCTGCCTGGATCGCCTCTCTGCGATAATCAACCCGCTAGGAGAGAGAAAAAGAAAGGCCAAGTAGTGCCGGGGTTGAGGTCCCATCTGGCCCCTGTGTGCTCAACTTATTTACATCCCATTTCAGAGCCATCAGGCCTTTCTTTTTTTTTTTTGCGTGTGCCCCTGGTGATCTTTGAGGAAATTCCCCGGGGGAATAATGACTCTTTCAATGCAATTTTTGCATGAGCGGATGTGTGCAAAAGGTTACGAAAAAAGAAAAGATAAAGAAAAAAGGTCTCCTGGTAG